>NC_060208.1:48745714-49375000 GCF_021130785.1 Homalodisca vitripennis
GATGTTATAGTTTTGGATGCATTATGCAGAGCGTGAAGTCAAGTGATTTATTAGGAAATAAATTAAAGAGAGTTGTGGAATGCATTTGCTTTTAAAAGTTGTGTTTTTATTGCTCCATGTTGTCTGGCTTTTATATCATCCAGCCTACTCTGACACCACATTAGGTGAAATATGACAGTTTTGATTTCAGATAAGTTATTTGCAGTGAATGTGTCTTTAGTACAATAAGGCAAGTCAGATATCGACAGAGTGGTAACAAAATCTGTATTTTTGGCAATAAAAATAGATTTTTTAGCTTGATTTTTACCATTGAATTTGATTTTATATTTTATGTATATTTGATTCACTTACATATTTATATAGCTTTTGGCATGTAAAACTTAACAATTCCACACAAACATGTAATGTGTAATTAAAACAACCTACAAATTAAAAGTCGAAGTTTGAGTCTGTACGAGCATTTTGCAAGTAGCTCTGGAATAAGTCAAAATTCGTTGAAATAATTTAATAACAAACAATTAATACAAGTTAGAATTATTTACAATAATAAGTTATTGGACTTTAATTTCAAAGTAGAACAAAAAAAGTGTACAAGTACATGACCTAGTGTGAAATCAACTACAATTTATATTTTATTTAAATCATAATGATGAATAAAAAGATATAAATATCTTGAAAACACATTTGTTTGTTATAATTCTAGAAACAAAGAAATAAAGATTGGGATTAAAAATGGAAATAGTACCTGATTAGAAAATTTATTATCATTCACTTTCGGTAAAAATCTTCATGAATACAATTGTATTACTGTTTTGAATAGCTTTCTTTGATTTTCTTTATCTTTTATTTTCAATTTCTGCACTGTATTAAAAAAAAATTAAACAATTTGTTTTTTTTTTATACAGCAAAGTTGGAACTTACTAATGGAAGAGCCGGTGGCCTCAAGGTCTAATGCATCGGACTTTAGATCTGAGTTACAGATAGCGTAAGTTCAAGTACCAGATTTTGTATATGAGTTATAGATAGCACAGGTTCAAGTATCGGACTGGATGTGAGTTACAGATAGCGTAAGTTCAAGTACCAGATTTTGTATATGAGTTATAGATAGCACAGGTTCAAGTATCGGACTTTGCATCTGAGTTACAGATAGCGTAAGTTCAAGTACCAGATTTTGTATATGAGTTATAGAGAGCACAGGTTCAAGTATCGGACTTTGCATCTGAGTTACAGATAGCGTAAGTTCAAGTACCAGATTTTGTATATGAGTTATAGATAGCACAGGTTCAAGTATCGGACTTTGCATCTGAGTTACAGATAGCGTAAGTTCAAGTACCAGATTTTGTATATGAGTTATAGATAGCACAGGTTCAAGTATCGGACTTTGCATCTGAGTTACAGATAGCGTAAGTTCAAGTACCAGATTTTGTATATGAGTTATAGATATCACAGGTTCAAGTATCGGACTGGATGTGAGTTACAGATAGCGTAAGTTCAAGTACCAGATTTTGTATATGAGTTATAGATAGCACAGGTTCAAGTATCGGACTTTGCATCTGAGTTACAGATAGCGTAAGTTCAAGTACCAGATTTTGTATATGAGTTATAGATAGCACAGGTTCAAGCATCGGACTGGATGTGAGTTACAGATAGCGTAAGTTCAAGTACCAGATTTTGTATATGAGTTATAGATAGCACAGGTTCAAGTATCGGACTTTGCATCTGAGTTACAGATAGCAAAGGTTCAAGTACCAGACTGGATGTGAGTTACAGATAATGCAGGTTCAAGTCCTGCATCGCTGCAGACGTTATCAGTACTTTCGACATTGTACAGTAAAGACTCTTATTTTATTTGATAACATCCTTGAGCAGTTCAGTGGTCCATGAGTATGGGCAGAAAAAGGCTAAAAAGGGGGTTTGCCTGTCCTTTTTTAAACAAAAAATAGAAACTAATCTTATAAAATTTGGTTGCTGGTTGTTGCCTCTGAATCCTCCTAAACCCAGAGCCCAACCCTGTTGTCAGTTTTATCTGTATCGAAAATTACAGATGCGTTTCAAAGTCTGTTGCAATACACAACCACATTCAGCTGTAACCATAAACAAAAGTATATACGAGGGCTGTTCAGAAAGTAACCTCCGGTCGATTGAAAAAAATACACCAAGTTAAGTAAAAATATTTTAATATATACATCTTACAACTACATCTTTGCACTATTTTTTCGACATAGTCTCCATCACGATTGAGGCACTTATCGTATCTCTTCACAAGCTTTGAAATTCCTTCTGCATAAAAATCACCCGCCTGTGCCTTGAGCCAGCCTGTGACCGCATCTTTGAGCTCTTCGTCGTCATCAAACCGCTGGGACCCGAGCCATTTCTTCATATGCATGAAGAGGTGATAGTCGCTTGGCGCCAGATCTGGGCTGTAAGGTGGATGGTTGAAAACGTCCCACTTGAAGGACTTAAGAAGGGCTGTTGTTCTGCAAGCAGAGTGAGGACGGGCGTTATCGTGCAAAAAAACGATACCGGAAGTCAGCATACCACGGCGTTTGTTCTGTATAGCCCGTCGTAATGTTTTTAGTGTTTCACAGTACACGTCTTGATTAATGGTCGTCCCACGTTCCATGAATTCAACCAACAACACCCCTTTGGCATCCCAAAACACCGTTGCCATCAGTTTTCTGGCAGAAAAATCTTGCCGGGCTTTTTTTGGTTTGGTAGGCGAATCTGAATGTGCCCACATCTTTGATTGTTTCTTTTGTCTCAGGGTTTACGTACTTAATCCAGGTTTCGTCACCGGTCACGATTCTGTTTAACAATGGTTCTCCTTCGTCCGCATAACGTGACAGAAAGTCTAATGCAGAGGCCATTCTTTGAGTTTTGTGGTGGTCGGTAAGAATTTTGGGCACCCATCGTGCACATAACTTACGGTAACCCAATCTTGCTGTCACTATCTCGTACAAAAGAGTCTTAGAAATCTGTGGAAAATCAGTAGACAACTCCGCCATTGTGAAACGTCGATTTTCACGAACTTTTGCATCAACTGTCTGAACGAGTTCGTCAGTCACCAAGGATGGTCTACCACTCCTCTCTTCATCATGAACGTTTTCTCGTCCACTTTTAAATAAACGTACCCATTCACGGACAACTCCTTCACTCATAACTTGTGGTCTGTACACGGCACAAAGCTCACGATGAATAGCTGCTGCAGAGTATCCTTTGGCTGTAAAAAACCGTATAACAGCACGCACTTCACATTTGGCGGTATTTTCTATTGCAGCACACATTTCAAACTGCCACAAAAACTAAACTAGCGCAGGTACGATGTTCACTCGACTACAGCTTGATGCCGACTGACCTGCTTAGTGCGTGAATGCACAGATGGCGCGCTACTCCCCTCCACTACCCGCACTGTGACCAACCGGAGGTTACTTTCTGAACAGCCCTCGTGTATATATATATATATATATATATATATATATAATTTTAATGATCTATTTTGCAGGCAACATGTAAATTAAGCAGGCATTATGTGAACATAGCCACGTCATAGTGTAATCAGCTGGTGGTTTGCAGCGATATGGCATTACTGCCTCAAATGTCATTGGACTATTTTGGTGCGGGCTGCAATAATCTGCTAAGAACAATCAATGAAATAGCAAAACTCAATTTAAATTACACACAATGTTAAATAACTATATATATAAATGTATTAAAGCTATCTAGTTTGAGTGATGGTGAAAGTTTGTATTGAGTTGAACTAATTATGGACTAGCTCTACCATCCTCATTTATGAACGTATATCACTAGCCCAGCTAGTTTGAGTGATCATTGATTACTTGTAATTACAAGAAAGCACTACCGATCTCAGTTGTGGATGTGTATTGTCAACACTGCTAGTTTGAGTATTCAATCGATCAATTTATTGTTTTAAGACTTTTTACAAATATTAACAACGTCAGTATTGCAGCACAACACCAAGTCTAGATATATGTATAAATATAGATATACTATAAATTACAGATGAACTATTACATTCCAAATTCATACTTTTTTATAATTTGGCAATCTTTGTATGTTAAGGTGTAAAAGGAGTTGTTAAAATGACGCCATAAATTAGCTAAAATAAATTACTTCAATTAAATGACAATTACAAAATTTAAAACAATGAAATTAATCAACAAAACTAAAATTCAATAATTAATCAAATATTTATAAATAAACTAACAATAACAACTAGTAAATAACAACAATAGTTTATATAATATTTTAAAATAACAATAAAAAAGCAACTGTAAAGAGTTGAGATAAACAACTCTATAGAGTAAACAATTCTCAAAAAGCAATTTGATTAACTCCAAAAAAGCTCATGAAGGCTGTAAAAAGGATTAACCAGTAACCACCTATAAAGCTTCTTTCTGAAAATTGAGTCAGGATATTTATCAACCAATAGTATTAATTTATTGAAAACTTAATGAAATTACTTTTGTGACTGTTCATGGTTTTACTTAGACGATTAAATTCAATTTTCAAATTATTTCAATTACTGGTATTGTAGTTATGAATATTGGATCTGAAGTCTAATTTATCTGGGTTTTTCATAATTTACACTATCAAATCAAAAATATACAAATTGATTACCGTTGGTATTTCCTGAGCTATGAAAAGGGGTCTACGTTGGTTTGATTCTGAAATAATTCTTACAGCTTTTTCTTGAGCATTTAAAATTTCATTTATCCTACTGCAATTACCCCATAGTATGAGACCATACCTTAGAATAGACTGGAAGTAGGAGAAATAAGCAATTCTTACATAGTTTTAGGAACAAAAACATAATACATCTTAATAAATAAGTTGTTCTTGACAATTTTGAAGCTATATAATCCACATGTGTACCCCAAATCAATTTATTATCAAGGAACATTCCTAAAAACTTAACTTTACTAACCAAATCCTCATCTTCAACATCCACTGGTCTTAAGCTAAACAGTATGTTTTTAGTTATTTCTGTATTTAATAGAAATCCATTCAATATAAACCACTGTGAAGAATCAGTCACTGTTTTATGAACAATTTCTTTTAGTTGATTTATGTTTTGGCTTACATTTAAAAAAGTAGTGTCATTTGCATATAAAGTTGTTAATGGAATTAGTGAATGAGGCAAGTCATTAATTGATATTAAAAACAACAAAGGGCCCAAGAAAGAGCCCTGGGGGATATCCCACTTAACTTCTGTTTCTTTTCACCGTACCTCATTAACACACACTTTTTGAGTACGGTCACAAAGGTATGATTTGAGAAATGAAAGCAGAAAACCTAGCACACCGTAATATTTTAATTTCATAATAAGATCATTATGACACACAGTCAAATGCCTTACTGAGGTCACACAGAGTGGCTCAAGCAAATGTTTTATTCTCAAAAGCTGTGAAAACATCACTTAATATATTTGTTCCATTGCCTCAATAGTCGATTTACTCCTTCTATAACCATACTGAGACATACAAAGAATTTGATTGGTTTCTAGGAAACTACGTAGCTGATTGTATACTAAAACTTCAACAACTTTAGACAACACTGGAATCAATGATACAGGCCTGTAGCTCTCAGGTCTATCTCTTAGACCATTTTTATAAATGGGTCAGACCTTTGAACATTTTAAAATATTTGAAAATACTCCTTTGTTAAAACAAAGGTTTATACAACCAGTTAACGCATTGATAAAGAAAAAAACTAATATTTTTCATTAAATTATTAGAAATACCATAAATATCATAACTATCAGAGTTTTTTAATCTCAAGAAAGCTTGTAAGACCTCATCAACAGTTACTTCTTTCCATTGATAATTCCCCCAATTATTGTGAGGATTGGATTAGTTTTCAAGCAGCTGATGTGGATGAATACTAAAAGTGCCTATACTATTTTTTATATTCTCTACAGAGCCAACAAAAAATTACTGAAAGTTTCTGATGGATTGTTGATACTTGGTACATTATTTTTTATACTATAAGTATTACTTTATATTATCGCCCACGCAGCTTTACATTTATTTGTGTTTTCTTCAATAATCTTAACTTTATAATTTAACTTAGTGTTTCTAATAAATAGTTTATATTGTCTATTCATACTGTCAAATTGTTGCTTGTCATTAGTTGCTATAAACAAATGGTTTAGTCCAAGTAAATTACCTTTCATAACAGCTAAGGCATGACCATACCAAGAGTGTTTCTTATTTTTATTCTGCTTTGGTTTGGACTTTCTTACTATCTTAATATGATAAATGTTATTTAATAAGACTGTAAACAATGAATCAAACACTCTCGGCACCATTCTAAACTTCTAAGGAAATCGAACTTTCCCAGTCATAGGATGCTAAACTTTCAAACACGTTCTTGATAGAAAATTTAGGCAATATAACTTTAGGCTTGTCATACAAAAAACAAAAAAGATCCGAGGATGATTTCTGCACAATATTTACATTTTTTATAAGTTCATCGTGGTCAGAGTATGGAAATTCCATTAGTTCACATGAGTTTTAGGCTATGATTATTAATAAATACATTATCTAAGCAATTACTTCCTCAAATTAGTAGGTTTCTGATTCAAACAATAAAAGTTATATTGGTGTAGGATATTACAAAACTGTAAAACTGTTTTTTATTTTTTGTTATGTCGAAATTTGTATTTAAATCTCCTTCTTCTACAATAGTGTAGCTTGATTAGTTACATATATAATCAAAAAAGCTATCTAAGATTGTAAAAAATCTTTCTGGGTCACCAGCTGTTGAGTGATATAGTGAGACCAATATTATTTTTAATTCTTCAATAATAATAGCAGATGCTTCAAAATGGACTTTCTGACAAAACTTGCTTACATCACAAGCTCTGGTTTGGAGTAAATCTTTAATAAATATTAATGAACAACCTCTAATTTTATTTTCCCTACAGTCAAAACTTGGACAATAATAACCATGAGGATGAGATACCTTTATCTCATTTGCAGATAACCACTGCTCAGATTACTTTTTTTATATATGGATTCTTTAACCCTTTGAACCCCAGGCGACGAAATATCATCGCTGAGAAAATACGCAAAGATCCCCGCGGCGGCGATGAATCGTCGCCAATGAAGATGCGAGAATCCCTGGGCGACGTGATATCGTCGCCATGGTATATGCGTTTAATAGATATTTATTTGAAACCGTAAAATACTTATTTTACGAGTATTAATACATATTTATGAGTATTTTAGTAAAATACAAATTTTTTGTTAGTAATATAGTGTATTTAAAATAACATCTATGCTCAAAAAAATATATTACTCTTTGTTGCTTCAGCTGTATTTGTTTACAAAGCGGTCTAATGATACTTATATTGTCTTTGTGCGTGTGAATTGAGTTAAATGTTGTAATTGAGGACTGTTTTTAGTCACTTTTTCTTTAGTTTTAATCTTATAGTAATAATCAGTTCTGTGAACAATGAGTGACAACATTGTAAATCACCCAAATGAATTGGACAGACAACTGGATGTTGACCTATCAGATGACGATTGGTCTGACGTCTCATCAATTTTCAGTGATGACACTGATGTTGATCCTACCTATAGGCCAACTATCTCGGACTCAGATGACGAGGTAATGCCATTTAGTCAGCTATCTACTTCTCGCGGTAACGCCGCCGCTAGGCCTACTCCGGACAATGACCAACCGGACTCAGTGAGATCGCGGTTGCAAAATCTTTATCTTTAGAGATATCAATATAATTGTTTTTGTACATACATAAAACTAAATTTAGAAAAATAAAATGTGGGTGCCCATGGTAAAAATTTTTCTTATTTTTGAATTAAAAAATGTTAAAATCTATTTTTTTACCTAAAAATCTATAAACATATATTTTAAAGTTATTTTAATGTTGTTAAACAATTTTTTATACTTCAGACTAAACTTTTTCTGTGTACACAATTTCATTCTGGACATTTTGGTGTGTAATACAAGACAATAGCATAAAAAATAGCAAAAATATTAATTTTTTACGAACAGTATGCAATACAGCTGTTTCTGCTCCGGGGATTCTCTGTAGTTCTTAGGTCAAATGGTTTTGGTACGTTTTCCCACCATCAATATTTTGGTCTGGGGTTCAAAGGATTAAATTCATAAGAAAGGTTTCTAGCAGAAATTTGCTTTTAAGTCCTTGAATATTGAAATGGATAATGTAAAGATTGTCATCAAATGCTTTTTTATTATTCATATCAAAATTACTGCTACTATATATTGATAATTTATTCAGCTTGTCCTTTCTAAAAAAATCTTCACTTTGAACTAAGTCATTTGTATTTGTATTATATATACATCTTTAACATTATGATAAATGAAAACTGGTTGTGAAAGAGGGGGGGGGGGAAATCTTTAAGAGATGTCAGAGAAGATGGTTGATTATGAATAAAAATATCAGCTGAGAGATCAACCGTTGCTGCAAACAGAACTTTTGGCTCACAAAAAATGTCTGTTGTTTGGTCTAGAGTTTGATGAGTAGTGCTGCTGGCATTCTGACTTGCTTTAATGGAATCTACAAATGTCTCTTTACTTGACTTTTTTTAATATCATTCTATTTTAGATGTTTGGTTATTACATGTGCAAGATGGTGTTTTCCTGGTAAATTAAAATGGAGTCCATGTTTTGTATGATGATGTCTCTGCATAGATTTTAAATCAATAAAAGAACACACATTTATACTGTCTGAAATTAGTTTAAGGTTATTGTTTATTTTTTTGATTGCATCGTTCAGAAATGGTGTATCGAACCTAAAAGGGATGCTTATTAAACTTAAATTTGTAGTCTGTGTAACTGTACTGAAGATTTCAAAATCACAATTATCGGGTTTATTGGATGAATTATCAATGTCATTAGTCCCAGCCAAAAATGTAACCTCTTGTCATTGAAAGTGAAATCTTATGTCAGTTCTAGGATATTTTTTGAAACATAATTAAATGGTTCCCCAGAACTACTCACAACTGTTACCTTGTATTCACAACCAAGTCTGTTTTGTAAAATATGCCCCAAATATTTTCAATGACTGTCTGCCATCAACATTTTTATTTTGATCGACTTTTTGTGTCTTCATCAATCACTTTGTCATTTTTATTTTTACTTTTAGTTCTGTGTTGAGTTTTAGAAGGTCCAGTAAGTGATTTGAAATAGGGGTTTTTAAATTGCTAATAGAGTGGATATTTTCAACACACTCAAGAGGTTGGAAGCTATTATTAAGAAGAATTAAAAAAGTAGGTGGCAATATATTTTTTAGTTGTCTTTTTCTGTCTATTGAAATATTCTTTAACTGAGGGGGAAGATGTCTTAATATATTCCATAGATTTATATTTACTTTTTTGCATTTTTTTATCTTTTCTTTCCTTTGGCGTATTAGTGATTGAAGATATGAGTTTTCATTTAATAACCTTTTAATTTCAACGTTAGCATCAACCAAATCCTTATTTAATGTATTTATTACTAAATTAAGGCTTTCTATTGATTCTGTTAGGGTTTTGTTAATTTCGTTATTTATATTAAGGTCATCTTCTAGGGATACAATAGAAATAAAACCGTCTTGTCCATTTTGAACTTTTGGGTTAAACGAGCAAACTTTACAAATCCATTCTGATTTATGTTCACTTATTTTAGTAAGTTCATGATTATTCACACCAATACATTTTATGTGATGCCACAATGAACAGCTACCATGACAAAGAATAGATGGAGACATTTTCTTAATGTTTTTCATACTTATTCCACAGGGATGTTTTACTATTTTCCTTTTCATTGTATTGATAAAAAAATAAAAACCCTATTGTTATGAATAAGTGACAAATGGAAAGTCTACAGGAATAACTTATTTAGTTCAAAAAATATTAATAGGAATAAAGTCACAATAAATATATATCAGAAATCAGAATCTCTTTATTTACAAAATCACAAGGAAATGTAATGGCGTCAATTTTACAAAGTTTATGATCTTGAGGTTTCTTGCTTTACAGATCAAATCAAATAAAAAAATTCTTGAGTTGTATATATTGGTTGCTCTATCAGCCAGCTTTGTAGTTGTCTGTGAAGATCTTTCCCTCTTAGGCGTTTCAAGAAATCTGGCAGCGAGTTGTAGAATCTCTGCCCCGCATAAGATGGCTTTTTTGTGTACTTGGTGGTATGGTGCAAGGGAAGGTGGTAGTCCAAAGGGAGTCCCCTAGGGAGTCCCAGTTGGTCACCATGCACAACCACTGCATGTATGTACATGGCTGTGACCGTTAGGATCTTCAACGATTTATAGGCTTCTCTGCAGCTCTCTGTTGGGCTTAAGTCAGCTAGTGCCCTTACTGCTTTTTTCTGGAGGACAAGAATTCTGTTTAGATTCCGTTCAGATGTCCCTCCCCACAGAGTTATCCCATAGCGGATGTGGGATTCTACTAGAGCGTGGTATGCTGCTTTAGCTGCAGCAAAACCTCCTATCCACTTCACTCTTCTAATAACATAGATTCCTGAACTTAGCTTTTTACTCAGTAAATCCACATGACTAGTCCATGAGAGATCTGCATCTATTGTTAATACTAGCAGTCTTGCTTGTTGGTCAGTAGAGATGTTAGGAATGTCGGGTATGTCATCTTGTCTGCGACTAAAATTTATATGTATAGTCTTTTTAGGGTTGATAGCTAAATCGTTCTGGGGGCAATATTGAAGTGCTTTGTCAGTAGTTGAGGTAATGTTTGTGACCAGGTCTTGTGAATTGTTACTGTTGATAATTAATGTAGTGTCATCTGCATACATTGTTGCCTCTATGTTGTCATTTTTAATAAAACTGGGAAAGTCATTTGTAAAAAGCACAAACAAGAAAGGACCAAGAACAGAGCCCTGGGGCACTCCTCTTTTTACTGGTATTGCATTTGATCTGAATGTAGATTTTCTGCCAATAAATGTTTTTTGGACCTCCACATACTGTCTATGGTCATTCAGATAGCTAGCTACCCAGTCTCTTGCCTTCCCTCGAAATCCCAAGCCAGTCAGTTTTTGCAGTATTAGATCGTGGCCCAAACAGTCGAATACCTTGCTGTAGTCCAATAACACTGTTGAAACAAGGTTGTTTACTTCCAGTTGATCTGTAATAGATTCAACTATGTCTGTTATTGCACTTATGGTTGATCTTCCTTTAAGGAAACCATGTTGGTTTTTGGTTAATAGATCATGCATTTCAAGATGATTCAACATTCTTGTTAGAGCAATTTTTCTATTATTTTAGAGAAAGTTGAAACCAGTGAAATAGGTCTGTAATTTTTTGGGTCTGTAGTAGATCCTTGTTTGAATTTCGGATAAATTTTTGAAATTTTGAGAGCAGAAGGAAATTGGCCTAAACTGAATGATTTGTTAATAATATAGACCAGTGGTGTTACTAGTTGATTCGCACAGAGTTTTATAGCTTTAGCTGGAACTTCATCTATGCCAGAAGATAGTGTAGGTTTAAGGGTAGCTATTGTCTTCAGTACTTCATTTTCATCAGTTGGAGTTAAAATAAGGGGGGTGATAATTGAGTTCTGGTTACTGTTCAGATGAGTTACAATAACTGGGTTGTGTAGCTGATTTCGACTTTCTTTCAGTGTGGAGTCAGCAATTTCCACAAAATATTTGTTAAGGTGATTAGCAATGCATGTCGGATCCTCTTCTATATTCCCATTCACTTCTAATCGAGTAAGGTGGTACTGGTTTTTCTTACATTGCTTTTCTGCATTGATGACATTCCAAAGAGCCTTTGATTTGTTACTTGATTTATTTATGAGTTCTTCTGTGCTGTTTAGTTTGAGATGTCTGAGTTTGTTGTCATATTTTCTTTTAGCAGATACCATTGTATCCTTGTCACTTGGGTTTCTTGTCATCTCATACTTGTAAAAAGCTTTTAAGATATTCACCTTTCAGCTGATTAGCCTCATCATCATAAACTAATTTTGGCTTAGAACTGTGTTTAAATCTGATTCTTTTCTTTGGGCATGCATAATCTAAAGTTCTTGTCACAGCCTTATAAATTCGTTGTAAGCTTCTTCAGCATCGTTAGCCTTGAGTACACAACTCCAGTCCTCATTTACAAGCTCACTTTTGAAGCAGTCAAGGTTTTCTGTATTAAATTTTCGGTTAAAAGAACTAGGGTTTCTTCTGGTATTTTCTAGTGTAGTTGGAAGGCTGCATATTTGACCTGTGTGGTCCGATATTCCGGCTTCAACTATTGTATAGTCCATATTGCCGTGTTGAATGTCTGTACAAATGCAGTCAATAGAGGTCTTTGATGTTGCCGTTATTCGAGTAGCTGGGAGGGGAAGTCTTGTTATTCCGTAAGAAAGTAATTCTTCTTCAAAGATCTTGTTGTCGGAGTTTAATTTTAATCTGTCGATATTGACATCTCCCATTATTACCAATGATTTCTTTTCTGCATGCGTTGTAGTGAGAATTTCTAATAGAATATCCATGGCTTGATTAACTGATCCGCTTGGTGGTCGATAGATTCCTATTATGTAGATTGATTGGTTTACTACATTTAGTTTGACCAATGCAGATTCACATTCGCCTTCCAAGCAATGGTCAGATATATCAATCTCTTCTGCATTGATATTTGAAGTGTCTGCCAAGTATATAGCTACCTCCCCCTAGCTTATGATTGCCTCTACTGAAGTGTGCTAACTAATATGAAAAAAAAAATAATAATAAAACTAACAAAAATAAAAGTTTCAAAGATTTCAATATCATTAATTCATTAAACAAACTTATTAAATGGAGTCTACTTTATATACAATCAAACAACAGAGAGCTTTACAGTTAAGAGATAAGAGTGATCTAGTTGTCCACAGTTCACAGCAGTACAAAGGTCAAATTTCTGCCAGCCAGGCCCTCCTTTTCACTATTGCTGATAAAGATTCCTCTTATCTCTAAGTGAATAATCTTGTGGGATTGGAAAATTAAAATAGTTTTCTATGATAACTTCTCCACAGTTATTATTTTTGTTGAAAATGTCACCTGATGCTAAACCAAGCCAACTTTCTTCACAGATTGGTGTACAAAACTTATATACTTTCTTTAAAAACCACATAAATTTTAAATAAAACAGGAGCAAACTTTGAAGTGTAATCACTGTGGGTCTATCCCCAGTAAAATATGAGTAGTAACCCTCCAAGTGGTAATTAAATCATATTAAAGTGCAGGGCTGTTTTGAAGCAAAATGCATAGTTTCTTAAAAGCCACTTTTTAGATACAAATATGCATTCAAAGATCATGTGTTATATTTAATTCTTTTCAGAAAAACATACTTTAGGAAATAAAGATAATTCAAAACACTTAATAGTTTTCTCTAAAAAAAGGCTTGATGAGTAATAGATAATTGTTTTTCTTTTAGTTTTTATTTTAGATGGTGAGGTTGTAAATGCGTTTTAAAACATGGTTATAAATATTTCAAAATATACAAATTGTTTCAAATTTCATTGTGAACAATAAAAATGTCACTTCAAAGCCTTTTGAACTAAAACTAAACACACAAAATATAAAAACTAAAAAAAATGTTCTGCACACCAAAATTTGCACAATGGATACATTCAAAGTAAACACTTCTGAAACAATATTGGTTTGGATGTACATATAACCTCACAAAAGCAAGATGTCTGTTATAATAGTTATGAATAGTAAAAAATCCTATTATGGTCCTTTTGTTTATATACATATTTAATTTGACTAAAGAAACTTAGTCAAAGTCAGATTCTGATTGCTGCACTACCCTCTTTCTTCTGCCTCCCCCTACAGGCCTCCTGAAGTGTTCTAAGGTATTGTAGCAACCAGGATGAACACCACAATCACATCCAGAGCACCAGTACCGACTACGTGTTAGTTTTTGAGAAGTAGAACATACAATCATACTTGTATGTTCTACTTGCTGAACGATAACTAATGTAGACGAAAACTATGACAAAGTACTGCGCGGCGAGCGCGGCAACAGCTGACAAAATCAGCTGACTGTTATTTTTCATTCTACTCAAAGGCTTACAAAATAGAGCCAATGCGTAGAGAAATCTCTCCTACGTTGTAAGATGAAAATGATGGGATAATTAAATAAACCGTTTTACGGTAATTTAACAAAAACGAACATATCGCACAGTGCGATAGTAGCGCTTTGAGGGTTAAGTAAAAATTTTCAGTAAAATATATTTATGAGAGTTTGAGTTAAGTTGAACTAATCAAGATCTAACTCTTCCATCCTGAGTTGTAGACATGTATTACTAGCCCAGCTGGTTTGAGTGATTGTAACAGTTTAAGTTGAGTTGAACTTATCAAGATCTACCTCTTCTATCCTGAGTTGTGTATTGCTGGTCTAGCTAGTTTGAGTGATCGTAAGAGTTTATGTTGAGTTGAACTTATCAAGATCTACCTCTTCTATCCTGAGTTGTGTATTGCTGGCCTAGCTAGTTTGAGTGATCGTAAGAGTTTATGTTGAGTTGAACTAATCAAGATCTACCTGTTCCTTTCCGAGTTGCATATTGCTGGCTCAGCAAGTTTGAGTCATATAACTGATTAGTTGATACGTATATTTCTAAGCCAAAGGGAATAAATTGTTTTTTAATAATCAAAGTTGTTACTGAGTGATTGGTCATAGGTTTACACTTGTAGAAATCTTATATCTTGTGTTATGTTAATGTGTGGATAGCCTTATATTGTTTCATTCCTTAATATTGGATAATGTGTATTCATTTAGTTTTAATTTTAACTTTGCTTAGAATTATTCAGTTTAAAAAAGTACATTTGATATTTATGTGTAATTTTTTTAATGATTATAATTATTGCATTATTTATGAATAGTTTATTTTTTTAGCTATTATTTATTAATTCCAGGTTATGTTTTGCAGGTGAAGGAACTTTATGAAATCATTGTAAACCAATGTCCAGAATCCGACCAAAATAAACGTATGTAATCTTCTTAATTTATAGAGTTGTATTGTTAAAATACTTTACCATTTATTTTGTTGTTCTCATAATAATATATATTAGAGCAGCTTGCCCCAAAACAGTGTGATGATATTTGAGCCGGTGTTACCATATTGCTGCTAACCTCCAGGAATTTCTGCTATGACGTGAATATGGTCACTACTGTCTGTTTTATTTACGTTTTGTCTGAAAAAAGTTGAATAAAATCAAACATACACATATTTTAATAATATGGTTGTGACTACTGATGTTTATTTATTGCAACAGATGTTGAAAAGTCTCATTAATAATATTTCATAAGTAAAGCAGGCAACAGTGTTGGGCGGGAAGTGTAGAGGGGTATTGAAATGTAGCGGTGCAGACTGCTCTAGTATTGTTTATTAACATAGCTCTGTAAGTAAAATATTTCTTTTTTCTACAATCTGAAATCCAAAACAAGTTTGTTGGAAGCAAAATCATTTCTGGAAAAGTGTACAGATTTTGAAATTCAGCCTACATAGGAAAATATACAAAAAAAGTTTTTCATAATAAAGAAATTTTAAATGGCATTAAAATAATTATTGTTTTTCATGATTATGCCTTTATGTGTTTCTCTCTAGATCGTTAGAACTAGGAAATTTTGAATTAAAAAACTTAGTAAAGGTGCGATTTATAACATATAATTTTTTGATTCCTCTTAATTCCTAGACTGTAATGATAGTATGTTCAACAACTTCTGTAACTTTATTTTAACCCGTTCAATGGAGTTCATCCTGCTGTGGGGTTGTCTTTCTTTTTGAAGTGGATATTGTGAATGTAGTTTTCTGTTTTGCTGATAGTGTTGGCATGTAGCTAGACATTGTTGAGTCGCTTTTAATGTTTCATTGCTTTTGATCAGGTCAGCTAGAAATTTATATATTGTCTATGTTTTTCATTGAGTATGTTTTTTTTATCTGTTCACTAATGCTGATGTGTTTTTATATGTTGGAATAAAAGATTAAATATATTACTGTATGTGCTAAAAGTGACATATTTTCAGTATATAAATAATATTTTTAACATTTTCATTTCAAAAGTTATTTGGTCTAGTTTTATATTTAAAAATATTGTGAAAATGTAGATACAATTTTAAAAATTATTTCTGTATACAAAAGATTTATTAATTAAATAAAATACGAGGCCTGTTCAGAAAGTAAGTACTGTTTCAAAAAAAGCAAAACAACTTTTTTCAACACAATTTTATTTTTTTTGTGAAAGCTCAAACCCATAAACTATTTTTCGACATAGTGTCCACTGATGTTCAAACACTTGTCGTAGCGGGTGATCAATTTGTCTATACCCTCTTCGTAGAAGTTCCCGCCAACTCCACAGCAGTTTTCACTTTATCATCAGTTTCAAAGCGTTGGCCGCCTAGCTCGCACTTTATGTGCAGGAACAAGTGGTAGTCAGACGGTGCCAAATAGCTGTAGGGCGGGTGATCAATTTGTCTATACCCTCTTCGTAGAAGTTTGTCTATACCCTCTTTGTAGAAGTTCCCGCCAACTCCACAGCAGTTTTCACTTTATCATCAGTTTCAAAGCGTTGGCCGCCTAGCTCGCACTTTATGTGCAGGAACAAGTGGTAGTCAGACGGTGCCAAATAGCTGTAGGGCGGGTGATCAATTTGTCTATACCCTCTTCGTAGAAGTTTGTCTATACCCTCTTCGTAGAAGTTCCCGCCAACTCCACAGCAGTTTTCACTTTATCATCAGTTTCAAAGCGTTGGCCGCCTAGCTCGCACTTTATGTGCAGGAACAAGTGGTAGTCAGACGGTGCCAAATAGCTGTAGGGCGGGTGATCAATTTGTCTATACCCTCTTCAAGTTTGTCTATACCCTCTTCGTAGAAGTTTGTCTATACCCTCTTTGTAGAAGTTCCCGCCAACTCCACAGCAGTTTTCACTTTATCATCAGTTTCAAAGCGTTGGCCGCCTAGCTCGCACTTTATGTGCAGGAACAAGTGGTAGTCAGATGGTGCCAAATAGCTGTAGGGCGGGTGATCGAACTGCTCCCAATGAAATTGTCGAATCAATGTTTGAGTGTCACCAGCGGTATGGGGCCTAGCATTATGGAGTAACACAATTCTGTTACTGAGCATTCCTCTCTGTTTTTTAATTGCCTGCCTTAGTTTTTTTAAAGTTCCGCAATACCTTGCCGCATTAATTGTTTCATCTCTTAGGAGAGAACCAATCAGCAAAACACCTTTCCCATCCCAAAAGACAGTTCACATGAGTTTTTATGCAGACATTGTCGTCTTGAATTTTTGTTTCTTTAGCAATTGCTAGTGTCACCACTCCATTGACTGCTGTTAGGATTCTGGTATGACATGACTGATCCAAGTTTCATCACCTGTCACAATTTTGTTAAAAAAATCCTCACCATTATCACTGTACCATGTGAGAAAAGTCAAAGAACTTTCGAGTCCCTTGGTTTTGTGCACATCAGTGAGCATTTTTGGAACCCATCGGGGACACAGCTTGCGATAACCTAAGGAGTCAATAACCATTTCGTACAAAAGAGTTTGTGAAATTAGTTAGAAATCGTCAGATAGCATTGTCATAGTGAAACGTCTGTTTTCTTGATTTTTTTTTGTCAACTACATTTCCCAGATCATTGGTGACGAGAGAAGGCCGACCGCTCTGATTCTCATCATGCACATTTGTTCAACCCCCGTTGAGCATTCTAACCCACTTTCTCACCATTCCCTCACTCATTGTGTTTTCCCCGTAAACAGCTTGAAGTTGACGATAAATTTCAGCCAATTTCACATTCCTTGCGTTCAAAAATCTTATTACAGAACTAATCGCACAATCGGCGGGATCACTAATCGTCTTAAACATATTAAACATTCAGAGAAAACTGAAAACACAACGTATAACAACTAAAATGGCGTGAGTCGATAGCCAGTGGACAAGGACGACTAGTCCGCATGTACGAAACTCTGATTGCAGCGCTATGGCGGCAGTAGAATGTATCGGTACTTACTTTCTGAACAAGCCTTGTACAAATATTTTTATCTCAAGTACCTTCTTTGGCAAAAAATTTCAAAGATTTAACTGAAATAACTAAACTGAAATCCCTGTAACTTTAGCCTACTTATAATAATGGTAGGTCAGGGTAATAAAAAATAGCTCCTTCCTCAGTGGGTTAAATTATGACTATTTAGGAACATCATAAGGCCCTGTAGTCAATGTATTATTTCAAGACAAATTATTGTGATTTTTCCGTATCTTAATTTTATAATGGAACATTTTTATAATTCTAAAAAAATGGGTTGTGAGTGTTTAGAATAAAGTATTCTCTATAAGTGCAATGAAAAACATGCCTCTTATAATGACAGTTAATATTTCTGAAAATGTATTCATATCTTTGGGTACTGAGGTTAATATGCATGGATATTTAAAAAACAATAATGACACTAATTCTTAAAAGAAGTAGGTCAAAGTCTTACAGATTACCGTACTCATTTGGATAAGTGATATTTTCAAGATTGTGACTGTTCAAATTCATAGTCACCTGCAAGGTTTAAAAACGTTGTATTATTTGTAATAAAAGTATTAATAAGAACTGTTTTAAACTCCTTGTAAATGTGTTAAAACTGTAATTCCATTTCTAGTGTTGAAATGTATTAACCATAGAAATATATTTTGCATCATTCAAATCTTGAGCTTTTTGAAATGTCTTAAGGGCACGTTTAAAAATATTTTGGCACAGCAATCAAGAAACTTGTTGGAAATAAGCATCTGATATTGTAAAAATGATTCATGTAGATTGTTTTTGTGATTTAATACATATCTAGAGTATAAATGCACTTGAGTTTTACATATCTTCTGATGCACTAGAAGATATTTCTTAATTATTCAAATTTTGTTCCAGGTAAAATGCGTTTGGCTCCTCATTTCCAGTTGCCCATTCAACTTAAATGAGAACCATGCAGTTCTGCCAACCTAACTTGTCTTTCATCTTAATATCCCCAAATTGTAGATCAGGGGACCATCACAGGTTTACCTACCAACTTTGATACTTTTATAAGAAAGTAATTTTTTAAACTGTATTTTTACCAAATTGTGTATATCATTATTTTAACTGTTGATTTCGTGATTTTTGTATTAAGAATTTTATTAGTAAAAAGATATGATCATTTTAAAGATTATTAGATTTTAGCAGTGAAGAATACAATTTAATGTGATCATGATATACCGGTGTGTGTACAGGTTCTTCTTCTGTACTTTATTATATATTATGTGATTTAGGCTTATATATTAGTTTTTTTTTTATTAATAGTACTTATTTTAATTAAAACACTCGGTAAAATGCCAATATTGTAAAATGATTTCCATTGTCAATTGTAGTGTGTACAACTAGTCTTTCTTTATAAACATTTATTATTGTATGTATTACTATTCTTAGTGCAATCTTAAGTGTTTTTTCCTTTATGTACAATAATGTTTCTTATTGTGTTTCACAACAAACCTAACACTTTTCTTTTTTAGATGGAAAATTTTACATGATAAAGTGTGCACTAGTTTAATGATGAAAAAATAGTTCATTAAAAAAAAAATTTCTGGATCAATTTAGTGAATAAATATCTCCATTAGATGTTGAAAATGAAGTAAATAAAAATGATTTATAAGCCTAAAGTTTTGATGCTTTGAATTATAAAATATTGCAGTTATCATCATGTCAATTTCCCTAACCCAAAGTAATACTTCTAAGTTTGAAGGAGGGGGAAATGTTGTGAAAAATACATTTTTTCAGAAAATGCTCAAGAATGTCAAGTAAAAATATTTATTACATTTTTTACAATTTTCTTAAAAATTGAAGATAATAATTTAGTTTATTAGTTTAGCATTGGTGATAGTTTCTTAATTTTAGGAGTATTCATAATGTCTTATTAATTAATTGATCATGGATATAAGTAAGATTCGCTTACAAAGTGTATTTTTCACAACATTACTTACTTCTATGTTGTTGAATTTCAATCAAAACTTAAGAAGATTAATTTTGTTAATATATGATTCAGTTTACCTTTGTATTGGAAAATGGTTTTCTTAAGCATTGTAATTTTTTATTGTTAACCTAGTAACTGACACCATTCTTTCAAAAAATAGTTGAGAAAGTTTTGCAGGTAAATTGGGTTTAAAGTAGTAATTAGAATAACGTCTAATTATTACTATTGTACATTAAAAACAACATTTTCTATAACTGTGTAGTTCCTCTTAATTAATAACTGCATCTGATTAGTAACTGTTAATTTGTTTATTGTAAGGCTATTGTAACATATAACAAATTATCAACAATAAATCAACATTCTAAAAAAGAAATATTTGTAAGTATAGGAGTTCACAGATTGGTGTGTAAATAAAAAAATTAACATAACTATATCAAAAAAGAAAAATAATTAATCTTTTAGTGCTGTTTTATCTAGTAACAGTTCGGGTAGAAATATTCTCCAATGTTTCTTGAACAAACAAACAAAGAACATTCTAGAAGCTCCTTTCTTATTGAAATTATTTATAAATTTGAAAATAAACACTCCAATAATATAATTTTTATTTCTGTGAAGCGTTTTGTGCTCAAGGAACACATCATCAGACCCACATAAATGAATAAAAGAACCACTTTTATTCATTTATGTGGGTCTGATGATTCCTTGAGCATGAAGGGCCTCATAGAAATAAAAAGTATATTATTGGAGTGTTTGTTTTTAAATTTATAACAAACAGAGTGGTTAAAATTACTTTAATAATAATTACTTTATTGTAGGTACTCTTAATTGTAAACAATACAGATTCTTGGCAGAGAATATTACCAAAGTAATATTTTGGTTTTTACACAAATAATTCCAATCAGTAATGGTAAATGACTAAATTGACAATATTTTGATTTAAAATTAAGTACATTTATGTATTATTTTATGTTTGAGTCTTTATTGCTTCTTTATTCTTCAACTGACAAAGGATTATGTGATAATAAATCTTTAAATTAAGTTTATATTTAAAGTTTAAGCTTGAGTGTGAGTCATTATTCTCATGATGTACTAAAAAATCCAGCTATTTTACTAATAAGTGTATCAAAAAGTGCCAGACCAAATTTTGTAGTGTTGCTAAAGGTTAATAAAACTGGTGTTGTTTTTATTTGATAAGTCATACAAAGATTTTGTTCCTTATAAACTAGGGAACAAAATTAACTCATATTAACTATAATCACATTAAAAAAATAAAATATACTCTATACATTGTTTATTCAACCATTTTGAAATTTTGTATAGATAAAACAAATTACCTAAATCAAAATCTTACATGTTTCATGATAGTTAATTTAATTTACTTTAAAAGGATTACATTTAGTAGCTGTATATATATATATATATATATATATATATATATATATATATATATATACTTTTTCTTTTATTTATAATAATTTTTTGGAAACATGATCGTCCATGTAGCTTCCAGTTTAATCAGTAGCACATCCAAGTACTTTTTATATAATCAACTTTAAAAAAATTAAAATCACAAAGGGAATATGGAAATACCTTATAATGTATATACATCGACACTATCTTCATCAACATTACTCCTTGTGTTATTACTAACAAATGATCTTGAATGATCTATAATACAATAATAAAATGAAGTACAATTTAATCATTTGAATATAGACTACAAAGAGAATAGATAAAAACATTTCAGAAATAGCTGACTTGATCATCAGTGAGTGTATGACTAACATGATATGCTCATTGTTTTGATACGATTTAGTCTTTGATTTATATTCTGTTATGTCTCAAATTATAAATAAACAAGGGTTTGTTTCTTTATGGAAAAGTGATGCAAATTAAAAGACAAAATATGTATTTGAACACTTCCTATTATCAGACGTTTCGTAAAAACAAACATTGGTACTTTTTGCACACTTCTAAACATCTGGTTACCAGATGTTGGTACTGAAAGGTTTAAGTCACAGCCTGTCTAAATCCGTTAGTCTACTCACAAGTCAGTTTAAGGTTAAATAACACTATAAAACTCTTTTTATACATATAGCTCCCTTTCCTGTTCAAACTGGATGTAACACATAAATATTGCAACATACTAAAGTAATGATATTTTCATCCTCCTCTCTCATTTAATTAACCAAGTCTCATTACCTACAATATCTTCTTCCCTAACTTTATTTCAAACATCAAGATTTTATCATGCTTCCATAGCAATAAATATTCTTATTTATATAATTATTTTAACAATACAAATCAGTAAATCACTTTAAAAAATTCCACCCTATATCTTTTATATTGTATGTTATATGTTTAATGTAACTTATGTTTTTCATTATCTGGATTTCAAATAATAATACTTAAAGTGTTGGGTTTGTTGTACTTTTATTAAAGAACATTAAAACAATTTCACAAGTTTGTTTGCTTGTATATAGTGTTTTACATTGTAACAGATGAATAAAATTTAAAATAGGCCTACTTATTACCAGTTCAATACTTTATTTCAGCCAACTCTTTAATTTTTGAGAATAATATTGTATTATTTATCATTTTATCTTGATAATGTATAAAAATACAACTAAATATTTAATATTATAATAAAGTAGTTGGAGTTGTATTTCTAGAAATAAATTGAGAGACTAAGATAATGGTGCATTTTAAATATATATTAAGTTTAAAGAATAATGTAAGGATCAGAAACAATTAAAGAGTAAGATTGTAATTTTTAGATAAGGTAATATTCCTAAATGCCCATTTCCAATTATTATTTACCAGTAGATATTGATTTAAAAATATAGTCAATATTGAGATCCATCTTATTATTGATTTGTTATGTTTTTTCAATTGTATATTGTGTAAATGTAATAAAGACCAATTGTGTAAAATATTTTTGTCATAGACAGAATTAGTTTTCCTACCGCTTAAGTTTTGGGTATAAAAATATCACTCAGCTGAAATTCTGTCCTTGAACAATATTATTTTTATTTATTTTAAAAATAAAAAACAATATTTCTTGTTTTGAAACAGTTTGTTATATTACATTTGTTCTCTAGTAAGATGAAGCTGTGACCGACCAGGGGAACATTCAAATTTGTACATATTAAGTGTTTTTGAGTTCCATTCTTCGTAGTACAAACTGTTGATTTCCTACAACATTCTGTTGTGATAATGATGTACATTATTAAATCAAGAATAAATATTTTATTATCTGTGCTTTTACATGGATTAATTAATGTTGTAGCTTTACATGATTTCATTTAAAAGAAAAGAGTGGACATTAAAGATGGCATGATTTTACTATTGTAGGTTAGCGGATGGAAACGGTTTTTGTCGATATCATGTAAAGCATTGTACGATACAGAATACTGCCAAAAATACAGGATTTTGTAAAATATGTACAAAACCTATTAATAGCTTTAGCATTTAGTTTAAATGTAAAGCTGTGGATGTATAATGAATGAGAGGTACAACAAGAATTTTCCGGTGTTGTTAATTTCTGAAAATGTTTGAATTTGGTAGTTTTGAAAAAAAAATTTAATTAAAACTATAAGAAATCACTAATATGTGTTGCATCTAAAATTGTCAAATTATAATATATAATTATATTAATGATACACATTTTTGTATTATAATAATTTTATTTAAGCAAATACTAATTATTTATTCTTGTATTGTTTATTATACATCCCACAGTATATGATCTCCTAGTAATAAGACATAGTTTTAATCTCATAAATATGTTATTGTCAGCTTTTGTACAATTTATAAAACTGTTATGTTTTATTTCATTAACAGCAGAACACGTGGGCATTCTTATGGGATTGTATTAAATATGATAAAATGACCAATGTGGTTGTGTTTTGCATGAAATATAGTACAAGTGTATAAGAAATTATTGTAAGCAAAATTATTTGAATTAATGTTGTGGTGGTTCAAGTTTTATGTTAGACTTGTGGACTGTTTTGTAGAAAGATAGTTAAAAAAATCAAATGAAGTTCAATGTTATTCTAGTTATATTAAATATCACTAAGTTTAAATTTGATTATTGGTAATTATTAACTCTTTCTTGGCCTCCTATATAATGTCTATATGCTTGTATAGTGTCACTGTGATGATGTAGATCATGTGCTGGAATTGATTGAGTGTTTTAATTAAAGATAATGTATATACTGTATATTTACATGATACAGGGTATCATGAAAAAGAACTCCCTAGTTTTAAGTGTTCATTTAATGGGGAAATTAATGAAAATGAGTACCTATCATGAATGAGGATTCCTTCAAGTTTTGTTTAATGTTAGTAGACTTCAACGTGGGATCCATTTCCTACACACCTCGAGACGAAATACCACTTCTCTCCACGCATTCAACATAATTTCAGGTGTAACTGTCCAAACTACCATGGCGATTCTTTCCCTTAGATGATTGATATCTTTTCAATGTACACAACATTTTTATGTGGCCCCAAAAGAAGAAGTCCAGTGAGGTTAAGCCTGGGCTTTTTGGTGGCCAAGGGATTGGCCAGCTCTGTCTATCCACCTTCCTGGAAAGTGAGTGTCAAGTGAGTGTCAATGTGAGTGACACACATATGGTTATTGTAATGAGGTGGGGCGTCATCCTGTTGGAAAACTTGGGGAGTTGACGAATCAAACAGCACAAACCAAAACAGTGTATGTCACTTTGTACATATTCTAGGATACATTAAAACTAGTGAGTTCGTTTTCAAACACTGTATATTGGTTCAAATGAATTTTTTATAGATTTATGAAATGTTGGTAGAAAGAATCAATAAAAACAAATATTCTCAAAATTCTTTTTTATTGATAATTTTGAGTGCTTTGTATAGTTTTCACTTTCTTGCAGATATATGTTTTTTATTTGACTGTTGCTGAATGTTCCAGATTTTACTAATAAGGTGTACAAACTAAATGGAGAATAATAATTTTTGTAGTCAAGCTAAAAGTAAATTCTCTTTTCTTCTTTCAAATCGCCGTGAAGTTTTGACAGACATTCATCAACTGCTTAATAGTTTAAGGCTTTTGTTAGTAGGATAGTTGATTTCAAGGTCATATTTTTTTGTTTTTGAATTGATAACTTGTCTCAGATGAAATTCTTTGAAACATTAATAACAAATTATTTAATGACTTAATTTTCAATTTTTTAAAAAGTGGCATACAAAACCAACCTGAGATGAGAAAGTTCAGATAACAATGATCTTGGTGATCTATGTATCGTTTAGTAATAGCATATGCATAAAATTTATTTTGGGTTTTAGTAGATGTTGTAGTTGGGAAAAAGACAAGCCTATTTGGTAAACACAATATTTTATCTAACCGTTATATATAAGATGTATCCTACAAAGCTAATAACATTTTTTGTACAACGAAATATCTGTTGGAGATTATTGATAATTTTGCTGACTGAGACTGGCTGATGATATATCATCAACGATTATGTTGTCCCAAAAACCAGCCACAGATGTAACAGTAATGCATGACTTAAGTAATCCAATCCACTGATTTTTGGGTTTTTTTGTAATGATTTAGTTAATTTTGTTCTTTAAAGGAATTTTAAAGAAAAATGTCACTAGTGGGACAGAAAATTAAGTAACAATCTTTTATAAAAAACATCCATATGAACATTATTTATTGCTCAATTTTCTTACAGAAAAATATGTTTATTTATAGTAAAAAGTTAGGCAAAAGTCTAACACATTTTTTATTGAAAACATTTTGTAATGTTTTATCTGATAGTAATGTTATTTTCTCTCATGCTGTAAAGGGATGTATTTTGAAGATTTGTATAATATAATATCTGCTGTGGAAGTTCAGGAATGATTTAAATGAAACCTTGAAACAACATTAAACTTTAGTCTTGTTCCCAAAGGATTTTTAAAATATGTGTTTATTTAGACATTATTTAGTCTAGTATACAGTACTGTATGTAACATAAAATTACTCTATTTTGTAAAAAGTAAGTGTTTCTTGTTAGTAAATTATGAAAGTTAATAGTAACCAGTGTAATTTGGTAATATTTTTCAGCCACAAAATGATGAAATGCGTACTAAACAATATAATGTACAATTGGATGGATAAATATGAAAAACATCATAAATAAAATAGTCTATGTTAGAAGAAGATAAAAAATTACATTAAAAATACGTTTTCACATACATTTGCTAATAATCAACAAAATTTAATTTAGTATGTTTTCATTTATATCTAATGTACCAACAAAAATTTTATTGAAGTAGTTTTCATGAATAAATTCAGTTGAGCAGTTCAAACATTAGAATATTTTTGTGGGACAATCTTCATATTTATCTCAGGTCCATTATTATTGCAATATAATTTCAATATTGTCTATGTTTGTAAAATGAACCCATTATTCAACTCAGATAAGCCTGAATAACAACCACTGAGAATGTGTCATTCTTTTGGACGGGATTTCCATGATGTCCCTGTTATTGTCTGATGTTTAAGATTACAAGAAAAAAAGATGGTGGAAATGGATTTTTACTGGGATAGTTTAGAAAAATTTGTATTAACAGACCTTTAAGATACTTTCTCTAAAGTCAAGAAAAATGGCTAAAGTTTATTATTTGTTCCTTTTATGGTCTTTGTAGATATGTGGGAATATAAATGATATAGTGAAATAAGGTACACATGAAAAGTAAATGTTACTTCTTGTACAAACATATAAAACAGTGTAGTTAAAAAATACTCACATTTTCAAGTAATTAAAAATATTCTTTCACAATTGCTTCTACGGTAACCCATTTATCTCATTGAACAACACAACCTCTTCATAAATATCTCTGTGACAATATCAATTTTTTTTGACATTCTCATCATTTTCCTAGTGTTGTATTTCTTAAGTTGAAATTATTACTTCAAGAGGAGGAACAGGTGGTAGTAATGTCTGGCTGTAAGCTGTATTCTTAAGTTGCTCACAGCCATCTTGTCTTGATTAGGTGGTGTTAGCGACATATGGAAGATTATTGTCATTAAACAAGACATTTTATGACTGTACATCTGTGAACCTGTTCTAGTGCTTATTTGTGAACCTTAATTAAAATTTACATAATTTTCGAACTAATCCATCATTCATCACATTAGTAATTCGTCGGCGGATTGGTCTACACAGCTGGTGCGAGGGTCAATGTTCTAGTTGCTATTGTGTAGAGTCATAGAGAGACGCAGAATTCTGTGCATAGAGATGATTGTCGCACTATTGCACCAACAGGTCAAAATAATGCTAAATTTTCATAATACATTGGATTTTTTTCTTAATCGTAAAATGAGGTAAGAGTTTTTAACACCCATTTAACATTTAAATAGCTGCAGTTTGACAGCAAATTGTGTTGGTTTTAGTGAGCATTTGTTCTTGGGAAAGGTCCGGATGTATTTATGGCATGACCAAATGCTACAATTTTTGCTTGGGTTTCAATAGGATCAGTGTTATTAGTTTTCATCTATTAAAATCATGTTGTAGTCAAATTTTGTTGTGGCAGACAAAATTTTGATCGACTACAATATCTGCGGAGGAAGCATTTATGTTTACTACAATTCTTAGGTCGGATTGAGTGATTAATCTTAAGGTCTAGGCATATTGTATTGAACTGTTCCTTATTCATATGTTTTACAATATTTAAAGGACAATCAATTAATTAAACAAACTAATATAAAAGAATATACTTCAAAATTTTATAGTCAGTGGGGGGTGGAGGTGGGGCTAAAATTAATATTTCTCATTTCTGCATTAATTCGGAATGTTTCAGTCATGTGAGTTTTAAATCCCAGTTCAAATTTTTCAAATGAACAAACACGTTTTTCTTGTGGTCAATTGAGTAAAAATTTAATCTTATCACTTTTGAGTTCTTAGTCATTTTGCAAGGTGTGTGCAAACCGGGTTTTAGACCATAGTACGAAAAGAGCCAGTTAAAAAATAGCCATTTCGACATTTTTTGGGTAAAGTATCAAATTTTATTTATTTATGGACATCAAAACTTAAATTTTTCTTTATTTTATTTGCAGTGAAATTGTTTGCATGTAAAAAATATTATTTTTACAATGCAGAACAAAGAAATATTAAAAAATTAAGTTTGGACTTAACCAAAAATATTTTTATAAATATTAACTCAAGTTTAATACAATGAAAAAATAGAAGAAAAGATTGAGCTAACAACATTTTGTTTCAGACATTTTGTGGGTTCATAAGATTGTGAGTCCAATCAAATAGATAATGGTATTAATACAATTTTTAAATATAGTATCTGAAAAAGGAGTAGGATATTAATAATCTGTTGCTAATAATTTATAATCAAATTTATTTACTTGTTATAATTTTTATTGTAATGTTGAGTACAGCAGGAATGTAAATCAGTACATGGTATCTCAGGGTAGATATTCTAGAAACAATGAAGTTGGATCAATGGCAGACTATGACCAAAGATTTACTATTGTCATTTAGTTCGTTTTTCGTGTAATAATCATACTTTGGTTTAGATAGACTCCATTATTTTATTACCAATATAAAGGCAATCAAATATCCGTCTGAATTTTTGTAACAGTAGAATTTTGTCAGCTGATTATTTTACTGACAAAACTTTTCTGTTTGGCATTGAACATTTTTGAAATAAATATTTTTGCAGGCCATTGCTGTTGAAGGTTACAACCGCCTGTGTACCAAACAATGGTGAGAAACCGTTTTGGTTAGAAGCCATTTTGGTCAGAGGGCAGTCGGTCCAGGTACATCGGTGCCGGTGGGCTGGTTAACGTGGTTTAACCTTAGGTGCTTGATACCGCAGGCGGTAAAAGGCACTAGTACACGGCATCACACATACCATATAGGATTATATGCCCTTGGAAGAAAATAGGTTGTATGACGAAACAGTAGCGGTCTCCAAAAATATAACTGAAGTTTGAAACTGAGTATGGCGATTAAGTCATTTGAGCACATTTTGGTTTGGTTGCCTTTAATAGTTGAAATTACTGATAAAACACTTTAAATACGTTAGTACTTTTGTTTATTGTAAGCAGTTAGTTTACAAATTGTCAATTTATTAAACTTCTAAGTAGTGTGTCAAAATGACAGTAAATGTTTTGTTTATAATTGTATTTTTTTTATTTTTCAACTTGGGTTTTATTTTGGATTCCCTTGTAGTTTGATTCAAGAAAAATGTCATTTGTTAAACATCTTTTTGTAATTAAGTTTTATTTAAGCTAATTATAATGAAATTGGTTGGTATGTTTCGCTAGATGATAAGTTTGTTGTCAGAGTGAGTTGTAGCAAGGTTTCATTCTTACTGCTTATTGGGGTTCACAGATACAAAATCTTAAGCTTGAAGAAGAAAGTTGGCTATGTCTTAGCAAAAAGTAACTTTTTGTTTAAAACCATTTAAACTACAAGTTTAAATGATAAATATAGTTGTTTTAAAGAATAAGAAAAGCAGTAATAACTAAATTAAATATTTAGCATCAGAATCTTTATTTGAACTATGCATTAAATTACTAAAATTGTGTTATAGTTATAAGAGACCTAGGAATGTGAAGTCTTTCCTAGTGTAGAAATAAAAACCACACTGTGGAACAGTGTCTTAGATTAAAAATTTAGAATTAATTATTAAAATAAGGAAGAATTCTAAGTAATACCAAAGCTGGAAAAAGGTAATAAAATAGAAATACATTTTGTTTAAGAATACAAGTTATGTTACTGCTCTTTTATTTACTATCTGAAAATGTAATTTAATTAAGTTAATATAAAGTAGGTTAAGTTCTCGATTAATAATGTGTTGATGAACTGTTCTAAATTATCTGAACATAAAATATATATTAATTCAGATTTTTATATCACCAACTAGGATAAAACAAAATTTTCTTTGGAAGAATCTGCTTTATATTCACCTGTGAAAATTATTGTTCTACTTTGTTATACAGTAGAACCCCTCATATCCGGCCTCGGTTTTACCGCACCTCGGTTTATCCGGCCACTTCCCGGAAGCCAATATCGAAATTTATTTACCACGGCTTGCAGACGTGCAGTTGCACGCACTAGTCTCCCACGACTCTTGCGTTATTTTGGTGTATCTATTTGTTTACATTTTCCTGTGTTGTCCTCAGTTGAGCTAATAGGTTTAACCTGTAAACAGTTCGTTGATTATTTCCAGTGCGGTTAGTACAGTACAGTACAATTGTTTTGTTTCGTCAAGTGCTGTGTACTGTAGGTTAGTTTATCCGGCCGAATCGTTATCCGGCCAGGGGCTCGGTCCCGTGGTGGCCGGATATGAGGGGTTCTACTGTATTGTAGTGAATTTCTAAAGATTTATGTTTTATTTACAAATTTCTTTGGAAAACTAGAAATAATTTTTTATACTGTCCAAATTCATCTTTCCAAAAGCCTTCATAAATTATTATTAGATTTCAAAACTCTAAATCCGGAATATTTTCTAAGCTTTAATGCACCTGTAGCTTATCGCAAGTGTTTAGCTAGAAACTTGTTTGGATAGATTTATCGCATTGTTCATATTTAGTTTATATGAAGTTTCTCGAAATTAAGCAAACTGCAAGGTTTAAAAACCGACTTATTCTTGAATTATGAATTCTTCTTTTCGTTGATTCTCTTAGTTGTTTTGAAATTTTTGTTTAACTTTCTCTTCCTCCGTGAAGATTTCCAAAAAAATACACTAACAGAGCTGGCAGGCAGATACAGTTTTGAATGCAACTGTAAATGATGTCCCTTTAGGTAAATTTTGTTTGTCATAAAAATAACAGATCTTGTGAATGAGCTGCAATCATCTTGAAGAAGACTATGAAAATCTTCAATGACCTTTGTAAGTCATCATAAAACATGTCTTGTGATGATCTTCAATCCTCTGCCAGACAACTTTGAATAATGTAGCTTTAGGTGACATTTCTGTAAGTCACCATATTTTATGTCGTGATGATCTCCAATCTTTCAGATATTTTTGAAAAATATAGCTTTACATGATATTTCTCTGTCATCATCATAGTACAGGTCTTGTGTATGATTCCAATATTCTCCAAGATAATCGTGAAGAATGTAGCTTTAGATGACATTTCTGTGAATCTCTTCCATTTATGGATGGCAGTTCATCAATAATTGTTTTATTTTTCCTGATGAACTCTCTGAATTGCTAATAAAATATTGGAGAATTCCTACAACTCTGTGAATTGCCAATAAAATATTGGAGGATTCCTTTCAGATGGTTTTTGTACTGCCTTTGTACCTCACATTATGTTGTGGTGCAAATAATTCCAATTTATTTTTTATTTGTATAGCTTTATTTTCCGGTGGGTTGAGCTCAAGCTTTATTGCAAGAGCTTGCATGGTGATTCTCTGGAAAAAATGAGATTTATCAGATACCCTCCAGATTATTTGTGAAGCACAGGTCATTAAAATTAAATTTACAGTATTGCAATTGTAGCAAAATGTTCATTATTATAATAAACATAGTTTTATTGTTGTATCAACTCGTAGGCATTTTGTGTTTTAAAAATATGTTTACAGCACATTAATAACAATGCAAAAAATAATTTATAGCATTTGATAAATTGTGATGATTATGATAGTATCAAACATTTCTTTACATCTTGATTTGGGTTCTTCAGTTTTGCATTGAAGACTATCTATCCTTTAATCTTTATGCACTTGTCAACATTAGATTGCCTCATACCTTGAGTGTGGATTTAAAATAATTTGTTAACCCAAATACAGTAAGCCGATGTACAATGTTTTGAGGTTAGATAATGTCTATTTAACCTCAATAGCTGTCATCTCTACTTCCTGATTTTTATTCCGTTTGGGGTATTAAAGCTATGATGATTGGTTGTTTGGGCATGATCAATTGTGTTTTGAGCTTATTTTGCAATTTATAGCCAAAATACAGTAAGTTCTTCCTAAGGTCCACTGAATGCATCAGGGTGTATCAAATAGTGTAATTTAGATATTTAGTTCATTATGGAAGCACCTTATGCAGTATAGAATTACTTAATGATCATAACAAACAAGGTTGTGTAAATGGTTGGATGACTACCAATATTGGAGGATCCTAGAAGGTCCTGAGGTTATTAATAAAAAAAGATGATTAAAAACAGTTCTGGGTATGAAGAAATTCGCATAAATTTATGGATATTTTGTTATATTCATGAACTCCAAAAGCCTATTTACTGTATCAATTTTCAATATGAATACTTTTAGTTGTAATAATTTGAGTATAGTTGTTATAAAATTGTAAGCACTGATCAAAAGCAAATTTTGTGTGGTTTTCGAGTATTATTATTACACAGAGGATATCAACACCCTGTCCAGTTTGTGTTTGTACAAGAGATCTGTTGAAAAATATCTGGATTGGATTTACGACAAATGGAGGGTTTGAATAAAAAGTTTTGAGAAAGTATATGATCCTTTAAAGTTATTTCCTTTTTATGCCACTTAAGGCTACTTCACCCAATATTGTTGGTTTTGGGGTCACTTTTTCGAATTGTAAGGTGTGTTTTTTTTTCCAATTTATTGAATCTCTGTAGCATATTATACCTTTGGCTTTTAAACCTTGACGTTTAGCTTGGGAGAACTAGGGGGGATTGAAATGTAGAAATACCACATGAGTGAGAAGGGGGGGTGTTGGACTTCTTGTTGGACAAAAATTTGATGTTTAACAAAAAATTATCTTGGACAAATTGTATGTACTGGAGAGGTAATATAATGAAATTGGCAGTTTATCCTTTTATTTTTGTGAAAAATGGCATGTTCTAACTCTCAACAGTAATTGATTCTTTTTCACATTTTTATTTATCAGGAGAGAATATTAAATATAGGTCCAGATATTTTTTGAATAGTTGTAAACACAAAAAACCAAAATTTGTAAAAGTGAGCAATAAAATGTTGAGAACATAAACAATCAATGTATTGAAATATTGTGATTTCATAAGTTGTTATGATTGTTAATCGTTGTTCTCTGTTAGTGATACAATTTTAGCATATAATTAGAGTGTTTGTGTTTTTTCACTTTTTTCAACCAGTGGTTGTATTTAACAAAGTAATATTGTTTGGTTTGTAAAACTGACAGAAATAAATTGGTGTAATTTTTTAACGGTTCATTGTTTTACTTCCCACACTCAATGTAGTAAATGTTCCTATTATTCCCTCAATGTGTTTATGAACGACTGAAGAAAAAATTTAGTTCTTCACTAGTTATTGATAACTAGTTGTGCCTTAGAACTGGAGAGCAGCTGTTTAAAATGTAATATAATCAGTTACGGACATCTATGACAGCGGTTTTTATTATAAAGTTGAGTCAGATACATACTTCATATACATTATAGAGAGACCACAACTATATTTTTTAGTTATCCCTTCTAGGATGAGCGGGCTATTTATAGTCCAACAAGACAATTTTGGCTATATTTAGCCTGCTATTTGTTTTAAGTTTTGTTAGTCATGGAAACTTCATAAAGTTATGATTTTCTATGCTAACAATATCCTATGACCTTTCTACAAATATTGATGCGAACATGTTGTATAAATTATTTACATCTTATTCACATTGCATTACGTCACTCCAGCTATATGGTCATATTGGCAATCTTGTTTTGTTTTGTGCAATTGTGCTTTTTATTCTCGTTTTCTAACCAATCAACATTCAATTTTGTCCTCTTATAGAAAATATAGTATACAACTGAAAAAGTTGTTGCACACTGTAAAATGATTTTTTTATTATTTTAGTAAACTAATAGTAAAATTAATACAAAAAACAGAGTTAAGTAATTAAAAAAATAAATTCTATACCCAATAATATTATTTTTAAATAAAGTGATAAAAAAGTTTATATTTTTTTAATACCATACTAAATAACGTTCATCTTCTTCATTACATCCTTCAGAAATAAGTAGTAACTTCAATAGTATGAAGACCATTACAGGAATTACAGAAATTTTAGTCGTTCTTAGATCGTTTTGAGATTACAAAATATAATCATATTGGAAAACAATTTCATGTTAAGTTTTCAAACAGATTGGTCCGAACTCCAAGGTCATGACTATTTTACAACCAAACCTCAACTTGAATAACAAATTTTGATATCAAAATACTTGAAGTAAATTCCTTTGTGAGTAAAAACACACACTATGTTGCATACAACATTAAAATAAAATTTTAGTTTAATTTTTATTAAAAATCTTATACTAATACTGTGGAAATGTTTTTAATATTAGATATGCATATAGTACACTACAAGCATGATTAGTTTTAAAATGATATGAAAAATAAATAATGTTACTATGTATATTTAATTTTGACTACCAGTTATTCTATGCTTGTCAAAGTTATTGGAAACACAGATCATGTTTGAAATTTGTACAGTTAAAACACCTTAAGTTTTCCTCCCTAACAATAATTGAAAGCTTATCCAGCTGCTGAAGAGCTTGGTGGAGTTTATTGTGTGATAGTTTCTTAAAAAATACATTACATCTGTCTATTTGATACACAGTTTAAACAAATGTTTGAAGTTTCGAAAACTAAAAAGTTATTTACACTTGCAGTTCAGTATATATTATTATTACTTCATTATAATTACAATATATTGATATATCAGTCAGTAACTTGGGCAGTCTCCAAAGAGTTGAATTTTTCATTTACCAATTATATTCAGGTCAGAAAGGGGCTTACAGTTTTTAAATGCAAAACATTTAGTCAGAAAAAAGCAGGTCTTAAACACACATTTTTGTCAACAAAAATTCCTGTTCACTGGATATTATTTTTAGTCTGTTAACAAACCTACTTACCTAAGTTTGTTCCAAGTAAAAAAATCATGAAAAATATGGCTTGTGTACCCACACACATACAGTTGTGTACTAATACTTATTAAAAATATATGTGGTATTTCCACAAGCCTGAAAATTTCTCCTGAAATATTGGGTGCAAGGCTTAAAAGTAGCAACTTATGTTTCACGTGGGCCATAAGTGCTCAGGAAGAAGCAGTGTTGTTTGTTGTGGAAAGCTAAACAAATTTTCATAACAGTTTGGCATGTTTTATGTCAGCAGTAGAAATCTGTATAGGTAAAAATTATGTGTTCACAGGATGAGTTATTGCCCAGTTTCATGTCCAATCGCAGCATTTTGTGAGAATACTTAATATCAAAGATATCTCAATATATCTATAAGTTGTTAATGTAGCTACACAACTAGGTACACAATCTATTGTAAAATATTTCATAAATGCATGTTTCCTCTCTGAAGTACCTCTGCACTACTACACAAGCCGTACTATTAACAATAGAAACTACTAAAATATCAGAATTTCTTAATCCTCTTAAGACCTCTTAATTTTTTTTTAGATATTCATGTAATCTTACATAAATAGTTGCATGGTAAGAAAATGTTTCTATCTCCATGTACATGTTGCTTAATGGAATATAAATCTTCAAAACAAATATTAAATTAATAAAAAAGTCATGAGTTATGAATTTTTGCAATTATTTACGCCATACTGATAGCAACCTTGCAGCCTTTTCACCTTACGAGACCAAAATCAGTAAAGTTTTCCTCGGACGAAAAGAAGACTGTACAAGTTTCAAGTCAAATCTATTTCTGTCAAGGATCCGTACAGAGGGACAGACAAACAATGAGACGATGTTAAGAAGGGCTTGTCAGCGTCAGGGTGGTATGAAGATAACTGTAGTTAATGTAGTTGTGGTCATGAATTTTTGTTGAAAATGAATTACAAGAACAGTTAATATCATAAAAGCTTTAGAAATAACAAGATTGAGCTGATTTACCACTTGAATTCCAGTTGGAACAAGATGGGTGTAAAATTGATGTTAGCTAATACATTCTCTCTTTACGTCAAATATAAAGGGTATATCGAAAACTTGTATGACTAACTTCAGGGGCATATTCCACTAAAGATGCAAAAGGACTATTTTTGTATATAAAAGTATTCAAATCCATATTCTGAAGCTAGAATATTCCACCCTATAAAAAATTATTATTTCTGTTACAAACAACAGTTACTTTATTTCAACTATTTGTTCCAAAACAAGAATGTCTTTGTGTTTAACAATATTTTCTATAATTTTGAAGTATTTTTAAAATCTGCATAAATGCTATAAACATGTTTGCGTGTTGAAACCATAGGCGTATCAGGGGGAGGGGGTTTGTGCATTGAAACCCCTCCCTCATTGATACAAATATTCAAAATATGTTTTAACTTGGTGTTAAACTGAAAGTATACTTGTAGTTGGACCATGACTCATAGTTCACTTATGTTTTTATTTGTTTCATTATTTAAACTACTGGCATTTACCCGCGGCTTCACACAAAATTTTGTAGGGCTTTTATGGGCTTCGGTCAGACAAAGCTAAACCTAATAAATGATATGTTAACCATGGTTGTTGATTCTTTCAATAACTTGTTTTTATGATTATGTATCCTAAGTTCTCAAAATAACTAGCCAGTGAATGTTTTATCTGCCGCACAATAACTTTAAATGTAATTTAAACCGTAAGGGTTTAATAAACAATTTCAAACTTCAATTGGCCACCAAATTTGATAAATATTAGAGACCTCTAGTTTGTGGCACTATTCTTCGTTTTATAATACCTCTAAATGAGGTGTCATTTGTTAGGGTTTGACTTACTCCCAAAATACCTAATTATTTTTTTTTGGGGGGGAGTCAAAGATATTCGTACATAAAAAACTCCTCAGTTGATCATATAAACAACCCCAAAAGTAAATCACTCCATCTCTATTTATAAAAAGTTAATAGGGGAAGTGGGACTTTCAAGACACCTGGTTTAAGTTTATCTACGTTATTTAACAAAGTAAAATACACGTATTTGTTATACAGCGTGCGGTGGCGTATTTTGGTAGCTACCTTTGCAAGCTTAAAAGACTGGGAACTGCATTTTTGTCAATTTTGTAGGGAGATCTACTCAACAGATTCAATATTATTAGTAAAAAGATGCCATCATCTGTAACCGACTTATCAACAGTAGGTACTAATGTTCATTGGACCATTATCAGAGTATATCAGTAGCATATTTTCTTATGTAAAGATATCGATATTTATGAAAATGGAGCTTGCTAAAGTCAAAAATTTGTGTATATGAGGATGAATTCAAGAAAAAGAGGCCATGAAAGCTCCAACCTGATGAGACTGGAGAAGGTGAAATAAAACTTCTAGACAGAGATAAATTTAAAAATATACACCTTTTATGCAATATTAGACACCCTATCTAATGAAGTGAAAATATAAAAACTTTACACAATGAGCTGACCTCGATTTTTGGATTTCTCATCTTTAGAGAAAAGCGAAGACAAAGAGACACTAACTGACCTCTGTAAAAATTTGTGCAGTTTTTATAACGAAGATCTCTCTTTACCAGAAGATTTTGCTATAGAATGTCTACATTTATTTTGTTTCTCAAAAGAACATAAAGAGTAAGAACGTCCAAAAAGTATTTTAATCTCTATAAATTGTTACATGTCTACGGAGTTCAAGACATATTTTCTATGGTGACATAAAATTGAATCTTTTTTGACGATCCTTGATTGAAGCACATTTAGCGGAGAGACTGTTTTCAGACATTTTACTTGCCAGCGTGCATACTTACGACTGAAATACATTAGTTAGTTTATAATTAATTGTAAAGTGTTCTTATTTCTTCTAAACTAATCATATTTCAGTGTCGGTAAACTAAAATAAATTAATAAATGGTAACAAAAATAACAAGATTGATGTTAACTTATAATGTTACATATATACCTGCTAAGTTTTAATACAACTTTGGCTATGAAACAAATAAAGGGCGACAGATAGCCGCTAGCCCCTTGAAAAACTTGAAATACACCACTGACACCGTGTATAAAATGAGAGTAATAAATTGAAAAGTTGTAAATGTGAACATATGTGGCGCAACGTGACGGTGGCGGGAGCTATGATGATGCGCTATGATGTATGATGTAGGCCTGGTTGCGCTATGATGTATGATGTAGGCCTGGTTGCGCTATGATGTATGATGTAGGCCTGGTTGCGCTATGATGTTAGTATATAGTCAGTTGCGATTCGCCGCAAGTTTTGAACCAGTTGATTATTTTATTTATCACATTTCTTGATATTTAACGGAGTCGGACGATTTGAATACGCTAGTAAGCTAAGTCCGGAGCGGATTTCGATAAGTCAATACTCAATAGAAGAAACACACAATTGTACAAGTTCTTCAAATTATGTCCGAATTCTTCGTAGGATGAGTACGTATGAATTTAATTTAATAATTTGGTCCCAAGAATTTTAATAGACATGAGTAAGGATTGTAAAAACTAAAAAAATCATTCCACATATATAACTCTTAACTTTGTAGAAATCACAACAAGTTAATTTGTTTTTAATTACCTACTTAATAAGACATTGTCAAAAAAGGTGTTGCATCAGCAATTAAATTATTCTGCCCTATCAATAACTTGATTTTTACAATTATCTTAAAATTTCTCTCGTATGTTGTCATGGCGGTATTGTCAAAACTATGATTATTCCGATACGTGCACGGAAAAATCGCTACGGCCAAAACAGTCAGGCTTCTAGCAGCAGTCACCTATCTGTCCACTGCTGTATCACTCTCCAAGATATTTTGTTGTCAGAAAATATGGCTTTCATGGCGGAGTAGTGTATGAAACAATTTATACAAATTTTTAATCGATTAATTTGTTGTATTAAAATAGAATTCGAAAAACAAATTATTTCAACCTACTTCGGACGGAACTTATTATAACCTTCTTCTGGATAACTGTGTCCTTAGTTTAGTACAAACTTGCCACAGATGCAGTTATATGACAGTAGGGAAGAACATCTTCAACCCAATTTGATCTGTATCAGAGGCGACTATCTGTATCATTAACATTCGGTAGTAAGAGATTCCTACGTCGAAAGGGTAGCATACTAATTCGATACCATTTCACAAAAAATAGTGCTAAAGTACCTTTTTTGGAATGATCAATCGTTAATGATGTATGTGCTTCACACCAAGAGCTCAATAATATTTATTTATGCCGTTAACAAACACAATATTGCAATAGGGACAAGTCAACACACAAGTAAAATAATGAGAGTTAATAAATACCCTTCTTAAATTTTTTTTTACTTTTTGTAATTTTCAAATTCTCAGGAAAAACTACTTGCATTAAAATTAAGTTTATCAAATATGTTAGTGGAACAAAAAATTTCATTAGTTACATAACTAGCTGTTTCCCGCGGCTCCGCACGTTTTTCGTAAGCTTTGCCCGTGTATAAGTACTTCTTGCTCAAGTGCATTATATTTTCAACGCTGATGTAGAAAATCTGTCAAAAGTGTATGTTTATAGCCATTGTGCACGTGCATGTACTTTATTATAAAGTAGTGTAACACTCAAACTTTAAGTCCAACGTTAAATTTATTTTAAAGACATATTATATATATATATATGTATGTATATATATTATCTATCTATCTATATATATATATATATATATATATATATATATATATATATATATATATATATATTATATATATATATATACACACACACACACACACACACACACACACACAATAAGCTATGGGCCATAAACATCCAAGGCTCGAGATAAAATCATTTGCAACACAACAACAAGTACATTTTCAACAGTTACATTATTTCAAGAAAATGCAAAATTAGGCCTAGTTAGACTGTTAGAATTTTTAACATTGTTAAGTAAATCAAGTGGATAGGCATTTCTGGTCATAGGCATCAAGTGGTATATATAAATTAAATTATAACAACTATTAATTAGGTAATGTTGATGTTATACTTTTGCCCTAGATAGGATAGTTTCCTTTTTAACAAGGCTACAAGCGGTTTTAAATTTGTTTTAGAGTGTTTTATGAGAAAATCATTCCAAGCTATATTTTCATTCTTGATTTATTATTATAATGCCTTTCAAAGTTTTTAAATCTAGTTTTATCTCCGACTCTTAGTATCAATTTCCATGTGTCATACAATGCCAACATTACTTAACTGCATTTTTTACAACTCCAGTATACCAAATAACATAAGTTTTTTGTTTAGGTAGCCCTATTTTAGCCTTTGGTTTCACAAAAATCTGTGGACATGAGAGATCAAAACAAGGCATAAAAATATTTACAAACATTGAGAAACAAACAATTACATCAAGTATGTCATTCAAAACTGACCAATTAACATAAGATAATGTAACTCTAAATTTATCAAGCTCACCCTTTGAGGTAACTCTGTTTCCTAGTAGAATATTACTGCTAGTTGTTAGATTATAAAAATTCACTCAAACACCTGCATGGTCTGACAGTATATGTTGACCTAAAATTGTCTTTAAAACATTTGTAGCTGCTGTATATTGTCAATATAGTCTAGATTGTGAGGGTAAAGAATAGATACAGCACAAATTGAATGATTGTAACAAATTGAGAAAATCTTGAGTTTCAGATTTATTGTTCTTGATAATATCAATAATGAAGTCACCTGCCACGGCAATGTAAGATTTTCTGGTGATATATACAAGGACATTTTAAAAAAATCAAAAAAGATACACTATTTGGATTTTAAGTTCTGTACAGATAAATTAAAACAAATTAAAATAAATTGCTGATATTTCACAAATAGACTGATCGCAAACATAGACAAATCAATTATACAACATTTCAAATCTTCCTTAATGAGAATTTCTGATCCATCATGTTTATCAGTAGCAGTCCTACAAAAAGAACTTGCAAATCTAAAACCATCTGGGAAATACAAGGTTTCCTTCATAAAGCAAATGTTCCGAAAGACATATTACATCAGCTGGTTTATGTTCCAAATTAACTTCCAGCTGTTGCACCTCGTTACGAAGCGACCGAATATTGAAGTGCGCTATAGTTTAGTCACCAGCGCAATAACTAGGTAAAGTGCCAGTTGATGCAGGTAACCTTAAAGAAGTGTCATTAGGTGGATCATTTACAAGAGACTTAAGCCGACCATCATTATCCAAATGTGCAGATCCCTTACCTTTGTATTTTGTCCAGTTTCCAAATATTTACATCGGCTTGCATATGTTCCCTCAGGCCAGAGATCTCTATTATACACAGTGCTCCACAAAGACAAGGGAACACCTACTTTAAATTAATTATATCCTGGATACATTTTCTTTATTTTAGTTACTTCAATATTATTCTTTTGTCACATTTATTAACATATTCCTTAATGTCTTTTTGTTTCCACATTTTCTGCAAATCTTGAAATGAAAATATGTCAAAGTTTTTTGACAACCTTAAGTATAACTATAACGCATAATTAAAATCATTTATGTCCTTTCAAAGCTCTTTAGATTCTTAGGTGTATAAATCAACACAAGTAAGCAACGACGTTTTATATATATATATATATATATATATATATATATATATATATATATATATAAAACACGTAATGCTTAACATTAAAACAAATGAAAGTTTTATTGAAAATGCAGATTTGAGTTGTATACAATGTTTGGCCTAAATTAGATCAAAGAGTCGTCTAGGGCAAAAATTATGTTATAGAAAATGATGAATAAAAATGTCAGATGTAGTTACTATCAAATGGTGAAGCATTCCTGGTACGTATATTCCTCTCTGTTACAAGTGCCAAATATACCTTCTTATTATGCTACGCATAGTAGCATTTGAACTTAAATTGTGATTAAGATATATATATATATATATATATATATATATATAATTTCAATAAACATTGAATCACAAAAAGTACTTGCTCCGCCGGGAGTCGAACCCGGATCTCTCACTTGCCGGGTGAATGTGCTACCATTACACTACAGAGCGCTTACTTTTTCCGATTCAATTATTTTGTATTTAGCCGTATCTGTCACATATGCGTTTAAATAAGCAAACTAACATATGATCGGAAGACCAAACACCTGTCAAACGACTTTTATTTACGTTAAATTGTATAAATGGCAATAGCCTTATTTAATTTCAATAAACATTGAATCACAAAAAGTACTTGCTCCGCCGGGATTATATATATATATATATATATATATATATATATATATATATATATATATATATATAATTTAAGTATTTTAGACAACTTTACAGAGGGCATTCCTTCTTGACTAAGATTAGATATACAACTAGTTATTGGTACTTCATATACATTGAATATCATTTCAGTATATCAACATTTTTATTATTAACACATAACATAATATATTATAACCATAAAAGGAAACATTTAATGTACTATATTTTTAAGTACATCTTTACGTAAGATTTTATAAACGCTAAAGATTCTACTTAATTAATATAGTTATGGTTGAAATACGAATAATTTAGTACTGACATTAAGTTTGTAATAATGGGATGATAAAGAACTAAGAAAATGCACTTTTATTGTTGGTGTGTAGTGGTAGTCTCCTGACAAGTGGTTGCACAACACCAGTAAACTGCTATTAATTAACTCCATTTCACCTCGCGCTTAATGAAGCGTCTGAAATCTGACACTGACACAGACCTGATTTCTGCAATCTGGAATCCGCGTCAGTTTGAAGTGATAAAAAAAATCGGTGACGAAAACGATCAAAACGAATTCTACATTGTTTCAACATCAGACATGTAGGCCACAAAATAGCTCTGTCTGGATTACATAGTAACTATCTAGTGTAATCTAGATGAAGAGGTATTCTGATTGGCTCATCAAGTGAACAGTTGAGTGCACTACGATGTTTTAGACATGATCCCAAAAATTACTTTATGGTGGGAAGGGTTGATTGGATGTGAATATTGACAGTTGAGTTTAGCTCTATTTCGCCTTCCGCTTATTTATATTAACCCTTCCCACCATACGCCATTATGTGCAGAAACCTCGGTTTGCTCCGCCGTACTTTGGGATCGTATCTATTGCATTCAACATTCAACCCCATTGCACTCAACTGTGCACCTGATGGACAACTGGGTGGCTCCTTGGAAACCAGAGAGAGCTTTTTTGTGGTCTAGGTGTCTGATGTGTAAGCCACAGGCATGACGAGTGGCCTACTTCTTCAGAGTAGCCAAGTAGCCATCTTGATATGACCTCATGTGGGATACATAAACCACTTTGGAAGTGTCCCCTGCAACCATCTTTTCCTATTATATTAATAAATATTACCTTTTAAAATAAATTTTGCGTATTTAAAGTCCTAAGTACCACATTTAAAACTTTCAACAGTTGTAAAACAACGAGTTGGACTGCAAAAATATTATATTTATAAACTGATTTTCTGAAATCCAACGTTGTGTTTATATACTAAATACGTATTCTCACTCTTTGCATGGGGATCAGTGGGTCTGGATTCTATCAAACTCATATCCCAAAAAGGAGGCTGAATAGTTTACATTATTATTCCTTTATTTCTTTATTTCCAACGGACATCATCCAATTTACAACGTGTACATAATATGGCAGACTTAAAAGATAAACCAAAATACAAAGAATAAACATTTTCATAAGCACAATAATAAATAATCAAGGTATGAAAACACAACGAGGATAAATAAGGCTTATATAGATATATAAAAACTAACTAAATACGTAGGGAATAAATAATAAAACTATATAAACAGTTAACAATAAACAAATACATGAAGCAAATAACAGAAAAAACAACCAGAGAATCGTAATACCAACAGTAATAGAAATAACATGCATAAAAATAACAATGACTAATAATGTCAACAACAATCCAACCTGCATAAAAGAACAATATCAATCAAAAGAATCAATGACAAAATGAAAAAGCAATAACAAGCAATCAATAACAAATTACAAGCAATAACGCAATATTATTATCATAAAGAGATAAGACATGCTGACAACGAACAAAAATTCACTCGGAGCCATGCAACAGAAAGCGCTCGACAGAAGCTTAAAACTGGTTAGGAGAGTAGGAAAAGAAGTCCAGGTGATTGGAGATGCGGTTACCCAGCCGTTATACCCGCTGCATCGTGCAATTGGCCTCCAGGGAGGAATTGTGATTTCTCCTGGCGAACAACTCCATGGATCTCGTACGTCCGTGACATATAAAGCTCACACGTTCCAGAAGAAATGGAGAATCAATTGCACTGGTGACCAGCTTGAATAGGAACATGGCATCTTGGACATCTCTTCTCTCCTCCAGGGAGTTCACGTTAAGGGCACGCTCCAGGTCAGACACTGGCACTTCATCATAGTTGAAGCCCATCCTAAATCCAACAATTCTAATAAACTTTCTCTGGACACGCTGAAGGTCTTGTCTAAGATAATCTTGATGAGGGGCCCAGACAGCAGAAGAGTACTCCAGAAAAGGCTGAACATGCGCACTGTATATGGCTCTTAAAGTGTGCGGGTCACGTAGATGGCGGGAGACTCGGGACAGCATACCAAGCATTCTAAAGGCTTTGCCGCACACATAACGCACGTGGTCCTCAGAATTCAAATCGTGACGGAGGAGAACGCCCAAGTCCTTCGCTGACTGCTGCCTGTTAAGAAGTTGACCTGCCACGTGATAATCGAACGTCACTGGAGTGATTGTTTTGCGAAAGGACACCACAGAGCAATTGTCCGAATTTAGAGTCATACCAATTTTTTTACACCAGTGTTCAACCTCACGTAATGTTGAGCTGTCAGTAACAGACTTAATCCGACAGTAGAGCTGTATGTCATCGGCAAACATCAAACACGGTACTTTTAGAGTGGATGTGATGTCATTGATAAACAAGTTGAAGAACAAGGGACCAAGGTGGGAGCCCTGGGGAACCCCTGAAGAAGCTGAGAAATCATTCGATGAAAAACCGGCAAACTTTACCACAAGTCTTCTATCAGCCGGATAGCTATTCATCCACGACAACAAAGCCCCACCAATTTCATTCGCTTCAAAGCTTGGTTGCCAAAATCGAATGGTCAACTCTATCGAAGGCTTATTTATACATTATAGTTATAGTTTTGCAGTATTTCATAGTTTCTGGTATTCCAAATTTTCGATTAGTTTATTAAAAAGCAGTGTAGTTGCTTGACTGTTAGAATTGCACAAAATTATTTAAGTACTTGATTTTGAAGAAGCTCTATATAGACTTTCCTTGTGTTTTTACGTAAAGCAAATTATATAGGCTCGATCTCTCAAACAACAACAAATAATATATATGTTGTATATTTAATATAATAAAATATTTGTAAACCCTAGTTAATTAGGGTATCACTTAATATAATAAAATATTTGTAAACCCTAGTTAACTAAGGTATCACGTTGGTATCACTGAGATACTAACGGATATGAAAAGGACTGTTAGCGGAGATCCGGTTGTCGATGTATCAGAGTGAGATATACAATATGCTAAACTATCCTAATAAATCAGTTATTCTTAAATGTGTGTGTTATTCAATAAATCGTTAATCCCATAATAGAAGAAGGAATCTAAGAAGGAATCTAACAATATAAGTTATTACCCTGTTATTCTACGTAAATCGGTGCGCGTAGGTTTTGTGATGCAGTACTTCTCCATTATTCATATTTAAAAATTTTATTTCCCATATAGAAATAAAGTTTCATGTATAATTTCATGCAAGTCCGTGAGCCGGTTCGTTTTAGAAATATCGCACGGCAGACATACAGATACACGGATAGAAATTAAATTGTTCCAGCCCCTCGAGTGAGAGGCTGAGCGTTAGCTTTACAACAATATTACAGTAAAGCAATCAGTTTGAAACTTCCACTCCTTCCCAAAGCAGTATAAATATAAAAATTCGAAGATTCAGTTTTATTTAAGATCAGTTCACCTTCTTCAACATATCGTAATGCAAAATGTCAAGCTTCCCCTATTAAAAAAAATTTTAATTCAAATTGTTTTCCACTGGCGCAGTTTTACAATGCAATCGTTGCACACACAATCAATGGGCACATTCTATGGCAGTAGACTGTTTCCGCTTAGTCTATTCTCGGACTAGAGTCCCCCTTCCCTTTCACGACTGGTGTGGACTCCAAAGCTGTCTCTTCCCTGTCGCGTCAGTAGGCGCGGCGCAGAACTCAGCGTCTGAGTGCCTCTGAGTTCGTTGCGCATGGTTAGGACAGACGTTGACAACGTGATGTCAGATTACCGCCTGTGTCGCCGTTAATTCCTTATCGCGTCGTGTTGAGAGTGTTTGTGCTGTGAAATTTTGTGATGAAGTGCATTTAGCTTTCTGTCGTGAAAAAAGAAATTAACTTGGATAATTTTCAGTGCTGGAACGGTAATTTAATTTAATTTTTTCCCTAACCACTATTCTCAATTAAGTAATGTTTAATAAGAATATGCTATTGCGTTAAGCTTGCCGTTAAGGTTAGTGGACAGTATGTCAGGTGTAAGTTACTGATTGGCAGAAACAGACCTCTCCTTTATGCGTGTTACTGTCTGTAAGCTCTTTTAGGCGTGTCCAATATTGCAGTTACATTAACAATAACTACATCATATTATCCATGTCACAGTGACAAAGTTGGAGATGGCGACATTTTCTGTTTTTCACTCGGGCAGTTTTATATGCTGCATTTAATCAAGTAAAACGTCAATTAAACTCAAAAGTGTTACACAATACTGAAAATCCTCACCATACAAGAGATATTGTATGCTTGGACAACAAGGCAGGTCAATTATTGCATAGGACAGATGTCGTATTTAGTGATAATCCTCTTGAAGAAAATAAGATCATTTTGAATTTGACATAGTTGACGTATAGGTTGATGAACTTCAATGAAAATAAATATATTTAGCATAGTAAACTTTTGTTATTTTTCTTCATATTTATTACTTGAAATATCATGTCAAATCCCTGGCTATATACATGTAAGTTAACCAAACCAATACTATCAATACGATACATAAAAATACAGCTTTTAATAAAATTTCCAGCACACTTCAATACGAGATTACTAGAATCTCTCTCTTACCCTCTACCTCCTCCTCTACCCTCTCCCTCAACCTCTCTAGCGCCATGTACGCTCGGTCCCCGGTTCTTGTTTTAAATTGTTTCTGAATAAAGTATAGGTTCTAACTTGTTATTTGTTTTGAAAGTTTCTCCCTTAATGTTGCCCCAACCTTCACCGTAGCCTAAGGGTAAGGTTCTAACGAGAGGTCACGGTTTAGATTCAATATAATAATAATGTAATAATATAATAATAGTTTGCGTGTGGGTTTGGATAGTTTTCCCGCAACATTGATTGATGCGATAATTCAAAATGCCAATTGCTTAGAAAGATGCTTTAAAATCTTTACTAGTTTAGTACGTAATGTTTAAGGAGCTAATTCCATGCAAAGTAATGACTCTAGGGCGGTAATGACCAATGAAGTGGACGTTAATTTTGAAAATTTAGGAATTATACGCAAGGAAGCGTCGGAATTTGTGTATTTTGGGAAGAAACGTTTCAGAGGAGACAATTTTGTAATATATGATATATTTTAAATTGTTTACACGTATGAAGCAATCTGTAACCAATACTATATTTAGAAACAGGTTTATTTTTGTTTACAAACAAGAACCGGGAACCGTGCGTACATAGCGCTAGAATGGTAGAGGGAAGATTCTAGTAATGTGTAGGACATCTGATTAAAAATTATATTCTTATGTACCGTATTGGTAGTTTGGGTTTGGTTATCCTACATATATAATAAAGCCAGACATTTGAAATTATTTTTCTGTGCTAAATATATTTATTTACATAGATAATTTCGATAAGCCGATAACTTTATCAAACTCAAAATTAGCCCATTTTCTTTAAGAGGATTATCACTAAATGTGTCATCAATCCGGTGATAATTATGTACAGGATAACATGCACGATAGAAAGTACTATACAAGATTTCTTTCACAGCAACGTTTTTCAGAACCCTGTAGAACTTTTTAAGTTTGATTGAATTTTACACGATTAAATGTAACATATAGCTGCTCGAGTAAAAAATAGCAAATATTAGGCGAGCTACAGTTTTCTCTACAGTTTCTTTGTGATATGTACAGTGAAAGCTGATTATTGTTGGATTAGGTAGGATCCGATGAGAGGTGCAGGATTTATATAGTGTGAAGCAGACCGCGATGTGTAGTGGCTGAATCGAGTAACCTACCCCTAAAATTGACTCCAAAGATCCCAGAAATAATTTGTAATACCCAAAATATCCCAAAGTGGTACCCCATATTCGTGAAGAGTAGAAATACTACTTCTAATATAACCTTGGATAAAAATTTGGATAAAACAAATTTTAACGAAGTACGGTAACAGTAAAAAATTTTGAAACAGTACAAAATTGAAATTTTGGACCACCCAGTATACCAGAATCGAAATAAAATACAACTTTATTTTTCGAAATTATTAGTGAATAGAGAAACTTTAAAATTACCTATGCCTCGACTTACCTTCACATTTGAAACATTTGAACATCTTTCAAATGTGACCCTTAACCTCAACAATTGCCATTTTAGGGCATTTTTGGGCGTTAGAAATTATTTTCCTGAGTTCTTTGGGGTCGACATATGAAGGTTTTCGTTAAATTGAAGACAGGTTTCTCGCTTCAGCTACTATACATAGAGGAAGGGTGGTTAGCCTCACCCTGTAGTTTTTGTCTTTATAAAAACTGCAGCATTGATATTTTTGTATCGCCAGTCTTAAAAGATACAAAAATTGTAATTTTTCAGGACAATGAACGTCTTTATACCTATAATAGTTTTTGAGGAAATTAAAATTGAATTTTAAAGTTTGTAAAAAAAATTCGATCCATGTGTTATTGGTCATAATTACAAAAGAATGGCAGCTATTTTAGGGACATGTGAGTTGCATTAGATTCAGAATAGCTGCTCGTTGTCCAATAAAGATGAAGAGCTAATGTGGTATAATTGCTTCTAATTTTGGCAATTCTCTCCAATCACAATAGCACTTCTGAACTGTTGAACAATTTTTTTTCGAAATTCAATTTTTCCCTTGCGCCTTCACCAAGTTTGGTCTGCAAATCCTGCTACATCGTAGAGTATCTGTATTGCGTTACCACGTTAGACGGCGCGGCGCCATGGCGACAAAACGAACCTTCATATTAATTGGACTTATCTTAAATAGTTAAGACATTTTGAAATCCCGTGTGGTCCAATTGGAATATTATGTAACGTTACTTTCGTATGTGAGAATTGACATAGGATGAAAAATCATAAGCAGTTTTAATGTAAAAATATTTTCAAATAATTAAATCAATGGGATTAAATTTAAATGTTCAAACCAACGTTGTCGTAATTCTTAGTTCTTTCTGAACCATTTACTAATACTTATTTGATTACTCTTTTTAGTATAAGCCGTCTTTACATGGCAGCAAGTTTATTTGTAAGCCTTATGGACTTTAGGCCACCCTCGCTTGCTCTGCCTAATCTGATAAGATATTCCCTCATTGCTGTTAGACGTCCAATTTAATGCGAAGAGAAGAACTTACAATAGGATGGTTATATAATTTGTTCAATCGACAATTGCCTTGAATAATGTCGTGAATCGATTAATAAGAACGAGCGGAATGAAAAGCAAAGAAAGGCTTTCCTTGGGGGCCGGATAAAGGGACAGATTGCACAATTAAATTAAATGAAAACTCAGCAGTCATAGCCTGAGAGGTCTCGTCTAGTACATACGGGTAGATGTCATTATTGATTTTAACCGGGCGTCGGCGGTGGGAGGGTAGCAGGGGGGAGGGGTTTGGGTGCGAGGCTACAGCCCTGGACCCAAACCCAACCTCACGGCGCACGCGCGCAGCAGACGACAAACGGAGTCGCAGACGACGGTCCAAAATCGGGTACGGATGTTTTTTTATCAGTGAAAATCTTTGAATACTTCCGATTTGACTTCCGTTTCCGGTCGTGGTGTTCTGTGAGTGGTCGGTACAGGTCGGTTCTGTACAGTGCGTTTCTCCCGTCACCGAAGTCGCGGGCATATGGATGCCACCGCAGTGCTGTACTCGTGATTCTGTGTTTGTTTTTGTTTCTGGCAGGCGCTTTCTGACGAGGCGGAGGCTTTCAGTGGAAATGAGGAAATAACCGACGCGGTCTCCGTCAATCGTACTTCTGTGTGCAATATTAATATCGTTTGAGGTAAACAACGGTACAGTGTTTTCTAATTCACGCCACAGTCTCTTAATTTCACTGTACACTAGAGTTTTGTATACGAGTGTGTGTCTCCTGCTTGTGAGTGTGTTGTTTTCAGTTCACCAACAAAATATTTCAAATGCAGTGTTTGTTTTGAAGGAAGTGCAGTGCCTGATCATCCTGGACCCGGAAGTAGGATATACATCTCTGAGGTAAGAGTTTTACATTTTAACCGGAAGGGAAAAACAGTAGCCTGAGGTCTAGTATCAGCACGAGGTTTCCGAGTTTAACCTATGTCGTACTGAACAGACCCGACCTCCATTTTGAATGGGTGCAGCACCTCGTCAGCATTGTGATGAAGGGTTGCGAACGTTTTAATTTTCTTTGCTGGTCACTTTTCCTTTGATTTCCCTCAGTTTTCCTCTCTACTGAGGGAAATCTAGGTCGATGACGTCGTAAGGCGTGGTTTTACCCGATGTTTACTCTTGGCCGTGTATTGATTCGTTGAGGTTATTTCGTCCCTGCGACAGATTGTGTTATCAATTATTGACATGGTTTACTGGAACTGTTTTAAACACTGTTTAAAACAGCGTGTAAACAAATTTTCTCTTGCTGTCAAGTGAACACACATGATTTTCACACTCCATTTGTATTTTTGTGCTAAATTTTGTAAAAAATCACCGTTTTGAAATAGGTTTTACTGATTTTAGAATTTGATCCATAACAATATACACAAGATCACTTGGCTCACCGTGTTTCTCCGCAACAATTATAGCACTGTTAGTAACACGAGTGTAACAATTTGTTCATTTATCGGTATAACGAGTAACAATCGGTGTTACTCAATCGGTATGTAAGTAACACGGTCAAGTGCTACTGGAATACAAACCAAAGAGAATTGATATTCCTCATCACGTTTCGAGATAGTATTTTAACTTAGACATTTTCATGACACCACTATACTACCACAATAAAAGTATGCACATCAGCATATACTTAAATATAACCTTTTTACTATAATCTGCGATGTTTAACTCTTTACCTCCAGAAATACAACAAAGATCGATTTGTTGGTTTGTTGGTAACAGTGATCAAATGTAGACCATAACCGATTAAGCGAAAGTGGCAGCTTATGATAGCAGTTTTATAAAAAAAAAAAAAAACATTATTTTGTCCATTGCAATTTTATTAACTATGTGACCAGTACGTTTAGAACACCAGTACCGTTACGACCAAAAAAAATAAAAATTTCCGAACGGTAAATAATGTTTGTCGGAGGATTGTAAAACGGTTAAAACTGATACGAAAGAAGCTCCGCATATGAAAATGTTTATTTGTATGATATCAAAATTATGTTTGAATCCTTTTAAGGTATACTATTTACAGAGTTTCGTTACCAGACATGAAATACTCTACATTACGTTTATTTTATATTTTGGAATGTTTAACATTAGATTGGCTATAGGAGACAGGCTGTGTCATTTGTCCACGTTTTAATAAGATCAGTAACAGAAAATATCTCTAATTTTTTATTTTATTTTATATTCCAACGGAAATATCCATTATTGCAGTTTGAATAAATTAAATAAATATATAAAATAGATTATGATGGGGTTTAACAGGCAAAAGAATCTAACCATTAATTAATAATTCAGATGAAATTTTAACAGCGAATAATTGATACGAATTAAATGATAATACATAGAACAAGCAATAAAAACAATGAATACGAATAAAAAATGATAGATAGAGCAGAGTACGATAACAAAATAACAGGATAGATTATAAATATAAAAATTAATTGAAGTCATAAAATAATTTTTTCTCAACATGAATGTCTCGCGATTTTTGTCTTGAGCACCTCTACACTGCCTTGGAAAAAGCCAACAATTTTAGTAACACTGTTTCCAGATCTTTGAAGTCGAGCCATCGTACTGTTTGCTGTATAATTAGTGCGGTGGTCGCAATCACTTAGTTTATTGTATTTAATTATTTACATGTAATATTTATGTAATACTATTAATTTTAAAGTAAGACATTATTTTTTAATAACCGTTAGTTTGGGATTATTTATATTATCATTGTCTGCGTGACCGAAGTATTAAACAAATACAACGAACATTTGATATTAAAAGCATGTGAAACTTCTATAAAGGTTCTGTCTGTCAAATTATTAACTTTAGTAAATACTTAAATACATTGCTTTCATTAATGCAAAGCTTTAATTTCTTTCATTGTTTTGTTCACTAAGGTTTATACTATATACGTTTTATCTCTGACTTCAATAGGTTAACCTTAGTGAACAAAACAAGGAAAGAAATTAAAGGTTTGCATTACAGAAAACAATATAAATAAATAAATAAATATATATATATTTATATATTTATAAAATATTCACCAAATCCATACATATCATAAGATTAAGAGTTTACATTTAAAAATATTTTAAATTATTTATTTTTGTGTGTGATTTTGTTAATTTATATATTTAGTATTAATTAATTTAAAACTGTTTACATTCCTTCATATTTACGCTTTGGGTTTAACTTACAACTTGTTTAATTAAGATTATGACTGGATACCCTGTATTAACGGATCCAGGTATATAACATGGTTTTGTACAATTAATGTGCTGTGGTGGGTGTGCGCGCGTTTACAAGCAATATACATTTTATGAAAAAATTTTTTTTCAAATGTTCTTATTTAAATAATTTAGGCTACATATTTTACGTTGATTAATTAAAAATGTTCTTTTAGTGTATTTAAGTTACATGTGGTACTGTATTTTAAAAGGTTAATATTTTTGCAATTTATTACTCAAAAACTGTTGTTAGACCATCCGAGTGTATTCTAGGCATTTGCTATATATCCTTATTATGTATACGGAATGTCATAGGACTTTTGTACATTTCGTGAATAGAAAGATACTGTTCATCGAGTAATTTTACAAACATGAGAAACGTCTCTAGGCTTGATAGCCCAAGAAGCCACGCGTACAAATAATCCTCAGAACATCCCATTACTTGACATAGTAAAAAAAGAAAATTACTGAATACATAATTAACATGGGGTCCATGTAATTAAAATTTACACCGAATATCCCAATTACTAGAAAAAATAATGATTTATAAATAAGTGAAGATTGATTAATATGACTACGCTGGTCATGATTGTGAAAGTAGGAAACGCCCTTGATGGATATTTTTCATCTGTCAAGCACCAATAATTACAAACACAACCCCCAAAACGTATAACCTGTAACTTTAAGTTTGTAGTAGACAATTCTTGATTTCTTTTTGAGAGCCTACTCAAAGTTGCTGTGGTCAATCCCTCTTGACCTCTGACCTCGGTTCCAAAACGTATGTACATTTCAGCCAAATAAAAGATCCTACTTTGTACAACTACTAAGAGACGCTGTCCTCACACGATGCTCAACATTCAACCTCGATCTACAAAGCGTATCCACATTAACCATGGCACAGCAAATTAAATGCTTTTTGTTTTGTGAACCTACTCAGAATCGCTTTGCTCATTCCCTCCTCGACATTTAACCTTAAGACATACGTATACTAGCTGTGCTCAATGTTATAATACTAGTCGCTCAACATCAGACCTCAGGACATACTCTGACTAGCTGTGCTTACTTTTACCTCAACACCAAGCCTCGAGACATATTTTGACTCACTGTTCTAACTAGTCGCTCAACATCAGACCTCAGGACATACTCAGACTAGCTATGCTAACTTTTACCTCAACATCAAGCCTAGAGACATATTTTGACTCACTGTTCTAACTAGTCGCTCAACATCAGACCTCAGGACATACTCTGACTAGCTGTGCTTACTTTTACCTCAACATCAAGCCTCGAGACATATTTTGACTCACTGTTCTAACTAGTCGCTCAACATCAGACCTCAGGACATACTCTGACTAGCTATGCTAACTTTTACCTCAATATCAATACTCGAGATATATTTTGACTCACTGTTCTAACTAGTCGCTCAACATCAGACCTCAGGACATACTCTGACTAGCTGTGCTAACTTTTACCTCAATATCAATACTCGAGATATATTTTGACTCACTGTTCTAACTAGTCGCTCAACATCAGACCTCAGGACATACTCTGACTAGCTGTGCTAACTTTTACCTCAAAATTCAATACTCGAGATATATTTTGACTCACTGTTCTAACTAGTCGCTCGACATCAGACCTCAGGACATACTCAGACTAGCTGTGCTAACTTGTTACCTCAATATCAATACTCGAGATATATTTTGACTCACTGTTCTAACTAGTCGCTCAACATCAGACCTCAGGACATATACTCTGACTAGCTTTCCTTAACTACTCTACAACAGCCTCGAAGCCTCGTCGCTTAACATGACTCACTGTTCTAACTAGTCGCTCAACATCAGACCTCAGGACATACTCTGACTAGCTGTGCTTACTTTTACCTCAACATCAAGCCTCGAGACATATTTTGACTCACTGTTCTAACTAGTCGCTCAACATCAGACCTCAGGACATACTCTGACTAGCTGTGCTTACTTTTACCTCAACATCAAGCCTCGAGACATATTTTGACTCACTGTTCTAACTAGTCGCTCAACATCAGACCTCAGGACATACTCTGACTAGCTGTGCTTACTTTTACCTCAACATCAAGCCTCGAGACATATTTTGACTCACTGTTCTAACTAGTCGCTCAACATCAGACCTCAGGACATACTCTGACTAGCTGTGCTTACTTTTACCTCAACATCAATACTCGAGATATATTTTGACTCACTGTTCTAACTAGTCGCTCAACATCAGACCTCAGGACATATACTCTGACTAGCTGTGCTTACTTTTACCTCAACATCAAGCCTAGAGACATATTTTGACTCACTGTTCTAACTAGTCGCTCAACATCAGACCTCAGGACATACTCTGACTAGCTGTGCTTACTTTTACCTCAACATCAAGCCTCGAGACATATTTTGACTCACTGTTCTAACTAGTCGCTCGACATCAGACCTCAGGACATACTCAGACTAGCTGTGCTTACTTTTACCTCAACATCAAACCTCGAGATATATTTTGACTCACTGTTCTAACTAGTCGCTCACATCAGACCTCAGGACATACTCTGACTAGCTGTGCTTAACTTTTACCTCAACATCAAATACTCGAGATATATTTTGACTCACTGTTCTAACTAGTCGTCGCTCAACATCAGACCTCAGGACATACTCTGACTAGCTGTGCTTACTTTTACCTCAACATCAAACCTCGAGACATATTTTGACTCACTGTTCTAACTAGTCGCTCAACATCAGACCTCAGGACATACTCTGACTAGCTGTGCTTACTTTTACCTCAACATCAAGCCTCGAGACATATTTTGACTCACTGTTCTAACTAGTCGCTCAACATCAGACCTCAGGACATACTCAGACTAGCTGTGCTTACTTGTTCCTCAACATCAGGCCTCGGGGTCTACCCATACTCGCTATAATACTTGTTCCTCACAACAAGCCTTGAAACATATTTTGAGTCGCTTTCCTTAATCGTAGCTCTACACCAAGCCTCGAACTCGTCGCTTAACATCAGACCTATGTACATTCTTAGACTATCTGTGCTTATTTGTTCCTCAACATTAGGCCTCGAAACATATTTTAATCACCACCCGGGACATTCTCAAACTAGTTGTCCTTACTCGTTACTTCAGATCAGACCTCGAGATATACTCAGACTTGCTGTGGTCATTTGTTATTCAACATCATGTCTAGGTACATTCCCATACTATTTGTGCTGCATTAAAGTTTAAGCTTGGCGCAGCCAATACAATGTTGCTTTTTTTGTACTTACATTTGCCGGGATTTTAGGTCAAAACCATCAATAACCTACTTAAGGATTATTCCATAAATAAATATGAATTAAAAAAGGAAGGGGCATGAGGATTTAACAAGGGAAACACTTTAATGTTATCTTATATTTAAATTTCGAAATAACATTTAACATTCTTAGTCTTCTCTTGGAACGTGGTTGATAGACAAACATTTTGGCTTAATAGAGGTAAGAATCTCTTTATTTAAATTTGAATTAATTGAACGAACCTTAAAGGAAAATGTACTAACTTTTTACATAGTAAATAAACTAATACCGATTAATATATCTGCATAGAAACATTATCTAAATATGTATATTGCAATTTTTACACCATACTAATATTTATGTGATTTTTTTATGGGGCTAGAAAACGCTTTGCATATACCTCGTTGACATGCTTTGACTTTTTTAAACATCAGAGATTTGTGAAATGTTTTCTGTCAATGTATCAGTATTGTTAATAATATATTTATGATTTTTTTATATTTTCATTTGAATCAAGTACAATAAAAATACAATGCTTTGACACTTAGAGAAGTATACTTTTTAACAGTTTATTATCGGTTATTTCAGTATCTTTTATATAGTTTTTGTTTAGAATACGCTATAATAGTGAAGGTAATAATTAAACTGCTGCGTTTATTCATTTTTAAGCCTTACTCTGCCTCATGGGCCACTGGCCTGTGCGAGGATCTGAACAAATAGAATAAGAGAGGTAGTCGATACAGTTCAAGGTCGATATATAAAAGGTGCTACGGTCACATAAAGTACCATATGTATGTAGGCCTATGTATCCGGAGTTACTTGAAAGTGCTTCACAAGTTAAAGGAAGGGTAGTATTTAAATTGAACACATATAAGTATTGTTTTTGTTTTCCACGGTAAACAGCTTAAATGTGTGTTTTAAAAGTTTAAACAAAGTATTTACGGAATTTGCTTCCCTTATAAGATTTACTATAACATATTTTTACTAAAAATGTGTACTGAATTTACAAGTAGAAGCTATAATTTTGCAGTTATTACTTTGTTGTTTAGTGTGCACTCAACTTTCTACAAAAGCCCGTAAAATTATTTACGCCAGGTTGTAAAAACGAGGTGTTTACTTTCAAGAGCTCTTTACTTTTACACACGCGCAGGATATTGATTTTAAAGAGAAGCAAATTGATTTAAAATGGAACACTTTTAAACAGAGTGTAATTTCTGTAGAAGTCTGATATGTTTTATATGCTTATAAATACTTTTTTACCATTCAGCCCAGGCTAGAGGTGCTACAAGAATATAGAACTCTGAGGGATGCAAGTTTGTGATAGGATTGTTTAGTTGCTAAAAGATTACCAGTCAGAAGTGGACAATAATTAAGTAGTTTATTACCCACGTAAAACTAAAGGTTAAAATGATCAACAGGAAGTAGTTAATATTAAACTTATTACATGCCGTTAAGTTTACATAACTACAAATACACTAAGAAATATTTTTTTAAATAAAACTATTCAACTTGTATCAAGAGATAGACTATAGAAATAAAAAGTTAAAAAACCACTTACAAACGTCATAATGTGTTTATATCAGTAACGCGTCTTATAAGTCCAACACGATTCAAATGAAATTATATAATAATGGAAGTATTAAAAGCTGATGTAAGTTTTGTATTAGGTACAGCATGTTTGTGAAATGAATAAAATATCTCCACTACTTTAAAACGTATTTGCGGTGGACTGATCAATTATGAAACGCGTTCTGAATTATAATAATTCAAAGGGAATTCTAAAACATATCACCAATGGAATATTAAACAACAACTGTTCAATATGAAACAGTATGAGGGTTGAAATTTCATGTATGGGGAGGGAGCGATCCCGAGGGAAATTTTGTGGTTTGACAAAACGTGTGGCAACTTTGCCTGAATACGCAACTCACTCTCGATGAGGAACTGGAATACCTTAAATATTTCACCCAGCCAACGTTGCGAGAGAGTGGATAGGTTTCTTAGTCATGCTCAATTGTGTTCATGGTGAGCTTTTCGGCTTTTAGCTTTTAGTCATAGAAATAACCTAATTATTATATTGTATTCTTTCTGATTACTACAGGTACAGTAGATTATATAATGATTCCTGCGGACAGATAGACAGACAGACAGTTATACAAAAAAGAAGTTGCTACAACAAAATCACGCATCATAAAACTCAATCTTGTAGAAATGGTGTTTCATACAAAATTTAAAGTTTACTTATGCAATCTTTCTTACCATAACTTGCTAAATAATAAATTAATATTTTGTTAATTAAAATGGTTTTCATAAAGGAATTTAAATAATAAAAGACTACTCACCAAATCACTATAAAACGTGTCGTATATGTTGTGATAGTTAGGCTACATGTTAAAAGTCGGTGACAATATTTGATTTCAGGGCACTCCCTATCTCACCGAAACTGCAGTTTATTAAAAAACTGCAATGAACTTTGAATGTTTCATTTAGCAAGATATTTAGAGAAATACTTCATTTTTAGACTTGAAATTTAAAACTTCATTTCCACGTAGAACAGAATGAGTTCTATGATGGTCCATGTCCAAATATGGAATTTAGCTAATCATCATTGGAGACTATCACTTAGTAGGATGACACAATTTGTTTGTCAAAGGTAGGTAAAAATATCTGTCCTGTATGATGTCTGATTATCTGTCCGCAGGATATCTCGACAATGAAATGAGCCTTGAACATGACATGACAGATTTCAAGCAACCTCAGCCAAGCTTGTTACGTTACACGTGGTGTGGCGTACTCATACCTTGTAGCAATAAGTCATTTGATAATAATCACCGATAACGCCGTAAAACATTCTCATTTGTCATTATTAATGTAGTATACTATATGAAATTATTTTGCGTTAAATAGCTGTAATGAAAAAGTTTGACAGGTTTTGACTAGATTGTGTTGATTGTGTGGGGCTGAGGAATAAATGGTTTCTCTTTATCGTGACACTCAGGAAACTATCTAGCCTTTTCCTCAAGGTGTTCGAATGTTTGCATGGGGTATAGATTTTGACAGCCTCCTAATACGGCAAACACAGGAAGATAAGGTAAAGATACCTTATTTTACCAGGTAAAGTTAGGGCCTAAGAAGGCTTCTTTAACACTTTACCTGGGGACCAACGGCTTAAAGGTGACTTTCGAACCACCATCAACGAAGTTCCGTGTTTCTGACACAAATACTCAATGAATTGAATTAAAAACTCTTCGTGGGGGTTTAAAACTACAAAACATAAAAAATAGCATTATGTTATTAAATACGGGGTTTAAAAATAGACTAATATGCAGAGTAATAATAATTTTAAAATACTAACGTATATAAATAACGCTGGCACAAGAAACAAAATAGCAAGTTAACGATACCAATGTCTGTTATAGTCACCGCACCCACCCTTCTTCATTGTGGAACAAATACTCGTGTGCCTCAGTCTAACCAACATCAGATTACAGAGTTGGAGCTTCCGTGTGAGTTACAGCATCATGAGGTTTGGTGCGACCACCATGAGTTCGGTGGCAACTATCCAGCGTGTTAGATGCGGTCAGAGATACATGACAAACAGCACGGCTCCGGGCATTTAAATGCCGCCTTCCTCTTGCCTTCAATATTCCTAATGGCAGTTGATTTTAACAAATTAAACAAAAAAACTCCGTTTCGGGTTTCTAACGAAAACAGATTCTCCCAATGTTGTCGGGGCTGTGATATTCTTATCTTTATGCATTCAAAACCTGCTCTCGTCCATTTCTTTTCATTTAGGTATTTTAAATACCCTTTTTGTACTGTTAAGAGTAAAGATTTTGCGAACCTAAGCAGTTTACCTCCCAACCCACTCATAATGGGAAATCACTGTCCCCGCTATAGCGGGTATGATGATGAGTGATGACAAACTCTGCAACGTAGCAATCATCAAATTGCATGATGGAAAGGTTAAACATACGAGATGAGACGTCTTGTCTCGAAAGCGCCTAAAGAACGTGGGGACTTCCTTTGTCTGTTGTAACCACGGTCGTAAAGAGGCAGTCCAGAGCAATCAAGCCATATAAACTTTCCTAATGTAACATTATCATCGTATCTTTGTTGAAACAACGCTGGAGCAAGTTGATTATCCGCCTCCAAGATAAGTGAGTCAATGCCTTATATATATATATATATATATAACTGACATAATGCTTATGTCTAAGATGTGACTAGTAGAGCAGCGTCTGACCTGTAGCTACTAAATTAATCGTGTCCGGTGAAATGAATAACAAGGAAGTTCCGTGAAGGAAGAAACAAAGAGTAAGAAAATAAAAGGGCTACAATAGATGCTTTTTAAGTAAAAAGTAAAGTAAAGTAAAGTTGTCTTATTTACAACGGATATATGCTAGAGAAATGACAAACAACGACTGATGAAGCTAAAAACATTACGAAATGATGCAGCGGCTGGCCATTTAATGGTCGCTAATTATTCACCATTACAGTCACAGGAGGAATTTACCTCTGTAAGGTAGTTGATGAATCTGGTGTCATGACGAATTAGCTGGGATGTCTGAGCGAAATAAGTCAATCTACATCAGATCACTAACCTAGGTCTTCATATTCGTGACTATGTCGGATCTAATGTTCTTAAGCTCTTAAAAAACTAATTGTCCATCAGCATCTTAGCCATTCTTATATCAAAGATCACCAGAATGCTTGAATGCACCCGATATACCTGGGTAGTACTTTAGCCCGCGGACAGGTAGTTAAATGTTTTACCCAGATTAACAAATTAATTTTTATTCAAGTCAGAGCATTTAGAGACTTGTAAAAAGTAGGATTAAAGCAATAATATTAGATCTTTGTAAAACCGAATTTGAGATGGCACGGTCACCATAACAACCGCAGACAAGGATTTGCAGATCACCATAAAGCTAGTCCATCGCGGGGCTTATTGCAAGACGCCCATGGTTTGACGAATAGTTAAAAATATGACATGCTTGGGAGCAATTTGACATTCTATTAATTGAAAATTGGTAATAGAATTCATAGTGATCATTACGAGTTGTCGTTAGCTAGCAAGGTAAATAAGAGGAACTTGATTTTGGCCAATGTTAAAAAGAAAGATAATTTTCTGTAATGGGTGAGTGAGGTCTAGATCATCTACGGAAATGTTTGGCGGGGAAGGAGCAGGAAGGGGGTATCAGGAAGCCATAAGTGGCGAGCGAGGAGCGTGATGATGTTGGTTTAAGGGCGGTTGTAACCCCTCGACGTTCAAGGGGTGGCAGTTATAAGGCGTGCCCGACATCGACACCTCGGGGAGGGTGGGCTTGTCGTGGTTTTGTTTTCTTTAGAACAACTATTTTAGCATCTTACGTAAGTATATAATTCATAAGTTTGTCAAACAAGTATTTTCTGAAACATATCTTCCCTAAGACCCCTATCGCCTCAGTCGCTCCGTCTGCCACATTATCACTATCACAAAGCTAAACATCTTTCTAGTGAACACGAATCAAGTATTCGTCTAACCACAGTCGCTAACAAATACGATATCAATTTTGATGAGTGTTACGCCCCCTAACTTACTGAACAAGATAGGTTGTGACCGGTCCGTGGAAGTCTCCAGTGATTAGCGTGAGAACGTTATGATTCAAAGTAGTCCTGTTGAGAAAGCGTTCATTAGTTTAAATTTTAAGAAAAAAATTTCACGTAAACTCTGAAATTTGAATTAGTACCTAAAAATAACTTTTCCTTCAACGCCAAATCAATTTTACAACTTATAAAGTGGTCAACTCTAGACGTAATGTTAAAACTGCCTCACATTCTGTGGCTGTTACTGTATATTGTGTGAAATAAACATGAGCCAATCCTTTCCCCACTCCATCTCATCCCCACTCCCAATTCTAAGATCCCGGCTACCTCTCTTTATTTATTCCCGGATTGTGTTTCTGTCACTACCTGAATATTTAACTTACAGCCAGTGAGGGAGTTGTGGGCTTTGTTTCCTTTTTACCGTAGCTGAAACTGTGACTGTTACAGTTGTGCTATCTGAGGATTGAAGTCAGCCTGTCTGTTTCTAAATATCCTATTTCAGGTATTAAATATCTCACCACTAAAACCAACTTAGGTTAAACAGAAATAGGAATACTAATTATTAAATTGACTTTAAATAAGCCTATTCTTTATTATTAATTTATTCATTAGGTTATCGAAAGTATTGAAAAAGTGTACGATTCATTATCCTAGTTTTAGGTAATTTCTATTTGACAAATTTAATATTATTATTAATGGGCTTGATACCAACTTGAAAAGGAATTTTCTTATACAAATTTTAGTGTGATAGGATCCGAATAATAATGCAATGATGGCCAATAATATTATTTATCTTCAAAAAGATGTTTGTTGTGATTTTTAGGATAGAATGTTTTTCGGTGATGGCGTTTTTTATTACAGTGTTAATAAAATATTCGAGGTTGTGTAGATTGAGAAAAACAGTTCTATGTAGAATCTCAAGAATTGGACTCGGGAAGATACAATTGTATGAAACGTATCTGTAGACTTGGAGCACACTGTTTGTTGGGAAGAACGTATAGAGAAGGAATGTTGGACGAGAAGATTGGACGTGTCGTTACTGATTAGGAACGTACTGTTTATTGGAAAGGTCTTGTAGCAAAGTAATGTTGGATGAGAATATGCTATTGAGTAACGTGTCGCTACTAATTAGGAACGTACTGTTTATTGGGAAGGTCTTGTAGCAAAGTAATGTTGGATGAGAAGATGCTATTGAGTAACGTGTCGCTACTAATTAGGAACGTACTGTTTATTGGGAAAGACTAGTAGCAAAATAATGTTGGATGAGAAGATGCTATTGAGTAACGTGTCGCTAGTAATTAGGAACGTACTGTTTATTGGGAAGGTCTTGTAGCAAAGTAATGTTGGATGAGAAGATGCTATTGAGTAACGTATCGCTACTAATTAGGAACGTACTGTTTATTGGAAAGGTCTTGTAGCAAAGTAATGTTGGATGAGAAGATGCTATTGAGCAACGTTTCGCTACTAATTAGGAACGTACTGTTTATTGGGAAAGACTAGTAGCAACATAATGCTGGATGAGAAGATGCTGATATTGAGTAAAGTGTCGCTACTAATTAGGAACGTACCGTTTATTGGAAAGGTCTTGTAGCAAAGTAATGTTGGATGAGAAGATGCTATTGAGTAACGTTTCGCTACTAATTAGGAACGTACTGTTTATTGGGAAAGACTAGTAGCAAAATAATGTTGGATGAGAAGATGCTATTGAGTAACGTGTCGCTACTAATTAGGAACGTACTATTTTTTTTGGGAAGGTCTTGTAGCAAAGTAATGTTGGACGAGTTAAGAGTTTGTGATGACACTTTATTTGAATACTACAATGTCGTTTCTGGCCATAAAAAGTCATCTAAGTGCCATTGAATCAAATCAGCTGACGAAAGTAATGAATAATTAAATAGCTGCAATCCAGACAGTTTAAAGTTTAGAGCCTGAGCAACAGCTTTAACTGTAATCAATTCTGATTGTAGCTAAATGTAAGAGCGGAAGTACTAAGTGTACATGTGACACTCTACACGACGTAACGGCGTGGTATTTTTACACAGACGGTTGGACAGACAGACACTAAATGTGGGCCTGAAAATGTCTCACAGGTGGAAGCAATCCAATCAGTTCTATATCGACTGATGGTTTAATGAGTTGAAAAGATTTTATAATTATTTTTTAAAACTGACTGGCTATTAAAGGTAAGCTACAAAAAGTTGAAAGCGGTATGAGATACTGTTATGTAATTTCATACAATTTTTTTATTTTAACGTAACATAAGGTTTTAAAAATATTTTAATTAGTTTGAAATGATGGTCATTTAAAAATATTGGTATAAAGGTACAGTATCCTAACAGAAAACCTATTTTTAATAACTCTAAAAAATGCTGTTGTAGTTTGCTTATTATTTTATTTCCGTTAATGGTTAATAAAATGTATACAGAACAATGCTGCACATTTCTATGGCCAAGAAGATGCCTTAATAGGAGCTTAAACCTTTTATAGTAAATTAACTAATAATGTTTAACAGCTTAAGTACAATTGATCAATATTTGGTCATCTTAAAGGAGTAATGATGTACTGACGAACTGAGCACAAACTCGTTTAATATTTCCAAAATAAATATTTTATTTAAGTTTTTTTAATGAATTTTAGGAAATTTGTTTAGTAACAAATAACAGATATTGCTGTTATTTTGTTCCAGGAAAGATCAGTGATAGCAGTTAGCGACTAATATACTATTTGAAAAATTATGATAAAGTAAGTAATATATCAAATGAATCCTTGAGTAATTTTGACAGTTGCCCTCTTGATCTGTTTTGTAAAACTAAAACATAACTTTTTTCATAGTATTGATAGCAGAGATTACTGTCTAAAAATATGTATTTACATGTTTTATTTTTCATGGTATTAACGGAAGTTATAGGTAACAATTAATTTTAGGACAAAACATTAATTTTTAAACATCTATGTTTGAGTAATGTGCAGTTTTTGTTTTGATTCTATGTGATCTAGCGACGATGTCGTTACGGTGTTCCCGATTTCGGGTAACACGTGTCGGTCGGCGGTCGGAGGACTCATCACATAGACTTTAGAGTGTGATCGGATATACAGCTTTCCCACTATAGTTGATGGACATGATATTTCCTTCAGTTGTGTTTGCTATGATTAAACCTTGTGGAGTAGAGAGCATTAAGAATATGAATTAAAATAACGATAGAAATTTGGAATGGTAAACTCTAGCCCCATCTTCATTTTAACGTAGTTTTTAATGTGAAAATAAACATACCTTTGTATTAATGTATTTTATTGTGTAATTAAAAATACTTGTTTCTGCTTGTTTGAATGATGTCATAAGAGTTTTCAAACAAGTTTACTAAACGTAACTTCGATTTTAATATTTATCCCCATTACAGTAGTCATATTTATGTACAATTTCCAATAACAGGATGTGCTATATTTTGACTTAAAGTATAGAAGAGTATATTATAACGATGGTATAAATAAAGTTGTGAGTCTCGTTGTAACAATTAGACCATGTTTTCTTGTATCATTGTGTCAAAATAACTGAAGTAACGGTTATAATATAAACTGAAGTAATTCCTTTAATCAACATTACTGCTTCAAAAAATCAGCAGCAGTACGTATAGACGAATAATTTTGTCTGTTATTAACATTTATAAACTATATGTAAAATCAATATTTTATCTTCTTTTAAATATTGTTTTGTTGTTGAAATATTAGTTTTCTTTTGCACACTAGAAGCTCACGACGTATGAGAATTCTTGTAAGAACAGTATATCTCGTGAAGGAAAATCGGTCTACCACATTGTATTTCAAAATGGCCATAGTCATTTATAAAAGTTTCTTGAGAACTTTCCAGTTCAGTACACTGTAATCTAGTGAGTGGAGTGAAACCAGTCAAATAAGGAATCAATGATTCATTATGTCAGTTAAACAGACTTTATGGTGTACATATGTTTTCCAAAGACAAAGAATAATTAGTTAATATTCTTACATTACATAACATAGAAACAGAAACATTTTACAAATAAACAGAGAAATCACCTCTCCTTGCGGCTCTAGCTTCACTTATCACTTTGATACGGTGACCAAACTACTGACTGCACTAATCCAGACTAATCCAGACTAATCCAGAATACACTTAACAGAAACGTAGTGTTACTGATTTTTTGTTTCACTGAACGATGACAAATGTCCGGATAAACCTGTTTCCTTTACACTAATCCAGTACAAAAAGTTTTTGAACTTGAATAATATGAAATAAACTAAATCTGTTCAAGACTCTTTTATATAAAATCTCGATTTATAAAAATGCTGTTTGGACCATGCATATGCAACACGTTGCCCTTGTCTTGAATTTCCAGTAGTGTGGAAACTTAATTGTGAAATATAAATATAAAGTCATTTTTGAGCTAATTTTAAAAGCAAACGTAATTTAGTAAATGGCAATTTGTGGTGGCTTGTTTCCAGAGAAATGTACGAACCCTATAAGTTGTCACGACTGGATGCGAAATGACGCAATTGAGAAATGAAATGTATGATCTGAAAGCGGAACCAGGCCCCGGGGGAAATCTTCGCGTTGGGCTGGCAAAGGGTGGCAGCACTGCTTGCATATTACAACTCGCTCTCTGCGTGAAAGTGAAATATCTACAAAATATTTCCCCCTCGTCCGTTGAGTAGGGGTAGAATAGTTATTTAAAAACTAATAAAGTGCACCACGATTTATTAAATGTACAATTGCATTCAGACGTTTCATTCAGCCATTGACTCCGCACCAAAACCGGAAAACATAGAGCTTGGAATTTAAAATTTTGCCAACAAATAGTTATTTTCTCCTTGAAAGACTCCCAAAAATTGGGTGATATTATGTAGTTTTAGGTAAAACCGTCCCGTGGAAAGTGAATGCGGAATTACGTTTTGCTGGAAAACGCTGTAGTTGAATTAAAACAAAACTAATTTTAAAGAATTTTTCGATATTAATTTAATGTAGACACATTTCAAATAAAAAATCAAACTCATTTCGATTGGATTTAAAATACAGTCAGTAAATGAGTTGAATATGAACATTCCTTTGTATTTATTAAATACTTGTTGGAATAGAATTTGTTTATTTCAATCTATAAGTCCTCTTCGAATCTTGTTCTGGTTAGTCAACAGACCTGATAACGTCAAAATATGACGGGAAATTAAAACGTGTTGAAACACGTTTGAATTTAAATTAAAAATAATATGAAACACGTTAAATTCAAATTCTCATGATGAACATTTACAAGCCTGGTTAAAGTTTTATTTCACGATAAAGCGGTTATTAACTGCATATATCCATTCGTTAAAACATTTTCAAAAACTTCTAAAATTATCGTCATGTAAAATTTGACAAAAATGCTTATATTAAAAAGTAACTAAGTAATAAATGATTCTTCCTACATTTATTGTAAGCATTCATCCAATTGAAGCCTAACTTACTAATATGATTGAATACTATGAATAGTCTTAGCTCATAAAATATGAAATGTCACAGAGGGGATATCAGTGTTGTAGCGAGAAGGCTTGGAATGTACAGGGACTAAGTGCCAAATGGCGTAAGTGTCGTGACACTTGGCACTTACATTAGAGGAGTTCTACTACATCGTGTGTAGTTATGTAGACGTTTCTATGAGTTAAAGTTACATACAATATTACACGCACGCGCGCGCGTGTGTGTCTGTGTGTAAATAAGTTTATTTCTCCCAGTAATATAAATTAAAATAAAGATTAAAAGCTTCTCAGGCTTACGCGTCTGCCGTCAATTGAGAGATTTCTACAGTGTACTCCAAAACTTAGAGATATTCCAACACTTTTCATAATTTCATAATTGTGTCACAACCAATTAGTAACTTTGAGGTTTCATCAGTAAGGTAGGCTAGTAATTAGTCTATGTTATATGAGTACTGTGTCAGCATTATGTCAAATTTTATTTAAAATGTAAAGGTTACAGCTATACACCACGAGGGGACAGAATAAATTAAAGAAATATCGCTGTGCAAATGAGTAAATCGTCTTTTGTGTTAATAAGAAACTAGAGAGGTTAGTCACAGAGAGGTAAGAGAAGTAAGTCAAGAGTATTTTATGATCTACCCAAATTAGTTACAAATAATTTACCCAAATTTAAGAGTTACATCGGCGCCCAAGAGTGAGAAATTACACTATTGCGTCATAAGTAACTAAGCATTTAAAGATTACATCAGTACACAATAGTGAGAGCTTATACTCCTGCGTCACAAGTAAGTAAGCACATAGGGTGAATAAAAAGTCAGGACCCCCTCTATGTTTTTCTAAAGTTTATGTAGGAGATATCTTTTTGATAGTGGTGCTACGTGGAAAGGATGTTTCATTTGATGATTTTGAACATATTTTGTGTCCTCCAATAATGCGGGATTTTGGGGGCAACTCAAAGATTGAAGAGCACAAATAAACTAAATAGTGGTGAAAACCAGAGATCGTAATCTCTTTACCATCCAAAATAATAGGTCGTCAACATTTAATGAAATATCTACCCTAAAACTTAATAAATCCGGGGGAGAAAACGTTGAAGATTTAAGAAACAGGAATGTTGAGACCTGCAACCAAATACCACTTCAGACTTTTTAATGCGTGAGAGACTTTACAGGCTACGCTTACTGCGAAATAGAAGGAGGGCTTTAATCTGAACAATTGGTTTGACTTTGTGGTGAATTATTAAACATATTATTCTGTTAATTATTTTATTTTTATGTAACGCTAGGTATTATGGGAAAGAGATAGCCATCTCTGGTTTTCACCATTGTTTAAGTTTTTTTTTGCCCTTCAAAATGAGGGATGACCTGAGCGTTTTACATTTGAGATTTATGAGTTGGACACAAAATTCCGTATTTTTAGGGGACGGCAACAACAATTATCAAAATTATCAAACGAAACTTCCTTTCCACATATTACCACTATCCTAGAGATATCTCCTAAGCATTTAAAGATTACATCAGTATCCAATAGTGAGAGGTTATACTACTGCGTCACAATTAATTAAGCATGTAAAGTTTACGTCGGTGTCCAAGAGAGAGAGGTAACACTAATGCGTCACAAGTATTTAAGCATTTAGAAGCTACATCAATACGCCATATGAGAGATAAGCTTCCGTGAACTTACAGTACTGCGTCAAGAGTAACAAAGGGTATACTCATTCTTCCCGTGACAGGCTGAGTGGGCCCGCTTCAAACAAAAAAGTATCATTATATCTACAAAACTACATGATAAGTTGCATTTCGTGTCTATAAACAGAGTTTACAAGTCAATGCATTCTTCGATTTTCTTAGAAATGGCGTGCGTGATATTTCATTGGATTACATGAATTCTGGCCATTAATACAGTTTATTCTAAGGTATTCACAACGTAACTCGCATGTAAGGTTAGCTTTATTACTTATTTGTTTCAAATTAATTTCTAAAATGTTAACGTGTACTGTTAAGATTTAATATTAAAAATCCCTCTTACTCACAAAAAAATTAAAATTAATTATGACAAATATTACTCATTCTCAGCTCGGAGACTTTATAAAAACTGCGCCATATATAGATGGTAGATGGCAATTTAGAGAAATGTCAATCTCAGCACTCTTTCTTGTGTCTAAGCCGCGGGATGAAAGCTGCAAGGCCTCTCGTAGAGACATCATGTGGATTCATAACAGGAATCGTAACAATAACCTATCATCTCCAAGGTCATGTTCCAACCTCCTTTCCACTCATCGTGTACTCATCGTGTATTGATACTCCAAGACAGGTTTGTTGCTGTTTCCAAAAAGCATATTATCTGGAACTCTGAAATCAATGGTGAACAATTTTCGACCATCATGACGCATAACAAATCATATAAGTTACCCAAGTCATAGAAAATATATCGATCTGTGTATTATGCTCTATGTTGCTGCCAAATTAGTACTCCATATTACCCGCATATTGTGTTACTTAGCACTCTGCCTTGAACTAAAAGATTTAACGTAGGAAGGTGACCAAAACCATATGTTTACACACTTTTGTGAAAGGTTATATACATGAAAGAAAACCTCGGATCTGCACACTTTCCTATCTCGCTGCATAAGAACAACTGCATTTGAGCTCCGATCGAGAGATCACCTGGAACAAAAAAAAAGTTCCCTGCCATAGTTATTTATATCATCCTTGGTGGAATGCGCAATTCTGCAATTAAACCATGTTCCTAAAAATCCCAAAACTAAGGGATGGATATTTGAAGAAAATATCTCTGCAATCTACTTTATCCCTGCTTCAGGCCTGAATACACTTGATCTCCAAATGTAGGCATCAATGAACTATAACAATGAAAAGTTAGTTAATATCCCTGAGGTAAGTGTCAGTGACTAAAACTCAACTCAAGCTCTGTTTGCACTCTATCCTATCTCACAGGTCCAGTATTGATTGTAACAAACTACAATCAGAAGAAATGTCCACGTAAATGTCCCTCCGTTCAGTGCCATAACGGAATAAACTTGATCTTCAAATGTAGGTATCAATGAACTATAACATTGAAAAGTTAGTTAATATCCCTGAGGTAAGTGGTAGTGACTAAAACTTAAGCTCTGTTTGCACTCTATCCTATCTCACAGGTCCAGTATTGATTGTAACAAACTACAATCAGAAGAAATGTCCACGCAAATGTCCCTCCGTTCAGTGCCATAACGGAATAAACTTGATCTCCAAATGTAGGTATCAATGAACTATAACATTGAAAAGTTATTTAATATCCCTGAGGTAAGTGGCAGTGAGTAAAACTCAAGCTCTGTTTGCACTCTATCCTATCTCACAGGTCCAGTATTGATTGTAACAAACTACAATCAGAAGAAATATCCACGCAAATGTCCCTCCGTTCAGTGCCATAACGGAATAAACTTAATCTCCAAATGTAGGCATCAATGAACTATAACATTGAAAAGTTAGTTAATATCCCTGAGGTAAGTGGCAGTAAGTAAAACTCAAGCTCTGTTTGCACTCTATCCTATCTCACAGGTCCATTATTGATTGTAACAAACTACAATCAGAAGAAATGTCCACGTAAATGTCTCTTCGTTCAGTGCCATAACGGAATAAACTTGATCTCCAAATGTAGGCATCAATGAACTATAACATTGAAAAGTTAGTTAATATCCCTGAGGTAAGTGGCAGTCACTAAAACTCGAGCTCTGTTTGCACTCTATCCTATCTCACAGGTCCAGTATTGATTGTAACAAACTACAATCAGAAGAAATGTTCACGCAAATGTCCCTCCGTTCAGTGCCATAACGGAATAAACTTGATCTCCAAATGTAGGCATCAATGAACTATAACATTGAAAAGTTAGTTAATATCCCTGAGGTAAGTGGCAGTGAGTAAAACTCAAGCTCTGTTTGCACTCTATCCTATCTCACAGGTCCATTATTGATTGTAACAAACTACAATCAGAAGAAATGTCCACGTAAATGTCTCTTCGTTCAGTATCATAACGGAATAAACTTGATCTCCAAAATGGGGTCTCCTGGAGTAATCAAAATGTTCCCTATTATTCCATAAAATATTAAACACTTAGAGGTCAGATCAATACGGTGCGATAATTATTTAGTGACATATAATTGAAGCCCTGCGTCAAGAGTAATTAAGAATTTAGAGGGTAGATCAAATACCAGAGAGATTAGTTACCGAGAGATGACAGCTCTACCTCAAGAGTAATTAATCATTTAGAGGCACAATTATACCACGATGGTCAGGCAGAGATTACAGTATTGCATTATTAAACTACGTAGTATTCGTGACCCAATGCTGTACTAACTAATTCTCAATATGTAATTGTAAATGATTATTATTTGTGGCTCATGTAATCTTTCGATGAATAATTATAATGGTAGATTGATGAAACCTCTAATGAACAATAACTATTAACAGTTTAATCAATAATAGCTAGTCAGTAAGGCATTCCAAGCACTGCGTTAGAAGTAGTAACTAAGTAGTCATTTATACATGACTTATATATGCAATGACAACTAGTTATTGACAATGTAACAGTTCTGCGTCACGAAAACTAAATTTAGAAAATACATCAGCACGCCATCAGAATTAGTCAGTGAGTGATGACCACAGAGCGCCATTAGGAATCAATTAATAATTTAGAAGAGACCATAACACCCCTTGAATTACTCAGTGAGAGATTGAAGCACTGAGTCGGGCGCATTTAATCACTGAGAGGCCATGAGTGCTTGTCATTTCACAAAATTGAATAGGGAAATAGAACTCGTGCTTTCAAAGCAGAATATGTGTGTGTATATTCTTGACATATATCCCTGTCAGCCGGACATTAAATTTTATTTTCAACTAATTAGAACGGATATTAGAAAATGAAGATCTGGAGTAAGTAGTTTTTAGCCTTAAGTAGTAAGTATATTAAAATGATATTGGTAATAATATTTATTTGTCATTTATGTAAAAAATGACAAATTAAAAACAATTCGGAACTTACACTAACATGTATTAACAAGTACAGCCATGTCAGTGTGATTAAATAATAATATTGTAATAGAGGTTAGTCCTTATCTCAATGTAAGGCCACTTGCTATCTGTGTCGTCCTGGGGTATATTATCGTAAAATTCAGTTTAAAAATTACAATAAAATAAAAGTAGTAACATTAAACTATTTTATTTCTAATTTTGACAGATTAAACATTTATCCTACAGTTATATATTTTAAAATTACTAAACTTTCAGAATATTGTCTAAAAGTGTTTAATCTAGGTCTATTTAATTACACTATTAAAAAAATCGACACTTTCATTTGGAAACAAAGAAACTTTTAATTTTTACGAAATAACTTAAAGTTAGTGCCATTTTTTTTATTTAAAAAGGCATGTGATTGATGTATTTATGTCCAACATAATTAAAAGATGGTCTAGATAATGATTTTTTTAACTTAGGGGTGCGAAAGGTATTACGACCCATCAGCCTAGTATTATAAACCAGGTTGTTTGTTCCCGTATTTCCGCTTTTAGTATAAAATGTTCTTAATATTTTGAAAATGAGAAGGTGATGGATTAGCAAAACATTTATTTTTCTAAACAATGGAAAGGAACTTTCTCGTCTATTTTTTGTGGGATAATTCTAATAAAGTGAGTCCGCGCAGCTCGTAATTTATCAATATTATATTTAAAAGTACCCCTCCCTCCCCAACACTGAATAGCATATTATAATCTGGGATGTATCATTGCATAATATAAGGACTTCATTAGGTGTTCGTTACAAATATTATTCAAAAAATAAAATGTTCTTATGGAAATCTTAAATTTGTTGCCAAGAACTGTGGTGTATTTTTCCCATGTCAAATTGTCATCTAGAATAATGCTGATATATTGGTACTTACATTTTCGATTATAGAACATGTACAATTTCCTCCGTGGTAACTCAAGGTGTGAGGTTTTAACTCTTTCTAAAATCTGAAACCTCTCCAATAAAAATTCAAATATTTGGTTTTATTTGTTTTTATATTCATTATATTCTCATCTCACCACCCCTTTAAATATCCAAGTCTTGTGGAATATATGTCCACAATTAGTGAATTTTTCTTCCGGAATAAGAGGGCGATGTCAGACGAAAGCGCTTGAGATTGCAGAAAATCTTTTTTGTAGCAAGTAATTAATACAAATTAAAAATAGGAATAAACGAACACTGTGGTACTCCAGCTGTGACAAAAAGAGGTAAAATCAATTTTAAACTAGTTTAACATTATTTATCTTTACTTGCTGTTCTATTAAAAACTTTTAAACCAGTTAAGCTTTGTTCCTCTTTCACGGATTGTTTTCAGTTTGCTTAAAAGAATTGTATGGTTCTCTAAATCAAAAGCTTTCTGGAAGTCTATAGACAAACTGAATATTTTGTATCGGTTATTAAAATTTGTATACATCATGTTTGTAATTTTGAGTAAGGTATCTTCAAAAGATTTTACTGTTGTAAATAAAAAAAAAGATTTTCACTCAAAAAATTTATTGAATCTAAATATTTAACAAAACGAATTTTCATAATTTTTTCGAAGATTAAAAAAAGAAACTGTCAATAGGCTGATTGATCTTAGATTATCAATTTCGAACGATGACGGGTTTTTTATAAATTGGTACAACTACGATTTGTTTTAGTTTTTCAGGAAAGACACCATTTGTAAAACTTAAATTTAAAATATGAGACAAAATGAAATATTTTGCTATATTTTTAACTAAAGAAACATTTAAGCTGTCAAAACCAGACCGTATTTTGTTCTTTAAATGTTTTATTATAGAATATACTACATATTCAGTTGATAAAAGAACGAGCCGTGCGAGTCGAGGCTATAGAGGCAACATACACTCGGCAATCTTCTACATCAGACTAGGCTACTATAAAATATTTGTTTATTTCTTCCGCTTCAACTTTTTCCGGTTCTATAATAATGTCGTGGTTAAGTAATTGTACTTTATCAACGCATTTCTTTGTATCTCTAACAGCTAATCGATTAATAACTTTACATTGCATTGCTGAATCACCTTGACATTTTGCAATTTGCTTGTAGTAAAATTTATTATTTGTTTCATTGATTTCAAGATTTTGTCTGTTACAAAAATGCGTAAAATAGTTCTTGAAATGTAAATCATAAGGTTTTTTTTATACATTCTACAAAGTGTCTTTTTAAATTTAATTGTCTTGAAAGCTTTTCGTTTATACAGCGACTAATTGAAGCAGCGTTACTTAATTTATTACTATTGATAATATGAATTTTACAGCTATCTACTGTATTAGCAAAACTTCATAAAAACTATTATAAAAGACAAATTCACATAATTTTCTAAATACAAATATGTCCGTCCAATTAATATCTTTTAGTTTGTCATTTAACACATATTAATCAATTTTCATAAATTCGATTGAAGTAGATTTTGAATTTGGGACTTTGCGTTTATAAAATGAGTCAATGTGTTTAGCCCTAGCAAATAATGGTGTGTTAAATTTACATCAAATACTTCGCTTTTAAAACTACTTATGTATCTATCTCTTAGAACAATTTGATCTATACACGTTTCAGATGCATCGGTAATTCGTGTAGGCTTATCCATAAATTGAGCAAAACTTTCACTGTGTAAACTATGAATTATTTGGTTTTACTAAACAAAATTTAGATCTCATATTATAATTTTGTTATATGAAAAATTTGAAATGAAATTTTTTAATTCGTTCAGAAATTTTGGTCGGGTCCGTATCCTATCAAGATCCCATGAGGATAGATAGCGGGCTGTATCTGAGTAATGTCACTCTGGAAGGCTTAGTTCCAGCCTCTCCAACAAAACGGCACGGGGACAGTATTCTCTCTTGTCTAGGCTGGGAACATTCTTTACACTAGATTCCCATCCACTCCAGCAGTCATCCCCCGCAGTAGACTAGACTTATCGGTCTAACCTTCCACCCAAATATCACGATGTGGTTCGTAATGTGCCATCCCTGGACATGCATAAGGTAAGTTTACTATACCCAGTGCAGGTTCAATTGGAAGGTATAAACTAGAAGTGAACTCTACACAGAATCGATTAAAACTATACAGAGCTCATCGCATTAAGTAATCTAAAAATACGTTTTGGCGTCACCCATTATTTTATACTGTCGTCATAACATAAAATAATTTTAAATCCTCGACTTCTAATGCAATATATTAGGTGGTTTCTTGTTCCAAAGCGTTTGCACGGCGACAGGCCGTGTCAAGAAGTTAATGGCTCAACCCGCACATCTGCCACTACATCTGTTCAGTTTTTGTCCAACCTAGACACATCATACCTTCTTTCTGTTTCATATATCGCAAGATGTGGTCTTACAACTTTTATTTGTACTCAACCTGTCTGGTTTCTATACGAAAAACAAATTATGCAAGTTATTATTACCTTATAATGACACCAAACAAAGGAATTTTGTAAGTAGTACTCATACTGTTGTAAATGCGGAACATGTTTTTTATTTGGCCCATTGATTGTACATTGTAAAACTAACGAAACTGAAATTATTAATATTGAGAAATACTTTGTAACGGTAGATTGTTTGACATATATCGTTGAGAGATTTTGTGCAGCTTAATAATTGGTAAAACCGATTATATAAAAGCCCACAACAATGTAAAAACTAATGTCATCTCTAAAGTACTAAAATTGCCTAAGAAGAGGCTCCAACAATTTAGTATTATAAAACGTCCTAAAAATGATTACGCTTTGTTTGTAAACACTCAGTAAAAAGCTGTTAATTTAATGCTGATACCACATTGTGAGCAAGGCCTAGTTGTCATATTACTGTAAAATAGAAATAGCCCTCTGAATTCACCTTATCGCTTGTTGTTAATTTACTAGTTTTTTCAGGAATCTGTTTGGTTTTGTAAAGTTTGCTAGGATCAGTGATACATCAATGTTTTAAATCTGAATCCAGTCTTTTGCAGTTTGTTTTACATTAAGAACTTGCAGTCATTGAAACTCGCAACTCACAATCGCCATAGATACAAGACTATTTGATTATTTCAATAGTAACATTAAAGTTAATAAACAAAAAGAAAGAAGGGCATGAGAGAAAAAGGAATACTTCTAAGGTACCCGGGGTAATAACGAAAATTTAGGGCAGCTCCTGCAGATTTGTTGGTATTTTGTTTATGGCTACGGCGCGAAACCCCATCCCTGATTCTTCTAAGCAACTGAGATGGAGGACCTAACTTGCCATAAATTCTGTGATCTTATGCCACCAGATTAGTCTCCATGCCATCATGCACGAAGTAAAGGAGTTTATTAGCATGTTAACGTGTTTGTAAAATGTTATATGATTGACGTAATGGAAAATAACACAATTTTACAAGTTTAAGATCTTGACTAAGATCCTTAGCATTTCGGATTCGGGAAAAACAAATTCACATTTACGTGAACGATCTTCTGGCCAGTGTCATCGATGCATTGAAAGGGCGATAGCTTAGGATATTTCTACACCTTTCGAAAGCATTTGACTGTGTGCATCACGAGACACTGTCGCAACAATTAGAAACATTAGGGTTTTATGTCCTAATTCTTATCTTAAAGATTGATAACAATGCGTGGGGATTTTGAAAGTCATTAAAACAAAATTTAAATGGTCCACTGTGTCCTTCAAGGTTCTATCATTACTTTTTCTGATTTGTGTACGAAGACTGAATAGTTAATTACCATGGAAAATTTAATTTAATTTGCGGATGTCATGACTCTCTGTTTGGAAAGAAAATCAACACAAAGTGCTTGAAACCGCATTGTGGAATCGAATGCATGCATTAAGTATTTTGCTGAAATGAATACGATAAATGATCAGTCAAAGTCTGATTCCATTAACTTCTCCCTTCTAATGTACCTACATTTTCCTTGTTATCAGTCTGACCTGGATGATCGTAATATTAATGTCTCTGCTAGAGTTATCTCAGGCATACATGCATTATCCTAGAAAAAGTCTGTACCCAAAAGTCTCAAAAAATGGGCTACTAATACACTATAATTTCGTATTTGAAATAAGACTTTAGGGAGTTTTGCGAAAAGTAAAATGGAGCGTATTTTCAATGTTAAGATAAAGACTGTAACAATCATTGGCGAGTTAAACTTAGATTTGTGCAGGGCATCTCTCAGGGAGCCGGGATGCTAACTCTCCCTAGCCTCTATATTTTGAAGTGTGACTATGCTATGCTACTGAACAAGATGTCATTTGTTGCACGGCAGGAATGTTCATCATTATGAAACAAGAGTGGGAACAACTAACTGAAGGCAGCAGAGTTTCTGAAAGCATAAGAAATTCCAACAATTTGAATCAGTTAAAACTCATCCAAAACGGCAGTTGGTGTCTAAAACCTTTTTATTCGTTTAATGTGTTCATGAAGAATCGATGGGATTTCTGGAAGATGATCTGACTGTTGTGGGAGTGTGTTTTTAAATAATGTTTGAGTGTGTGGGAGAGAGTCGTGCAAGGAACCTTTCATGGACTTGGGATTGCGAACTCTCCCCTGCCTATATTTTTAAAGTAGTACTGCTGATCAAGATGTACAATGATTTGGTTCGCCGCAGGAATGTGTATAATTATGAAAGCAAGGGGCAGGAACAACTTCTAAATTCCTAATATGTGTAGATTAGGTGATTTGGTAATGTGATATGATTTTAAAATTCGATTCAACGGTAAAAGTGGTTAAAAAACAAAGAATGGTATTATTATTAGCATGGGACAGCCAATGTACGTTGCTCATTTAAATTTGAGATGTGCTTAAGACAGTGATTAGATAATCACATGTTGCTTTACGAGTTATGAATTGTACCTATTTAAATTCACAAAAAATGATTGAGTAAAACATTCTGTGGGTGCATTATTCAGGAATTGGGTATACTTTGAATAGTTTAACACACGAACATTGCTGTATCAATGTTTCTTGATATATCAGTGTTCTAAGTCAAAAGTAAAGACAGATACTTGCTCATTAGCTCGGAAGAAAAGCGACCCCTAAGGAAAACAGAGAAAAGCGCTGACAATCCAATAAAATATTCAAGACCTTTATAAAACTTGACCTTCTTTCTGGAGTTGACGGTCTCTTCCTTCTTTTATCGTTCATTAAGTTTTATTCTTTTGCAGGTAAAATGTACGAGAGTGTGCAGCTCCATACTAAAACTCACTCGCCTCCAGAACTTACCTCTTCTGAGAGTATACACTTGTGTCCTAAATGCTGTTAAATGCATTACAAACAGGAAAGTTGTCTATTGCAGTTATCCAGAACCGCGACAATCACACAAAGTACTTTAAATATTAAAGCAGCTACAGTTAAATGGCCGAAGATATTGTGTGATATTTTACAAGTACCTAAAGTTAAAGAAATTACACTTTTTTTCATAAAAGTAATTTATTACAGTAAAATTTTACGCAATTAAATTAATATTGATTAAAAATAATAACGCCTAGTCATCTTTCATATACATAATGTAAAAATTATGTGTTCTTACTTTTATATTGCTCTGATTTTAAGATAGCAATAAGTAAAACTAAAGTGCGGGTTTCTTCTAGTATATGTATAATATTCGTTACTTAGTCCAAGTATTCTGGTTCAGGATTCTATATTTTTACCAGATATCCTCCTTTTGAATGGAGTCCAGGGAAGGTTTTTTTAATCGGATTTCTTAAAGAACTATTAGGAAATACTTCATTGTTTATGTTTAGATTGGATTTTAATAACTGTATATTCTGGGGCAGAGCGATATAATCCAGATAGCTGAGTTGACATTTTCTTTTAATTTCTACTACCTACCTCAGATTTCCTAAAGTAAATTTTAGCAGTCTGAACTGTTTGAGAACGGGTTTTTTAATGTTCCGAATCAAGATAGGGACGGTTAGTGTTTGAATAAACCCCTTCAGCTGATCCTGCATTGATAATTGTTAATATAAAATTATGATTCTGCAATTAATTAACCATGTTATGCGCTAGGAGATATTTGAATAACAAATTTTAAGTTAATTATGTGCATAATTGTATAATAAAAGTCTGGCAGTCATCCAAATTGTTGTAAAATTGCTGTAGGCAAGCTGTTAATTATAATTTTCGGACGAAAAAGAAACGATAAAATGGAATTTTCACTACTATAGTATTTTAACGGGCTCATAACAATTGACATACACATCGCGTTTTAAATTAACTGAAATAATTTCATAATCTGCCTATAGAAAACAAACACAGTGTATTGTATAGAATTACTGTGTGTAATGTTACGGGAAGAATGAGTGTACTCGTAGTGTATAAGTAATGAATAATTTTTACTGGTCGTTACCTTGACTGACAATATCATAAACACAATATAACCTTGTAAAATACGTTCAAAACTCAAAATATAAACGTGTTGCTTAAAAAAGATACAGCCTCATTGTGCTTGAATACTCGTGCGACCCACCAATCTATACCTCTATAGACATGTAATTTCCAAATTGACGTAGAATTTGGCGAGTGGACGGATAATATGTTTGAAATACTCTCAGCGATGTTTGTGGATTCCTAGACATGCTGGCATACGTCCTTGACAAAAAAGTCATGATATTCCGCAGAATCAAACATTCTAGGTAGTATAGAAAAACACTTGCATATTTCTATCTAGGTTGAAGAAGCAGTCGTTCCACCTGAAAGTGAGTTTTGAGCAGGACATCAAGGAACGACTTCAGAGCACAAGAGAGCAAAGGAAATCCCCAATCGAGCACAAAGTAAAGAATGTATGTATCCTGTGAAAATTTGTCATTTCACTTTCTGTTAGTCGTAAAGGTTGAGTGAAAGTCAGACACAGGTTTAAATTTAAAGGTGATATTCATGTCAAGGTGACAAAAAAAAAAAAAAAAAAAAAAAAAAAAAAAAAAACTGAAGCGTATTACATAACACGGAAATTTTCAATTGGATATAATAAAGTTATTGAAAAAGATACCTCAGCCACCATGAAGTTGACGACCAACTTTTGTTGGAGATTCTGATATTGTCATTCTCTTCCATGAAACACCAATATTTTCCGGTATTTATGAAACAAATGGTATTGCGGGAAAATCTATATTTCTTTACCGATTTCCATATAAAGCCATTTGCTGAAACGGATATTTCTATATCCTCCTTTATCGAAAATACCTTTAAATTCACATTAATGTTATTTATAGAACACAGTTCGATACCTCTAATCTGTTTATTTTGGGGTATGCTATTATCTGGAGGCTTTAAAGCCTGGAGCGATGTTCATTGCTATTTTGGCACTGAAGCCTAATGGTCAGGGGCATTTCTGATCAGTATTTTCCCGTGCCAGGTTGTTCAGCGTGATCTGTGGTCAGTCTTTTTAGAAATACCCCTGGACCACCAGTGTGGACTTCGTTGGTACCGAGGGAAAAAGGAAAAAAAATCGGTGAGATAGTACCCAAATTTAAGTTCAGATCACATAATTTTTAACCAAAATATGTACCTGCCTGTGTCACGCAATAGTAGATAGGGACAGAAGATTGCTATGTTAGTTTCATTCTATATTTTTAATTTTTGGTTTTAGTTTATTTCGTATGTCGAATTACCTGTACTCGGTCAAATATTGTTAACTGGACTTTGTTCTTACAAAATAGAGTAGTTAGTTTTTTTAATAGTACGATATTTAAGTTAAAATAAAGATGACTTTAACTAACTGAAGTCTGCTAATGTACTTTTATTTATATATAGTAGCTATATTAAACATAGCATTTCTTTCATGCCGCAATCCACAAATACAGTAAACCGTACCTTTTTAAAGTCAATTGGATTGACTGATTCGTTTGTTTCTTGTGAAAACCCATGCGTAACGGACGACTTGTATAAAGACGACATCTTTATTTTATCGTAATTCGCATACTGCCAAAGTTTGTTGGTGATTTATCCTTTAATTGAAAAAGGAAAATGAGGACTAGATGGAGGAGGGAACGATAAACAGCAGAGGTGAAACAGAATACTTTAGTAAATGTGGGAAGTAATTTACTGATTTATTGGTGTTATTAGGTTCAAATTTTTGTCCTGAAGATTTATTCTATGATAAATATGTGGATTATATCCTAGATACGTAATTCAACGTATAAATTAGACAACAAGATAATAAGATATCACATAAAGTACAGTTCAGGAAAAAATGTGAGCTAATATCTTTTTAATATACGTATGTCATACTGATAAGAGAAATACGAAGGTGTCCTTTGAGCAAACATAAGGTTGTATAGAAAAAGAACAAACTGGATAATTCGGGCTCACATCCCAAAAATACAAGGATGTTGGGGGGGGGGTCTTACTTCGATTAGGGAAACATCTCATACAACCAACCGTATTTGTTGTTTCTCGCCACCTTTCTTGAAATTGAGAAAATACAAATTATTGTGTTTGATGTTATTCAGGTAGCCCTCATTTTACTTTATCTTTCCCACTCTTCACGATGAATAAAATATGTATTCATAACTTCCAAAAAACGACAAATTTAAAATTGGATTGTATTGTTTTAAGTTGCATAGAAATATTGGTGACTTATAATTAAGATTAATTTAATGTTCAAAAGTGAAATGTGAATTTTTAAAACTACCTCGGTAGCCTTACGACATGTTTTGTAGTAAGCATAGCAATGTCTCAAGTAAGATTATTCTAGGAAAAATAATCTCTTCACCTCTAAGTTAGTATTTGTGGTTTATGTGGATTATTTAAAGTTATGCCACAAACTTATTGGTCCAGAATAAAATTTTTCGGTTCTATAAACATCTTTTCAAAGAAGACATTCTGAGCAAAAACCTAACTCATTTTAATGTTCAGAAATAAATCAATATTTAGTTTTAGATGCAACATTCTGGTATGTATTCTTAATATAAGTATTCATCCTAAACCATCTTTCATTTTTGTATTAGCAATAAAAATGAATTAGTGGAGATTTGAGAAGTTATGCACAGTATTTTACGTTTCTGACTAAGCATTTGGATATGAGACTAACATCAGGTCGTTCTTTGACATGTATAAAATTTAAAATTGTGTGTGTGTGTGATTAAAGCTGATGCAGTTTCCTATATCTGTTAAGCTTATAGCTTCCGAACGAAGTCTGCCGTGTGTTTAATCTTTATATATAATAATACTGTGTAGTTCAACTTGTGTGTTTAATGTGTATTTTGAGACTAATAGAATCTAAATGCGTTAGTTTACCCCTTGATTATCAAGGAAGGCTATGTAACTTTATCTTGTTTATACGAAATAGAAACTGTGGTAATAATAACTTAACGAAATATTCTAAATATATTCTTTGATAAATTAGAAAAAAATTAAAATTTGATTAAACTAATAATAATAACTCAACTTTTCAAACCTAAATTAGCTTTTGTGGGAGACCTTTCGAAATCAAATATGTATCCTCAGGAAACACCACAAACCAATCCTTAAATATAAAATAATACTTTTTAGTTATGTATGAGTACATTTTGCAGTTATAACAATTATTGGAGTTGAATGTAATTGAAATAACCAATTTTTCAATATGAATGGATTGTTACATCCTAGATATCGATTATCATTTTCGATAAATCGAAACAAAGAAATGTACGTCCACTCGCTGGTATTGGTTTCTGTTTACAGTATTTTGTCGGGATTTATGTCTGTGCTGGCGGAGCGGCTCTGAGCTCTTAGTATATTTCCATTTCTGTGAGACTTTCTCGGCTGACAAATGTAAGCAGTTTGTCTGTTATTTATTTTATCGCCTTTTCGTTATTGGTGTTGTTAGAGAAAGAGAGATGTAGTATAGTGATAATTCCCGACATGGTATGTATCAGAGAAGAATGGCTCGATAGTTATTCTGTCACTGTTGTTCACTTAAGCTCTGTGAGAGCACTGCGGAGTAAGAGTATATTGCATTTTTAAAGTGATACCCTTGTTTAAGGGAACTCGACTATACAAGGCACGTTTATAGTAAGTAAGAATCTTTTTTATATACAAAAACAAAAACAAAAGATACGTTTATGGAACCTGAAAAAATTGAATTTGGAAAATATTCTTTAGTTTTTATATATAAAAAACGGTCTTTACTTTTAAAACGTACTTCTCATAAGAACCAGCTGTAATGAAGTTAACTGTATCTTACCTCTTAAAGTTTGAACGTTAACATCTTTAAATTCGTATTTTTCGACGTATAATTACGAGAGATGGAAATGTTATAACCAATAAAAGTTTTGAGAAAAAGTTAAAAATAAGTTTTGGTCGTAAATGTATTTATTTAAAAAAGGAAATATCCATAATTTACAACCAGAATGAGTATGTAAAAATGTTTAACATCAATATTACCGATCTAAAACTAAAATAACAACGCGTATACCAAGCTCCTAAGCCTTCATTAAAGAGTTTGTTCTTTAAAAATGTGCTTAAATGGATTGAAACATAAATTTTAAATAATTTCATAAACAGTTTGCTCACATATTCTAAGTACGTAAAGTATAGAGTTTACAGTAAGTTGAATAAATTACAAACACTCAGGAATATTATCATGGTATGAATAGTATTTAAGGTTTTCTGCCAACATTTATCAACATACTCAGACACCAGTAAAATACGAACTCTAACTTTATACACTATTTTTAAGTTTGGTAAAATGTATAAGGGAATTTCATCCTTAAACTCATATTATAGGATAGTAATTCATGCTTTCTTGAATTTTTTTAGTAGAATATATTACAGTATATATAATTACAAATGGTTTATAGAGATGTTCAACTAATTGGATGAACACAAAAACAAGTTAACAACCTTTTGATAAAAAATGATTTTGCTTCTTTCAATACAGGCTCCCAGTTACAGTAATATAAATAAATTTAAATTATTGTAACTGTAATTGAAGTATTTAATTTATACCACAAAGCAGATAATAAAAAACCCGGAGAAACTGTGAAGTAGCTGAAAACCTGCAAATAAACTTCAAAACCCTTCACAAACATTCAGGGCAGTAATACCTTGTTAGTGATAAGGATAATTCCCTATGTAATAGTTGGTATCTTTGGATGCTTTCAAATATATCAATAAGAACAACAAATAATTGTTTCTCAGAGTGATAAGAACAATAGTCCCTACCGAACAATATCGATAGAAACTTCAAATACTGCTCTGGGCGGAAAGTGCAATAACGACCCCGAACACTATGTAATGAAATAATCGATATTGTACTTCAGAGTGATAAGAACAATAGTCCCTACCAAACAATATCGATAGAAACTTCAAATACTGCTCTGGGCGGATAGTGCAATAACGACCCAGAACACTATGTAATGAAATAATCGATATTGTACTTCAGAGTGATAAGAACAATAGTCCCTACCGAACAATATCGATAGAAACGTTCAAATACTGCTCTGGGCGGAAAGTGCAATGACGACCCCGAACACTATGTAATGAAATTATCGATATTGTACTTCAGAGTGATAAGAACAATAGTCCCTACCGAACAATATCGGTAGAAACGTGCAAATACTGCTCTGAGCGGAAAGTGCAATGACGACCCCGAACACTATGTAATGAAATAATCGATATTGTACTTCAGAGTGATAAGAACAATAGTCCCAACCGAGCAATATCGGTATAAACGTGAAAATACTGCTCTGAGCGGAAAGTGCAATAACGACCCCGAACACTATGTAATGAAATAATCGTTATTGTACTTCAGAGTGATAAGAACAATAGTCCCTACCGAACAATATCGGTAGAAACGTGCAAATACTGGCTCTGAGCGGAAAGTGCAATGACGACCCCGAACACTATGTAATGAAATAATCGATATTGTACTTCAGAGTGATAAGAACAATAGTCCCTACCGAACAATATCGATAGAAACTTCAAATACTGCTCTGGGCGGAAAGTGCAATAACGACCCCGAACACTATGTAATGAAATAAACGATATTGTACTTCAGAGTGATAAGAACAATAGTCCCTACTGAACAATATCGGTAGAAACGTGCAAATACTACTCTTAGCGGAAAGTGCAATGACGACCCCGAACACTATGTAATGAAATAATCGATATTGTACCTCAGAGTGATAAGAACAATAGTCCCTACCGAGCAATATCGGTAGAAACGTGCAAATACTGGCCTGAGCGGAAAGTGCAATGACGACCCCGAACACTATGTAATGAAATAATCGATATTGTACTTCAGAGTGATAAGAACAATAGTCCCTACCGAACAATATCGGTAGAAACGTGCAAATACTGCTCTGAGCGGAAAGTGCAATGACGACCCCGAACAGTATGTAATGAAATAATCGACATTGTACTTCAGAGTGATAAGAACAATAGTCCCTATCGAACAATATCGGTAGAAACGTGCAAATACTGCTCTGAGCGGAAAGTGCAATGACGACCCCGAACACTATGTAATGAAATACTCGATATTGTACTTCAGAGCGATAAGTAATATCGGTCTACCGAAGTAGGGGCAGCTCAGTAGAAGGATCAAGGCAGGAAGAAACATCCGAACACTGCAGCTACCCTCTAGGTCTTGGCACAAACATATTCTAAGAAAACACGATTTGAATGTGATAAATGTCACAATGTATTATTACTTTTATAAATGATTAACATTTTGACAATATTCCCCAAGTTTTGTGAACAATAAATAAAAATAAATTTTACAGAAATGTAAGAAACCTATTACTAAAATGATAAAAAATAACGTCAATAAAGCAAACATATGCAAATATTCTAAATAGATACCTCAATTTAATCTTGAGATACCCTTCTAACAGATAGGCTTCGTTCAGGCAATGTAAAACCCCTTGAATAGATTTCGTTAAACACGATGTTGCTTATGTAGAGGTTAAGTTACTTGCATATCCTGGGGATGAAACAGACAAGCAAACAACATAGAAATGTTACCTGAGCCCTGGGTCGCTTTTCGCAGCGATTTAAACTACCGTAGGTATCGTAAAGGTACAATTAATTGACATTTGCAATACACGTGCAAGTAAATTTGCTTAAAAAAAAAAAAAAAAAAAAAAAAAAAAAAAACTCACCTCAGAGACACATTCCATCACGGGTACATCAGTATCAGGACTTGGTAGCCATCAACGTGACGTATGAATAATACATACTTGACCGACTTGAAATAACACCATTAGTTTAATTTATATTTATTATATAATGTATCTGATTTAGAACAAAATTAGCTTCTAGAAGTTTTCTGTTTAGACCTGCGGTTCTTTAAAGATTGACAATTGAGAATCTATTTTATTACCCCGAATGATTTATTTACCCCTGTAATGTAGCTTACCTCGCGACGAAATAACACCTATTCCTAGTCAAAGGGATCTGGTGTCATTATCATTATCAATTCTTTGTGAAATAAATTGTACAGCTATAAATCCTTGTAAAATAAAACTTTCTACAATTTGAATAAAGTAGAAAGTTTTATTGTCTGAATTACTAAATATTTGAATAACAATTACATCTTAGTAAATATGACATTGTTCAGCAAACCCGATATGCTCCTTCCAAGACTGTCACATAAAGTTATTTAAATTAGAACTTGTAAAAAATAATTAATATTTATTACCTCCATATTTCATCCAGTGTAACTCAACTAGAATGGTAGTAAAAGTGCATTATTAATATAGGTTTCTATCATAAATTAATATTGTCATCAAACATGTCATGGCTGAGAATTTTCTTTTCATTGTTTCAGGTGAGAGCAGAATTATTACATTTAGCTGTTATGTTTTCTTGGTGAGTACCGTATGCTAATAACGTTTAGCATAAAACATGTTTCTGTGAAAAAAAACTGTAATTTTACTAAAAACTAATTACAGCTAGTAATGCCTACCAAGCCCCCTTCATTCTATTCCAGAACTAGCACCAAATTGTGTAAATATGTTACATATAGATTTAAAAATCCAATGTCTTATGGGTTTTGTCTTATAGTAGAGCTACAAATTGAGTTATGCCAAATTTTTATGAAGGTTAAAAAGGTTTGTGGACCTCGATTGCCAGTTATCATTCTCGGACTTTTCCAATAAAGTATCCCGTGATTTCCGACTTTGTTTAAGATTCACTTTTAGGCCAAACTCATAATAATTGAAACCTGGAAGGTCAAACTATGGATCGATGGCTTTTAGCAAATGAGTGCTTATCGCTTATTGTTCAAATTATTTTCCCCTAATCAACCCCATTAATTTTCAAAATTATATTTTAATAAAACTTGGTAAAGCAATTTTCTAAGTGAAAAAAATTCAATTATGGCAAGAGAACTTTAAATATTTACAAAAAATAAACATTTTTACCCATTGAACTATTTATTTTCCTTCCGATGATATAGTTTAAGTTTTGTAATCCTTCACGTGCCATTCTAATTTGGTTAATTAGTGACAGAATTGTGTTTTTTTTTTACTAAAAAAGTAGTATTAGACTCCATATTTAGTAATATTTTGAATAACCCCTTACAAAGTTACTTAGTTGGTGGAAAAGTAGACTTCATTTAAAATCTAAAATATCGAATTAAAAATGTATTAATTGTGTTGAAAGTCAATTTATACAATGTTGTAACTATGTTAAAAAATATGTAGTGCAGCATTCTCAGTACCTTGCAAAATATTGAAACAGGTTGTAAATACGTAAGTAGTAGGCCTATATAAAATTGGATAGGTTTTTGATAATTTATTTTTGCTCTAATGGTACCATAATGCGGATAAGAATAATAAATTGTTTCTGAATGCCAATATGTACAAAGAATATAGTTTAAAATAAATAAGAAATAAATATTTAAAATTAATATGAAGAGCCACCATACATAAGCTTTAATGAATGGATAAGGCATTGAAACTCATTGTGCATAAATAAATATTATAGTGCCAGTGTATCTTGCAATGTTTCATTGTGACGAATAACAGTTAATATTCTCTTTATAAACTGTGAACGGCTGTTTCATTAAAACCTTGACTATAAAAATTGTATTAGAATAAATGTTTTGTAAAATAATTTCAGTTTTCCAAATAAGGTTGAAATTGTTTATCCATTATACTGTCTAACGAACGTATGTAAAGCTTATCTGAAAAAATACTATATATAAAATTTGGTTTGAATCACTTAAGGATTATGCCGGTAGCCGACCTCAGTTGTGTTGATATAATGTGTTATTTATAAAACATTGTACGGGGTACGTATTTTGATACAGTTCCAAATATATAGAACACATTTTATGAAGGCAAACGTATGTTAAGGTGACAGGGAATTAAAAAAATGAAATTTTAACTCTGTAATGCATGCTTAGTAAATGAGATACAAATATTGTCTTTCAAAACTAAACGACCGCTTTATTGAAACCTTTAATAAATATTAAACAATGATCAAGATTAAAGGTTCTATCATATCTTTATCAGAACCTTAGTTCTATTTTTTTCTAAATGTGGACTAGTTTTGAGTTTAGATACCTATGACCGTTGGGGATTTACAAACATTTTCCGGGATTGAAACTATGACAGTTATAGCAGTAAGGAAATTTTTATGAAATATTATTACGAATATACGATGATTTATTGTTATGTTGTGATCTATTATTTAATGTTTGCTAATTTTATGTAATAAATGTTAGGAGTAGTATTTACGTACGTTTAAACTTTATTAGCTATACACTATGAAACGGTTTCGTTTTCACTAAGTGATAGATATAATCAGAAAATTACATTTTATCTTATCAGCGGTGATAATGCATGTTTCCTACACTGTAACTGTCGACACAAAGGTAGTTATTTTTGTTTTAATTAACAATAAATATTTTTCTTATCCGCATTGTTCGATAGAAATCAGTAATTAAAACGTTTCCCTCCACATGGTAATGATTGAACATATCTTTAATAAGAGCTAAAGATATCGACTTAATAAACACTTTTTTGCCTTTTAAGCTTACTTTGAATTACGTTTATTAGAACGTAACGTTATTGGAATATAAATTCAAAGTATTATCAAAATAAATTGTTTAGTAAAGAAAATCAAAATGTTTAAAATACAAACGATTATTATTACTCCTTACTCTTAAAACCACATTAGAACATTGTGTAGAAGTCAAAATGTGCGTTTATAAAATTATGGATAAAAAAGTGAACTGAGACTATAATATAAACTAAACCGATGTTCAATTATTAATACATCTATGTCTTAATACGAGAAAATGTTTAGAAATTTTGACGCAACAAATGAAGATAACTTTTTTTTCAAAAACAACTAATTTGTATGTATATACATACATGTATATACACATACAAAATAGTTTATATGAATCAGACAGTTATAACTAAAATTAAATGTTTTATATATATAAATAAAATAAAATAAAATAAATTTAATTTAAGCAAACATTGAATCACAAAAAGTACTAGCTCTTCCTGAATTCGAACCATTATGAAATCTTAATAGCAATGGCCTAATTTCATTGTGATTCAAGTAAAATTTTGTAGAATCACAAAAACTTGAATCACAATGAAATTAGGCCATTGCTATTAAGATTTCATAATGGTTCGAATTCAGGAAGAGCTAGTACTTTTTGTGATTCAATGTTTGCTTAAATTAAATTAGACTATTTCCATTTATAGAAATTTAATAATGGTTAGGGTTTTTGTGGAGCAAGTACTTTTTGTGGTTCAGTGTTGCTGAAATTAAGTTAGGATATTTCCATTTATACAAATTTAATTAATGTTAAAAAATATAGTTTGACAGGTTTTTGGTCTTCTGATCATATGTTAGTTTGGTTATTTAATCACATATGTGACAGAAACTGACAAATACAAATAATTGACTCGTAAATTGTGGTGTAGTGGTATCACACTCACACGGCAAGTGAGAGATCCGGGTTCGAGTCTCGGCGGAGCCGTGCTTTTTGTGATTAATTTAAGATATACTCGTATATGATTCATTCATTTGATATATAAATGATCTCAATCATGTGTTTTATCAAACAGTAATGGTTTAAGAAAACTAATTATTCAAAATGGAAGAGCTTACTTTCTTCGAAGCCTGTAATAAGTTTAATGTAATACATAAAAAATAGTTTTTATTGAAATGATTTTTAAACAGTCCACTGACCATTATATAAAGCGCGTATCAAACCGCAATTGCTTCCATTAAATGTGTTGTCAATTTCTTTTACGCTGTACTGAACGAAATTACAGATCGTTATTAATTGGAATTTTATAAGTAGCTTAATACAATATATAATTTACATCACACATTATACGTTTGAATATGATTGCAAATTAGGGCTTTATTAAAATGCAAGAAATACATTAAGATATAATCTCATCCCCTTGTTAAGCGCCCTTTCATTAGTGGATAAAAATGCAGTCGCATGCAGCACGATGTGTTTATTGCATGTCTTACTACATGCTCTACTCCATTAGCATCCATCATGAAATAAAATGCACAATAGTTTCAAATATACAATTTTACAATGCTTTGACTTTTGTAATAGTTTCGGACGTAGTTATCAATATACACATGTATCGTTCAAAATATCTAGCAGTTGGTTATAATTAGTTTTTTTTGCGATATTAATTAGTCTCTGAAATATAGGTTCTATTCTATTAACTCAGGCACATAATAATCCTTTTAATCACACGATAAGACGCGAAATCGTGTGTAGAATGATATTACACCTGAGTAGTAGTGCTATTAAGCAGCTTTTACTATTTCAACCATGACACGTGACCAATTTACAATCAGTGACAGAAAAATGTTAAGAATTTCTTATTTTTATTTCTTTTAAGCAATCGTGTAAGGCAGTACAAGAAATTGATAATTACTGACCTACTCTGAATGACAGTGCTAAGGAGTGCTACGCATTCCTTCAAAACAAATATATTTATGATTTGTATGTGCTTGTTCATAAAATACAGGACAATTTTTGACATATAAAACAAGGTTTTACATTTTTTAAAGCGAGTATAAATATCAATTGCATCTCTTAAAATAATCAACGTTTGTTAAAGCTGCTTTATAATTTTTTTCTTCTGGACTGCAACAAGATTTGCAAACTGGAATTAACACATAGCTCAGTCACAAAAAAATTGTAGTTTTACTAAATATCTTAAATTTAATATGATAAGATACGATATCGTATCATAATTGTATACATTAATTTTTAATTATTTCAGATATTGACGTTTTTCGTTAGCAGAATATTATATAAATATTATCTCACTTTTACCTTCTCCCTTTGCCGTTGAGACCCAGCTGGTATATTGCAACTCTGTAAAAAAGTACAGGAAAAATATGTAATAATAGGAGTGTGATGAAACACATTTCTCTGAAATACAGTAGTCTGGGTCCGGGTACGACAAAAGGAAAACTCCACTAAAACACCAGGGATCATATAATATCATACTAAGTTTCTAATATCACAGTTCGTATCGTACAGTAAGACCTAGTTAGTTACTGTAGTTCCCGGCAGAGCGTGCGACACGACATTACAGTAATTGTACTGTAGTTATTGGCGTAGTAACACAGTTTATAATGGAAATGACATGTTTCCCTTACCACCACAATACGCATAACATACCAATAAGCTTGAATTACCAGTAACTTGTAATAGATAACTGCTTACTATCACAATATTATACAGTGGTGGCTAGTTAGTTACTGTAGTCTCCAGCAGAGCGTGTGACACGACATTACTGTAATTGTACTGTAGTTATTGGCGTAGTTAAACAGTTTATAATGGAAATGACATGTTTCCCTTACCACCACAATACGCATAACATACCAATAAGCTTGAATTACCAGTAACTTGTAATAGATAACTGCTTACTATCACAATATTATACAGTGGTGGCTAGTTAGTTACTGAAGTATCCAGCAGAGCGTGTGACACGACATTACTGTAATTGTACTGTAGTTATTGGCGTAGTTAAACAGTTTATAATGGAAATGACATGTTTGTTTTACCATAACAGTTTGCATAACATACTGACAAGCTTGAATTACCAGTAATTTGTAAGAGTAAAACTGTTTCCTTAACTATACATTTAATATGGTGGCTGTGGTTCCATTTGATCAAAGTTTTGCTGTAGCACTGTCATTCGGGACTGAACAGCAAGATAAAAAATGGTGTATCGATTTTTATTTGCAAATGGCCTGTCACATCTTAAATAGTCATTATTTTACTTCAGTCAGATCTATTTCTACTGGCAAAACAGTAGAAGGATTAAAATTTAATAATTAGTATCTATTCCTGAATAAATGCAAAGATAGTAACACAGGCTACGAATACACCAAGTTACCTGTGTAAATGAATATCTATGGTAGATATGGGGGTTTTTGCCAAAATAAGCTATAGTCTTGTTACTAACCAATAAATAACCGTGAATTAATTGCCTCTTCCAATTTAAATCTTTGGATTGGGAACTGTTGTATGTCGGACATCGCTACATTTTTAGGTAGATGAAATTCACTTTCAATGTGCAAAATTCTGTCTCTTTAGCAATTATAAATTTTTATTTTATCATAAAGGTGAATGTCCACAAAACGTATTATTACGAATACCAGTTATCAGAGAATAACAAGAGAGAAGATACAATTGCATCAAAACATCCTCTACAGATCAGCGTAGAGTTGCTTGTTTACTAGGATCATACGAAAATTCACAGTAGAGACGAACTCTATTGTGGTCTCTCCTAAGTAAACATGTTGGGAACATTAGTGATTACTTTGTCCAGAGGTGTCCCCTGGTTTTGTAATCACTCTAGTATCACCAATAACATGTGACATTTCAGTCAGCAGATCCAATTTCCGGTCTCTACTCCCAACCCTCCCCCTCAGTGCTAGTGATCCCCACACCCCACTTTACCACCCTGACATTGACATCTCTACCATCCTCTCTGTAAATATGTTTTTGTGTGTTTTTGCGTGATTATACTTAGGTTTGATATGTGAGAAATGGACCTAAGAATGAATAATTTAAAAATTGATATACCGTCCACAAATAATAATGTTAATTTAAGTATATTGAAATTTAATGTTTTTAATACACATTTTTAAAGAACAATTCCTTTTCATTATTTCCAAATATGGTGCTATCTTAAAACTTGAAACACTAGCGTTTTAAATGGTTTCAAACTTCGTGTGTTATACAGATAATTTACCCTTATAAATACTTTAGACCTACTTTTAGGATAGAAACGTTCAAGTCTACGAATATAAAGGTTATATTTTTTGCCTGAGCGTTTTATATTTATTCAAATAGAATTATTCGTACACTAATATCATATAAAATCTATATCGAGTGTAACTCAAGATTCTATATTAAAATCGATTATGTTCTTTACAATGTTCTACTTCTAACGCTTTAAGTTATAATCTGTTCAATAAACATTAATAGAAATTTATTATTTTATTTTTTTGTTTGTGTTTCGTTTGTCAATGTACTTTTATTGTATAATTATGTTGTATATATTTACAGATTAAACTATAGTCAGTCAGCCATTTAATTTGGCTGTTCATAATGGAATACGCAAACACATCCATTATGAGTTAAGTTGACTAAATATTGTTAAAGGTATGAATAACAAATGAAATTTATTCTTACAAAGTTTAAATAATTTGTATAAATAAGTCTGATATAATATGCTACAAATAAAATATAACTCAAATAACCAGTAAAACAATTATATGGATTACATTACCAGCGTGATGTAAATCTAGGTTTGAGAGCCTTTTTGTTTATTTACAAAGCTTACTATTTGTTATGGGTCCTTGAATAATCCGTTGTATGGATTTATTCTGATTTTATTTTATACATTTCCATTTCCAGGACTTTTGTATTTTCAATACAAAATTCTTGTTCAATATACTCAGTTAACTATAAAATCCTTTAATCATAAATTAAGTTAATTATGAAATTGAAACAAATAATTCACCTCTTAGCTCAGTTGCACTCACATGATTGACATTTATACTGTAACTGTAATACCCAGTAAAGGGAATTTTCTAATATTGCAAGATTTAAGTATGTAATTTTGATTCTGCTCATCATCAAAATATTCAAATGTGAACTGTGGAATAATAACTTGATGGAATAATACCTTATTACTATAACTTGAATAATTACGGTATGAGTTTTTCAGACAAGACCGTATCTCGTACAATTATGCGTAAATAACATACATGCATATGTAATTTCCCTTAAGCATAAGTCCATCTGAAATAACTCATATTTAAATATTGGCATGATCAAAGACAGTAAAGACGTCAAGACTGATCTCTGGGGCATTCCTTAGACGGATGCAGTATGTCTGACCTAGTTATAACTGAAAGCATGCTGGAACTGTTCAAGTACATAACGCCTATTAGAATACTGTTATATTCAGCCTCTATTAACCTTCACAATGTTCCAATACAATTAGTAAAGTATTTTAGGCTTGTATTATATATTATGCTTTTATTATTGATTGTATATTTTATTTTTATTTTCATACTATTGTGTACTAGTTTATTAATGTACTGACGATTTTCAATAGTGTGATTCTGAAACCTCATATGTTTGAGTAAATACCTTTATTAATGAGTAAGATGGACTTGAGAGACAGGTAGATGTTATACGATATTATTGTAGTTTTACCATGAAAACTAAATACTTAACGCTCATATAAAATATATCTTAATATTTTAACGAGTGGATTTGATGTTAATAACTTAAAAACTAATTAATATAATTATTGGCTGAGCATTAGCGAAGCCTGTAACTCGTGAGGCTGGAATAAACTTATTTCTGTAAATCTGTCCTACGCATGATTGAAAACAGAGTGGCCTATAGACTTGAAATTGTACATTAAGTTCCATTTCTATTTGAAGAATACCGAGTTATATTATGGTGCATGTCACTCCATGGGATTTTGCTGAGCGTTAGCGAATATGTTTACGTGGGTATTTCGGGTAACGAGCAATGGCAACGAAAAAATAGTAGAGTAAATTAATTTGTAAAAAGTAAACTCAACAGAGATGTACAATACTCAGAAGATATGACAATGTAGCCTAATTATCGCAACTTAGTAAACTGGCACAGTTTGCCTTTTATTTTCCACGGATATAAACGTTGTTATATGATAGTGTGTGTCGTTCTATGTGTTAGTAATGAAATGAGTTTTGAAACGTTGCATTAAATCTCAGCGAAGACTGTTACGTGACACGTGGTGTAAGTCCTCTCTTACACCTAACCATAAATTAATAAACTATACTATTAGTGTAAAACAAGAGTCGCAATATAGTCTACATTACTATTTTGCATTAAAAAATTATAATCTATATTTATATAAAGTAATAAAATGAAATGAAGGTTCTCTATGAAATTAAAAATAAATAAATAAAATAAAATTTACAAGGAAATTAACAGACATATACGCATCACCATTTATACAAAGCCATCGTCCCATACCCTATGCCACGATATTGTCAACCCGATGAGGCCCAAAACTGATGGTCCTTAAGCAACCCCCGAAACCGCTCCCGACTACGAATACCTACAATATTGTGATACCGATACGGTGTATCGGTGTCTCAAGCTGCCCAATTGTTATTGCAATGAAAATATTAGATACTTTGACACGTTGCACGATTAAGTAGTCATATGGTGAACAAAATTTTGTAGTTTTGTATATCTATCAAACTATTTACATTGACGTATAAGCGCCACACAGTGTTAAAGCTATCCTATCGTTAGATATTGTAATAATGGAATTCCCCCAAAGGCTAATTATAACCGGATACCCTTCACTCCCACTGCGGGATAGCAGGAACCTTCTCGTTAGAGTCTACATGTTCCCATAAACATCTATAATAGTCATTAGAATAAGTTAATGCTTACATACCCTAACTCTCCTAATGTACCAGGGCTGCAACCTCGTGAGTTTAAATTTAGTTGTTGTCAAGCCTCATAACATTTTAAGCTTCGATATCCAATATTTAAGAATACTGTTGAACTACAGAGAGTAATACAGTGGTTTTCTAAACTTTTTCGTGGGTGTACATATATACATGTTATACAGGTAGTCTATATATATATATATATATATATATATATATATATATATATATATATATATATATATATATATATAATACAGATTGCGTAGTAGTTAAGAAGTTTTGTTTTACGATTGTACGTCTCTTAAGAAACTGAAGAGATAGAAAGGATTGATATGAACTGTAACATAGAATAGGCTAAGGGTCGCCGGTAGGTTGCAAGAAATGTGGTGGTGCCGATGATGGTGGGAGGGGAGACTAGGCTGGTGACTGTTGCTATGGTAACACCTTCCCTCCCCTACTCAGCCGTTTGGTAACAGTTTTTTCAGTGGATGCTACAGTCAGATGTATTCAGGGGCGTAGTCGAAGGTGGTTATTGTTTCCGGATAAAGCCCCAAACCGACTTAATAAAAATGTTAGTATTTTAGTCTTAAGAACTTCACAAGATACGTATTTATGTACGTATTATACAGCGTGTATCAAAATGAATGATCTGATTTTAAAACTTAATATCTATTGCTAAAAATGTACTACAAAAATAATATTTATTGCAAAATACTCACAAAATCTTAAAGTTTTAGGTTCATTTTCCAACAGGATGGAGCTCCGCCTCACTGGCACAACAATGTTCGGCAGCTTCTCAACAACACTCTGCCCCACCGTTGGATAGGGCGCACAGGACCTCGAGACAATGCCCTTCATTCTTGGCCTCCAAGATCACTAGACTTGACCCTATGCGACTTTTTCTTGTGGGGATATGTGAAGGAAAAAGTGTTTGTTCCCCCTCTAACTCATGCCATCGAAGAACTAAAGAACAGAATAACTGTCGCAATAAGGTTTGTGAACGCAGATACGTTGTGTAAGGTTTATGAGGAATTTAGCTATCGTCTGGATGTTGTTCGTGCTGCTGCTGGAGGATATATAGAACATTTGTAATAACATACCTAAAACTTTAAGATGTTGTGAGTATTTTGCAATAAATATTATTTTTGTAGTACATTTTTAGCAATAGATATTGAGTTTTAAAATCAGGTCATTCATTTTGATACACGCTGTATTACAGATAATAGTTAAAAATGTACCTATAAAAGCGTTTCATGTTCATTATTGTAAAAATGCTTCATCAGCTAGAAATACTTAAATATTTACAGGTTAGTGTATTATATCTATTAGACTAGCTCACACAAGTATTTTTATTATTTTTACTGTTTTCAGTATATATTTATTGAAAAGAATACGGAACATTGAGTATGTAATACTTTTGCTTTGATATAAAATTATTTAAAATAAGATGTTTATGAAAAAAAGATTAAAAAAATGTATTATATGTTTCTTTATTATAAACTTAAAACATTCTGGAATAACTGTAAACACAAACTAAATTGTAAACGGTATACTGATATGAATATAAGAATCGTTCTTAAATTAATATTTTCATGTAAATTTTCTCTAAACATAAAATCTATCTGAAATAACTAACATGTGATGTTTAAATGGTTGATATGATAAAAACAGCAAAAGTGGCAAAATTCACCTTGGGGCACTTCTTACTGGAATGCAGTATGACCTAGTTAAGGTCACACCACTTAGTTTAAGTCTTTTGGCTTGTATTAAATGCCACTTTAGTAGTTTTTGCTTTCCAGGAAAGAAAATATATGAAACTAAAACTCGTATTTCAATTGTCAGGTGTAAATCATGTAAGAACTAAGATGATACTGATAAGAACTTAAAGCGTTAGAAGTAGAACATTGTAAAGAAGATTATCGATTTCAATATAGAATCTTGAGTTGCACCTGATATAGATTTTACATGATATTAGTGTATGAATACTTCCATTTAAATAAATATACAACGCTCAGATACAACATATTATCTATGCGTAGACTTGAATTTTACTATCCTAAAAGTACTTCTCAAATATTTATACGGGTAATTCATATTTATAACCCAAAAAGTTTGGAACTTCATTTAATACACTAGTTACTCCAATTTTGAAGATAATATTATATTTGGAAATAATGAAAAGGAATTTTAATGTTCCCTACTGAGGGAGGGATACACACTTTGTTTTAGATAACCATTTGTATAATAACCTTTTCAATTAAATTGGAATGGTTATAATATTACAATACTTTTATAAATTTAAATACGAGTACTATTACTTCTTGCAATGATATGAGGGGGCGGTCATGGCGGAGAGGGTGCGATGGCGAGGAGGGTTGTCTAGGACACTTAAAGACGACCTACTTGGATTTCGTCCCAGGCCATTATCTCAGAATGTCTTTTGCGTTAGATGAAAATAATAATTTTTCAATAATCTGGAAATAGATTGAATTCCCTTAAAATATAAAATTGTTTATACGGAGCGCATTATGAAAGAAAATATATTTATATATCCGATTAGTACAAATGGTTGAAATTCTTGAAAATAGTCCCCTCCTACATGAGTAGACTTTCTGAGACGATTTTGCCACGCCTGGAAAGCACCCTGGAACTCCTCGACCGGAATGCCTCTCCGGAACCCTGTAACGTGAGCTTGGATGTTCTCTACCGACTCCCAGTGCTTTCCCTTGAGTTCTCTCTTCAGTCACGCAGAGGCAAGTCAGGGCTGTAAGGAAGCTGGGGCACCATGGAGGTCTTGTTTTGGGTCAGGTAGTTGGTAATAACGAAGGCCGTGTGGCTGGGACATTGTTGTGGTGGAGTTGAAGACTTCTTTAATTCAGACTTGATACGCGCTACACAGTGTTTCAGTCTCTTGAGCACCTCCAGGTAAAACGCTGCGTTAACAGTGCCCAATGCGGTAGAAACTCAAAATGGACTATTCCTCGGACGTTAAAGAAGACAATCAGCATTGTTTTGATGCAAGATTTTTTCTTGCCTTAATTTTTGAGTTTGGGAGAAGATTGTGTGTGCCACTTCCACATTAAATCTCGAAATGCGTTCCTTCTCAAAGGTTTCTTGTAGTATTTGACAAGTTTCCGTTGCATTCTTCCCAAACCGCACACAAAACTTGATCGCGCACTACCTGTCCAGCGAGCACTCCGTCGCTCGTGACACAATTGAAAAATAGATTTCCTACCACACGACACGTCCTACCACACAACACGTCCTACCACACGACACGTCCTACCACTCCTACTGCTTGGATTGAATTGAGACCGAGCACGTTTGGAAGAGCAGAATCCCCACAGTATTATTCCACCGATCCGAGCGCACTGCTATATATAGTCGCGTTATAATAAAATTATGTGCATTATATTGACGAATATTTTGTATAACTTATCCTACACCAAATTTTACACCCAATTTATATATATATATATATATAAGACTTTTAATTCTTACATTATATACACTTTTTGTACCTTTTTGAAAACGACATAAAAGTCGAAATATTAAAGGATTTATATGAAGTCTTTTTCTTCTATTGTTTAAAGAAGCCTCTGAGCATTTATTTTCTGCATACAGTATATATATATATATATATATATATATATATATATATATATATATATATATATATATGTGTGTGTGTGTACGGGAGAAAGGGAATTATATATCGGGTGATATTGTTTATCATTATTATATATTAACTTAATCTTTGTTTACAAATGACTTTGCTCCCCTCAAATTCGCAAAATCCTTGGAACAAGAAGTGTAAATGATTACACTCTCATTTACGGGAAGAATGAGCGTTAATGTTCATCTAGTACAATATCAGTTTTACATTAAAAATTATTATTTTCTACAAAGTGTATAAGTTTAAGATGAACAAATTAAATATTAGTTTGAAATGATGGACTGAAGAAGGTGAAAAAGACTGGGAAGAACTGTAACACAGAACAGGCTGTAGGTCGCTAGTAGGTTGTAGGGGGTGGTGCCGGTGATGGGGGTGGGAGTGGGATAACTAGGCTGGTGACCGTTGCTATGACAACACCTTCCCTCCCCCACTCAGCCGGTTGGTAATAGTCGATGCATGCTGCAGTCAGCTGTACTCAGGGTTGTAGGCAAAGGTAGTTGTTGTTTTGGAATGTAATCGCCCCTTTAATGGTTTTAATTTTATAAAATCAGAAAGTAAGGTTTGAGACTTGTTTATAGGAAGGTTCATGTTTACTATATCATCTAATTAATTACTTATACCAAGGAGATTAATATCTGGTTAGTTTATACCTGTCAGCAGAATCTATACTAGGTGCAGTAAACACTATGACACGTAAAGCTGAAAAACCAATGGATTTCCAGGAATGACGTATCACTAACTGCAAATGTCGAGAAATTGGGGGTAAAATGGTTGGTCGGTAGATCTACCTAACGAATACTGTATAATATGTAGATATATAAAAAAATAGTTTGTCCAAATTCAAATCTCAAAAATATATTTCCATTAGAGATCTTGTACAAAGCTATGACTGTAAACATAATAATAGAATAGTCCTAAATTCATTGTTGGAGTCTGTATTGTCATTTTCATGTAAAACTTAGAATGACAAATTTTATATTCAATGTTAAAAACTTTTTTGTCCCATTTTGTTTACAATATTCGATTTAATATCATTATTTTTTGCCCAATACATTACTTTATACCAAAATACTGTACTGTTCCATTGCTATGGAGCCTTACATGGCGCCGCAGCAGGAAGGTGCAGAGATTATCACATTAAAGAGTAGGCTCTTAAACATAGAATGTTTTAAACAATTATAACGTTATAAAATGAAGCCCATAAATCCAGAGATTGGAACATTTCATTTCAGTCTGTGTGGTCCCATGTATCTCGACAACGGTCTGACCTATAGGCTTGGAATTTTACATGAAGCTTCATTTCTATAAAGGCAACATCGAATTCGATCATGCTCCATGGTATTTGTCTGATCGTAAGTAAACATTTTTACATAATTCTTGTGGATAGCTATGATGGAACGAGAAAATAGTAGAATAAATGTGTAAACAAACTGAGTAATAATACGATATTTTAACATGTGGCATAGTTGACATATGTAGCACACTGATGATAAGTTTCGCTTACGCTAAAGCAATAATAGAAACAAATATTTAAATATTTTGAAGGTAATAAAAGTTTGTTTTAAAACGTTTTAATTTCTCCGAGTTTACTTTTTTACAATTCCTTTTCGTAATGGCACCATTTATTATGAGGCATCATCTATAGCAAGAAACACAAAATTAAAGAATTTAATTACATTTGCTTCATTTTATTTGCTTCTGTTCATAAAGATTGTATTAGACTCTGTAGTTTTTGTTAAGCTATTACATTTTTTCCAAAAAAGGTGAGCTCTCATTAAAATACAAAATACGAGTAAAGTATGTACAACTTATGTATTAATTCATATTTGTGATAGACAAAGCATAACTTTTTCTAACAGAACTTACATTTTATATAGTATACTTGTCTGTTTTAATTCTATTTCTTATAATAGGTATTTCATATGGTATTTTGAATTTCAAAATAACAAATTTTTAAAGCTTTGTAATACTTGATGATGGCAAATAGTCGAGGCCAGTTTGATTAAAGAAACATAAACCGTATACAATCTAGTTTAATTTGTTTATTTGCATACCGTTACTTTTAAGACAAAAAAAACCAAATAATTATTAAGTAGACGAATGAAAAAATCTAATAGGATTGTTCGTTATACACTAAAAACCGTCCATCGATCTTCATTACAATAGTATATTTTTGATTGTCCGTTTAGGAAAATATGTCATATATATATATATACACGCCGTATATACAGTATATATATATATATATATATATATATATATATATATATATATATATGTAATTTCAATAAACAATGAATCACAAAAAGTACGGCCCAACGTGTAGCTACCGAAAATGACGAGCAACGAGAATACTGATTAAATGAACAAACACGTCCAGATGGAAAACGTTAATAATTATTTGGGCTTTAGAACTTAATAATTTTTACCGACATATAAATATGACGTTACTGCAACTGTGCAATATCACGACCATCTGAAATTTTGTGTATCGATTGCGGTGCATTGCATTTCCCTGAGGAACGGGTTTCTAGTCGCATAAATAGACATTCTTTTGGTGACTGTTGTTTGCATGGTTAGTACCAAATGAATTAGTAACAATAACAAATCTTTTTTTATACCGTCACCCATATTCGGAAGAGTTTCATAAAAAAATAAGAAACACAAACGCATCTTTTGCTCTAGCGTCTTTTAATGCAGAAGATGAAAGAACAATAAATAGTCATGGTATTTATAGTTTTATAATTTGCGGACATGTATATCTTGATATTAAAGTATTGTACTCGTATTCTGTGTTTCACTTAGATAGGCATAGACACGTCAGGCATGTGCACTAACAAATACGAGTACGTACTCGCATATGTAGTGGAGAGGGAGTGTGGTTCGTACGCATGCGCTAACCCAAGTTAGTTGGCTCGGTCTGTAACAGGAGTAAGTTATTGGCTTCTAGCTCGTATTTCCTCACTTTCATGATCCGTTTCTGAGCTGTCGTTAAAGGTGATTAAAAACTGCTTCCTCAGTTTTCAGTGTGTGGTATATTAGTGTGTTTCACTTTGTTCAGTTTTTCTAATAAGAGAAACGTTGATAGTGAGTGACGAGTGTTTATTACTTTGTAGTTTAAAACAGCTTTGTGTTTAGTTAGTAGAGAAAAGATATTTTGTTGCAATAATATAATATTCATAGACATTATGAGACAAAATATTTGTGACTTAGACATTGACATTATGTTGGTCAGTCCCGCGCAGAAAATGTTCAATCCTTGAAAAGTTTATGCATTCTCAAAGTGAAATTTCTAATTAATAACTTGATACAAACCACTTAGGGAGATACCTACACGATATATATACACAGCAGTATTTGTAACTCTAAATTAGACAAAAGCTGAAGATGAGAAACATATGAAAGTCCATTGTATTATTAACCAACAAGCCTTATGCGGCTAAAAAGGTTTCAGAATTAATGAAGATAGTTGGCAGTGATATATTAATTAGGTGTTATGCTTTAAAAATGCTAGTTAAAGCATTTTCTGTCAGTAATGTAAGTGCATACCTAGACATGCCATATTATTCCAAGCTCGTAGAAAAGCTTTCTATTAGGAAATGTGATACCATTGTGACACTAAGGAAGGAATTTCTGGATCACTTTGCTGGCTTTGATGATTCATCAAGAGTAGAAGAAATGAAGCTATTTTAAAATCATATCAGTTTAAAAAGAAATTACACATTCTGACCTCTATCTTGAATGGATTGAAGTTAAATATATAAATGAGCACTTAAAAGAATACTTACTACAAAGAATGCTACAAGAATGTAGATCTTCCACTTTACAGTTAAATTTTTAAACGCATTTCGTAGCTTTGGTTTATTAACGAATTTCATTGATACTTTTGATAGTCAATCAAAAAACTGTTACAAATCCACGTTTTTTGTGTAATAAATCTTTTCCGATTAAATGTAATGTGATGACTTCAACAGAATACGACATTTTGGGTGTCAAACTTTAGTTAATAATATATAGCGTTTGCTAAAGACGTAACTGAAGAAACTTAAAATTTGGGGAGGGGGTCGAGCCCCTTGGCCAATATATTTCTGTATTATATTGTATTTCAATAAAACACTTATGTACGAACTTGGTTTTGCTCTTAAACGAAGAAGTATGTAGAACTCCGGTCTAAACCATTTGTAGGATGAGAGAATTGTATTAAGTAAACAAATCACAATTACCAAAATACAGCAGATCTCATTGAACCAGATCCAAATTTGTAGAACTAAACAACAATATATAGACATGTTGTATCTGAATGTCTAAATGGTTTACAAGGATACATTATCTTGTAAAAATATTAATTACAAAACAATTTTAATCGTCGCTTGTGGTCCAGTATTTAAATACTAACAGATAAGAATAATCATAATGTACTGTAATTGGCTTGTAAGATTATTTGTGGTAGAAGGTATGAAGCAAGACGGTTAAAAGTACAGCATACTTTACGGTCTATGTCGTTATCCATCACGGTAGTGGCGTGATGTAAAAGTGCTTCTTGTTGTTCTTATCTTTTTAGCATATCTTGTGTGTCAAACTATACCGTATCACAACAATAGTGGTTACTGAATATGGAGCAAGAGGGTTATATTTGTTCTCTACGTCTCCATAGTGCCATCACCAGTTTGTGGCGTGGTGTAAAAGTGCTTCTTGTTCTTATCGTCTTAGCGTACAACAGTTATGTGTTATGCAGCACCTGCCAGAGAGACAGATCCGTATCAGAACAGTGTGAGCAGGAACACAGTGCTTATCCAGAAAAGCCAAGCCAGTTTACAGATCTCGAATACGGGAACTTGGAGTCTCCAGGTTTCATGTATCATTCGGGATTATACTGGTCAGGTGATGAAGTTTTATACGGCAAGGACCAGTTTCAGATCTGCGCCATCGAATGCTGCTCTGAAGGAGAGACTTTCGATTCAATCGAAAATCCAATATGTACTGCCACAACCTTCCCAGAAGACATTTGACTACGGAACGTACTATGGGATGTTCGAGTCATTAATAGTACTACTCTTATGTGTGACAGAAATAACATGAATGGTGTTAAATATGAAGCACTCGATGGGCGCATCGTGTCGGAGTACAAAACTGTCTTGACAAAAGATTTATATTACCTTGATATATGTGATTACTGTGTGAATTGGAAGTTTGGAATGCCTTTTATTTTTACAATAGAACGTTATGGTATAAATAATTTAGAAATTAGTACAATGCCTTTTTGTGTTGTTCTTATCTCGATCCTCCTGCTTTTACTTTCCACTACCATTCTCATTGTAGTTATCAAAAATTTGGTACAGGAATGGCAAACAAGGACTTTAAGAGAAAAGCACATAATGAACTATTTAGCAGCTCAAGCTTTACTTGATTTTTTCTCTGTCATATATATCTATCTCGAGAGAAAATTAAATCTAGTATTCATTCAGTTCAGCCTTCTGGCCATATCAAGCTGGATATTTGTGATGTGTTTAGATCTGTGGTTTGATGCGAGGCGACCGTTACAGCAGAGAACAATCCAGCAATCACATAACAGTTGGGTGCAATACACACTCTACTCCATACTCGGCTGGGGAGTCCCGACGTTCTTCTGCACCGTGACATCTGGTGTGGGAGTAGAACCCTTCGTCACTGATTCCTGCCCGATACCCAGGCTTAGACGAGACGCTTGCTTCTTCAACAGAGACAGAACTGCACAACTATTCCTTTACATTCCCGTGGATGTCATGATGCAACTGGACGTTTTAATGATAGTATCATTGAAGTTCAACATAACTAAGCACTTATTTCAAGCCGTAGATGTCACCTCTGAAACTATTCCAAAAATACGCTCAGTCAACAAAGAAAAGTAAAGTATACTGTCGGATAGCGATTTTCCTCATGGTATTACACTGGTTCTATATGCTTCTTCTTAAGCAGAACAGAGCATTAACGGACACATTCGGTCTAACAGCATTTGCAATGTTACTCTCCATCCCATCCTTCCTAGGTTTAATGGTGTTATTTTACTTATGATTTAAAACAAGAGACCTTGATAAAGTAGAGAATATAAATGTGGGGAATAACTTAATGACTGTAATATGGAAAATACTACTCGGTGTTGTTCGGTTTAAACTTTCTATCTGAAGGCTTTGTCTAGAATTAATTTACCCTAGATAAATTATTCTACATACAAATTGAGGGACAGGAGGGAGTTATGGGACACATACATAAAGAGCCTGACAGAGAACAAAAGATTAAAAATACACAAAACAAAAAAAACCTCAAGGAAGTTAACAAAGAACATGAAATGTAAGACACGAAGAGTTACCAGCATACCCGAAGCATTTTTCGTCACCCATATTTTCATAACAGTTTAATCCAAAAATAACGATTAGCAGTAAAGTAATCCATGAAAACTGAATTTTATACTGAATATTATTTGTTTCCTATGCGGAAACAAATTTAGTGTTTGAATTTGGGTTGTAAAATCTATTACTAATTATATATTTTTAATCTATTAAATGTTATATTTTATATCATTATTTAGTTTAGTTAGGCTACCATTTTCTAACTAAAATATACGTATTGTTAATATAATAAATACTATTCCTCAAGAGAGAATATAAATGTTCGAGATAAAAACACAATACATTTGAAATTGATATTACGGGTTTTGCACCCATATTGGTCACGTGACCAATATTCGCATTACAATGGAGATGTTTTATTGACCTATTCATTCTAACAGCCGTATCGTGGAAGCAGGTGGAAGAATTCACATAAGACTTTAAGGCTGACTTTCAGACTTCGGGAGCTTTAGTAGGAAGAGACTTTCAGATAAAACAACATCAGATAAGTCGACACTTTCTGTTATTGTAGGCTCTGGAAAACTCTAGGAGGCTGTACTTTGCAAGTTGCACACTTTTCTCTGTTTTTATTTCAGCTCATACGAGACGATGCCTTAATAATAATTATTTTATAGGTTTTTAAAAAGCTAACTGAATTGAAATATTATATTTTGCAACAGGCCTATTAACCATACTTATGTAGTTTATTTTAAATTTATTTACTGAAGCTAATAAATACTGCACAATTAAGCTTTGCAATATTATTGACCAAAACGTTAGAGCACTTATTGACAAGTTAGAAACTAAGAACTTTAAAAACATTCAAAGCTACGCAGTTCTTAGAATATAACCAATGAACACTAAATAATTAATGATGTTTTATAATATATTGTAAATTTAGTGGAGAGTGTTATTAAATTAAATACATTTGGTAATTAATATAAGTAAGTGTAAATGTATGTAAACAAATGTTAAAAAATAAGGGTGTACGATAATACTCATTTAATTACCGAAATTCATCTTTGGGTCAAACATCATCATATGCTCAAACTAGTGGGAAGGCCTAACTAAATTAGGAATTCTGCAATAATAATTAGACAGTCATATTAAAATACATTTATTTTATTTTTCAACCTTAATAAATATTTAAAATTCTAAAAAGGTATATATCTTGCGATAGTTAGGAACCTAAAACGAAGGTCACATTGACCTGAAACGTCTATGATTTATGGAGGTACTAATAGTGAAACTAAAAGTGCAATTTTTCACTACCCAGAAATTAAATGAAAAGATTTAAGAGATCTAAAGACATTATTGAAAAATAAACAACTATAAAATGATCATAAAAACTTGAATGTAATAATATTTTAGTACTATGAACTGTTTTGAAGTAAACTAAGCATGAAGTTCATAAATTCTTTTAAAGTGTGTTGGGGCAGATAAAGTGATAGAACAATGTTTGGCTTAATTCTGGATGTTGCAGCACTCAAAACGAAGGTATTTCATGAACTGGTATTCTATAATATAAAGGTCTTATTCCGATACTCAGGATATACCTAATATCATGAGAGGATTTAAAATAATTCAGGAACACTCTGTAAATTAATAGTTGGGATATAATCCTATATTATTGAGATAAAGTTCATAGCATCCCATTATGTTTAAGTTAAGAGCAAGGAGAGACATTATTCTCGACTCAGGACATCAACAACGTATGAACCTTGAGCTGCTGCATTTCATCAAGGATCATACCACCAAGACCAGTAGAAACGAATCCTGAAGTGCACAGTTTCCTAAGTAGCAGATAGAAATCAGAGGTTACCGTGCCCGGGGGCTTCCCCTAGTTTTGTAATCACTCCAGTATCACCAATAACACATGACATTTCCGTCAGCAGATCCAATTTCCGGTCTCTACTCCCAATCCTCCCCTCACCGCTCTATAATATTGTCAGATACGTCCACTGGTGTTGACATCTCCACCCTTCTTTCTCTAAATGTGGAGTATATTTACTAGACTACTTTACTTTTATATCTAAGACATTCTCTCAAATGTATAAATATACAGTATAAATCCTCCAAAGATGTTAAAGTAAACATTCATACTTATGTAGGCTACATTTTTGTGAAAACATGTTTATAAATATTAGAAGAACTTGTATAAATTAAAATACTTGTTTAGTTCTAATCTATTTATTTAAAAATTGTATTCACCCATTCATTTAGGACAATCCTAAAATAATTGAAATTATATTATACGTCAAATAAACTTATAAATTAACGTATTTAATCAATTTTAACACGTTCTTACACCACTGCAAACTGTTGGTATAATTGAATCAATATATTTTTATGTTTGAAAATAATTTTAATCGTTTATTTATGAGTAAAAGGATGAATGAAAAGAAAACGATTACACCGGTCTCGCAAAACGACTCCTTATAAATATCAATTTGTTGTTGCATTGAATCTGTGAGATTTCGTGTATTAAAAGTAGAATCCCTAAGTGTTGCAAAATATAACATTGTTTAAAGACTGTTGAATAAAATTACAATAAGTACTAGCGTTTACCCACGGCGTCACACACAATTCCTCCGCATTCCATGTATTTGATTGAATATTTCCAACTATTTCAGTAAAACAGGGACTACTTTAGACCAATGTGAAGAAACCGAAAGTTGAAGTTCTTAGCTTTCTCAGTGAAAGTATTTATGATATAATACGATGGATTGAAAAATGGATGCACTGTCCTTCGGGGATTTTATGATATTAAACTATTACATTTAGTGTCTGGTGTATTGCTTTGTGATTCCAGTTGCGGTTACCCACGGCTTTACTCGTGTATGAGCACTTCTGGTTCGAGTTTATATTTATGGCCAATGCAATTTACTCCTGTCAGTATATTTTGCTCCATAGTTACCTTGTTTCCCGACCTTGTTTTTCTTGTTACATACACATACACAGATTTGAGAAGCCAACATACATCGATAGACAACTGTGATGAGTTTTATAATTTTCTTTAAATTTATAGTAAAGCCTAGAAAGTAATTTTATTTTTTATCTGCATTCCATGCAATACATACTTAATATTTGCTAAATTGTGCAGTTAAAAATATATTTTCGCTACAAAATTTAATTTTATTACCTAGATGTTTTCGTACTCTGTGCTCAACAACGATTGCTGAAAAGGTTGAAATAAGAAAGGTTGCTATTATCTAGCTTAATTTATGCTTTAACACTATAAATGCAAAAAGCATTGAAAATAGTGCTTAAATTAATAAAAAAATATGGATATGTTGTCATAGACAACGTAAGGGTTTCCGAAAAAGAATGAAGAAAAAGGAACGGCCTAAAGAACTATTCAAGATAACTTGACGATTTAAACGTCAAATTGAATTTGAAATAGCTAAGTTTTGTTTTACGTGTAACATGAAGAGAAACGTTGACATGGGCATGCGCAGAACAGCTGCACGTTGGCAGTTCGCTATTGTGACTAACACGCATGGCGCCAGTCGCTTACGACGCAACAGAAGGCTTTTTTTTGGCTTTGCAGAAATGAAATAGAATTTTGGTGTGCGGCGTCAGTTTAGAATTACGTATGTATTGACGTCAATATTTGCCAGGTGATAAAGCAATTCGTCGCTGGTTTAACTAGTTTAACATTCAACTGGCCGGCCAAAAACAAGTGAGGACAAAATTGAAGAAATCCGACAATCTTGCATCAGAAGCCTCAGAAAGTCGATAGTCCGAAGTTTTCAATTTACCAAAATCGACAGTCCACGACGTTCTTCATAACTACTGAGACTTCATGCCTAATAAAATTCCGTTTAATGTCCTTTCAACACACTCCCTGTGTCACGAAACTGGTCAAACCGGCGACGAAAAATATTTATTTAAATTGAATAAAACTACGTATTGTAAGAGCGTATAAGAAAAGGCTATTGTGATGTTCACTTCAGAAATTACTTTGAAATATATTTGAAATAATTTGAGAATACAGTAATAAATTAACCTGAGAAATCAATGAAACTGAAAATAAATATTGTTCCAAGCAATTTGAAGCTGTCAAGATGACTGAAGTGTAATGGAAAGTGATAAATTAGTTGACTGAGGGATGTGTGAAAACTGCGCCTAGAACTTTGAATTATAAAGCAAGGTTTAATAAAATTTATTAGAACCGGAATTGGTAGAGATGATAAACACAAAATTTATCGTAGGTTAATCTGAAGTCATAGATAATCGAATAGGGTTACATACCCAACAGTCTTTAACGCGTCGCCCACACAAAGTGAAATAAATTCAGTTATACAAAAGAGTAAAATATCTTCTGATTTTAAAATATTTACGTCAAGGCTGTCGCTAAACAAATTTATCCCGTTTAACGCATATAATTAAGAGTGTTTGAATTATGTATTTGCAGAAAAAGTTAAACTCAGCGTTCGGGCCATTATAAAGTTCGTTCCGATTCATAAAAATGACAAGGAGTGCCACAAGACTCAGCTTTGTGGGTAATACCTCTTTTCATAAAAATGATTTACTTTGAAAGAGATTACAGGCACTTCGACTGCGTTGGCATTTGACACATTACTTCGTTTGCATTATTTTACTCTGGGCTATTAAACAGGATTCGGAAATTTAAGGGGCATATTATATGCAATTATAATGGTAGTCAGTATTAATAAAACAAAGAATGCAATATTTTATACTAATCATAGCAGTTATTAGACGGAATTAAAAACAAAAACATAACTAGACTTGCTCTGCTGGTATTTGTTATTGCAGAAGTGTTGAGTAAGTAAGCTATTTTCATGATCTTGGTATTTATTTCTAATAAACATGTCATCGGAATATCATACAAAAATTATCCTAAAGAAGTTAAAATCTTGCATCAGAATATTCAATATCTGAAATAAATTACCATCAGCAACATATGTCACGATTATCTAATGAAAAGTTAATATTACGCGTTAGTTCACTCAAGAATGCAATGTGCTGTTCGGATGGTAAAGAACGGTCAAGAATAACATGGATGGATAGGAAAAAACTCAACATTATTTTGTCAAAATTATTGTAAAGAGAAATAGAAGAGACTCGTTCTTTCCATTATCTTGCCTAATAAACATACTACCAATACAACAAAACCACTGTTTTAAAGTGTGGAAAACATTTGATAACATTAGTAGCATCACACAAACAGTTAATTTTAAGTCATAACGTCTTTTGAATTCCCAAAGAAATAAATCACTATTTATAGATTCTTAAAGTGCTTTGGACCAAATTATTTGAAAGAATTGCCTGTAAGTAAAAACCTGTTCCAATATCAGAGCATTTGTTCAAAATTGTAGAAGTTAATTATTTTCCAATAGAATAGAATAGAATATATTAGAATAGAATATATTTATTGTCTTTAAGCCTTGTGAGCAATGGACATTGTCAATAATAAACAAATGGCATTATAATGAGATAAGAAAAATAAACAAACAGAGATTGTCCTACTGAGCCACCAACAACAGCAACATGATCCATTATAAAGTCAGAACATATTATTTAACATTCAGATACGAAACATACAAGAGCCACAATAAAATTTATAGTAAATAACAAATAACAAGGATGCTTAAAAATAACAATAGAATGGCTGATGTGGAGTTATTAGGGAGTAAAAAAAAAACAAATAAATAATTAACAATAATTATAAAACACTATAAAATAAATAACAAGATAAAATTTAGATTAAAAAAACATTATTAATTAGGCCTATTTAAAACTTACAGTCTACGTTATTACAATTCAGGTACTCATTGATTGAATAAATTGATGGAAATACAGACATCAGAACAGCGTTCTAATTTTAAATATTCTAATAACAATTAATTTACAAGGCTGAGCACCCTATTAGTTCCGAGATAAATATTTGAGTTACACTATCTTTTCATTTGTAGAATTATACTAATAACAATAATTATTGTAGTCTATACATAGTCGAGGTCTCTTAAAGCTCCCACACATACCCCGTTACACAAAATTTTGTACGAGGGAGGAACAGGGGTTCTTCACTTCGAAATAAAAAAGAAACGTACTTATATGTTCGTTGGCGTAATTAATGGCCTCTAAAATACAGTAGTTGCCTTATTTTTGTGGTCCGAATATAATAATTTTTACTTTTACAATAACTTAAAAAAGTATTTATGACACGTTTTGACCAAACAGCAATGGTCACAGTGTGTCTCCTGACTTAGGTTGTACTCACTGATATAGACTGACATGGATTTTGGCTAATGAAAAAAGTCGTCAATTAGTTCCATTTAGATAAGAAAACTCCTTTCCTTAAAATTGGATGGTTTGTAACGAAGATAATGAATTACTATGGTAAAATTACCTCAAATATAGTCTTTAAACTTCAATGCATAACAACATTTACCTTCTAAAAATTTGTTATTTACAAATTTTATAAATATTAATTTATAATTTATATATTAATAAATATATAGTTAATTTTATATTAATTAGTAGAAAAATGTCTCGGTGTAAAGTATCAGGGTTTATGTAGGAGGGAGTGAACAGAGGGAAAGTAGGTATTTTAAACTGTTTTCTTTGTAAAAATTTTAGAACCATAAGGTGGAATACAAAACAAATCATCTAACGAAAACATTGTAGAATACAAAATTACCTTACAATACATTTGGAACAATAAAGGTTTGATAAAGTTTTGTTTTGTTACAAACAGTTATGGATACATGGAAGGAATAAAATAATATTAAAAAATTTGGTAGTAAGAAATACTATCAAGTCGTAGTTCTCATTTAAAGTGTTTGTATTGAGTTGACGAATGATTTTAATGAATATAATTTCCATGAATAGGTTTTGATTTTTATACGCACATTTGCCTCATTATCCTCGAACACAAAACGTATGTAATTATACTGTATTACAATACAGTAACTATACGACTAACTTCAGCAATATTGTAATATTAGAACTTCCTCAAAGATTTAGGAGGAAAGTAGTTTGCTGTTGTGGAAACCCGACTTCTGATAAAGTCCTGCACATTGTTACGTACAAAGAACAAAGTAATACTCAATTTAATCATGATAACCCAATTTTATGCAAGTTTTATGAATGATTTCTTACGATTAGCACTTGAAATTGTTGTTAAACTTGGAAAAAGTTCAATTGGAAAAACTGTAAATTCGGAAAGGGCAAGTTAAGCAGACTAACCGAGCCACTGCCACGCTGACGCCGCAAGATCCGGATAAACTGATATATGGGGAGGAGTTGGATTATACGTTTATAGAGGACACGGCTCTGAACATTAATTACTGCTTAGGTCTTGGCCATCTCATATTCTATGTGAATAATGGACTCTCATTAATACATTAATTGATTTAAATAGTCCTCTAAATGAAATACTTTCTGTTATTTAATTTTCCTCAAATCGTTATCTTTATTTAGATGTTTTGTTAAATTTATCTACCGTTATGATTTATTTACTTCTACTTTTGAAAATCAGTCAGACAAATATAAAGAATGCAAAATAAACTAATTAAGGACATTAAAATACTAGTCTCGCATAATGTAAATATCGTTTTATAAAAATATTTAGTTTTATTTTATTGTAGCCCATATTGTGTTCTACGTTTCTGACACTATAGATAGTACTACCTAGAACATCTCTAAATAGTTTTGAAACATTAACTATATTCAAGAGTTATACTGTTATTATTAAAATAATTCAGATAAAGATATTCATCTTGATCACTATTTGTTTCACATCATCTCAACATACATTTTAAAAATTGTTCTTTATTTCGGAGTAGGGAGAGTTTTCTTTAAAAAGGTGGATGGATATATTTCAAATTTTCATCGTCTGTAGTATCTTATTACTCGATACCGACCACAATACCAGTATCAATCATCTTGACAGGCAATTATCGATGGTATTTTGTTTTGCCTGGTTGGCAGGAGTTGATCGTTTACAAAGGCAGTTGAGTGGGTAATCTTTTCGCTTTGTCATCAGAGAAATCTGATGCATGGTATAATCGGTTGCGGCTGAAAATACTAAAATTATTAAACAGAACTACTAAGAAAACCTGACATAATGTGAATTTGAAACATAGCTTGCCCCATGTGTTGTTATAGCTATGGTATATCACAAATCTTTTGGTATGATTCGTTTATTCTCTTTATTGGCTGAGCATTAGCAAAGCCTATCACACGAGGGCTGGAATAATTCATATCAATCTATCTTTCTGCACGATATCTCGAAAACGAACTGTCCTATAGACTTTCAATTTTGCATGAAATTTCATTTATATGAGTTTGATGATGGTGCAGGCTGAGCGTAGTTGAAGCCTGTCACTCAGTAGTTTGACGAAACTTAACTTTTTCGACTTGACATTTTTCATTGAACCGTAGGGAAGCCCGTTACGCGACAAGTGGCGTGACGTGATCCTATTTTTTTTTATTTCGTACTGTGCTTGTAACATTTATAAGTTTTTTTGTAAGATTGCTGTAGCTCAGTTAGTAATTTAGGTGTTTTAAGAAAGTTTGGTACGATATGGTCCGATGAACTAGTTTCGATATCCATAAAAATTATGGAATTTTCCACATATAAAAAATCAGTTTTAATGATTTCAAGACTTAAGAATAGCGAACGTCTCATCAATATCTTCAAAATGATAAGCATAAATGACTGCAATCCTAAAGAATCACCTCTGGCCTAAAGAGGTTAGCTATTTGGCCTACAAGTGATAAGCAGAATTCCTCTTTATAACTCAACCTTTAACATTTTCTTTTATAGCATCGCTGCATAGATATGAATAATTTATTACAGCAATGAAATGTCGAGGTGTTACTGGAACAATATGATATCCTAATCTATCACATACGTCACCCCTTGATCGTTTATCACAAGCACCTCCTATAACGATAAAATATAATATCCTTATTATTCTTACCTCCTCTAACATCGTTTTCTCACGAAAATATTCTGCACAATAGCAGTATCGTGAAGTTATAGTTTACCATGAATCTGTGCTTTCCTTCTACGAACTTACCTTTAAAAACTTTTGTAAAGACAAGAATATTAGGCCTAATCTCAAAACTGTTCCTCCAAGTCAGTCATCACTTAACACCTCATAATTCCCAGAAGGTTTCAATATTGGTTTACGCTGCCATTAGCACATATACAGGGCACGGCAAAATCTGTGTGTCCTTTAAATCTAGGCAACCTAATGGATGTCTAGAAGTCGAGATATTTTGGTTTAAGGGGTAGTCTACAGGTCTAGTTTAATGCGGAGGATAACTATTGGAGAGGGCAGGGCTATATAGAGTTTTTTCAATTCTAAACTGAGATAGTATTGATTAACCCGGTCTCTCCTGCCCGCTTTGTCTGGAGGAAGCTGGAACAGAACTTCGAAGAAGAGGTTTAGCTTCTTTTCTCCGAAGACTGAAATAAAGGCCTATATTCCTCATCATGGGATTTCGACAGAATGTGCCCCCTACCTCCATCTTACTCATTCTAAGCATCCTGTCACACTGGGAGCATCACAAATCTTTTCAGGATTAAGTACAATGAGGAATGTCCTCGTCTTCGTGTGAAATGTCATATGTGAAAAAAAAAACACCTCGTTACCAGTACAGGATTCGCACCTTGCACCGCAAACAACGCAGGTATTTTACTCACACTTACTAACAAAACATCAGCGTCTTTGTCGCTTTGTGCATCAGACAATAACGAACTGTCCTAAGTCAAATGTGTCTGTCAACTGTACTAAAATCTAATTCTGAACTAAAACCAAAGCGCTGAGAAATAAAGAAGTAGTCATGGCATCTCACACTGTTTCATGGTGCCTGTGGAGGTCTGTGGCAGTTTAGTACTACATACACAACAGTTCCTAAATACATATGATAGTCTGTACAAACATTCTGATAAGTTGTAACTATACTTACCGTACATCTAGTTGTAGACATATTCTTAAGTAGCCAATATAGGTAACAGAATGTAAGACAGCCAGGTAACTGTAGTTCTTTAATTTCGACTCGACAGATAGTCAACACAGTCAGTAACGTAACATCAATATATGTCATGGAGTTTATTATCGAATAATATGGTAAGTAACTCCCCAAAGGAGAGATTTACATGCTAACTGTGAAGAGTATGAGTGCTACCGAATAAAAGTTGTGAGGGGTAGGCGGCAAACATATAGTCCCAAGTCCTATTCACAGGTGAATTGTAAGATACTTATAAACTAATTATAATCATACTTTTAATTACAGTTTTATAACCATATTTTCACAACAAATTAATAATTTGTAATTAGTAAATATTTGCTTATTCACTAACATCTGAAATTGAAATGTTAACAGGTTACAAGTTAACTTAATTTAAAATATACGAATTCGGCAACATTACTGATATCTAGATGTCTGCTTTGCTCTATATTAGTCTATTTATTTTTCAGTAAATAAAGTAGTGATTAATTTAAATTAAATAATATTTACTTGCTTTATTTAAATTATACTAAAAAGATAAGTTATAAAGTAATAAAAACTGAAATAAACATCTCTGAGCATTGCCATATTTTTAAACTCAGCGTTATTTCAGAATATTGTGCGCTATTGTTAGTTTGTTAACATTTGTTACCGTTTTAAAAGTAGCTAATTAGGTGACATTGTAACTGTGTAATTGTTACTTTCCTAAAAAGGATACCGTTGCTTAATTTACGATTTTATAACATTAAAAACATATTTAAGAACAAAAGCGGGAGCTACATCCAAAACAGCAACCAGCTGGTTGCAGTACCGACTGAAGTACACTGTTACCAACTGGCTGAGAGAGTGAGGGGAGATGTTGCCATAGCAACGGTCATCAGTCTAGTTGCCCCCTCTCTACACCAGCCAACACACATACAGCCTACTCTGTGTTACAGTTCATCTCAGTCTTTTTCACCCTCTCTAGTTCACAGAGAGACACAATTTACAATGAATTGTTATTTGATACTATAAAACTGTTTTAAATTAATTACGGTTACATTTTTGGACAAATATTTTTTGATTCAATTTGGCTTCAGTATAACGCTTGATAACAGATAGAAGCTTATACGACAATATAAAGAATATGCTAAATTGCAAATCTGGTGACTATTAAATACCTAATTAATTACGTTAAATATTAAATTAATATAGTTACCAGTTGGTAACGTGAAACACTGGTACGCCCTAGTACTGGAGGATATAATCTATTGTATCTTAATTCTTTGAAATAAATGCATACATAACAAATTGTAATAACAAAAGGTAAGTGAAAAAGTCAACAAATACGTACATAAATATAAGAAATTCGTACAGATCATATTTTAATAAAAGATCTCGAAAAATCAACAAATTTAAAAGAAATATAAAATAACAAAAGCCATAGTATTGAAAAAAGATTATGTTTCTTTAACACAGAATATATGCTGGAATAATGGGCCGGGGCGAAAGCCAAGTAGGTCGTCCTTAAGTGCCCTAGACAACCCTCTCCCCACCACCACTGTCTCATATCGCAGCGAGATGTAAGATATCCTCGTATTTGTACAAATATTCTGACGATTTTCTTCTCCTATAGACCGTTATTTATTCGAAATACCTCGTAAACGTTTGAATTAATATGTCGATATAGCTTTAACTCCATTTGAACCAAAACGCTTCTTTCCAGAAAGATAATTGTATTTGCCTCAGTAAGAAATATGTAAATTACTAATTATCAATAGTTTTGTCTATAAGCCATACGTACAGTTTTAAATTATATAAATTCATAAAAATATGCTACACTATGTATATAAACAAAAATACACTATATTAATGGATATCATACTATTTTGTTGCAGTAAACAATTTCTATTTAGCGCAATATGCCGATAAAATTTTTATTTAAAAATAAATAAGAATAAAGATAAAAGTCCTTACGAATTGCAAAGTTTATTTTTTATATTAGTAATATATGTACATTTTACTGTAAAATTTCATACAGAAGCAATATTCCAAGTTTTACTGTAAAGATCTGTTGAAGACTAGTACTTAATTTATATTTTGAAAGTGACGATCATCTCTCAGTGCAGTACTCACTAGTAACTAAGAGCGCGATTCGGAAAGAATACATTTTGGATTTTTAAAGGAGAATTGAATCCCTTCTACTTCAGTACGGCATTTTGTATAGAAAAAAGAAAAAGAGAAGGTCACCCATACACATTTGACCAGTATGGATTCTGGATATTGCAGAATCCCACCACCGAACTTTGTGAATTGGTTAGTTTCACACTGTAAATGTTTATCTTCTGGCCCACTCTGTTCTGACATAGGTCTGACTCTCTGATACTTGCTATATAACACATAACTTGTTGTAAGTAAGAAGGCAATAACAAGAAGCACTTTACACCACGCCACAAACTGACCCTGGACCTAACATAAATAATAAACAGACAATTTTAAATGTTTGCTATCATCCTAGATGTAACCAACAGAAGATATCACCATCTAGGCTATACTGTTACTCAAGGAAATAAAAGTTTTGTGACGGGGTAAACACTAATATGTACTACATCAGCGCAGACATTATTCAGAACTGAACTGCTTCGTATTTCTTCAAGAGGATGCCTACTTAAGCCGACAGAGGACTTCTATTACCTGCCAATCGGTTGAGCATCACCGACGCTGTATTACCTTTCTTTATATTTCTTGGTTTTCAGGATCCCCTCGACATCTCAAAACATGTCTATCAGAAACCATATCCTATATCAATCTCGAGTACCCTCTTGCGTTTAACACTACCTTGTTCACATGCCCGTCAATTGTAACGACGATCTATAAATAATACAATCAACACAAATTCTTCATGGCAAAAGTACTTATGAAGTCATAAATACAAATAATTTTCTTTTAATAATTAAATAAATAATATGAATATATTCATTAAATTGGTATAAACGGCTATAGCCTGATTTTAATTTCAATGAACATTGAATAAAAAAAATTACTTGCTTCGCCGGGGACTCAAAGTCTCATATACTTAAATTTTGAATTATGGTAGTTTTAGATTCTGGTGGACATTATCAAAGAAAATGTAAAAAAATCTTCCGGAAACTGCGTCACCAGGGTGATTACAATGAATAGATATCCATGAAATCTATAACTATTCATTTATTATCTTCCTGAAGTAGAATGCAAAATGATTGAACTGCAATTGAAAACAGCTCGCTGTGTACTCAAACCTTTGGGTATAACGTTGTGAATGTTGTACCCAAAAAGATTGGCAGTCCGAACATAACTTCCTTTGGTGTGATAAAAAACAAACAAAGGAATGACATCGGAAAAAAACTTCTTCGAAATCCGAACATTCAAATCGTTATTCGTGAAGCTGCATGTTAGTCAGATACTCTTAATAATATCACGAAAATTCAGGGATAATCGTGGATAGCGTAATACAGGGTTTATTGTATGGAATATTAGTGTCTGAGATAGGGGACATTGCTATATCCAACTTCAATAGCTGTTAAGCTTACTCGTATTTATTATCAGTTAACGTATGTTCGGAAGCATTTATATAATAAATTAGATTCAATTACAAGTAGTGACTGGTGTTTATGTTGTTTATTTTAATGTAGCTCTTAACATTTTGATTCCATTAAAAGTGTAGCCAGAGATCCCAGTAGATTGCTCACCTACATTACACGGAATAACGCATAGGAATAATTACTACGTAGTTATAATAATTCATACTAACTCATAGATGATCCATAACAAACTATTAGATTGTCCAATGTCAGGTGTCTACTCAACCTGTTTTTAATATTTATTTAATTATTAACTGTAGAAAAATGCTGTACTAATAAACAAATGTACAAGTTTATTTACAAATAAGTGAGTTCCAATCCCCTGAATAAAAAATAGTTGATTAGGGCCCATTTGCTAAAGTACGAACTGCAATAAATTATTTTATATATAAAAAGGTTTAAGAACGTAATAACAAGTGATCTTTTATCCTCATTATTATCCTAGCAAACGCCACATTTAAGAGATAATATAATTTGAATGATAACTTTGTTAAATATAATATTAATTGTTATGGTATTGTGAATTTGTTGTAAACGTAAAGAGGCTGACTGAACACTGAAGTGCGGTAAAAGTAAAATTTAATGAATGTTATATATCTAATAGGGTTTTTTTATAAATTCATTGTGCTTACGTGTTTATGTAGTTCTGAAACGGTAATTTCTATGAGTAGTAAGAGAATATTCGTTCTGTTTAGGATGGACAGAGGTGTGGTGGCTGGGGAGGTGACCCGTCTTTCGTTATGATGCAGTTCTGAATCGTTAATATCTATGAGTAGTAAGAGAATATTCGTTCTGTTTAGGATGGACAGAGGTGTGGTGGCTGGGGAGGTGACCCGTCTTTCGTTATGATGCAGTTCTGAATCGTTAATATCTATGAGTAGTAAGAGAATATTCGTTCTGTTTAGGATGGACAGAGGTGTGGTGGCTGGGGAGGTGACCCGTCTTTCGTTATGATGCAGTTCTGAATCGTTAATATCTATGAGTAGTAAGAGAATATTCGTTCTGTTTAGGATGGAGAGAGGTGTGGTGGCTGGGGAGGTGACCCGTCTTTCGTTATGATGCAGTTCTGAATCGTCAATAACTATGAGTAGTAAGAGAATGTTTGTTCTGTTTAGGATGGAGAGAGGTGTGGTGGCTGGTGAGGTGACCCGTCTTTCGTTATGATGCAGTTCTGAATCGTTAATATCTATGAGTAGTAAGAGAATATTCGTTCTGTTTAGGATGGACAGAGGTGTGGTGGCTGGGGAGGTGACCCGTCTTTCGTTATGATGCAGTTCTGAATCGTCAATAACTATGAGTAGTAAGAGAATGTTTGTTCTGTTTAGGATGGAGAGAGGTGTGGTGGCTGGTGAGGTGACCCGTCTTTCGTTATGATGCAGTTCTGAAACGGTAATTTCTATGAGTAGTAAGAGAATATTCGTTCTGTTTAGGATGGAGAGAGGTGTGGTGGCTGGGGAGGTGACCCGTCTTTCGTTATGATGCAGTTCTGAAACGGTAATTTCTATGAGTAGTAAGAGAATGTTTGTTCTGTTTAGGATGGAGGGAGGTGTGGTGGCTGGGGAGGTGACCCGTCTTTCGTTATGATGCAGTTATGAAACGGTAATTTCTATGAGTAGTAAGATAATATTCGTTCTGTTTAGGATAGAGAGAGGTGTGGTGGCTGGGGAGGTGACCCTTCTTTCGTTATGATGCAGTTCTGAATCGTCAATAACTATGAGTAGTAAGAGAATGTTTGTTCTGTTCAGGATGGAGGGAGGTGCGGTGGCTGGGGAGATGACCTGGCTGCTGTGATGACGTAGCTCCACCACGGATCAGTCTGACTGCGTGGCCTGGACGAACATCAATAGCCGGCACAGGTATAACAAAATAATTGGATCTGGCAAAAATAGCTATTTATATAAGGGCAATCCAGCTCTTTAAATTTAAATTTCGAGTGCCTTAACGTTACATTTAACATGACCTGATTAGAAATCTTACGCTTTAGTAGCTCATTTTAAAATTGTATGCTTACAAACAAAACAAAATGCAGCTATATATCTTTACATTTATTTCCATTTTTCAGTGAAAACTAGTTTGCAATCTTTCATAAATGTATTAATTATAAACTACCACTCTTAATAAAATTTATGATAATGTTAATATATATATATATATATATATATATATATATATATTTTTTTTTTTTTTTTTTTTTCTATAAACATTGAATCACAAAAAGTACTTGCTCCGCCGGGACTCGAACCCGGATCTCTCACTTGCCGGGTGAATGTGCTACCATACATTATATATATATATAACATATATATATACATGACTTTTGTTCAAAATATTAAAAAAACACAAAAGCAATTCTTTGTAAAAGAACATTGTACTCGTACATATCGATACGAATTTTCATCAGTAAAATTGGACCTTACTGATAAAACCTTACCATTATATTAGACGTGTTTTTTAATGAAATATATTGATTTGTATATTAAGCGTATCATATTCAACATTGAGATAGTAATATAATTAATAGAACATTTGTTAGACATGATTTATTTATTGTATAGTAAATTTTGATGATTTTACAAAAGTTTATATAATTAAAACTATACTGACATATGTTGATCATATAAATCTATAGGGATAGTACTGAATTAAACTGTCATTGGTTTTTGGTGATAAAATTCTGTTACAACGTTATATAATCACAATGATGCAGTTAGTAAACATACATTCTTTGACAGAACACACTAAAAAACACATTATTTCTAAAAAATACTATATTTTTTATCAAGCTGTTAGTTTGATTTCATACTATGTTGTGCAATGATTGATTAATACAGTAATCATACGTTCATAATAAACTTATCAGTATTACAGTTTTAAGTATACTAGCAACTACCAGAGTCTCCATACACACTTTCCTATTGAAAAATAGGAACATCGTGGGAAAATTCCTTTTATATGACGTTATAAACACTCCTGATTTAGGTGATGATTACTGAAAAATATTAAAATACTCTGATCCAATTTACATTTTAATTTAAAGAGCAGTGTTTTTGGGCCCTCAAGTTGGAGAGCGAAACAGTTTTAAAGCCCTTGAAATAACTAGATAGAACTTATCTCCAATATTTCATGATAAACTACTCAGTAATAATTAAACTATTTTAGCCCAGTGTGGAGGAATCTTAAAGACGAAGTTGTAAGCTTTTCAGTAAACACACTCACGATGAATAATGTGGCTATGTGTCATTTTGAAACGAAAGTTGATTTTGCTTTGATGCCTTGATCAAGAATATATACAAGTACGTAGTTCTGAGAGGGCAATTTCGGTCACAAAGTGTATACTTATAGCCATTATAGTTTATTCCGGTGTAAAATATGTCCGATGGCGTATTTGAGTTTTTATAAAAAGCCTAATTAAGTAATAAAAACCAAAACAACTAAAATGTGTTTTATAATAGTCTTTAAATCTGTAGCAAAAGTTAGACAGTAACTTGTCTTTGATATCTGCTTAATACTAATGATCAAGCGTTGCATTTGTAATATTTTTTAACATTAGTGCCCATCGGTGGGAAGGTAAAATTAGAAGAATTGTTACTTGTAAGTTTATTCTATGCTTTCAATACTATAAAGATAACGACATTCAAAATGGTACTTAAATTAATTAAATATATGATTGTGTTGCCAAATTATAATGTTTAAAAGGGACAGTTAATTACAAAATCATATTTACTATTAGCTGATTATCCAAAAAGGGAGTTTTCAAGAGCAGTGGAGCGTAGCCCAGAGGAATTTTCGAAATAGCAATAGGCCTATACGTTAACCAGGGACCCTAAGGATGTCCATGTACAATCGGTCCAGTAGTTTTTACGTGACGAATACATACACACGAGCACATAGGCAAACATAATTAGATTTTTATATAATAGAATAGATAATATGTTTAGAATATGAATTTCATTATTTAAATTAATTGAAAAATACTTTGAAATAAAATGTTTAAGACTTTTAAGATTTTTTGAGTAATACACTTAGCTTCAAAATCGGTTATTGTTAACAATGTGCTATATGATATCTTGAACTGAATTTTTTGAAGTAAAATTTCAAATTAAAGTGGAATATTACCTTCAGTTTAATGTAACGGGATGGTTTGGCTGGCTGAGCGATAGCAAAGCCACTGACTCGAGGTGATAAAAAAATCTGACGATATCTTAAGAACTGCTCAAACAACTCAAAATGTATTACAAATTTGGGTTTCCGGTAGGTTTTTCTTTATAGTGAAACACATTGATTGATTTTATGATGTTTGCATCTCACGAGGGCGGTGTGAGAGTAGATAATGAATACATTGAAATGTAAACATAGGTCAAATGATCGATAAATATTTAATAACCTCTAATTTGATATTCTGAGATAACACTTTAAGACACAAAATCTACCGACAAACCGGAAGGGATAATTAATTGTGTCAACATTGTTTCGATTCGGTGTTAATCAGAAAAAGTTAGATGATAGTCACGTTTCGTAGAGGTGCACAACCAGGCGCATGTTCTCTGTGTGCGCTAAAGATCCAAACTGGCATAGGGAATACATACCAAGCAAGCGTATTCGATTATACCCCTCTAAGGGGTCCAAAGCCTCTCAATTAGCGAGACTTGACAAAGCTCGTTACTGACCCAATGGGAGCATAAAGACATCTTGCTCTCCAAGTAGAGTGCTCCACAACGCTTTTGTTGGGGATTCCAATTGGAACATCCGGATAATTATCCAGTCTTTTATACGAAGCTGGATTGTAATGGGAGTTTTACACATTTCTACAAATTACCTAAATTTAATCCTAAAACTTATTGTTAAATTGTGTGACACTATTTGCTCTACGACCTGCTCTTCACACGTAGACGTGAACTCTTTGTGGAGAGTATAATAAGGTGTATGCAGATTTGTGAATTTTGTTTATTTTCGAATAAACCTTTTTGAATTTGAATTGCCGTTACTTACAACAGAACTTCCTACTAAAATATTCACCACTCATAGTATAATACCCAATAGAACTATTGTGGACTCCACGATCTTCATTATCTTAACAATGGTTTAGAACATCTCGTAATCCGTGTGAATTTGCCCAAAGACACATATGAGGCTTGAAACTTTTGGCCTTAGAACAGCAAAGTAGAATAAGATACAGTTATCTTTCATAGTGTTCAACACCTATCCTATGGAGGCTTAGGGACTTCTTAAGGCCTGAGTAAGGATGGTGATGGCACCCATTGTAAAGTAGAACACACGTATTACAGAGAAAGGTGTTCTGTCATCATGAGAACTATAAGATATTCAATACATATTTACTTAAACCAAATACATAACAGTGATTTAAAACAAAATAGGTCCCAAAATTCAGCCCTGCGGCACACCATGAGATGTTCAGAGGTGATTGCAAATATTTTAGAATGTTCGAAAACAGTGGGCCAACTCCAATAAATAGCGTTTAATGTCAAATTATTTTCGTACTCGCAATTGTAAAAAAAATAACTATCGTTAATAGATAATGTTTTAAAATTAGGATTAATTTTTGAGTATTATAACAATATGGTCACAATTAAACTCAACTTAATCCATTCATTCTTCTCCAACGTTAAAAATGTACTAGACTTTAATCTAGGGGCAAAGCATTATACATTTTTCTGGCGGTCGTCTATGAGGGAAATGTTTGAAGGTATAAGGTTTAAAAAAATGGGTTCGAGGACGAAAATTTCTCCTAGTAATATTTTATCCAGAAATACACTTCCTTCCCTCCAGTAGTGTTATGATAGCCTATCGCTGTCAACAATGCAATTGTCTCCCCACCAACGGCACAAAAACCAATCTCTACAATGATTGGCTATTCAGAACTCATTGTTGTATAACAATGTTGTCAAAGACTTCGCTTCAGTGTTCTTTCTCCCTTTCCCATCTTTTGAACGTATTTTGACCTTTATCATCTATCATGTTAGACGTGTATATGGTGAAATGGTTCTTCTTTAAATGAAATAATATTAAATCGACTGGGAGAAAATAGGAAAAGTTTTCTTAAACTAGTGAATACTTGATCTTAATTATCTTCTGTTCTATACACTGATAAAATTATGAAAAGGTTTTTCATGGAAAAATATACTTGTTTTGTCAGTGTGGTTTGAAATTTTGTATTGAAAATTAGTTTTAGTTTTTCTTAATCTAGGTTATAACGAATATGCCCTGTACACTGGAAAAATTTAAAGTTTATTATGAATACCATTTAATAGATTAAGTCAACAGTTTTATCATTACTGAAATTAAACCTAGAACGTTAGATTCAATTATTCTAAAAACTAAATTTCAAATTAGGCATTGCATTACCTAGCCCGTAATAAGACATAATATTTATATAAAAAAATACATTTTTCGTTGATTTACTTTTTTGTTAAGATAAGATTCCTTTATCATCTTATAATGCATTAATATTTTCAAATTTATCATTTCCTTTTATGGAAATCAGCGTACGATACAAATATTTACTTTATTTTACTATAATCCAGTTAAAATTATTTACGGAAATCTTTTACGGCAATCCTGTATGTATCCCTATAAAATATTTAATACAACATAATACTTTCCTAAATAACTAGCAATCGTGCTTTATACAAAATCACATAATTTTCTGCATCTCCAAACAAATAGAATATATGTCATCATACAAATATTAAACACACAGTACTAGCCAATATCAAACATATTTACTACGTAAGGAAATAACATTATACAATAAAGTTCATTATAAGAAATAATATTAACACACTTAAAATTAAACCATAATTATTAGTGTAATTAGTACTATAAACATTTTTGAAATGTAAATAATAATGAAAAAACGATTTTATTCTGCAATTGAGTGTTTAGGAATATTCAAATATAAATTCTATACAATGTGATTATCGTGCCATTTAGTTCTTGAAAACCACCATTTGGTTATCTTTTTAGAAGATAACTTAAACCTTAACAAATTAAGAGAGACACCTTACAATGTCTTAATAACGTTCCAGCTCATTGAAGATCTAGAATTTATATATCAATGTGTTGCTCAATCACCAGATTCAATCAGTAACAAAAATATTGAACCTTAACATGAAAATAAATATCCAGAATCACCAATGGTCAGAGGGCATTCTCAATTGCCAACGCAAACTTCCAATTTAGTTTACATTTTCAACGAATGGTGAACAAACAACAGCAATAAGAGTTTTTATTTAATCTCTTTGTAACGACTACATATAATAATAAAATTACAGAATAATGTTTTTCGATATTAAAAAAAACATTTTTTACACAAATTAAATGTACCGTACTTTATGTAAGATAAAGCCTCAATAAAACTGTGCAATTCACAATCCATTTTTTAAAACTCGTTTATCCGTTAATTTCACTATAGTTATCTATATGCATTGAAAACGCGAACATTTACATGATTACAGGTAGATCAATATCGATTCGAACAATCGTTTGAAAACTGGAGAGTATAAATAGTAGTGAAGAACCTCGCCTCCTTATTGTGTGGACAAGAACGTATAAAAATGTACATAAAACACCTAAATGCGGATGATTCGTGATGATCAGTCATTCAAGTGATTTTTATGTATTAGCAAAATATTCGTATATTAACATCGAATCCTCAGTTACTTTATTAATTTAAAATACATCGAAACATTGAGGGATGGATATTTTCAAACTGAACCCAGTTTGTATCAAAGGAATCTTTTGCATATCGTAAAAGGCTATCGTGACGTATATATTATCATTCCTGTAACATATAAAATGAACCACTTTTGTTTATATGAAAAAGAAATATAGTCCACTTAAAAAGTCTGGTAATAAAATACGAGATCTTGCTGCTTTATCAAGGATTATACGATTACTGTAAGGATTTCTAGCTACAAAGCTCGCGTCAGGTTTCCTCGTTACAATAAGATTTAACAAGCTTCTCCTGTTTCTCATTATCATTTTGTCTGTTTATATATGTTTCAATTTTAATTATGGCAGAATTCAAAAGACAGTTTTTGTTAAAAAAGCGTATTTATTTTATTTGTAGTGTTTATTATTCTTGTAGAATTAATAGTACCGTTAAAACAATCAAACTTCTTAGTTGTTTACAAAACAACAGTTTGTCCTATTGATAATTTGATGAGGTAGTAGTTTTTGAATATTTGTTGAGGGAACAGAGTTTATGTGACTGTTTACTGTCATACTACGTTAGCCTTCAAGTTTATGAACTATACACGTGTTTAATAATTAACCATGTCAAGAAAGTCAACAAGAGAGCTACTTCCTAATTATTTGTAAGAGGATTACACTTTGGAGAATTTATGGAGTGCAGGATAAACATATTAAGATGTACGTACTATTTATTATAGGGAGACCTAACGTCACTTATGGAGTCAGTACTTGTGCTAGCAAGTTTGGTCACAGTTTCAGTAGGAAGATAGCGGAAAAGTGTACATACGAGCGTACAGAAACAATGAACTTGACATCAGCCAAGTCTTGTTGTATCTCTCACTTTAAATTTTGGCGAAACATTAGTCAGAGTGGGAGAAAGTAGAGGTAACTTGGAAGAAATATGACTGGTATATTGCTACTAACTGGCGATCTAATGACTCGTAAATACAAATTTGAGAAACCATATACTATTTACTAAAAAAAGGGTGGACAGAAAATGTAAATAATGTAATGTAGGAGCATACCATCAGGCGGGTGGAAGTTCGATGACAGGATTATTTGGACTTAGCATTCTGAGTCGTTGGGAGAACCATAAATGTTTGTAGCCACAGGCGTGAGTTATGAAAATTCGTACGGTGAAACCTAAATAGAAAGTATATAAAACCAGACGTCACCATTTTGTCCGACAATGAAGTTACAATCTGAGCTCTGAATTCTCCCGTTACTGTGGTATAATGTGAAACTGTTGGTGGACCCTTTATTATGTGGAACGAAATAATACACTTTGTATCCTCGGGTGCCGGAACACACTTGAGTTACGGAGAATGAACAATGCGCCATGATGCGGTCTGAGTAAAAAAAATCATAAAAATATAAACTAAGGGAAAGAAAAACAACAAGAAATGTCTGGGATGAAATCTGGAGCTATGATTACCAAAGAACAACTCAGGAAATAAAATGGAGGTGACTTGAGGATCCTTTAAAGTTTAAAAAGAGTTGTAACTTCAATAAACGTCTGAGGAAAACTTGTATTTAGAGTAGATGGCATTTGAATATTCTATCAGGTTGGACAGGAAACGCTCTTATCATCTACTAATAACACGTGCATTAAGCAAGAAGAGTTCCTATGCAAACATCAAGTTTTAATAGAAGAACTACCAAATATGTTGGAAGACAATCATGTACATGTTTAGTTTCCTTGAGGAGGTAGGACTAGCAGAACTGCTACTACTGGGATTTACCTCAGAAATTTAGAAGTAGTTACTGATACACTTCTTTCCTCTTGAATCATAAATAATAATAATCATAATAGTATTAGAGTAATTAGTCTTCATTTTCTTACTTAAATATAGAGGTACATGACATTTAAAATGAAAATAGACGTTTGTAATTAAAACAAGTTTCTTAAGAATATTTTAAGCTATATATGATTTTAAAGTTTAAAGTAATATAAATATTATGATTCGCAAACAAGACAATATTTCTTCAAAACCAAGTAATTAAATATCTTTCAAGTATTGTTATTAAAAAGATATCATAACATTTTTAACAAACATAAAAAATGGTGCATTAGAAAATTTGAATAGGAATTGAATGGTGGAAAATTTTGTCACAGTGTAAGGTGTAAGGTGTTTTAGCCTCCCGTTATTTTTTCTCCAGGTCACCGAGAGCTTGAGAAACTTAATATCGTAATCTCATTGTCCGCCCATTGTTTAGTAGACACAACATTTTATATTAAAGCATTGATCATCGAACATCTTTACTCGATCTGTAAATTGCTAAATTTCGTATATTTCTTAAATATGATTTCCCAAATGCCTTGTGCATACATTTTACAAGAATGCACAAAAGCGAGTTAACGCAACAACGCACGACATGGCAACGTTGCATCGATTGGCAGTGCTAGGATGCAGATCAGCTGACCTCCTCTCCTCTCACCACCCTTTAACAACCACCCCCACCTCCCCCTCTCTATGCGACGGTAAGGATGGCAAAATACTTTCGTTGTTGTTCTTCAAGAAGCGATTGTTTCCAAAATACATTTTCTGGTTGGTTTCATAAAATCAGTTTATATATATATATATATATATATATATATATATATATATATATATATTGTTTTTTACAAACGACTAGTGCCGATAAGATAAGTGCCGATATGATTATAGGATTGAGCTAAATAAGCTCCCACAATACGAACAGTAAGTTTCGAATCGTGTTACTCCACCAACAGTTTGAATCTTGAAAACATTGTATGAGTTCTATACGTAGTAATTCTTTTTTTATTCACTAATTTCATCACTTTGTTATTTTGCTTTTGTTTTAATTCAAAACATCCTGTTAAAGACGTGACCGGAAGGCCAGTTTAGTTCAAGGAAGGGGTCTCGTCCTGCAAATAACTTTTTTAACAAATATTAGATCGATAAAAAAACAAAAAAAGTATTTGTTATTTTTTAATTCTAATACTTTCTACTTGAGTATTTAAAAATGTGTTATAATAAGATTGAAAGTGCGTGTAAACCTGATATAGTTTCTTATGATTGCCGTTTGGACATTACTTGTTGTACTTAATACTACTATCAAAAAGTTTTAAATTTTTATGCAAAAAATAACTTATCAAAATGAATTTGAATTTAATTTTTATAAAATATACTTGACTAAGATTGCTTATTGTTTACTGTTAGATGTTGTTCATATTTGAATTGTACAACGAAAAACATTTATTCAATAGAGTAAGATATTTAAGTTCCCTCTTTTTAAATTACAAAACCATTAGTATCAGAAATTTATTTAATTTCGTTCAATAACCAATCGTTATACAAGTGGTATTTTATGTAATACCAAAGTTATGTGAACATGACTATAAAGTGTTAAAAAATCATTACACCGTTCTTTAAATAACACAGTATTTTTAAATAGTAATGAACAACTTTTTATCCTTTAGAGTTGTATGTCCATGGACAGTTCTAATACAACGTTTATTGTTGTCTGTTACCAATAAAATATAATGAAATATTTATTTCAATTGAATATTTTTTCAAAATTTTAGGCTGTATCTCAAACTCTAAACTATGTATACAAATTTCGTAGCTTGTCCGAACTAAATAAGCAATTATAGGAGATAGTATATGCTTAGCCCGTTTAGCTATAGTATCAACTAGGTATATCTCTCAATGCAGTAAAGCATTGTTGATTATTTCTCCATTGAGATACCAAGAAATGCTATCAAAATAAGACTGTGTTCAATAATATAAAAAACAAATTAGGTACCCAGATCACTAAGAAATAACTAGTCATTATGAAGTATAAAACTGGAAACATGATGTAACACTGTCAGTATATCACCGCAGATTACAGATATAATAAAGAAAATACTTAAACAATGTAATCTGGTTGATATAAAAAAGTATCACAATGTTGAGAATTGTTTAATGTATTTCCAAAAAGGCGATGACACATATTATCAATGAGAGTAAAAAAAATCAAGGTGTTTTTGAACCTCCGGAAACATTTGATTTGCCCATTAGTTTTGGCTTCCTGTATTAAGTAGTATTATATTGCAACATACTATAAGCCACATTTTATTAACTAATTTTTGTAGTATTTGTATTATTCAGGTATAGATTTTGTAAATAAGAATAAAAAAAAAACTGTAATAATTTTGCAGGGAACTGAAAAAGGCTCAATGATGTACTATACTCAGCTAAAATCCTCACCTGGGTGGTTTCTCCTTTATAAATTTTCTTTTATTAATTGTAGCACCATTATTGTTTTGGGGTTTTATTTTTCTCAAACACCTGATCTCAAGATGAAAGCGAAAATAATTTGGGGAACTGGACTCGGATAACAGATATCTATAGCAGTTGCTCATAATTTTATCCTTCGAATAAGTCCTCGGTTGATGATAAACTCGACTGATACACTTGTGCAAAGAATGTACATGAAAATAAAAATAAATACGATACAATTTATATATAAGCTACAAAATATTATAACTTAAAAACTATATACTAACTTCTAATGTGTTGCAGAGCCATTGTAGGATTTCCGGCCAATAAAAGTACAACCTAAATTGGTTACAACCAGGTCAAACTATACAGGTCATTGCGAATGACACAATCTTGGCACAATAAGACGCCGTGGTTACATTATGCTGAGACTTTATATTTAAATTTAATATTTACGTTTTTATAATAAATATGTAGTTTCAAGAATACATACAGATTTAATTTAGCGATTCTCTACATTATACCTAAAGATCTGGATCTTTTACACCCATGAATCTTTTGTGAAACTAAGCAAAGGGGTTTATGTTCCTGCGGTCAGGTTGAGGGTCAGTAATGCTTGGACATATGTCTAACTGCATCTCCAAACTGATGGAGTATTAACTAACGTGCTTTTCGAATATGTTTGTAGTACTCGAAGACAACTTAGGCTCGCTCTAGCAGTGTCAGGTGTCTGGCCAGGCTGGTTCTGTACGTTCACTTTTTTTTATAACAACGGAGAGGCCGATCCCCTTTTAAGTCTTCTTCTTTCTAGTCCGTCCTCATGGGCCATTGGCCTGTGCGAGGATCTTATCAAACAGAATAAGGGGGAGAGTCGATACAGTACAAGGTCAATGGTACTGATAAAAAGTGCAATGATCACAGACAGGATCACAAACTCCCCCCCAAGTCTCTCTGGGACTTTTTCAGTAGGCCCAGTCACAGACACTATTGAATAGCGATTTGGAAGTGCCTTCACATAGAATATCGATTTCTCCACAACATGCTTCTTACCTGAGCTCACCTTTACTTGACCCAGTTGTGTTCCAACAACTCATGTTAAAATTCAGTGTTCTAACAGCTAAGATATTTTTATAACTTCTTTAGGGTTTGGATTTTCAAAAACAAAGAGAATGAAACATTTTTATTTTACAAGGCCCACAGCAAGTACTGGCTCCGGAAGAGTTAAGATTGATAACAAGGAGGCCTCTACTACAAAAAGGAGGTTGCTCGGGTTTAAATAACTAGTAAAATCATATCTAGACATTTCTTTGATATAATCTAACTTTTTCAACGCAAAGCTCATTATCAGAAAGCCCTCGATGAAGCAGGAGCAGCCTAGGAAAATGAAGCTGTTAATACTTTGTTTTCCTCGTTATCTGGTAGCTTGTAATCCTCCTTTGGTGTAATATCACATATTGTGTAATTTCCGAGTGAAGTAATCTGTTTACAAGAGTTGTTAGTTTTGTGTGTGTCCATATTGTGAAATATCCGTGGTCTGTAAACAGGGTTCTTGTTTAATTTATGTAAGAACTTCTTGAATAATCGCTTGGTAGGAGGGAGGCGTGGAAGATTGTGTCCAATAGAACTGCCCTATTTATGAGACTCTACCGCTTCAGCAGAAGCTTCTTTATTACATTCATGATTCCTAAGTAACATGTTTAACAGGAAATTGTACATACAAAACTTACGGTCATATAGAAAACATGAACCGAGTTCCAGTCAGAAACGTTTTGTAACGAAAACAATTTATTAAACACGCAGGAAGCAGTTTAAATGTCAATGAATAAATAATTATCATATTATTAGTTGAAATACGTCAATTCATACAATAGTTATCGGGTTAATATGCAAGCATTTCACGGATTCTCTGTAGGTTACTGTTGAAATCCTTCTTGAAAATAAAATAAACAAATAATAATAAGTACATGTTCTACTTCGTCGTATTTAGTGATAATCCGTATCTTGTCTAAAAGCGCACAAATAACACACATTCAGAGTTAAAAACTTTGAAAAAGCGTTTAGTTGTATTTTGGTGTACATTTTTACAAAATACGAAATAGTAACAAATATACTCGTACAAACATTGAATGTAGCCCCCAATGATTTAAGAAACAACTTTTTCACTACCCGAGTAGAACAACTAGAATTACTTCGTTGCATATAAATATAATTCTTAAAATGACGTATAACTAAGCTTCTTTTTATAGTCCGATTCTAATAACTTATTAATTTAGACTTACAGCTGTGTCTTTTCTGTTTTAATACATTTAGAACCATGTAAATGTTATTGAAACTGGCATAAAAAGTATAAAGGGCCATAATTTTAAAATCAATAAAATAGTTCACTGATTCCAAACAAATATCCCTAAACATTCCGTAATGAGTATGTCTGTAATGTATTACACATGTTGATAATATATTACACTCGCAGAACTGCAAACAAGTTATTAGTTACTGCAACACCATTGGAGCGTAACACAAGATATAGAATCGGTGTTAATGCTTCAATAGTTCCTAACTGAGGCAACTAATAATCCACCTCAACCAGACAACCCCGTGAACACGGCAAACTATTCCGCCCTTCTAGCTCCCTAATATTACAATCCGGGCATTCTGAATGATTAGGCAACTCGCAGCCGGAAAAAACACACAGCGGAAGTACAATTTGGCAAGAGAGAAACGGTTGGAATATTTCGTGCAATCTTTATCCTACTGTAATTTTAATTTAATGAAAAGTAAATGTTCATTTTATTGAATGGTAAAATAAAGAAACGATATTATCTCGCATTGTCAGTGTATGTAAAAGGAACCAATAAAATTTGAGACTATCACGCGATGTATGTAAACAAGTAAATACGAGTTCATACATAGATCAGTTTGCCTTGGCGGGGTCTTGTATTTAGAAATGCTTAAATATGTTGGTTAAACCCCTAATGTTAGCGTCGAATCTCAGTGAAGATGACAAAAGTAAAATGTCTTAATATCCCCAAACATTCCTGTGCATGCAATGCATTACACATTTTGTTAATGTATTACACTCGCAGAATTTGCAGAATGCAAATTTTAAATACGATGAATTTTTAATTGTAGTTTTAAAACCAGTTCATTCGGAACTTAAAAAAATTGTTTAACATATGTTTTGTTATATTTTTATTTAAATAATGTTAAACTCTGTTCCAATAATATTTTTTAAATTCAAAGCTTTATCGAATTTCTAGTGTAATGATTCAACATTTAGAGATTAAATACAAAATAAAATATAATAATAATAAAATATAATATATTATAATTTAATTCTTAGTACATAAATCACTTAAATTTGTATTAGCTTTAAACGAAATTCAAGTAATAAAAACAATATGAACCAGATTGAACAAAGAAGTATGGAAGTGTAATATTTATTATGACAAATCTGTAACATTCCTTATAAAATAATTGGTATAAATCGTAATAATTATTGTTTTCAGGGCCAATAATAAAAAAACTCAAAGTAAATAACTCAGAAGAATTGTGAAATAAAATTATGAGCCTCAAGATTTATTTTCGACACGTTGTTCACAAACATTTTTTATCTTCCAAACGGCTCGTTTTAGTGAACGCTCAGAAAAAGAAAACGTTTCCAGTCAGTGTCCACACTTCAAAATTAACAGTGAGCGTATGATGCGATCATATATACTGGACTATCTATTATTAATTATTTACCGGACAGCAACACGGTTATATACTATGCTTTAAATAAATAGTTTTTAATGTAGTGCATCCGTACAAAGGAATGCAAAAAGAATAAGATTTACGAGCCATCATAAAATATTAAATGTTAAATAATGCTAATACGAGTATGTTTGTAAAATGTTAAATGAAATAATAATAGCCTATATTCCACATATATTCAAATTTATATACGTATTATAAAAAACTAAAAATGATTCCTAACCACTGATTGTCCAGTAATAGTGGTAGGTACTTCTAATGTTTACAAACAGAATATAATCAACTTATGACAAAAACATGGTAAACGGATGAATAAACTTGCCTATAACTAAAAAAAGTAAAAAATAACTGAGATAGATCTGGTTGGGGAGTAGACTGAAATTAATGAATGTTTACTTTGCAATAAATAGGTTTGGTAACATGTCAAAAAGAAACAGCACCGCAAAACTTATTGAGTACATACCGGAGTATTATGATGGTGACTTGTACAAGGCATAATATATATCTATCGTAACTAAGTACCTAAGATTAAAAGAATTTTAATCTTTGAAAGCCATACTTAAATAACTTGGTGAAGTTTATCAAAATGCAAAATTCCATAGTTTCTAAAAGTAGATAGTGTTGTTGACCAAATTCGATTACATATTCTTATATTTGTCAGAGGATAAATCATATTAAATTTAACTAGGAAAATTTGCCAAAAATACTTTCTTTACCTTTTACATTTAGTTTACTATTATCAGAAGTCTCCCGTTTTTGAAAACACACATACTAAATACAATATTTGTAATATGAGTAAAGAAATTTTAAGACGTGTTGCACACAAGTTTTATTATATTTTCAAAGCCTTAATTCGCAAAATTGTATATCATACGTAAAATATAGAACTAAATGCTTACTACCATATTCCTGAAATATTGTAATATATAAACACATGGACTTTGTTTTATGTTATTTCTCAATAATTGTTTATGTTTCAATAATAGTTTTTTTAAATATAATAGTTATAATTTATTTTAAAATATATGGATGGATATCTGTGAAATGTATTAATAAAAATTATTAATAAATTTAACATTATTCATTTTATTTAACTTAGTTTTTGGTTCTTGATAATTATTAGTCCGAGATGTACTAATTTATCTGCTTACAAAAGAAAATAAAAATATGTACTCATTACCATTCAGAAAAAAATAAATATATACGCATCATTACAAGGTAGGCCAACGCCAGAGCATTCACTTTAAAGAGAACTCTTATTTGAAAGACGCTGAGCAGCGCGCCCTGACCTGACGCGTGACAATTTATTTTAATTTCCCGGAAAAAGGCTCTCATTCTGGTGACAATCAAGCGGCGTGATGCCAGATGTACCAACCCCTCCTTGAGGTCAGTAGTCTTAATTATAACAAGAAGACCTACTCCATATTCCATTCTTTTCAATTGCAGCAGACACAGAAATTAGAATCCTCTAGCTCAAAACATAAATATAAAATATTATTTACATGGATTGGTTTTGAAGTATAAACTGGCCATTACTATAAATATGTTTTTTCCTGTTTATTTTTTGTGCATCATAACGAGGAGTTTGTGTTCTAAAATTTGAATGATATCATGTATACTTATTTAAATGATGATTGTTGATAAGGATCGTTGAAGTCAATAATAATTGTTCCAACAAATAATTTTCTTCATTCCTTATTCCTTCTTATTACATAATTCCCAGAAGCTAGTTTCCCCAGTCATGACGTAATTAATTCCACGAGGACACGTTCGAGAAGGAAAATTTACCTCCATAGGGACCTGATCCCACAGTACCAAACTGTCATGCTTGCTATGTTCACTCTAACAGCTTACCCCTGGTTGTGAATAGAAGATTTAGATTAACAGCGTTTGTATTTTTTAAAGTGTATTTCCTTCGGTTTTTTCTTTAATTTTATTCAATAAACTTATCACACTAATTAAGTACTTTATATTATTTATTCAGACTTAATATTTAAACTTAAAATTAACTTTTTTAAAACTTTAAAGTTTAAAACTTTAAAATTTAAACAGACTTAAAATTTTAAACTTTTCAACACAGTTCCACAATGGCAAAACAGTTTTGTATGTTTTTTAAAATACGATGTGAGTAAACCAAAGGGTTAGTTTGCGTAAACTTTGTTCCATTTAGTGGATAGAACATTATTAATACGTTGCTGTTACTACTTCAAAGAAGCAATTGACTCAGTATCAATATACCAATCGAATGTGAGTATAAAAATGAGATATTTCAACATTTGATAACTCTTTGGGGGAATTTCTAGATGTAAGTTGGCACTCGAATTTGACACCTTCTTATAGACTCTTTAATTAAGCTCATAATTTTCTTTCATAACGTCATGATTTTAAGTGTTGAAAAAAAAAACGAAGTGATTAATCGAAAGTCTGATTATACATTGGTAGGATCTAAAACAGTTTAACTATTTCATATGCAATATGTGACAATGCGGCCAAATTGTATTTTGTATAGTACTACTCGTAGCACTTACCTACATCTTTGCCCACAATTCCTCTGTAACGTTCATTGTATTTGATTGAATAATTGCAAGACTTTATGAAATAAGTTGCACTTTTAGAAACAGTTTAGACCCATGTTAGGGAAACCCAACGTCGAAGTCCGTGACAGTTAAAATTTACCATATCTTGAGAAATATATAATGATTGGTTATAAAATAAACCATGTTCTCTCAAAGAGTGTTGAACAACTATTATGGGTTAGTATTTGTTGCATTGAACATCCTGTCCAAGTTTTGTTTAAATATATCTAATTTCAAGGTCTGTACACGAGTAATTCAACACAACGATGATAATTTTGAAAACTCCAACCTAAGAAGAAATTATCATTTAGAGCCTAATTAAAATGTAATAAATTTAAGGAATGAGTCAGCTTTCTTAGTGAAAGTACTCATGATGTTTTACATGGTATTTTTTTAAAAAGATATATTTCACGTACAGGTTCATATTCTCGGTAGAATATGTAGAAAATGTGTAAATAATAATAAAAAAGAAAGTTTGAAAAGAAATAATAGAGATTTATCTCACATTTATACCGTCTAGTTGCATAGATTTTAAAATTAGCTGATGTACGGTTTCAACATTTGTTTCCACAATAATTATCCGAAATATTTTGGTTATACTGAATTACAAGTACAGATAATGGTCTCTCAGAATTTTCGTGAACAGTACCAAACCAATGATTTGTTATTAATGCCATTCACAAAATGGCTTTTTTGCTAATATAATATTTGGGCCAAATTTACAGATACATACTTTGGACTGAGAAACCTACTACAGACAAGAACTTCTATATCCTTGGTTCATGCTAGGAATTATAGAAATATATATTATATACTTAATCTACATGGAATCCCTCATTTGTGAAAAATAGACGCTATATCCCCTCGACGATTTTATGCAATCAAAAGTTGCATTAAGTATCTGCTTTGTGATTCCACTTGCTATAGTCACGAATTCATTGCGGGTGCTTGCTTCATTAAATTGTATTCACAGAGTGAGTTGTTCATTGAATCATGTTAGTGCTCGGTTCCACTGTTTTAGTTCATTCAGCTACTGTAAATATTCCATCCCAAATAAACTAATTTCGAGTAACCTACACGTACACATTAAAAATTTTGTTCATTAAGTAAATCTACAAAATAAAATAATTGGTCAGAATTAGCCATTGCTGCCACCTTGATTAAATAATACAATTTGTCATTACTATTTGTACCACTCTACAACAGCTGTTACTTATCAATACAAATACAAAATACTGGGACATTGCGTTCTGTGACGCAACCAGATGTAAAAAATAGTGTCTATCTTTACAGTACATAACATTTGTGGATGGTATTTTGGAATAAGCATATGCCTGTTTTTTATTGTGATATCTAATTTTTGTACACGCCAAATTTCGTCCAAATCTGTCTACTAAAGTTTGCATCATTGAGTGTCAAAAATGTAAACATCCAAACATCTTCACTTGTGAATGCTATTTTGGAATAATCATATGTCTGTTTTTTGTGGTATCGACTTGTTCTACACGCCAAATTTCGTCCAAATCTGTCTACTAAAGTTTGCATCATTGAGTGTCAAAAATGTAAACATCCAAACATCTTCACTTGTGAATGCTATTTTGGAATAATCATATGTCTGTTTTTTTTTGTGGTATCGAATTGTTCTACACGCCAAATTTCGTCCAAATCTGTCCACTAAAGTTTGCATCATTGAGTGTCAAAAATGTAAACATCCAAACATCTTCACTTGTGAATGCTATTTTGGAATAATCATATGCCTGTTTTTTTTTGTGGTATCGACTTGTTCTACACGCCAAATTTCGTCCAAATCTGTCTACTAAAGTTTGCATCATTGAGTGTCAAAAATGTAAACATCCAAACATCTTCACAAACTTTCGCATTCGTAATATGTATAGGATGAGAATGTACACAATATTGCGTGTGAGACTGGCAACATGGCCTTTCGCGTGCACTACCCGGCAACACTGGAGCAATTGATTGCTACGAAGAATACAGATCAGCTGACTCTTTCCCTCCCCTCTCCACTCTTTCCAACATCCACTACAGCAGCTGAAAGCACAAATACTTTTTCGATTGCTGTTTCCCTCACAGCTATTGTCTTCTGAGATTGTTCCCTGGTGTTGTTTTGTTTCCTCATGGAATCTTTGCTGACCTGGGGAGATTCGTTTTATTAATGTTGTCTTTCATGGCACTAGGTTTCAAACATTATCAATGCATTAAATACATAAATTTAATATACTTTTTAATATTATGTATTTTTTTAATAAAAACAATTAAAGGTAAAAAATATATGCAAGCACTGTATGTTAACAATTTTATCATGTTAATGTTATCTCCCATTAAAATGTAAGGTTTCAAAAGCAACTGTAGTATTTAACAACTTATTAAACATGACACAATCAAACTAAAAGCAGGGCATTATTCCTATTAAAAATATTGTCTTTATAGTGGATTATTGTATAATTGTCCAAATAGTTAGGATTACGTTATCAAATTTCTTTTAGAAGGATCGAGCTACTTACATGTTTTCGTATGGATAATTGTTTTAAAAATTTGTTATTTATTAATATTTCACATGTAAAACCCCAGCGAATACGGACATAACATTTCGCTGAGCATTAAGTTGTCAGTTTCAATCCAGAAATACAAAAAGTATTCGTTTTCTCTTATTTGAATTAAAACATTTTCATACACCAACGGCAAATGTATTTATTACCTGTGTAGAACGTAAATGTAACGTTCTCTGCTTATTAAGACAAATACACTGAAGTAGTGCTCCAAATGTGTGTTACTAGGATGACATATTTTCCTGAGATTCTCTTAGCTTTTAGACTGATTTTCGGGCGTAAAAAATATTTTATATTTATGGCATAGATATTTAATTGAAGTAACAATTAAATTACAGATGAATTACGCATATATATATATATATATATATATATATATATATATATATATATATATATTTATTTAAACACTACGATTGAAGGAAAACCGTAGAAATTAAATAAAAGTCATCTCACAAAATTAGTGACAATGTTGGTTACTTTTTGGTAGCCTTAATTAAAAATATACGCCTGTTTCTGTTATGCCTCAACTTAAGCTATAAATATTTTTTTATAATAAAAATAAATAAAGTCGAAAAAACAAAATGTAATACTAGGAAATTCTTAGAATTGTAAAAAAACAGTTAGTCTATACAAATTAAGGTAGAATATATTTTATTTTTATACTGTCATAGCTAAAGTTGTTCGTTACCTTCTTCCTACACGTACAAAGTGTTTACGTCTTGATAATCTTATCCTGATACCTTCCTACCCTCGTCACCTTTCCTTCGAAATAGCATCAAGAGACATACTGAAATCTAGAAAAAAGTATTAATAAAATTTAGTGTAATAAATGAAAATAAGAAAGAAGCACAGAATCTCAAAGCCTGAAGAGCTTAAGGGCTCAGGTCAGACGTAGTAAAGTTTTATACGACCACTGGAACTGGAAGGTAAACAGGGATAAAAACAATACTTGAGGACATTAAAGGCGAATGCAGGATATTCCGGGTGGATGTAAGAACAAATTGTCTCCAAGTAGGTCACTCCGAGATTCTTCTGCAATGAAGACATCCTTCTTCTGACTGGAAGACCTCATTGTTTTACTTCATTCAGTGAAGCAAGAATTAAATGTTCCTGTTTTACCATCTTCCACATTTTCTCTATCTTTTAAATTGTAAATGTGTTTGTTTTAAATTCAGTAAGGATGGCATTATTTTGAAATTTATTATATCATTAGAAACAAAAACAAAATCAGGTGAAGTAATTTGAATTATTATCTCATCGGACTTTCCATTTTATACAACAGCATATAGACAAAGTAAACAACAAACAGTGTTTAGATTGAAAAACATGTAGTGAAGAAAATCATGGTAGTACTAATAATAGAAAGAGGCAATAATATAATAAATTGGAATAATATTTAAAACTATCTGAAAAAAATAGTACAAACGTTTCTATAACAATGGCACTAATATTTAGGGATAACAGTTAAAATTATAAAAATAATAGGAGCGTAAAAATAACAATGAGAATTATACTGATATTGATCGAAATAATAAATAATAATTAAACAAATAACAAAACTATTGCCATATTGATAGTTCTCCAGTCTTAGTTTTAGTTTTAAAATTTAAATTTAAGAAAGTAGAATGCAAATAATGTCTAAATACTTACTAATTTAAGAATATTTATTTATTAATTAAAGAAAAGTCCAATTTTTGAGAAGTGTACAAATTTTCTACACGAATGTTTTTAATTTTAGGAATGATAATAGAGGATTCTCTTTAAAGTTTCAACTGAACCGATCGTTGAAAAAGAAGTGGTGGGCCGAAGAAGTCCACAGTACAAAGGACATTGTAGCGCTTAGGAAGAGTTCAAGCAGCACAGCCTCCCCCTACATCCTAGATAGAGTCTCCTTCTCAGAAGATGCTATTCTGGAATATGTTTAGTAAATCACGAGTAAATCAGTGGCCCCCAATATGTACTACAGGCATTTCTGCTGCCGCAATGTCGATCGTAATGTATAGGAAAATATTACGCATACAATAATGCATGTTGTACGCAAAAAATCGTAATGCTGTATGCTATGATGGCTGTATTCTCATAATGCAGCAAAGAAGCGAATACCTGTGCTTGCTGACGCTTGCTAATACACATGTAATGTGTGTGATGAAAAACATGCATACTACACACGTTGCTACAGATCGAGATCTAACCATTGCGTCTATCTCTAAAATAAAATGTTAAAGACTGCAAAATGCTTTCTCGAGAACATCGATCACTCAGTGCATAATACAGTCGTCACAAACTGTACCTTTGCCCTGATACCTTGGATGCTTGAAAGAATAGCGAGTAAACTTTGCATCTATGCAAACTTTATTAGGTGACACAAGGTTCCTAAAGTGACCATAACACTTTAGATAACCATTTGTGTAAAATAGTATCAGAACCCAATATTCATAGCATCCTCTAATAATTTCCTAATTATAACTTTCCCCTCCATTCTTCTTTGCGTTACTGGAAGTACTATGAGCAAAGTTTGTCCTCATGGCTGCTGCTTGGGTGGCTGGCTGCCGAGCGATCCAGATCTTGCAGCAGTCTGTCTGCCCGGCGGCCATTGGTTGTGATTCGTAAGTCACATTTTATGCCATTAGTCACCAGCTAAAATTTCCGGGGGGCTTCTTAGCCCTAACTTCGTCTAGTGAAATAAGACAAAGAAAGTCAAAACCTTTACCGTTTACCTTTACGACAAGGTAGTTTATTATGGTGCAAGAAAGGTAACTAATACTATCTACCAACAGCGCAAGAACTTCTAGGTGTGGATATCATTACTCCAGTGAACCATAACTAACCTTGTAACTAATGAGTCAGTTCACAAGTGAAGCAATTGACTGCAATTTAGAGATTGTGCTGAACAGTGGCTAGATATAGTAGATGTAAACACACTACTAAGTTTAATTTGCTCTTTATAGAAACATTATTGCGAATCACTTTTTATTAAGGAACGGTATTTAAGATGTTTTAAAATTATATCGCCTGGTTACAATCCAGATTGTTTAGATATTGTTTCATCTATAAAACACGGATAATTATGTATGATTACAGTGTGACCAGTTAAGAGTAAAAAGGGTCCTAAAAAGAGTGTAAGGCACTAATTTTATGTTTATAGCGGGTTTTTGCCTTCTTAATACTCGGCCCAAGGATGCTTGTAGAAAATATACAGTGTAAGCACAGGTCTGGTCAGCTTGATAGTTTTGACAAAACGTGATCAATGCTATAAAAAACATTTGTAACATTTGTAAAACAATAAGCAATGTTAATGTTTTAATAATAATAATAATAATAATAATAATTTTTTATTTATTCCATCAGTATTTTACAATTGTATATACATTTTATATTCTTAGGAACTAATACTAACCACTTTCCAGTTGTGTAGTTAGCACAACATAAATAAAAACCAAAAAAAGATATGAGTTCAGTTACAAATAAAATAACATATAGCCAACAATGCTGCCTCATGTGGCATCTGTCCCATAAAGGTACAAAATATATCTAATACACAATTTTTATAAATGTACATTCCTTAATTATTATTACATAACACTAACATTAAAAATCACAACAACAAAAACACGCATCCCTCACTGCCTTATATCAACACACTAATTAACCTAGATACATATTTACAAATATCTATCTACAAACTATACAAGAATACATACTACAATACACCCGTATACACATACAAGAGATAAAATTTTCAATACATCAATAGTACTTATATAAGATATACATTCTATAAGAACTGTAAAACTGGGTTTCCAAACATCCATATTTTTACTTTATAACAAAAAAGTTTCAGATTGTTGCAGTTTTTAATTTCAAAAGGAAGATTATTGAAAAACTTTCGACCTGTATAATTATAGGATCGTTTAAAAACTTCTTTATTTACTTTAGGCAAACGAAAATGTATATTTGCTGCATATCTTGCACTGCTCATAAGATCATCTATACATCTATATAATTATTTCTACTTCTAATATAAAAAATTCGTAACACTTTAAATACGTATAGATGTTGCACAGGCAGTAATTTTAAAACAGTGTACAGCGGGAATGAAGTTGTTCTTCTATTTTGTTCCAATATTATACGTATAAAGTGATTCTGCGTTACTCTTAACCTGTTAATTAAATATTTGGGAGAACTTCCATAGCACACAATACCATATTGGATTTTTGACTGAATTAATGCTAAATATAATGTTTTTAAAAGAGACTGTTCGCAAAATGTTTTAAAAAAATAAAAGTTTCGTATGGAGAGTTTCAATTTGTTATGTAAATCCGAAATATGTTCCTTCCAGTTAAGTTTCTCGTCCAATACTAATCCAAGATATTTAAAATTGTTAACCTTTTCGATGACCGGACGTAAACAACTAACATTTGTACAGTTTAAGGAGTGATATTTCAATTCCTCTGCAAAATCAAAAGATTTGACATAAAAGTTTATGTATTTTGTCTTATTTACATTAACTTGCATTCCATTAAAAGTACACCACCTCTGTAACAATATTAAGTCTTTTTTTTATATTTTTGAAGATTTCATTATCATTTTTGTGAGTGTAAAAATATGCAATGTCATCGGCAAACGCACTAATTTCACCAAAAAACGGTAAATTTAACAAATCATTTATAAAAATCAAGAATAGGGTAGCAGATATGACTGATCCTTGTGGTACCCCTGAAGTTACTCGTAGTTTTGAACTAAACTTATCTCCAATTCGTGTTTGTTGACATCTGCCTTCCAGAAAACTTTCAAACCATTTGAGTGCAATTCCTCTTATTCCAATATTAAATAATTTTGTCGACATTATTTTATGGTCTACTAGGTCAAAAGCCTTTCTAAAGTCAATGAACAGCCCTGTTAATTTACAACCACAATTAAAACCACTATAAATTTTATTAGTTATATTGACTAGTGCATCTTCGGTCGATTTCCCTCTCTGAAAGCCGTACTGTGTTTTATTAATGATTTCAAATCTTTCAAGATATACGCATAACCTACTCTTAACAATTTTTTCGAAGATTTTTGAGAAAACCGATAGTAAGCTTATTGGTCTCAGATTGTCCAAATTTGTGGACGAACCCTTTTTAAATATAGGCACAACTACACTTTGTTTTAAAGATTCCGGAAAGATTCCTGTAGACATACTCAGATTAATAATGTGTGTCAAAACAGGAGAAATAAAATGTGCTATTCGTTTTATGAGATCGACGTTAATATTATCAAAACCTGTTGATCTTTTATTTTTTAAATGCATAATGGTGTCCAAAACTTCATTTACCGTGGTGGGGCACATGAAAAACGACTGAGCACATTGTAACTGAGGCAAATCATACAGATAAGCTGACTGCCGGTGACCTTGAACATCAGCTGACTGCGCTGTTATAAAGTAATTATTCACCACATCGGCAATAATGTTTGGATCTTCAACTGTTGTTCCGTCGTTTAACCTTACTTTATCAACTTTTTTGTTTAACTTGCTACCAGTAAGATTGTTTATTATTGCCCATTGCTTTGTATTGTCACCATTACAATTTGTAAGTAGTGTTGAATAGTAATTATAATTTTTTTTTTTTGAATTATCTATATCAATTTTTAGTTTAGAACAAAATGAATCATAATATGCTTTAAAATGAAAGTCATAAGGTTTCTTTTTATATATTCTATACAGTTTTCGCCTTTTGTTTATTCGGTTAATTATATTACCATTGATCCAAGGATTAATTAGCTTAGCTTTACTTATTTTGGAGCTTATGGGCATAGAATTCGTACAGTTATCTAATATGTGTTTTAACCTATCATGAAAAATATTAAAACTTACATTAGCATCATTATTCAACAAACAAAATTGCCAATCTGTATTTTGTAGACTGGACACTACTGTACATAGACCATATTATTTTCTATGTTGGTTAAACGTTGTTGCATCAAGTTATGGTAATGATACATAAATGACAGTGGTATATACATAATATTATATCACGAAAATTTTGTCATTTTCAAAGTAGCCAATTTTAAAAAAGTTCGATAATATTTTGTCCGGGGTTTCTCTTTTTTATATATACTTTTGGCTGGTTAAAAGTGCCAACTTTTTCAGGGTTACTAAACAACGTATTAATTTAGCTTGTGGCTTGTAAAAATAACCCCAAAGATACGTCGAGAAAAATCGTATGTTTAAAAATAGTGAAGCACATATATTATAAAAGTGAAACTTTTTACCAGTAAAGATTTCAAAAGTGCCGCCTATCTAAATGTTAGGTTAGGCCTAAATACTGTTAGGTTAGTTACTACAAAATACAGTATTATTGGTAGGTTACGGGACAATTTACAAATTCTGTACCCAAAGCTTGTGTTGTGGGAGTGTGGAGGGAGAGGGTTGTTTATGTGTTTAATAAGGAGGCTATCTTGCCAACCTTGTAAAGTAGCAGAGAATCTAGAGTTCTGTTATTTGACGTTATTACTTGGCAGAGTCTAATATTTTTATCCAATCAGCAAGAAAATAAACTTTAGGTGTCCATTGTGTATAGCAAACTTTCACAACATATCGTTTTGTCAAGAGACTCAACTGCTTCGACAATAACTAATGATTTTATCTTTTGTAGGTTCGTAGTTATACGTACTACTGAGCAACTTACTAAATTGTATTAAAAAACTGGAATTAAAATTGAAATGTTTCGCCCCGAAAGCAGAAGAAATTATATTTATACGTGGCGTATTAATATTTTTTAACATTTTATACGTAGACGAACTAAAATAAAGGTTAGAAATAACTTCGAAATATGCAAACAAGAGTTATGCACCAAACACATGGAGTTTATGTATCTGTTTTAACAAAGACATTTTCATTATAATTAAACCACTGAAAAAGAACATCTTAACACGTTTAAAATGTATTTTATAGACACAAGAACGAGTTAATTATAAGATTGGCATTTATTGCTGTTGTGTAAAGATACGACAATTATCACCGTTGTTCCGATTCCACCTTCATATTCCCCTTTGAATCTCAAGTTGGAAATCTGGCAACTAAACAGTTACTTATCCTAACTGTATGCACTGATAGAGTAAGCACATAAGTATTTTTACTTATAATTGTATAACTGATTATTTAGTACTTACTACACAATTATGTTCACGCTGTGAAATCTTTTTTAATTTTAAAAAAGAAATAATACAGGTCTTTAGAGCGTCACTTGGTTGTTTCTCAGCCCAAATAATTTTTCAAGTTTATTCTTACTCCCTCTCAAATATATTAAAAAACAAACAGCTCCAAACAGAAGGCTCAAAAAAGTAAATATAGTATTATTTGATTCGTTTTGTATTTTTTTCGAACAAAACTTTACAAAGCACCAAAATTTCGTATAAAATATAAGTAATATTTAAAATAACAAAGAATTAACAAAGAAATAAAGAATAAACAAATAACAATTAATAAAGAAATAAAAAACAACCATTATCGATGTAGTGCCTAATTTACTTCATACTGTATAAAACTTATTTCATGCAGAGGGGAAACGCGCTATAATTTTTCTAAAGAAGGATTGAAATGCATTTTACCGATATCGACACCAATGTTTATAGCACTAATCACTGACTATGGGTGACCCAGATAGTGAACTTCAGTTCTGTCGGAAAATAGAAACCCTCGAGGCTACTCTAAACGATATGTAGGTCACTGCAATCCGTGTTTGTCTTTGTCGCCTAACCCATTTGTACGAGAGTTTAATTACGATTGTTGCAGTTAATAACACAATTTTGCAGTCGCTAGCGGATATTTTTCAATTCTTCATTATATGAATTTATTTATACTACTTGGATATTAACTGGTTAGCCATTGTGTGAATGTCTTTAGGTGTGAATATGTACAATATACGAATAAAACAGTGTTTTATACAATTATTCTTATGATATCTATGCATTTTATTATCGTTCCTGTACTTTTTATCTCCAGTTGATACTCGTACGGCTAGTGAGGAGTCTTTTAAATGCAGTTGATGACTTGTACCTTGTATGATTAGGAAATTACTATATTGCTCCCCGTGTATTAAGTGAATGTTCAGTAAGTAGTCATTTCAACAAATCTCTTAGTCAATCAACGACAAATCAAGTGGGAGTAATACATTCTTGGGTCAATAATGAAGTTTTTAGTGAATGGCATCATTAGATCGTAAATAATCACATTCTGGAAGAGAGGTAATTAAATAAGTTTTCCTTATACACGTCACTAACAGATATAACTCATACTGATGATATGGCTAAAGTATAAAAGGTTGTCTAGTGCTTAACCTGAATACTACAAGTAAAACCACTTCACAAAAAGAGACTCATAGTAGCTAGTTTCCATTCCAACTGTACGCCCAAACCCAGACCATGGCCATGTTGTCCAGTTATATACAAATTACAACATTTAGGTGTGCCATTCCATTACTGATTGCAGCTCCCTGTGTACATTACTGTATCTTCATTTTCCAGACCAATGGTAAGGGTTGGAAGAATCAGGTAATCGGGTGTGTTAACTAAAGTAGCACTTCACCATCTGGAGATAATCTGCTGAGTTTGCTTCATGCTCCACGGTTCACTGAACATACCTCGGGTACAGTCCTATACATAATGCTAGCTCCATTCCTATCCCTTTGGTGAAATGGTCTGCAGGGTGGCTCAAGATTGTAATGGACTAAAGAATTTAAATTCTGCATGCGACCTCAGCGATTCCTGTCATGCGACACGTGATGTGGCGTATTCCTACCTTATGTTTAGGTATAGTTTACTGAAGTGGCTGATTCTTGGAATGAGTGGCACTCTTTTAGTGTTAAAGGTATTTTGCTGGCCTAAACATGAGGCATTACTGTCCATGCGTTTGGTTTGGAAGAGGTATCATGACTGACTGAGTCAATCTGTCTCTCCTCATTGTGAGTGTGATATAGGATCTGAACAGGGGGCGGCCCACTCCCATCCCAATCCATCCTGAATATGCTACATCTCCGGAATAGTAACTTCTGATGATGCCTATTCAAAGATAATCCTGACAATTTTATTACATGTAATACATAATAACGACTTTATAATGAAACGATATTCTGATATTTAAAGCAGCACTTTACACTTAAAGGCATCACAATTTTACATACATAAACAAATTTCTATATAAACAATTCCGTCTTTTATACGAATAGTTCATCAAGTACTATATTATGAAACAGAATGTTAAAGTAGTATTAGATGACTAACGGAAAAAGTGTTTTTAAAATATAAATCTAATAAAACGTTTATTAATATTTCCCATTAAATATCAAAATCATGCGATTATTACAAATTTAATGCATTAAAAAACGTAGTTCTCAGAGAAATGCAGTAAAAAATTATTCACATTATTTTAATGTCAAAACTTTAAAATTTAACGTTATAGGAAAACGCAATTCATTCACTAGTTGGTAAATTTCACTCCAGACACTTACTTAAGAATTTCCAGATAAAAAGCCGAGTCCATGAGAGGCGGAAGGGAAAAGCCGGGTTTTTCCAATGGCTGTTTATTGCGATTGAGAATGGCGTCCAAATTACGGCCACAAAGCCTTTAAACCCTTTATCGGGCTTTGGGCTTTGCTGGAAGCCGCTCCGCCTTCTGAATGGTCTTTCACTCGGACCAAATCCAACAATCTTTCAAAGAATCCTTCTTAAATGATATAGAATTGCTTAAGTATAAACTTAATTTTAAATTCATTGTGATATTCAAAAAATATCCCTGAGATATACCAATGACTCGAATTAACCATCAGTATTTTTAAAATACGTGTTTTCAGTGTATTTATAATTAATAAAATTTATTACTGTGATAATTTAAGTATCTTGTATCTTATTTGACCGTATCAAACACTGCGCTGTTATATAATAAAAACTTTGAATTTTACCTATCTCGTACTTTAATACTCACTACCCTTACACGCCGGCATACAAAAAGGCTACTTAATTTCGTGATTGAAAATGGATGTAGAAAGTATAAAATTATAATCGGATCTTTAAAGTATCGTACAATAGCAGCGTAAACCTCGAATGTGAAGCACGAACCACTAGGACTCCAGTTTTGGTTGTGTAGATCATAGGCTCGTATCGAATTTCCAATTCCAGTCCATCATTTTGTTACCTAAAGGTTATTTGGACACATTTTCAGGATTTTCACATCACAGGTCACGTTACAAAAACAAATACGTTTATGAGTCATAACCCTGTGACTTCAAGTGGGAAGATCTCTCTAAAACATTTTCAGAAATAGTTTACATGTTATGAAATCTGTTATTTGGCATATTTCAGAACAATAAATACTTAAATTAACTACTCTTTTTGATCATTCAGATTTTTTAGTTTTTTAAAACCATTATTTTTACAAAGTATTAAAGTTGTTTCCACTAAATTTGTGGAGACGTGCCTATATCGCATTGAATTGGTAAAATAAATCCTTGGTTTTGTTATTAAAGTGCTGTAATAGTTTTACTGGTTTTGTATACAGTTTTTTGAGTATATGGCTTGTTACATACTACTAATATAGTTTGAACAGTTAAAACATATGGGCCAAAAAGAGTACATGCACCCAATTTGTGCTGAATTGCAGATTGAAATCGTATAAAATATGACAAAGTATAATTAATTTTGCATACAACAATTTTTTTAATGTATAAAATTAGCAAATATATAATTTTGTGATGAGAATTGGTTCTTTGTTACCCAATCATTTATTTTCCTAAATTTAAGGAACTGTGTGGTATAAATATGCATACAAATTTACATTACTCCAATAGCCGATTCAAATACCATACTTATGTACATATATAATATTAAGACGTGCACAGCTGTTATTTATGTAACCTGGTTGAAATATATCATATGATATATAATAAAAAGTTACTATTGACACTATGGTGTCCATGAGTAAAATTCCAAGTTGTCTTCTAATCCAGAACACGTCTTAGATATCCTTTTTCTTCAAGTGGAAGTTTGAAGGGATCTTTCCAAACTTATATCTGTCTGCTGAACCATTTAAGTTCCCAAACTTTTCTGCTCGGTCGCTCTAAAAGCTTTACCAAGCTAATGAACTCCTTTGGTGATTTGGAAAGTTCAATAAATTGTTCATGCGATGTCGGGAAATCACATGGACTCTTTGTGAAAGGCACCTTGATTTTATAAATAATTATGTTTATTGTGAATTAATAAATTACAACTTTAATACGCTTAAAGGTGTACATGAAAAAATACAGCTTAGTTAGTTTTCTGTCACCCTACTTAAAAAAACATGTACAATAGCTTGGTGTTAGTGCTTTGATACAAATTAGTAAAGTGTTTCGGAGATAACCCTTACATGATAATTATTTTTTATATTACTATACCGCTAAATAATTCACGTAATTTATTGTTTTGACCAAATTATCCTTATATTTATATGATTTTAAACAAAAAATTATGAATAGAAAACCAGTAATTATCCTTAATTATATGGTGGGTTATATTAGGGTTGACATTAAAGACAATAGAAATGTATTCATGGAAAAGAAACTGCTCACGGGAGATTGATAATGAATCACTCAGTTAACTGAGATGTCACTCACTGGCAATTGTCTTTTCCAAATAGTATCCAAGAGGTGAGAATATAATGAACATCTCGATTGCTGGTTGAAGTTAAATGCTATATAAGTGTGTTCATGGAACAGAAACAGAGCTCAGGAAATCGATAAAAACTGACTCAGTTAACTGAGATGTCACTAAGAGACAATTGAATTTTCCTAATAACATCCAAGAGGTGAGAATAGAATGGACATCTCGATTGCTGGTTGAAGTTAAATGGAATATAAGTGTGTTTCTTAGAACAGAAACATAGCTCAGGAAATCGATAAAAACTGACTCAGTTAACTGAGATGTCCCTCAGTGACAATTGACTTTTCCTAATAGCATCCAAGAGGTGAGAATAAAATGGACATCTCGATTGCTGGTTGAAGTTAAATGGAATATAAGTGTGTTCTTAGAACAGAAACATAGCTCAGGAAATCGATAAAAACTGACTCAGTTAACTGAGATGTCCCTCAGTGACAATTGACTTTTCCTAATAGCATCCAAGAGGTGAGAATAAAATGGACATCTCGATTGCTGGTTGAAGTTAAATGGAATATAAGTGTGTTCTTAGAACAGAAACATAGCTCAGGAAATCGATAAAAACTGACTCAGTTAACTGAGATGTCCCTCAGTGACAATTGACTTTTCCTAATAGCATCCAAGAGGTGAGAATAAAATGGACATCTCGATTGCTGGTTGAAGTTAAATGGAATATAAGTGTGTTCTTAGAACAGAAACATAGCTCAGGAAATCGATAAAAACTGACTCAGTTAACTGAGATGTCCCTCAGTGACAATTGACTTTTCCTAATAGCATCCAAGAGGTGAGAATAAAATGGACATCTCGATTGCTGGTTGAAGTTAAATGGAATATAAGTGTGTTCTTAGAACAGAAACATAGCTCAGGAAATCGATAAAAACTGACTCAGTTAACTGAGATGTCCCTCAGTGACAATTGACTTTTCCTAATAGCATCCAAGAGGTGAGAATAAAATGGACATCTCGATTGCTGGTTGAAGTTAAATGGAATATAAGTGTGTTCTTAGAACAGAAACATAGCTCAGGAAATCGATAAAAACTGACTCAGTTAACTGAGATGTCCCTCAGTGACAATTGACTTTTCCTAATAGCATCCAAGAGGTGAGAATAAAATGGACATCTCGATTGCTGGTTGAAGTTAAATGGAATATAAGTGTGTTCTTAGAACAGAAACATAGCTCAGGAAATCGATAAAAACTGACTCAGTTAACTGAGATGTCCCTCAGTGACAATTGACTTTTCCTAATAGCATCCAAGAGGTGAGAATAAAATGGACATCTCGATTGCTGGTTGAAGTTAAATGGAATATAAGTGTGTTCTTAGAACAGAAACATAGCTCAGGAAATCGATAAAAACTGACTCAGTTAACTGAGATGTCCCTCAGTGACAATTGACTTTTCCTAATAGCATCCAAGAGGTGAGAATAAAATGGACATCTCGATTGCTGGTTGAAGTTAAATGGAATATAAGTGTGTTCTTAGAACAGAAAACATAGCTCAGGAAATCGATAAAAACTGACTCAGTTAAACTGAGATGTCCCTCAGTGACAATTGACTTTTCCTAATAGCATCCAAGAGGTGAGAATAAAATGGACATCTCGATTGCTGGTTGAAGTTAAATGGAATATAAGTGTGTGCATGGAACAGAAACATAGCTCAGGAAATCGATAAAAAACTGACTCCCGAATGCTGGTCGCGGTCACGAGAGATATGAGTGGCCACAAGGGAGAGGATATTTAAAATATTTTGATATGGCCTTTTATTACTAATCTTTGATGAGTTTTTTTTTCATATTACTAGTTTTGAAAGGGGTATGAGAGAGGTTAGGTAGGGATTGTGAGGATAGTTGGGGAGGTTTAAGGGATATCTTTCCGGATTGATCGCTTAGAGATAAGTGAAAAAGAAAATTTTTCATTTTCCAGTAATGAGATGATTCCCAGAAAAGGGGAAGATAAGAATAATGTAAAAATGCGCTAGATGTTCCGATCGTATGGCTTGGATCTTCGCGTTTACTTTATGTTGTAGATTAATTATTTTGGCCTACGACTTAATACATAACAAAAAAGGAATGATTAGTAATTCATACTATGTTTATCATTGAGACTAAATAATTACTGGTTAATAAAGTGCTTAAAAAGTTAGAAATTTGTGGATTATCAGTACAGCAGACCAATGTATAATGGTTTATTATATTGAGGCAGAAACTCTTTCAGATATAGAGGTGTGAGGATATGTTTCAAGAATGAATAAAGCTTTCCAGTATATAAGGTAAGAAATAACACGAATACATGTATCGGGTGAGCTTATTTTGTGGTTAAGCAAGAAGAAAGCATTGATTATATATAGCAATAGATTCTTTATAAGGGTTATGTAGTAGAAGTGATTGAACGGTGTCAATTCATCCCCGACGTAGATGGCGTGGCGACACATAGATAGCACCTCTGTCATGTTCTTCCTTGGTGCACTGCTAAATTTACTATCTACACAAGAGTCTGTACGAAAATAAATTCATACAAGAATAAGTTTTTTTTCCTAAAATGTCACTTCTTCAAGTTGAACTTGTTAAGGGGATAACACTCCTTTATTTTTCCAATAGTTGTAATATAAATTGATCAGCTATAATATTGCACCTCTCTCTTGTTAGAAATAGTAGCAAGTTTGAAATGTAAATTAAGTTACTCTGATATTTAATGAATAATTTAAGAAGAATGTTAAAAGTATAATTTGAACAAAAACATCTAATCTCAATAAGATATTCTCGTACCACAGTGCTAGATATGTCTGCTTTTGAGAAACTAATTAATTTTCCACTCTGTGAGACAATGTTCCTCTCATGTTTGCAATGAGACAGAGACAAAGACATATACGACAGTCTTTCTATCTCTAATGCAAAGAGCCGTTTTGTAACCGAATCCTCAACCTTTTCTCCTAGCAGTAACAAAGCAATGCCCTAAGAGAAACGTTTAATATCAACAAAGGATAATCTAACATTTTAAAGACATCTTAGTTAGGTTTGGTGTAATATTAAGTTCGGAGAGGAGTTAAAATTAAATATAAGTGATTTGGTTTTACTTTCAACGTCTCGAATTTGTGTTAACTCTCATTATATTTATTTCGTACCGTTGAGAGTATGTATGGTCTATTGTTTATTTAATGAATCTGATTCTCGAGAAGGAAACTCATTACCATTAGACATATAAGGGCCACATAACACTGTGAGGTTTAATATAATCCGACTTCATATATTTATAAATCTTCAGTTTCATCACTTTTTATGTTTAATATTAAATATTTTTATTGTTTTTTTACTAAAATTATGGCTGTACCGTTGTATGTGGACAAATGGTATCAATATTGAAATATAAAGTCTTGATGTTAGAGTTCTGATACAAAAAAGATAACGTCAATCATGTTTTAGAACTACTGTATGTATTGATTTGAGACAGTTAGTTGTGTGTCACATAATGATCGGTGAAAAATATTTATACAATTTTATTGATTGATAATTACGGTACAAGTTTGAAGTTAGATGTTGAAATAAATAAAAACATTCAATTATGAAGTATATTTAAAGCAAGGTTTCAGCGTGTTACAAGAGATATTTTTACGTTTGACTCGTTTAACCAAATAAACAAAATGTTAATCACAACTGAAATTAATACATTCCTGGTATTTCGAGGTATTATTTTGCAACTGTTAATTGTACGAAGGTTGAAGAAGTAGAAAGAAAACTATAGCAATATTTAATTTTTAACGGACTTCTTGATACAGACCTGGTTTTTAACGATTTAAAAGAATATTGCTGCATTAACAAAACCAGTTGTAACACATGGTCAAAGTTAAACTTGTATGCCTATTAAAATACTATAGTATGAGACATATCACTACACGCCTGGCCTTATTCCTTATTATTCATCAATAATGTAAAATACATCACAATTAATATTTATTATACTAGTTTTATCGCAAGAAATTAATCTTCTATACTCATCCGTAAAGTTTAAACAATGTATTGAGATTGTTCCCTGAGGGGCTAAACGCATAAAAACCCCACAGCTGCGCACACGACTTCACGTATTAACAGAATTAAGACTCGACATGATGAATGAATATCAGATACAACTTACTTGCCTTCAGCTTATGTAGAACATTCGTCAGTTTTGACATTGAAATTCAGTTTTAAAATGAGGAATTCAGCTTATAATTAAATCGTCTCGCAGTAAACCACTAAACACAGGATAATTATTAATTTTCTTGTTTGTGAGCGGTAGGCCTCCGTCAACTGGTCAAAGTTCGGGATTCGTAGATAAAGGTTGCTAGCCTCTTCAGTACGCAACGCTGTCTCAAAATAATATATTATCGTAAGTAAATGGAATAGGAATTCATTCAAATTATACCAATGTATGTTGATGACAAATCACTAATAGTTAAAAATATTATGGTATGAATGTATCATTAATAATGGGTAAAACGTTTGATTAGAAAGACATTTTAAATGCGTGGTTACAGGTAATTAAACTTTTACCTGATTCTAGTAATATTAAAAAAAAAACATAAAATAAGATTTTGGAATTTTTTACACATTTTTTCCATAATTGCTTTACATTTTGACATGTAGTTTATCTGCTTCTGTTTGCGACTTTTATAATTAAACCATTTTTTACTGATTCAGAAAATGTTATCAAGAATTCCCAATTTGCAGAAATTTAGTAATTGCAGTAATAATATAATTTCCTGTATATTTCGCAATTATAATATTATTATGAGTATCAGATGACAGGAATTATTACAATACAAAACTATGTATATTGCTACCAGTTGTTGTTTGATAGCTCTGAGTTAGGGCGTTGTAATAGTAACATTAATATTTCAGAGGGCAGTATTCAGTGAAATTAATTGGAACTCTTTAAGCTAAGCAATAATTATCTGTGCCAACAAAATAATTTTCAATTTAATCCTGGAATTTCCCGTTTTATTGTTCCTCTTTTCCTGATTAAACAATGATTATAAAGGAATAAATTTTGCAAACAATTTGAAATCAGTATGGTCTATGGATTGATAGATTATATAGCGAGAACACATTAATTTTGAAAAGGTTTTGATGAATAAACAATCTTAACCCATACAAATATCGAGTTCACAAAAAATATTCATACACTTTTTTGATGAAATTATTTATTATTTTGAAAGGTTGTTTCTGTAACATATTAAATCTTTTAAGCAGTATTAATTATGTAATTATTTATTGAAATTAAGACAAATACATCTATTTATAGAGGAAAATAAGGTGGCAAATGAACACGGAGACTGAAGAAGCAGGAAGTTACAACCTTTATGATTCTACTTTCCCTTGTCGCTCGTCTCTGACCTCTGTTAAATTTCACAACTTTTTGATTGGAAAAGTTTACGAAAGTATTCAAATTAGCGCTCTGTGGAGGAATAAAAGTTTTACCTTTTACAAAAAAGAATTGCATTATTTATAATAGCGCAGAAGGTAGTTAGTGACTTATTTAGAATACTCTGAGAAAATTGTTAATTAGAAAATTTTAGTAATTATACTTTCTTTCAGTTGTAAGTGTACGATCGGAAGATTAAAAGTAAAATATTTAAAATAAATAGATTAGCTTTGGCGATGGATATCCATAATTGTCTGAAGAAGTCTGGACAGACGAACAATGTTTCTTATGCTGAGTTAAATAAATAACTGTACCAGTATTCAGCACAAAATTTGAGATGTCTAGAGTAGCTGGAGGTTCACATTCTCTCTGTATACTCATACGATTTTATTATTGATCCGGATTCCCATCAAACTGCAAACCTTTGGTCTCACCGACTAAAGACTGATGCTGAGATAGTAAATACATTACATTATTTGGACCATTCAGACTTATATTATATTGAGAGTAGTGGTGCGTTAACACCTATACTACAGTATATTTGATAATGATATGTATATCAAATATAAATAAATATATCAAATAATTTAATTTAAAATATTGACGTGACAAATTAGTTGCTGAGCTTTAGCGAAGCCTATCACTCGATAGCTGGAAAAATGTTATTTATGTCTGTCTGTTCGTGTGATAACTCAAAATCACAGTCATCCGTAGACTTGAAATTGTGTTCGTAGCATCACTTCTCTGTAAGCAACATTGGGTTCGATTATGGTACGTGCCACATTATGGAATTTTGTTGAGCGTAAATGAATATTTTATAATTTTTCTAATAGGTAGTTTTTTATTTGTCTTGAAGGTAACCATGTTGGAAGCGAGAAAATAGAAGAATAAATAATTTTTAAAGAAACTGTATACACTCATAAGAGATTTTGACGTGTGAAATTTTTATTCATAAAGTAAAATGAAAAACAATACAATGGGAAGTTGATATTAAAATGTAACAAGTATTGATTTCAACGCACTCTTGCGTTGTAGTACCCTCCCTGACGGGGTCAACCCTCCTCTAGTCCATTGTCTACAACGCGTGTCTCCTGGGTACCGCTAAATGAGCAACAGCGATTTGTCACCTGCGCACCTGACCACCATGAATACGCAAATCATTACACGGGAAACCGGTCCTTGCCATAGCCTAGACAAGGTCCTCAAAGGCAGTTCTGGACGTGTATGTTATTGTGAAAGCACCCAGATTCCATTCTACGATTGTTTATTCAAACCATTTACTGAACAGGAACAGACAAGCAGCATCAGCAGGCGTTAAAACTGAAATCATCAGTAAGACTCCGTTATTCATGAAATGACGGACGTAATAAAGTGATAAAGCCATAGCCTAGACAAGGTCCTCAGAGGCAGTTCTGGACGTGTATGTTATTGTGAAAGCACCCAGATTCCATTCTACGATTTGTTTATTCAAACCATTTACTGAACAGGAACAGACAAGCAGCATCAGCAGGCGTTAAAAAACTGAAATCATCAGTAAGACTCCGTTATTAATGAAATGACGGACGTAATAAAGTGATAAAGCCATAACCTAGACAAGGTCCTCAAAGACAGTTCTGGACGTGTATGTTATTGTGAAAACACCCAGATTCCATTCTACGATTGTTTATTCAAACCATTTACTGAACAGGAACAGACAAGCATCATCAGCATGCGTTAAAAACTGAAATCATCAGTAAGACTCCGTTATTCTTGAAATGACGGACGTAATAAAGTGATAAAGCCATAACCTAGACAAGGTCCTCAAAGACAGTTCTGGACGTGTATGTTATTGTGAAAAGCACCCAGATTCCATTCTACGATTGTTTATTCAAACCATTTACTGAACAACAGGAACAGACAAGCAGCATCAAGCATGCGTTAAAACTGAAAATCATCAGTAAGACTTTCCGTTATTCATGAAATGACGGACGTAATAAAGTGATAAAGCCATAACCTAGACAAGGTCCTCAAAGACAGTTCTGGACGTGTATGTTATTGTGAAAGCACCCAGATTCCATTCTACGATTGTTTATTCAAACCATTTACTGAACAGGAACAGACAAGCAGCATCAGCATGCGTTTAAAAACTGAAATCATCAGTAAGACTCCGTTATTCATGAAATGACGGACGTAATAAAGTGATAAAGCCATAACCTAGACAAGGTCCTCAAAGACAGTTCTGGACGTGTATGTTATTGTGAAAGCACCCAGATTCCATTCTACGATTGTTTATTCAAAACCATTTTACTGAACAGGAACAGACAAGCAGCATCAGCATGCGTTAAAACTGAAATCATCAGTAAGACTCCGTTATTCATGAAATGACGGACGTAATAAAGTGATAAAGCCATAACCTAGACAAGGTCCTCAAAGACAGTTCTGGACGTGTATGTTATTGTGAAAGCACCCAGATTCCATTCTACGATGTTTATTCAAACCATTTACTGAACAGGAACAGACAAGCAGCATCAGCATGCGTTTTAAAACTGAAATCATCAGTAAGACTCCGTTATTCATGAAATGACGGACGTAATAAAGTGATAAAGCCATAACCTAGACAAGGTCCTCAAAGACAGTTCTGGACGTGTATGTTATTGTGAAAGCACCCAGATTCCATTCTACGATTGTTTATTCAAACCATTTACTGAACAGGAACAGACAAGCAGCATCAGCATGCGTTAAAACTGAAATCATCAGTAAGACTCCGTTATTCATGAAATGACGGACGTAATAAAGTGATAAAGCCATAACCTAGACAAGGTCCTCAAAGACAGTTCTGGACGTGTATGTTATTGTGAAAGCACCCAGATTCCATTCTACGATTGTTTATTCAAACCATTTACTGAACAGGAACAGACAAGCAGCATCAGCAGGCGTTAAAACTGAAATCATCAGTAAGACTCCGTTATTCTTGAAATGACGGACGTAATAAAGTGATAAAGCCATAACCTAGACAAGGTCCTCAAAGACAGTTCTGGACGTGTATGTTATTGTGAAAGCACCCAGATTCCATTCTACGATTGTTTATTCAAACAATTTACTGAACAGGAACAGACAAGCAGCATCAGCATGCGTTTAAAACTGAAATCATCAGTAAGACTCCGTTATTCTTGAAATGACGGACGTAATAAAGTGATAAAGCCATAACCTAGACAAGGTCCCTCAAAGACAGTTCTGGACGTGTATGTTATTGTGAAAGCACCCAGATTCCATTCTACGATTGTTTATTCAAACCATTTACTGAACAGGAACAGACAAGCAGCATCAGCATGCGTTAAAAACTGAAATCATCAGTAAGACTCCGTTATTCATGAAATGACGGACGTAATAAAGTGATAAAAGCCATAACCTAGACAAGGTCCTCAAAGACAGTTTCTGGACGTGTATGTTATTGTGAAAGCACCCAGATTCCATTCTACGATTGTTTATTCAAACCATTTACTGAACAGGAACAGACAAGCAGCATCAGCATGCGTTTAAAACTGAAATCATCAGTAAGACTCCGTTATTCATGAAATGACGGACGTAATAAAGTGATAAAGCCATAACCTAGACAAGGTCCTCAAAGACAGTTCTGGACGTGTATGTTATTGTGAAAGCACCCAGATTCCATTCTACGATTGTTTATTCAAACCATTTTACTGAACAGGAACAGACAAGCAGCATCAGCAGGCGTTTTAAAACTGAAATCATCAGTAAGACTCCGTTATTCATGAAATGACGGACGTAATAAAGTGATAAAGCCATAACCTAGACAAGGTCCTCAGAGGCAGTTCTGGACGTGTATGTTATTGTGAAAGCACCCAGATTCCATTCTACGATTGTTTATTCAAACCATTTACTGAACAGGAACAGACAAGCAGCATCAGCAGGCGTTAAAAACTGAAATCATCAGTAAGACTCCGTTATTCATGAAATGACGGACCGTAATTAAAGTGATAAAGCCATAACCTAGACAAGGTCCTCAAAGACAGTTCTGACGTGTATGTTATTGTGAAAGCACCCAGATTCCATTCTATACGATTGTTTATTCAAAACCATTTACTGAACAGGAACAGACAAGCAGCATCAGCATGCGTTAAAACTGAAATCATCAGTAAGACTCCGTTATTCATGAAATGACGGACGTAATAAAGTGATAAAGCCATAACCTAGACAAGGTCCTCAAAGACAGTTCTGGACGTGTATGTTATTGTGAAAGCACCCAGATTCCATTCTACGATTGTTTATTCAAACCATTTACTGAACAGGAACAGACAAGCAGCATCAGCAGGCGTTAAAACTGAAATCATCAGTAAGACTCCGTTATTCATGAAATGACGGACGTAATAAAGTGATAAAGCCATAACCTAGACAAGGTCCTCAGAGGCAGTTCTGGACGTGTATGTTATTGTGAAAGCACCCAGATTCCATTCTACGATTGTTTATTCAAACCATTTACTGAACAGGAACAGACAAGCAGCATCAGCAGGCGTTAAAACTGAAATCATCAGGTAAGACTCCGTTTATTCATGAAATGACGGACGTAATAAAGTGATAAAGCCATAACCTAGACAAGGTCCTCAAAGACAGTTCTGGACGTGTATGTTATTGTGAAAGCACCCAGATTCCATTCTACGATTGTTTTATTCAAACCATTTACTGAACAGGAACAGACAAGCAGCAACAGCATGCGTTTAAAATTGAAATCATCAGTAAGACTCCGTTATTCATGAAATGACGGACGTAATAAAGTGATAAAGCCATAACCTAGACAAGGTCCTCAGAGGCAGTTCAGGACGTGTTTGTTATTGTGAAAGCACCCAGATTCCATTCTACGATTGTTTATTCCAAAACCATTTACTGAACAGGAACAGACAAGCAGCATCAGCATGCGTTAAAACTGAAATCATCAGTAAGACTCCGTTATTCATGAAATGACGGACGTAATAAAGTGATAAAGCCATAACCTAGACAAGGTCCTCAAAGACAGTTCTGGACGTGTATGTTATTTGTGAAAGCACCCAGATTCCATTCTACGATTGTTTATTCAAACCATTTACTGAACAGGAACAGACAAGCAGCATCAGCAGGCGTTAAAAACTGAAATCATCAATAAGACTCCGTTATTCATGAAATGACGGACGTAATAAAGTGATAAAGCCATAACCTAGACAAGGTCCTCAAAGACAGTTCTGGACGTGTATGTTATTGTGAAAGCACCCAGATTCCATTCTACGATTGTTTTATTCAAACCATTTACTGAAAAGGAACAGACAAGCAGCATCAGCAGGCGTTAAAACTGAAATCATCAGTAAGACTCCGTTATTCATGAAATGACGGACGTAATAAAGTGATAAAGCCATAACCTAGACAAGGTCCTCAAAGACAGTTCTGGACGTGTATGTTATTGTGAAAGCACCCAGATTCCATTCTACGATTGTTTATTCAAACCATTTACTGAAAAGGAACAGACAAGCAGCATCAGCAGACGTTAAAACTGAAATCATCAGTAAGACTCCGTTATTCATGAAATGACGGACGTGATAAGGTGGAAGTTATCAAAGCCGAACGTAGACGAAGCGGTTCACATTGATGCTACTATAACGCCTTGTCTAGTGGAGATGGAACAGAGATACAACTCAAGAGCATCATTATCGGGGATTTCAACAGTTCACTAAATGGGGCTATCCAAGAACTACTACCAACGGGCGGTTCTTGAAGGAATTTCGTGGACAAACTCCTGCTTGACGTACCAAATATATCCCTCACTTTCCTATTATTTGCAGGAAGCCAATCTATACCAGATTTAGTCATCAGTCATCCTCATCCAAGTGTCACCTTATTAGATGACACAGGAGGCAGCGGACATGGAGCTCCCCTAATGACCTATAAAATTACAAATGATAGACGACCCCTAAACACAGCTGCAAGCTGGAATTTAAATACAGCAAAGTGGGAGAATTATTCCAAACGTACCAATGAGGAATTTGCAATGCTTATAGTCTCAAACCCTGAAAACACTACCATGACTATAACTGAAATCATACTAAAATGCGCCACGGAATGAATTCGCAGGGGAAAGGAAAATAACCTATTCTGTAATCCCATGCTGGAGAAGCTGAAATCCGACAGAAATAAAGCATACAAATCACTCAGACTTTCGCAAGAAGCAGGTCATTCTGAGTTAAGGTATTAAATCAGGCAAAATAAATGCGAGAACACTCGATTTCAGGAAAGATGGCACCAAAGCCCAGCGCTTTGTATCTACTCTGAAAAAAATAATGGAAAAGAGCAACAACATCTACCGATAAAAAGTAGAGGCAAAAAGCCGAAGTCACGTACACAAATAGCTGATTTATCGTGCAAGCTTCTACAAAGTAGGTAACTAAAAATAGATAAAAGTGGGAAAGAAAGACTGTTGAAATCACCCCCCACTCCAGTGCCTCGACCAAAAATTTATCTATATTTCATGTACGATTTCTCTGAAATAAAGTTGGAAACCTAACATCCCGTAACCCAATGGAAGAAGAAGAAAGCATATGCTATAGACAGGTATTTCATGAAATGTTAATCGACCTTGGGGATGTAGCAAAGAAGGTTCTTCTTATACTGATAAAAACCTCACCTGCAATACTAGAGTTCCCAATCAATTGAAAAAAATGAAGTATACCAACTGTAAAGAAAGGAAAGAACCCATTTAATATGGACAGCTGCCGCCTCATCGCACTAACAAGCTCTCTAAGACAACTGGCTGAACGAATAGTAATAAGCAGGCTGCTCCTTGCAACAAGCCATCTTGTCAGCCTGAACGATACTTAAACTGGGTTTATAATACACATAAATAGCGTGGATGAAATAGTTACTTTTACCTAGCATATCAAAGACGTTTTTCTTGGGAAAATGTCCACCGGCCAATTCTTGTGAATTCTGAAGCAGGTTACGTACTACTGTATCAGTGAGGCGAGTCACGCTATTGCACAAGATGGCTGAAACTGCCATCCTCGGGAAACTTTTTAATAGGATAAAATACCTCCTACGGGACCGCTCTGAAAGAGTGCGATTGAACCACCACACCTCAAAATGTCCCCTTACAAAGACAGAGTTCAGTCCAGGTGCCGTAATTAGCTGTAAACTGTTTAACATCAACGACGTGCTACAATCCATTAGAGACATACCAAGAGTCGAAACTGCTATATGCCTACGACGAATTTGGGCATCCAGCAACAACCTTAAAGGCCTAGAATGTATCAACTATAAAACAATGTAGAGAAATGGGCCGACAAAAACTTTCTCTCAATACTTTGCCTCAATACAAGGCAGCCCATCATCACGCATACTTACAAAGGGGTACACAGAGGAGCAAGATGTACCAATACAACTTGGCGTTCACACCGAGAAGAAAATGTTTTAGGGACCACATATAGAATTATCCACATAAAAAAGGCTCTTGGAGACGCTGTTAACTGAAACGGTTGGTTGCCACAAAATGAGGTACTACACAAAATGTGTAGAAGCATTATTTACGAAGTATATTTTTGAGATCTATTAATCATGAACATTGACATAATATATTGGATAACATAAAATATGCCTTCTTCCGTTTTTAAATTACATACAGCCTCACAATTTGTGTAATTACTCGTAAAAGAGCATTAATAGTAAAAGCTAAGGGCTTTGACTTTGTTATTCCTCCACACTGACCTGAAATAGTTCAATAGATTGTATTTTAAAAAAATATCATGGACTGTCGAAAAGACATTCCAGATATTTCACGGTAATTTATAAAACTTATTTCGCTTTTGGACTTCCAGATCCCAAACTAATTTTTATACATAAATCTAAAATGGATCAGAAGGTTAGAATATCTTTTAGTGACTGTCACGTATGTCTAGAATGATCAGATTTTAAAAGACTAAGCCTATGCATGGGGTCGCTATTTCCAACAGGAAATTGAGTGCAAAGCCGTGGATAACGGCTAGTTATTAAATATTATAATGAACTGCTTAATATAGGTATGGAACGAAATGTGCTCTCGTATTGCTGGTATGACACTGTAGTATTCCCGTAGTGAAAATTGAATTCGATGATTATAATACATAGAATGTATGTTCCTGTATAGTAATGTATTAGTCGGCGTAATCCCTTTATCGGAATAAAGCATGATTTAGTTTCACATCAATTAAGGAAAGCAAAGAGCGAAAGGCTTGAATGGTCTTTCATAAAATAATGTTAGAGCAAAATAACAAAGGGGTACTCTGGAATGGTCTGAAAAAGTTAAGGTACAGTCGGGTGAAGAGAAAGTGGGCCAGGCTAGAGCTCAATGCGGGAACTGCCTCAAGATAAAAGGATTTTTATGGCTTTCATTTCTCCCACATAATCCTTTGCGACTGCCGAGGAATCTCTGCTTTAGGCGTTGATAAAGGATCTCTCGGTGGATGGGAAAACTTCAAACCGTATTCAAGTGACGTCACCTAGAGTAGAAAGTTTTGGAATGCAGGTTGCAACTTATATTCCACAAAGCTGAGATCGTTAACTGCCGAAGTATGACTAAGACAAAACTATTGATATATTTGAAGAATTTATTTACAAAACTATAGGTTTTAGGGTTTTCCGAAAGAGTAAATCCTAGAGGCTAAAGTTGAAAGTTTTGAGATCTTAACACATTGGAGGCAACTTATTACTATTCCGGTTGTCCTAAACTGTGTATATGACTCGTGTCGCAGTGAAGGTGTTTACAACCTAATCTGTGGCTACAGATGCATCATAGTTTAACAACGTATTCTGTAACTATAGATGTATCATAGTTTACCACATTGACTTCTGTGCAAGCAACTTTTTACTACTCTGGTTGACCTGAATTCGATGTATGACTCCTGTCGCAGTAAAAGTGTTAATAACATATTCTGTAGCTATAGATGCATCATAGTTTACCACATTGACTTCTGTGCAAGCAACTTTTTACTACTCTGGTTGACCTGAATTCGATGTATGACTCCTGTTGCAGTAAGTGTTAATAACATATTCTGTAGCTGTAGATGCATCGCAGTTTAACACATTGATTGCTGTGAACGCAATTGTTTACTATTCCGGTTACCTGAAGTCGGTATACGTCTCGTTCGTAGTGAAGGCGTTAGGAGGCCCTAAAAGATGTTTGAGGAACATGATCTTAAAGGTTGTGACCATATTTCTACGGTCTTATTTTCAATCAAAGAACAGTATTTATAAAATATAAATACTTCCAAAATAATTAAAAAGTTAGAATGAATATGACGTAGGTGCCTATTTATTCGGCAATTAACATACGTTAAAAACGACTATGAGATAAACTTGTTATGTATGTAAAAAGTGTTGAGGATTATGGATGGCCTAATAACAAACCTATAATTAACTTTAACAGTAAATAACCATAGTAAGGACTATTAAATTAACTTCTAATGAGTACGTAATTTTAAGCTAATAAAACTTTGCATTGTTAACATCACGTATTACCCATAATTGTGTTTCTATGAATTCTTTGCGTCGTTGCAGTTTATTTACAGTAATATAAAATCAATGTTGTAGATAATGACATTTAAAATTTGTGACAAGAAAAAATTCAAATGAAAATTTCAAGTAAAATATATATATATATATATATATATATATATATATATATATATATATATATATAAATACTTAAAGAAAGCTTGATAAATAGATAGTATTTACTCTGTCAGGAATTGATCCCGAACCTCCCACTTGATTTGCGAGAATGCTGGCAATTCCTTTTAGGGCCTATCTTTTTGATTATCAATAATTTTGTACTAATTTACACTCTCACACATATTTTTTCATCATGCTGTACGTATACTGACTATGTGAAAAATAAAAACTTTCAGTTTTCAGTCATGCAAACTTGAAATACAGTTATTCACATCTGCGAGAGTTATTCACACTACTGGAAAATAAAAAAAGTCCTGTAAAGATTTTCCTAATTTCTACATTTAAGTTTGCGCTGATTTCCGTTCTCTGGTACTCTGGTTGCCTGTTATGGTTGAAACCTCCAAGAAAAGTACAGCAAAGTCGATTCTTCAAAGTTCAAAGACTTTCGGTCGGTTTCATTTCAATGCTACTTTCGTCTTTGTAAGACTTCACCAGGAAAATTCACCCTTTGAACTTTTCCTCTTATAAATAGCAATTTTGTTGATTGGGTTCTTTTGACTTGAAGACGAAGTTAATAAAGATGTGTACGTTACGTTTTATGCAGGGCATTTTACTTATTTACACTTTAAATATTAACTACAATGTAAATGTAGGATCAACTGAGTAAACAGTATTGGATAAATAAGTGTTAAAAGCAATCCCCATTCACAGTTCATGCATTTATATTGAATCCCATTTACACATAATCCTTCCATTTTCATACTTCACCATTCAATAACGTAGGCAGCACCTAAGCAGGGTTGCAAACATTCGTACGGTTAAAACTAATGGTATTTTTTTATAACTTTAGCATAATACTAGTTTTATCCTCTTTCAGCGAATTAACAATGTGGAGCTTATAGCATAAAATCATAATTCAGCGTAATACGAGGTTCATGTCAAACAAAACAGGGCGTTTCAATAATATTCACCCTTAAAGTGTAAAATAAATGTATTTACTTAAAATAAATTTATGAATGAGTAGTGCTTTAATTTGTTATACTTTCAACATGTTAATTAGCAGTGAATATTTAAATTATGTAAATTAACACTGATCAACAAGATTGATAAGCGGTACTTAATAAATGAATTTTTATGGATCTTTTAGATATCAAAGAAATTTGTTTCAACGATTTGAAAAGACGTAAATGTATAAATGTTGTACTTAATAAATGGAAAAATTCAAGATATTGGTTGGAATGCAAATTTTTAACAACAAAACATTTTTTGGGGAATTTCGAAGCAAACGTTGATTGTATTCGTAGTTAATATAGTAATACATCAGATTCAAAGTGCATCGATGGATTAATAGATTGATTTATACGAAATTGTTAACAAATGCCTATATATAATTATATATATATATATATATATATATATATATATATATATATATATATATATATATATTCGAAGTGATTTGTGTTAGTCGCATTGTGTAATAACCGATCAGTAGCTTTTAATTTTTTTGAGAGCCTACTATTTCGAATATATTTTTAAGAAAATGGCTAACGACATTACCTACGAAATTTTGACATTTGTTGCACTACTTTACTAGAAAATATGATAATTATCGTGAACACTCATATTCCTGCTTTGTTTTTGACATACTTCTTAAAACATTGTGCAAACGCCATTTTGAGATGAGACGAAGAATGTTATAAGACTAAGTAGTTTATAAGAATTTTTCAGAAATGTACTAAGGAATGGAATACCTACTTCTCTAAATTTAGCCTTTCGATGCTTTAACGGGTGACATTTGTATCTCTCTAACACTCTCTTTTGAAATTGTTGCTCACCTCCACACTGACTCTTGAGGATATTTGAAATGTATTAGTTGTTTAGAACTTCGTGATAAATGTTTCTTCATTTAGCTATATTGTATTATTATGGGCTTCGCTAAAGGTTAGCCAATAAATACATAAAATATATAATTTTACTACCACCGTATTGCTTATACTCACCGCAGAAAGGGATAAAGCCACAATGCGGACATAAAATTTGATCGGCTTAGAGTATTGGTATCGACAAACGAACCGCTCAGCCTAAACCCTCTTTATACTTTAGCATGAGTAAGTGTGGTTAGTTGCTACCTGTTCGGGTCTATTGTTGTTTACTTTTATTGAAGCCTTTGCAGTCGAGAGCCAATTTCGATTGTATAACGACACAACCTAGTTTTTATTGACATGTATAGTGGAGTTTCCCTTAAGAAAAAAACCGATCGTCAGCCACGCCAGGGTTGGAAGTCGGAACCACCATCAGCTAACCATATACAAACCCTTAAAATCACCAATTTCAGTCTCCTTATCCAGTTTTTTTTGACATAATACAACTATTATTTTTGTGGTTGACGGTCGTTTGTAAATGAACCAAGGTATAATAAACGTAATCTGAGTAAAACTTATCGTTTCAATTTTAAACCTTTTGATAAACCCAGATTTTAACCTAAACCAAGACTTAGCGTGGCTGACGATAGATTTCTTTCATAAGAAAATTCTTATCGACTTCAAGAAAAATTAGGTTGTGAGCTTATACATTGCAGATTGGCTGACGACTCCTGGACAATTATTTTTATTTCAGATATAAGCTTTATTACATTGTTTTTTCAATAATAAATGCAAAAATAAGCACTATACGCTGAAAATTTTCTGTATTTTTCAAGTATGAAATTTTTTATGACTTGTTTTCTCAAAGTATTCCAAGCATTCTGTACGGCCTATTATTTTATGACGAAGATAACAACGTGTTCATTTCCTAAACCGAGGTCTATTAAACTGTGTGAGGAACTGAAAATGGATAGTCTGCGTCATAATTTTAGTTCCAATTCCCACGCTAATATGAGTAAATCCATTGACTCAGAGAAAGTGTTGTCTATTTTTAAAATAATTTTAACGACTTGCTTTATTTTCTAAAATGTTGCTATAGATTTTAACTCGTTGATTGTGACAGACAGCTTACGGTGTAGAGCACATTGACAGTGGTCGGTCTTACTTAGTGTAAATTAGTAGTGAAGATTTTAAATTAACTTAGTGACGACCTCGAGACTTGAAACTTTGAACATAACTCCGAACTGGGTGCCAATGTATTTATTTGTAGTGTACTTGTTTAAGTAAGAATAAAAATAAAATTCTAAAATGATTGCACTGTTCTAAAAAATTAAAAAATTAATAAAAGTAAAAAATTATAGAAACGGAAACCAACGAATTTAAACAAAGTATACCATAAAGGTTAATCATATGACATATATTACAATCACTGTTACATATAATTATTTCAATGTCAATTTAATTAATAATCAGTTCAAATGTAGCGGAAGTTATGTAACATTTTTGATGTGTTTTTAAAATCATGTTTAATAACATCCGCCTACAGTTACAATCCACCCACCTTCGTTGACTAGAGTTCAACAGGAGGAAAGTTAAATGAATTCTTAAAGTATTGAGTAAAATGTAGCTATTGAAGCTGTAAGTGCTTCTTCATAAAACAGTCAGATATATTCTTACATTTACTGAAGCCACATGAAGGGTTCAATTTCAATGTTATATTTTGTCTTCAGGGCCAAGCATGAATACAAAGTTGTTTCATGTGCAGTTTCAATGTTATATTTGTCTTCATGGCCAAGCATGAATTCAAAGTTGTTTCATGTGGGTGCAGTTTCAATGTTATATTTGTCTTCAGGGCCAAGCATGAATACAAAGTTGTTTCATGTGGGTGCAGTTTCAATGTTATATTTGTCTTCAGGGCCAAGCATGAATACAAAGTTGTTCCATGTGGGCGATTGATTATGTACAACGTGGCAACACCGCGACTAGTCACGTGACATGGGCTGGCGACAGTGCCTAGACACATATCTAGGAAATAATAAAATAAAAATGCTTTTTGATTTATAAATTTAGATGATGTATAAATGCTACGGTATATTTTAATAGCAAATTGCATTTATAATCATACGTTTATAAAATTTGTAGTTTATGGGATTACTTATGGGATACTTCATTCTCAAAATAAAGGAAAACGTACAATTACCTAGCATTATTTTCTTTTTTTAATTCATAGAGATACACGGATATATATATATATATATATATATATATATATATATATATTCTATCCTTATTACTGTTTATTTACTTTCGTTTGTACTGTTTTCTTTTATATTTTATACAATTTATGCACCTGAAGACGGTTTTCACCGAAATGAAATATAGTGCCAATGTTTTAAAAACATTTTATTTGTACAGTAATTTACTATATATATATATATATATATATATATATATATATATATATATATATATATATATATATATATATATATAAACGCCCAAATAAAAAATAATTGAATCGTTAAAAGTGAGGGCTCTGTGGTGTAATGGTAGCACATTCACCCGGAAAGTGCGAGATCCGGGTTCGAGTCCCGGCGGAGCAAGTACTTTTTGCGATTCAATGTTTATTGAAATTAAATTGGGCTATTGCCACTTATACAAATTTAAATCAATAACTTGATTGTTACCACCGGGTAGTATCGTATAGAAATACAGATTATTGCGTTAAGATTGCGATAATTTCTAACGAAAGTAATGTTAATAAAAATCTAACATGTATTTACATACTTACGTACGTTACATGCATTTTAGACGGTTATACATTTCATGGCTCAATGGAATGTTACAGTTATTTGCATTTTGAAGAGCCATATACATTTTGAAAGACAAATATTACAACAATAATGTCACTACATGTCAAACTAACAAAAAAACATATGTCAGAGTCTCCTATAGGTACTCTACAAATATACAAAATTTGTATTACCGAAACTCCAGTTCATTAAAATATCTTTTTGCTTCAATAACCAAGTATAATATTATGAGTTTGGAATGTATGTATTGTCACATTCCGTCCTAAAATAACAGGGCAATCAAACGTCCTGCGATATTCTAGCCCGATGCTTTGTACACAACAAAAACAATAAATTCAGGTATCGAAGATATATAATTCAGTTGCTTCAGATTTTCTACATCCAATCGAACATTTTCATGTTATAATGTTTTTCGTATAAACGTCTAATTGATTAAAATGTTTTACAAACAACAAAACCAAATTTCTATTATCGGTAATAGAAAAGTTCAATTATGAATGTATGTTGTACGATCATGTAATTGATTAAAAACATCAATTTCCCTTGGTGACATGAAATGTAATATACTCGTGTCCCAAGACCCAAGTAAATAAATGTGACTTGTTGGACATAAGACTTCTCCGGAGGGGTTTAAAGAAGATAAGCTGACGCGCGCCGGCTCTTCCTTTTTGTGATATGTAATTTGAGGGATATGTTTGTGTGGATTTTGAGAGCTCACGGCAAAATGAAACCTCGTGTTTTAAAATAAATTAAATACTATTAGTTTAATTAAATACTATTTAAGTGAAACAAACTCAATGTAACCAGACTTAGAAAAATATATACACTTTTACTTGACATATTAAATAAGAATTAAAAAATATCTACAAGCATTTATTATACGCATAAATAGCCAGAATGTGTAATTATTGTACTTGGACATATTTTTTATTATAACAGGGAATTATGAAAACCATCTAAGATTATCAATATAGAAATCAAAATATTATTACTTACCATAATACTCGTATTTACTTTAAAATGTAATGGAACAATGTTAATTGGTAAATTGGTATAATGCAACTTCTTGTGAGAAGGGCTGTCGTATACTAATGGCATCCGAATATTTGATTAATTTTTCTACCACATTTACATTAATAATTTATTTCTTACAGAAGGTCCTAATCCAGTTGAGTTTAGAATCAAATTACTGCGTTTATCTTGGTAGAATACCTGATGAGGTATTAGTGGCCATGGATGACCGGTGATGATGAAGCATCATTGCATGATTGTAACTGTACCCCCAGAGTTAGAGTTACACAATTGTTATAGAAATTTGTATGTTTGCAGATGTCCTGACCAAGGCTCCCGGGGCAGGATGGCTGCCCCAGACGACGACTACGTGCGGCGGGAGAGGTTGCTGCTCCTCCACCACTCCGGCGACCGGTACTTGGTACCACCGGGTCCCGGAGAACGCTACATCCCGCCACCCGATCGCTACCTGCCGCCTCCCGCCCCGGCGCCCTCGGACCGCTACCATCCCGCCTCGCCCGCCACTTCAGACCGCTACAACCCGCCCCCTGCTCCAGCGCCCAACGAGCGGTACGTTCCACCTCTCTCGCCTTCCCGGTACGACCGCTACACGGACCGTTACCAGGACAGATATTACCAGGACCGCTTCTCCCCCCAGTCGCCTTCCAGTTACCACTCGGAGCGTAGCTACCTATGCGGCAATTTAGACAGGTATATAAACTCCGAGCGGTTTCTTCAGAGTCCTCCTACCTCCGTGACCCCGGGCGGTCCCGGGGACCCTTACATGAGAAGGGACCTGGGGTACCACCACCACTACCGGCTCCCGCCTCCACCGGGGTTCTACCATCCGGTGTACCAGCGGACCTTGCCTTCGGCTCCGATGAGGCATCACGTGGTCCACCACCGAGGGCACGTCCGCTGCTGCCCCAGTCTCTACCCGCAGGACTATGTGCGTGAGGGGAACGGTGGGGGAGGGAGTGCGCGAGATTACGTCACCTCTCCTGTCCTTCCCCGGGGACGGACTTGCTCGAACAGGCTAACCGGTAACGGAAGTGCGACGTCCACCGGAACTACTCCGGTGGAGTACGTGGGCTCTAGTGGAGGGCGGTACGTCTCCACCACCCCGCCCTTACCGCGATGTAGCAGCGTGAGTGATGTGAAGAACGGTGAGTGTGTGAACACCAGGAGACCTTGTGATAGTATGACGTTGTGCTGCACCACGAGACGACCTCTGCCTCAGCAATGTAACACGCAACTGCTGACTCCCCACCACAACTCTGTATGGTGAGTGAAAACTTATGTTCATATCTCAGTAGATACCAATTAATGCTATACAAGTAGTGATGTGGGCCGGGTAAATACCCAGCGGGACGGTAATCACAGATATGATACTTAACCAAAACGTTATTTAAATACGCAAAACGAGGGTATTTTTTATTGCACTTTTTGTTGTTTTCACGAAGTGTTGAGCAAACAAGGATTGAAAACAGTAATTTCATATCTTAAATTTAAATTAGCAGCAATATTCATCCTTACAAATTAAAAAAAGTAAAAAATAGTTCCGGGTGTTTATGGGTATTTACAATTCTTACAATGTTATTTCTCTCCACCTTTCTGAGTTCTCTAAATGCTTGTTACATTGATATATTCTTAAAATAATATAAAATATTGGGGGTATATCTTTTTATTGTTTTAATATGTGTTGAAGTATTGAATAACGTTTGGTAACAAATATTACAGTGGTACTGTACATACCAAAATAACAGAATCATGAGACTAGAACTTAATTTGTTACAATTAGAGTACACCAACATATATCTCAACCTGTTCTATAGATGTATTAAGTAGAAAAAGTAAACACACAGATAGAACTATGAAGAGTTTTACCAGTGCTCTTTGTGATATCCAACCAAAATATACAACATTTAAAGTTTATAACTAAATTCATTCTCGAAAAATCACCCTGAATTATAGAATTTTCTCCTCAGTCAAACCTATAGAGAGACGTGTACCATAATCGAACTTTATTTTGTCTATCTACACGTTTAGACAGAGGGAGAAAGTATTCGGTTACTTATAATTTTTTAGAATCTATGTATGAAAGTTAGTAAGTAATTAAATATTAAAAAAAAAAAATGTTTATTTTGTACGTTTATTTTTGAACTATGTTCTACTGTGAAGCACATTTCTGAGCACACTTCTAGTACTTTTCACTATATCATGAGGGAATCTTGAATATGTTGACATTAACATATGATATTGGGAAATGTAATATTTTGTACTCATCATTTTCATATCTTTAAAATTTTAGCGCATTGCTTTTATGGGTATTACTTTTGATAAGTACATATCTCGCATTTCAAAGGAAAATAGAGTTTATTAGTTGCGTGTTCTAAGGTAAATCAGAAAATTTATGGCTGAGTCATAATAAAGGAACAAAGAAATATTTGAAGGTAGGGGCAAGTTTAAATGTCTCAATTCTTAAAAATTATTGTACTGATTTCATTATCGTATTATGAACTTATTATTAACTTATTTCTTGTTCAGAGCCTTCAATGTACCAAATGCAATAAAGAGCTGTAAGCGAATCGCGTTGGAATATTTGAAGGCGCTCCGCAAAGTCCTGAAAATCAGCAGCCAGATTAAAAATATTGCGGATTGATAATAACGCACCACATAATAATGCATTGTAACAGGACTGACGGCTAAGGTTAATAGCATTTTATTCCAATATGTGTAGTATAACATTTTAATTTATTTATATTTAAAATAAAATTTTAAAACTTTATGTGAAACTAAAACACAAAACTCTATACATAGCCTCTATGATCGCCGGTAAATGAATAATATATAGTACATTCGTTTCTGTTTCAGGAACAGCTGAGTATTGAGTTTTATTTTCCTCCATAACATGTACAAAAATTACTTATACAGATTACATACATGATATCTCCCTCTCATAGCGCTTATTGCAGGGAGACTGGTCACTGTCCAGGGCTACGCTATTATGTATAGTTAGATATGAATACGGGTTGGTTATTATCCCAATATAGGGCTCATGATGAGGGAGTATTTATAGTTGAATATCATTGTCCATTCAGTTACATCACTGTAGAATAGTCTGTGTGGTTCAGTAATTCAGCAGCAGTTTATTTATGGCCAGTCCATTCTCCCCATTTTGCGACCCATTAAGTGAGAAACATAACGTATTGATTTTGTTTAATCGCTCATTGTTTATGTTTATAGACATGTGATGAACGTGAACTGTAGGAGAACATGTATCCATTGTATGGTTAGGAACAAAGAACCTATATGAGAAACTCGTAGAAAAAGTGAATTACTTAGAATATGTACTTTTTGGTGATGTGCGTTAAAAATCTTTTCAGTAAGGTATGACAAGGCTACAATGTAATCTTTGCTCTAAAACATTTAATTTAATATTGTAATATAAATTGTTACATTTTAAGTTTGATTTGAAAAGGTAGTATCGGTATTAAAATAATAATTGAATTCCATTCTGTGACTTTAAACAATAAAAATATATTTCCTATGGTATATAAGAATGGCTGATTGAAGACCTCTTTGAAAAAGACTCCTGATATAACTGTTATGACTTATGAAAATTGTTCTTACCTTGAGGCTATGCTTCCTTGAGCTGAGTAACGAATTTAATTTCAAAAATTTGAAGCCTATATCAAATATAGTGAAAATTTTTAGAAATTACCCTCTTCTGTAATGGTTAAAGGCAGAAAGACAAATGAGGGAATCTTTACTTCATGTTCAGTGCTGGCCTAATAAATAACTATAAACAAATAAGATCTAAAGTAATAAAAACAATTGAATTAAAATCACCTACGTGTTCTCATGTTATGAGTTAATTTAACAAACGCTTTCTTTATTTAAAATTCTACTTATCATTAGTAAAAGATTAAAGTAATAACGATGAAATAAAAGATAGTCTAAACGTAAATTAGAGATGATGTTTCTGAAATGTATATAAATGTTTTATATCAACGTTAGTTGTTTACTAATTATCAAATTATCAAACAATGAATATATTACATTATGTCGGGTTTTTATATTCAATGTTTTCCTTGTCACATATGTAAATCGAGACAATATATCAACTGCTTTTAAATGAATAAATCGTACATTTTATAAGTCGAAATAGTTTGAACATCAGCTGGTCATTCGTAATAATAATGATTCTTGATATATACAACTGAAAACTGAGACGCAAATATATATAAAAAATATTGATAAAAATCACACACAAAATTTCAGTCATTATTTGTAAAGATTTGCCAAAAGTAAGACTGTTCCTATACCTGACATTAATAATAATAATAATATTTTTTTTTTAGGGAGAGGCAGGAAAATGCTTTTGCTCACACAGGTGGCCAGCCTGTAGTGTGGGACTCCTACTTAACGTAGAATACCCACTAAAAACCTCCTCTACTCTTAGAATTCTAGCCTGGAAACCGCTTATCGCTTTAAACTTCGGGCTAGGCCTAATTTTTGGCTTACGCCCAGAGGGCTCGCGCCTATCTAGCCGTTCGGATCTTGGATCTGTCCTGGGTTTCCGGTCCAGATCATTCTTTTTGGCGCGGAGTATGCCCCTGCGCAAAAGCTGGACCAGCAGCACCAGTAGTCCCTCGCCCTCCAACATCCGGTCACAGACCGTTTCCACCGAAATTATACCAAAAGTTTGAGTCACTTCAAGGCGGGGCCTTTCCCAACGCGGGCAGCGGAAGAAAGTGTGTTCCGCGTCCTCGGGAACGCCTGAGCAATAAATACAATCCGGCGAAACGGCCTTGCCCATTCGGTGTAGGTACGATCGGAAGTAGCCGTGACCACTCAAAAACGTAGTGAGGTAGTAATCCACCTCGCCATGCCGCCGTTCTACCCACGGTTGGATTTGTTTGATAAGTCTGGCAGGCAGTCCAACGTCCGCGGGCGTCTTGTTGCCAGCTGTTTTGTCATTGCTGGTACGTACGAGAGCGCTCCTCAGTTCCTTGCAGTGTCCTTGCCGATTTCGCCTTGTCGCTGATAAATTGCTTTCCTCTCCCCTGCCAAAAGTTTGATGGGGATGACTCCAGCAATAACCAGGACGGCAGGCTCAGACACTGTACGGTAGGCGGAACACACCCGGAGCGCCGCTTGAACGCTGTACCCGGGCGATCCGTATCCGATAAAATTCAATAATTAGTGTGTCTGCCCACACCTCAGCCCCGTAAAGGAGCACTGACTGGACTGTAGACATTAGCAGTCTTCTCTTGCTAGACTTGGGACCCGCCGACGTTGTCCATGAGCCTGCTAAGATGTAGTTACCATCTTAGAGGCCTTGTCCGCTGTACGGAAAATCTGGTCCCTCCAAGTCAGCTTATTGTTCCACCAAGACGCCAAGGTATTTTGCGACTCGCGTGGCCTGGACCATTACATCTCCCACTCTTAATGAGACGACGGTGTCGATTCGTTTCTTAGTTAAAATCACGATCTCTGTTTTGCTCAAAGCGAGCGACAGGCCGTGATTTTCCATCCATTTGTTAACGACTCGCATGACCTGGTTCAGTTTAAGCTGGGCCATTTCCACGTTTGTGTGCAGCAATTAGGGCTGCGACGCCATCGGCGTAACCCAACTAAAACCGTTTCCTCCGGCATCTCGGACCTAAGGAGGCTGTCGTAAGCGACGTTCCAGAGATCCGGGCCTAAGATGGAACCTTGTGCGGCACCGGAAGTGACATCCAACGTGCGCTGTCCGTCTTTCGTCTTGTATATGAGAGTTCTGCATCGGATATAGTCTTCTATCAGCCTCCGCAGATATGCCGGGATGCGGAAGGTGTTATGCAACTCGTCCAGCATATCAACCCATCTCGCCGAGTTAAAGGCATATTCTTGACATCAAGCGTAACAAGAAGCACTACTCTGCGAGAGAAACGGTTATAGCTCTCGGCTGTGTTCACCGCTTGCTGCACCTCTCCGATTGCGTCGATCGTTGATCGTCCCTTCCTGAAGCCGTACTGACGCGGGGATAAGTCACCGGCAGCTAGAATGACGAGAGTCAGTCGGGCTCGAAAACGTTTACCTTCCGTGTCCAACATACAAAGAGGCTGTAGGACAACGGCAATATCGGGATCACCTTTCCCCTTGCTAATCAGTACTAGCCTGGCAATTTTCCAAGGAGAAGGAAAAAATCCCATTGGTCAGACAGGCGTTATACATATTCATCAGGAGTCGGGGATTGATGTGGAATACTTTTTGAGGGCCTCACTAGGAATTCCATCGGGGCCGGAGCTTTTGTTGCTCTTCAGGAGCGAACGGCCATTACCAACTCCTCGTTTGCTGACGAGAGGAAATTCCTCTACCCATCCGAAAGCGACTTGTGAGCGTAGCGGGTGGTTCGGAAACAAAGATGTGACGATCCTTTCCATGGTGGCGCCCTCCGTAAGGTCGAGTGCGGGCGCAGAGTCCTCTTAGTTTACAATCTATAACCCAGACCCCAAGGATCGGAATCGACATCATCTCTCAGTCCCCTCCAGCTCTCAGCTTTGCTCCGGTTGATGGCCCGGCGAAGGGTTTTCTTAGCAGCCTTGTAAGCCTCCGTCTTGCTAAACTCTGTCTGCGGGTATTCTCGCTTTAGTGGCGACTCGTCTTTGCCCTCAGGCATGTGTTTCGTAGCTGTGCAATCTCTGCTGTCCACCAATAAACGGGTTGCCTAACGTGCCGTCGTTTCCTGCGTGGCATTGACTGGTCGCAAGCCGAGGCAATCAATCCCATCGTAGATGTTACCAACGCCTCAGCACTAACCTCACCAGCTGCCTCATGATCCACTGCCGCTCCCTGTGCTATGACTTTGGTGAACTTCACCACGTCCAGCTTGTTTGGTGTTCCAGCGGCGTGGGACTTCCCGAGATAACATAATCCTCGGAATTGGTGGTGTCATTATTGAGGACGTCGAAAAAGAAATATACTGGTGGTCGCTTCCCACGAAATCCTCCAGTACTCTCCAACCAGAGATCCTCGCCAGCAAGGACTCAGACGCGAGAGTTATGTCGGGGATTGTACCCCTCTGCCCGGGACGCTGGAAGGTAGGTTTGTTACCCTCGTGTAGAACGATAAGCCCGGCCCTGGCAGCAGTCCAGGATATATTTACCCCGGGAGTTAGTAGAGGGCATTCCCCACTCGACAGCCCTCGCGTTAAAATCTCCGCCTACGACAATGTGCCCAGTGGTGTTAAGCACACGCTCTTCCAAACGATCGATTTTGCTACGGAAGTCCTGAATAGCCTCGTTGGAGTGAGGTAGCAACTAAAAAACGTCACGTCCCTACACTTTACCCAGGTAAAACCGCGGCCGCATCCATGACTCCGCACCGGCGATTCTGCATTATTTCGCGCCCAAAATGCAGCAGTACCGAGACTGTCGGGAAACCAAGACGGTGTGTCCTTATTACGATATTGCTCGCTAACTAAAAGCGCATCAACACCGTGGTTCATGGCCAACCTGGTCCAAAAAGAGCATCAGCTGTTCTGGATCTCTGGAGGTTGCACTGAAGTAGTCGCATCTACGAGACTTTCTTCTTTGCCTTTTCAAGTGCAGCTTTGAAAAATGCTGCACTTTCCAGAACCAGGAATATGCCCCAGAGAGTTCCCATCGAGGCCCTTATCTTTGCAGAGGAAGCAGCAGGACTTATCACAATCCTTCCTCTTGTGGTCGTTTCCGCCCACACCGAAGACAGTTTTTTACTCCGGTCGGGCCCCTTGCAGTTTTCCGGAGGAATGACCGTACCCGAGGCACCGGAAGCACCTCGAGACGACCACCCTCCGTCTGACCGGCGGTTTACCCAACCGACCTTTCAGGTGCTGGAGGCCTCAGCAGCTTATTGGCGAGCTTGTCACTTAATTCGACAACCGCCATTCGCTGCTGGCTCCGGTTTGGTTTTGTCAACCAAACCTTAAGGCCCGCTTCATTTCCTTTAACTTCGGGAACAGTGTTCACGATAGATTGGATCACCTCCTCTTCCGTGGAGAGCCCGTCGAGGTCCCGGATTTCAACCGAGGATTTCGGGTCCAACTCCCGGATCACTCCCTTCTCTCCCAGGGCTGCCTTCAGAGAGGCGGCAAAATTGGACTTGTCTGCAGAATTTCCCAGTTTTCCAGTAGAACATCTCCGTTTCTGAGTCCGTCTGATAGACTTTACCCACGGTCGCCGTATCCTCCGGCTTGGCTTTGTCTTTAGGTCTCCCAGGACTTCAGCAAAAGATCGCCCCCCTAAGGACTTGTTTCAGAATTGCCTCTGACCTGTGTTTTCTTGGCCTGGGTCTTTTTGCGCGCTGATGGAGGTTTTCGCCCTTTGCGACTCCCTTACCGGAGTGTGCAGAAGAGCTTTTGGAGGAAGCTACTACAGCTTTTTCTTTACAGCTGCCATCCGCTCCGCCTCATCATCTGTCGCCTCTCCTTCTGAGAGAGGTCGTTTCCTCCACTCCCCGTCATCAGATGGCTTGGAATCAGGAGGTAATTCCCTCTCGGAGGCATCCTGTGGCCTGGTCAGTCCTCTTGGAGAGACCTGTGTCGCCCTCTCCATCGTGGCTAATTGTTGGCCTCTGGTCGCTAGTGGCTCTTCTCCTCAGGCTTGGACAGGACGACCTCCGAGCTCGCTTACGGCCAGGTAACTTCTTTTCAGAAGTGCCAGCTCTCTGGTTCAGCCTTCTTAGAACCAGATCCGTCATCTGTTGAGCTGGTCCATTAATTTAGGGAGGCCCTCTTTTATTCCAGAGTTTACGTTCCTTTGGATCTTGAGAGTCTGTAACATTGACTCCACAAGGTCCCACATACCCTTCAGGAGTTCCGTCTCCACATCCTCGGATGTGAAGGATTCTCCAGGGCTGTGAACTGGTCCTCCGGGTTGCTCCCAGTAAACTTAAAAGTTGCGGGTTGGTGGGGAGATGGTTTGAGCCATCAACGACACCGTCCCCAGCTCAGCTTTTCCTGCCGCTCACCTCAGATGTTTGAGGGGGCGACCTCGGAGTTCTTGAAGAGCGGTTGAAGAAGGCAAGCTCTTCCTCCACCCTGCTCTTTTCCGTTTTGGGGGTGAGGGAACCCCTTTTGGCTTCTTGCACCGTTTGTATAATTTTTTCTTGATGACTGTCCATGTTTGTCTGGATTGGCCCCCCAAGACTAGGCAAACCCCCCACATCAGAACCCAAAGGTGAAGTCCACACTGGACGACAATCTAGCGCAACTGAGTCTATATCCGACCGCCTCCCAAAAACAGCGGCAGTCCCCGCGAGCAGTGGCCTCAGTAGAGCATGCCCCAAGACCGCAGCAGGGCCCTATCCGGTCGCCAACCGGCACTACTACGGCCAATGAATTATTCGCCAGCTGATAGGGCAGCCAGGTCATGCAGGCTAGGCTGACCCGGGCCCCTGTACTATCTGGCGGCCTGGGGAAGTGCAAGAACGCAGTTTGTAAACGGTACCCTCTGATCGGTTTGGACGTCCAAATGAATGGAGGCTGAAGGATACGGAGCCACGCCGATAAGCAGACCAGAGTGATAAAAGAAAATAACTAGGACTTATAGCGGATGAAACGGAATGTGAAAAGTTGAATAGGGTGGACCTGATTTATAGTGGGAAAGAAGAAATGAAATACACCCAACTGGGCAGGAAATAACGAGACAAAACAGGACAGGAAAAAGGTGTGCGAGGATCAAGCTAGAGATAGAAGGAAACTAGACCCTCTAAAAGGTGAGAGCATGAAGAAAAGGGATCTCTCACCCCCTATTAGTCGGCTCTTACGACAAGCAGGGTAGGCTGCGGCACAATTCTAACCCGAAACCGCACGGGCAATAATAATAACAATTATAATAATAATAATAATAATTTTAAATTTACATATAACCAACAGATTATTTAATTATATAAAAAGAATAACACATTTATAATTTCGAATAATTTATTCATGTTTTATTTATCTGAATTTTAATTTAAAACATACCCTCACATTATACAATAAAAATTGCTAGCGTTTTATTTGTTGTTATTGTTGGCGTTTTTGTTCTAAGTTTAGATATGAGAATGTTATTAAGCAAAATAGTATCGTTGTAATTAGGCATAGCCGGATGCTTAAACTAAGAAATTATCAAAATTGGTATGTAATGTTTCGACTTATACACACAACAGTCAGCACATACTTAAAAAAAGAACTAGGATTTCATTACAGTTATAGAAATAATACTATTATTATTCTAATGTTACTTTTACTTGCAACTTGCTTCTTCTTGTTTTTGTTATCCACCTTAAAATAGCATTTGAACGTTTATAATATTGAACGAATATAAATTGTGAAAACTCTAAATCCTTCTCCAGCTGGTATAAAGAACAATGGCTTGTTCGCAAAGCGAATTACACAGAAAGGCGTAATAAGAGAGTAAATTACACATTTATCGTTTAGCTGTTTCCAATTAGATGACAATGATATAAAATATCGAATGTGTCTATAAAAATCACTTAATTGATATTGTATAAGGTAAATTATACTGATTCTGTGACTTAAAAAAATTATCTGTATATAATAATAATATTCTAAACATTTTTTAAAATATCGTGGCTTATTAGTATATCCATAGCAAAGGACAATGATTATGGAATGTAATGGTTTTAATAACCGACAGAATGTGTAAAAGACATATCACGTAGCTGTTATGGAAATTGTTGGTTACGAAAAGAACTGAAATAAAGAGACGCCAGTAAAAACAATGCAGCTTTTAGCTAAAGTGTTTTGCTATGGAAGGTATAACGAGTGGCGTTATATCTTTGGTATGACCTACATTCGTGTGGTATAAATTATGTGCCTGTCGGGGCTGTTTTTAAATGTGTGTATTTATGTATTTTAATGGTGTATGTGGTTTTGAAGAATTATTTCATTACAATTAATCATTATTATATATGATTTAAAACTGCGTATTGAGTAAACACTAGGTAAACACATAATTTAAAGACACTGAATAAACAATGACAGTTACTCTTATTTCAATATTACATTTAATTAAAATCAACGAAAGAAAAAATGAGTTTAACTCTAGTTCACTAGTGCAGCGTCTAGAGTCTGGCGTTGCCACAGTCTCGACTCTTGAAATCTAGTGTCATGTTCGTCTGAAGAGATAAAAAATAGTCACCGACGAAAAAGCTCAACTGAGTTTTCTGCACACAACGTAGGAAGGGTTTTCTGCGGTGGGAAGGGTTAAGTTAATGTTAATGTTCAATTTAGCTCCAGTTCACTAAGAGGAAGGTGAACTGTAGTTCCGAAGAATCGGAAACGAATGTCAGTGACGAGCAACTCAATGATAGAACAAATGTCTCTCAAATTCCTACTATATGCAGCTTCCAGTAAAAACACGAGCACCCTTGATATCAAAAAGAGTGTTTATAATCTATTTCGAAACAACAACAGATTTCGATCATTGATCGTAAAATATTACCTTTACGCAGAGATTCTTGTGCAGTTTCACGGCCTAACCAAATTTGTTAAATAATATTATAAAATGCCCGTAATATACTGTTTTGTCATTGAAAGATATCCCCATCGCAGTAATCATACCTGACTCGATGAATGTATAAGATCATAAAAGAGGGTGACGTTTTAAAGTGAAATCTGGCAGTAAACTAAATCTGGGATAACTGTGTGCTTTGCTCATGGAACGCACATTGAAAATCATATATCAGCTTTTCCGTCTATAGGCTTTCTCGGCCTGAAGCCTAGGAAAGTATGTCAACCTAATATTGTGTTCAATACTGTGTCCACAAATTCTTTGAAAACCGATTTGATATACGAGTATAATAGAATGTAAAATGTACATTATATAAAAATGAAATAAGTTATTGTAATTTTAAGGATAAAAAATTTAATAACACAGTCCAATTTTAAAATAAATTATACATTATGGTATTAATGTGTTATCATAAGAAGATAAAATCACAATACAAAATATATGAATCTGCATTAATTCCTTCAAATTTGTTATGAAATAAAAATAACATACAGCAAACATGAAACGAATAAATACAAGTGGTTAGGCCTACCCTTACCAGGTTTGCACATTGCAGGTGCACGTGGAAGAGTACAAAATATGTAGTTTTTCTGCTTTCCGAGGCTTCACAAGAGAAATCATCGATACTCTTACATAAAGGAAGAGAGTTTCTTAAGTATATCTGAGAAAGAGGTGTTACCGTGAGAAGTCCCCGTTTCTGTATCATAGGAAGCGTGTCTCAGAGCACCATGTCTAGGATAAACGAACTAAGCTCTTACTTGATAAATATCCCGAACGAGCAATCTGTGACTGAGGAATACCTGAGGACACAGGTGCAAAGTGGCGAAACCTTAATGTTGCTATTATCATAAACTTTGATTGTACTCTTGGCAAGTTAGTGACCAAACTATTTATTAGCTCGCTTAAAGCAACATGAAGGAAACAGGATTTTCCGGACATTTGCCATCGTTCAGTGAAACAATAAATCAGTAACACTACGTTTCGAGATCTGCAATCTGATCTCTTCTTCAGGTAAAGAACTAACCTAATACATAATATTACAAACTAGGTTAAAATAAACAAATCTTACCAAAGCGTTGTGGCACGCCTAAGTCAGGAATCACAACCTACATTTTGTTTGTCGACTTCACTAACTCTATATACATGCACTTAATAAAAAACTACGGACTAAAAAACTAAAAAAACGGAATACAGGTCACAGAGCGTCTTCATTCGTCTACTAACCACCTACGACTAACCAAAGGGAGTAGCCAATGGTAATCGTGACGGCAGACTAAAACAAGATGGCGGAAATAAAAAGGAAGGGGGACAGGAATGGGCCCTTTCGTTATTATTGGTTCATGCGAGATGATGTGATTCGAAAGATAAACACAGACAGGAAAATATTTAAATTATCAATCCAACCATCAAAAATCTGTCAAAGAAGGAGTAGCCTACTCGTTGTTTGATAGAGCAAAGAGCTTGTACTCAGATAAAGATGGATTAAAAGAAGAATTTAAGAAAGTTGAATCGGATCTCAGAAGCAATGGATACCCTCAATTAGTAATAAATAAGTACAAAAGAACCAGAAGAATCATTCCTGAGTCAGAAAAACAGAATTGTGATAAATTGGCGTTTATGTCAATCCCTTATGTGCCGGGTTTATCGGAGAAAATTAGAAGAGTAGGTAGAAAGTACAACATTAGAACCGCGTTTAAAACACACAACACTCTTAGACAAAGTCTCGTAAAAACAAAACCAAAAAATGGCACACAGGATTCCAAAAACTGTGTTTACAGTATATAAAATGTAGTTGCAATATGGAATACATAGGCGAGACAAAAAACCACTAAACGTAAGGATAAAAGAGCACAAAGAAAACACGAGAAAGGGTCTAACAGAAAAGTCAAAAATTGCACACCATTGTTGGTCCGAAGACCATCATATAAATTGGGATGACGCCAACATAATACATCGGGAACCACATTTCTTCAAAAGGAAATTAATTGAGGCAACATACATTAAATTGGCAGACCAACCAATCAGTCGAGATTAGGCCGCTTTGGTTGCCAATTCTAAAAAATGAACTAAAGAGAAAACCAAAAGTATCAAACGGATCAGATATATGTAATAAACCAATGCGGAGTCACAATATGGTTTTAAGAAGTTCATCTCGCATGAACTAATAATAACGAAAGGGCCCATTCCTGTCCCCCTTCCTTTTTATTTCCGCCATCTTGTTTTAGTCTGCGGTCACGATTACCATTGGCTACTCCCTTTGGTTAGTCGTAGGTGGTTAGTAGACGAATGAAGACGCATTGTGACCTGTATTCCGTAGTTCAGTTTTAATGATTAGTGTTTTGTATAGTTTTTTATTAAGTGCATGTTTATAGAGTTAGTGAAGTCGACAAACAACATGTAGGTTGTGATTCCTAACTTAGGCGTGCTACAACGCTTTGGTAAGATTTGTTTATTTTAACCTAGTTTGTAATATTATGTATTAGGTTAGTTCTTTACCTGAAGAAGAGATCAGATTGCAGATCTCGAAACGTAGTGTTACTGATTTATTGTTTCACTGAACGATGGCAAATGTCCGGAAAAATCCTGTTTCCTTCACAATCCTTCCATCGTCAAAAATAACCTTCAAATAAAGCAACATCATGGTGTTTACAAATTTCTATAGAATTACATCACAACTCTATGTTATTTGTTTCACTTTAAAAGTTGGTGGGATGAAACAGATAGAAAAAACTAGTTTTTTAACGGCACACAAGAGGTAACAGGTCCAAGATTTATTGTAAACAAGAGGTAACGTTTGTGTGCAAGAGTTAATGACATACTAGAGGTAGATGTATATGCAAGACTTATAAAACACAAGAGGTAAGATCTATGTGCAAGGTTTAACTCACAAGAGTTAATACGTATGTTCAAGATTGAATGAGAAACTTTCAGAGTTTTTCCGTATAATGTATCTCTTAGTGATTTACGATTTAAAAGTACGAGTAAAATACAAAAATCTATAACACTTTCTTCGGTGTAAAGTTTACCAAAGTTTAAAACTACAACAGAAGTTCTAAAGATCTAAAGGTTTCACAAATTTCCATGGTTAAGTTCTATATCCAAATGATTAAATATTTTATTGTACTACAATAAAAAAGGTTATCACTTCATATTCAGTAAAAACTGTTACTATAGAAACAAGGATTGTCATTGCAGTTTAGACGACAGAGTATCACTATTTTTCAATCGATTAGTAGTAGAGTTCATACGTTATTACGATGTTTTAAACGGATTTAAGAAAGAATGTTTTAGAGCTAGACTGCCAGTGCTGAAGAAACTATTGAGGCCAAGAGGACAGTATAAAATTTAAATGTATTAAAGGCTAGAAAGTTGATATTGGGATACATCGGTTAACAATGCAGTTCATAAATACTTATTTCTATCAGTTAGTTCTGCTGAGTTTCAACACAGCTAAAGAATAAATTACTTATACTACTTATAGATATTAGAAATATTTGTATCTAACTATCATTACATTGAAGAGGGTTAAAGTATTGGATGTATACACTACAAAAGCCAAACTATTTTAACCTATTTAATTTCAGGCCATTATATATTTTTATACCCACATAAAATAAAAACAAGATCACTAGAGAAGAAAGAAATCTCATAGAGACCTGAATAAGTCACACGAACCTTTAGACTTTCTATTCAAGTTAATAAAATATGCATCTACTCTGCAAGTCCTCTTTCTGCATATTTGATAGTTCCTTTCTTCTAGAGTCTTGTCTTCCTTGCGCTCAAGTAAGAATAGGGTTTTAATTCGAGAGTAGAAAAATAATAACATGAGTGCCTTGTGAATAGTTTTAAAAACAAGATAATATCTTAGGAAATATAAAAATTATTACTATATATATTTATACTTATACAAAAAAATCAATAAATATATGAATATATTTCTTTCATTGTATAGATGCTTGTCAAAAAAATATTTTATATCATTGCCATCTTATTGGATGGCAAGTGATATTCGATTAATGTGAAATTTACTTTTTATCTAGTCCTTTAATATGTCACATAACCCATTGCCCTTCATGTCAACTGTAGTAGGATTTAGAATTTTTACCATATAACTGTAACTGTTTAACATATATTGATGAGCCAGTGCACACTGGCAAAGGTGTAATTATAATTTAGAACCTGATGTATAGGCAGACTTTCTATACCTTTCGAGAAAGAACATTCTTATAAATTTTTGGTCATAATTTAACTTGATGGTGTGAATTTAAATGTAATGAAACTAAATGGTATACGTTACTCTATAGAGGCTCTGTGTTTGTTCATCCGTCACCTTGAAATAATTTCTGTTGGGGTAATGTAATAATTGATTGGTGTATGGAACGTTTTGGGTTCACATCTTTTTCGATAAGAGTTTTGCAATGGTCTACTTGTAAATGTTATTATTGTGTTGAATATTATACATACTAAAATTTTCATAGTTGACAACCGTCATTTTATTTTTTAATGATTTGAATGTGAATGTGTAATTTAGGTTATGATGGAATATTTTGTAAGTTAGGTGTCGTTTTTAAAGCAAATACAGGTGGATGAAGAAAAAGTTATTGAGTAAGGTTGGAACTTTCAAAAATAGACAATAACTTTTTAATAACTTTATTAGTTTTGTGTTGACCTAGATAGTACTAGGCTATAAACTTGTGTTCATTGCTTTGTTTAAAGTTTGTTTTTGGAAATATAAGGATTGTAAAGGAAACACGATTTTCCGGCCGTTTGCAATCGTTCAGTGACACAAGAAATCAGTAACAATACATTTCGAGATCTAAAATCTGATCTCTTCCTTAGCTGAATAACTAACTTAATACATTTAGAGTTAGTATACATATAATTTACAATCACACACATGGTTGTTGTGATTCCTGACTTATGCGTGTCACAAGGTTCTGGTATTATTTGTTTATTTTAACCTAGATGGTAAGTTATGTATATATAACATATATATATATATATATATATATATATATATATATATATATATATATATATATATATATGGTAAGTTATGTATATTATGTAGGGTTAGTTATTCACCTGAGGAAGATATCAGACTGCAGAACTTGATTCACTGTGTTACTGATTTATTGTATCATTGAAAAATGCAGGTGCCCGGAAAATACTTTTTGGATTGATTCAAAGGAAGTATTACACTTTCTTGGTTTTTGGAACATTTTTGTTTATGTTTTAAGGTTAAAATCTTCCTTTCTAATGAAGATGTATTTATAAAATTACAGCACTTGACTTAACTGTATACACAGATTAAGTGAAAATAAACTAAAAAATTCCAAAAAACTTTTCGGTTACCTACTATTTGTTCAATTGTAGAACTGTTATCTTACTATGAAAAAACTTGGAATATGGAATATGACGATTAAAATAAACTGCAATGAATCATGTATGTCTCGTACGATTTTAAACCTAAAAATACTATATGATTTTCCTTCATTATGGTGGTTAATTTTGTGAATATTTCGTTAAATTATTTGTTTAAATATTTAGGTTGAAATGACCGCCGAAATTCACAGAAATTGATTGTATAATTAGACCAACCTTTTTATTTGCAGATCCTATCAACACAAACAATTAACTAAAGTTTTGTGGCAGTTTGTTACTTTAGTGTTTTAATAATATATATAATTAATTATCAACTTAAAAATATTAATAATTAGATTATACAAAGAAAAATCAATGATTTGATATAAGACAAAACACACACATACACACGTACGTGTTTTATTACATCTATACTTAATGAAAAGACGTTAACTTTCAATTTCTATACTATCCTCTTGTTTATTATCTCCACTATTTATGTATTTTATGAACTGGGTGTCATTGGCAAGTGACTTCTGTATGAATGAATGCTATATTTTCAAACATTGCCACACAGCCACTGCTGACGTATTGGTCAAGTTGGGAGTGCCCAATGGGGTTCTAGAGTGTTTGATGTGCTTTGATGAACGGAGTTCAAGGGTGTTTGCAATGGCAGTTGCGTGGGCCGTAGATTTAAGGTGGGCGCATCGTTTTATATTTTGTGGGCCTTTCAGCAAAATATTGATTGTAAGGTTGAGAATTAATAGTTGATGGCAAATTGTGATATTCATCAGTCTCAGGTGAAGCAGGCGGTTGTTATGCTAGGTTTAAGTTGAATCAGAGCCAAGGGTATTGCTTCGTCTCTTCCCGGTTGGTAAATTTAAGAAAACTAAATAACTACCATTTAATGTTGATTGAACAAGATTTCATGTTTTGTATTTTTGATAAGTTGTTTAAATTATCGTGTTCAGTTTTTATTACTGACTTGATATAAACAGTGTTGATAGTTTGTGCACTGTTATGTAGGAATTTGCTGCTTTTATAAATTCAAGATGTATAGTAATATATTTAAGATATCTGGCAGATATATCCACAGAGACAAAAGGTAACGACTTTTAGTGCTTTGCGGTCGGCAGAAGAGGAAACAAATCATACACTTCCGGTGCACTAGCACTTCCGGAGGTTGTTTGTGTAGAGATGACAACGCAACGATGACCTGTTTTCTGAAACAACAAAACAAGAGGTCACTCTGTTTTCCTGTTAACAAACGTTATATAATACACGAGTGTTTTAGACAAACAGTTTGTTAGGAAATGTACAACTCTTTGTTAAAGTATTTTATTGAAAATAACTTTCTGTCTGTTTTTAAGTATTTTAAAATATTGACTTGTTGAAGAAAATCTCGTAGATAGACCAATATAAATTAATAAATACTTAATAAAACACACACACAATTAATTTTATCTGTGAAATATACTGTTATCTAGATGTAAGATAATTCTTCGGCTGGACATTTTGAGAAACTTTTAATTTTTCAACAGATAAGGGAGTGATATTATAGAAGAGTATAAGGATTAAATAAAATTATTTTTTAATTTAATCAAACCTCATTGCAAAGTATTCCATTGCAAAAGTCAGAATAAATACAATGGGAACTTGATATTATACTTCAGATAAACAATCAGATAAAGTCTGTTCCTAATTGAATACGCCTCGAGGCGAACACCAGTTTTAATTAAATTTCATTTTTTATATCAGATACCATTTTTCCTCATTATTGTTTTGTTGAGTTTCATTAAATCATCTATTGAATTTAGTATAGTTAAAAATATTAAATTTTGCTCTTACGATTTTTAAACGTCAATCGAGTTAGAGTTATCTTTGTCAAAAGGCAATTATTTTTTTAACACAATCTTTGTAATGGTTTATTATTTTAATAACATTTAATAACTTTCAGTTATATACTTTAGGATACTTAATTGCTGAATCTAAAAAAGCTAAGGTATTTTTTAGCGATAGACTTACCGTGTTGTATAGAGTTGCAGAAATCTATTGTACTGCTAGTCATTGGCTTGCTACTAAGCTTCATCGAGAAATCTATTGTACTGCTAGTCATTGGCTTGCTACTAAGCTTCATCGAGAAATATTTCTTGGTGTTAATTTTCTCCATATCGTCCTGGTCTGCCCAGTATCCATGTGATAAAATGGACGAGCTCAGACTTTATGTACTTTAAATGTACGGGCAGACAGGTGCACATATTCTGAGCGTAATATACTATTGCTAGCAATTAACAGTGAAACTCTATATGTTTTCTTCACCTGTTATCTGAAAACTCAATCAATTAAATAACAGATATTTCCACTAAGTGGTCGAAAGCCTTCATCTGATTTCGGTGATTTCAATTGATTTAGGAATGAGACGGATATTAGTAACCATCTTTTGAATTCAATTGTAATTTAGCAGTTGTCAAATGATTGAATCCCAACCAAATAGCAAAAAGTTCAACAGACATTGAAATCATTTTTCATAAACGTATCACTGGATATTCTGCAAATATGTCAACGTGTTCCTAAATTATGATCTTGTAATCTAATCTCATTACTAAGGCTCGCTTCTCGTCTGGTCTATCGAAAGCATCGTTGAGTCTTGTCGATATGATTGTAGAGGGAATAGAATGTCGGAACCACACAATGAGTGTGTTCTTAGACTTGTCCAAAGCATTCGACTGTGTTGACCATAGCATACTGCTCGACAGACTTGGGTCCCATGGCATCAGAGGCGTGCCCCTTAAATGGCTTAGCTCATTTCTAAGTCATAGATCCCAAGTTGTCCAAATATCAAATCAATTGTCAAAACCAATAGAACTGAGGTACGGTGTTCCCCAGGGATCCATTCTCAGTCCTGTGCTTTTCCTGCTTTATATCAACGACATAGGATCATCACTTCTGCATGGAGGACTAGTGCAGTATGCTGATGATACGACTCTCTGTTTTAGTGCAAGATCAAGTGAAGTGTTGGAACAACAGGCCTTTGTTGACATCAACAACAGCTGTGTACAATACTTCCAAAGCCTCAATCTCACAACAAACTCCTCAAAATCCAACGTTTTAAATTTTGCCTTGCGCGATGTAGGCAACCATTGTGGATCTGCCGTCTTGTTAGCTGATTCCACACTGGAAGAAGTCCTTTCTTCAAAATTCCTAGGAATACACCTTGATCGAGGGTTGACTTGGAATGAACACATCAATCATGTTTGCGCAAAAATTTCCTCAGGCATTTATGTCTTGAGATCCTTAGCAAAATACTGCCCAAGTCAGGTACTGATAACGGCGTATTATGGCTTAATTTATCCCCATTTGTCCTACGGAGTGGTCCTGTGGGGAGCGTGCGCAAGCTCTCAGTTTCAAAGAGCATTCAAACTCCAAAAAAAAGCTATTCGAATAATTGCAAAAATAAAATTCAGAGAGTCGTGCAGGCAAGCTTTTAAGGAATTACAGCTGTTAACTCTCCCGTGTCTGTACATTTTAGAAACCACTTTGTTTTGTATGTATAAGTGTGCCTTAACCAGAGGCCGGGACATACATACGCATGAGACACGAGGTAGAGAATTACTACGAACTGCAAGCCACAGAACAGTGGTTTTTGAACATCTGCCCTCACAGGCAGGTGTTAGTTTTATTAACAGACTGCCAAATTCAATAAAAAATTCCCTAACGCCCAAGGCGTTCAAAAGGCGCCTTAAACACCTCTTGGTGTCACAAGCATTTTATAATGCAGGGGAGTTTTTAGCATTTAACTGGGAGACCGCCCAATTACACGACTGATTCTGCTGTTTAAAGTGGGATATATTGGCGAAGGATGAAAGGTGCATAAGTGTAAAATTGTATGTGTAAATGAGAATTTTGTGGCGTGAATGTAAGAAATTTTAGGTTAAAATTTGTGACGTTTGCTATACATTGTAATATTGTCGCTGCAATAAAGCTGATTTGATTTGATTTGGCAGGGTTATGCAGTCGTATTATCATAACTTGAACAGTTATGCCCTTGCATATTGAACTGGTTGAAAGGATTGTGTTCTTAAGTATTATACTCAAATTAACAATATTTGATTAGTAGTACATACAATTGGATTTAAAACTATAGAGAGTTCCTTTCCTTTTTTGTTTAAACTCATTTTTTGCGAAATGTGTCGCACATTTTCTAGAGAGGAATATAGGAAAGAGAAGAAGAATAGAAGCGAAAACAAAAGAGATACCTCGTCACAGATCTTCTACGCTTAAAGAGCGTAAGATTCTGGATGTCTTTCAGCCCTCGTACAAAATATCCCTGCCCCACTTTGCTCACAATGTCAGTGGTATTTAAATAAATTTTGTCGTACATAAGACGAAAACTTATATGTATGTATATTGTGTCCACAAAGCCATGTCATACTTTTAAATAACTTTATTTACAAAAGTATGTACAGCACAAGAATGAGATTAAGAGTACTTTATACAGTTTTGCGTTAGTTTATCTGAGCTCAACATGAGCACAATATATCACCCTGTAGTCGTCCAAGTCAACTTTGATCTCCTACCATATTTTGATCAGGACTTCTGGAGTAGCAGATTCAATCATAGCTCTGACAAGTAAAAGGTAGCATCAACACCTACCTTTGGCAATTTGGTTTATAAAATGATCTAATAGTTTTCATCTGGTCAACATTAGCAAAGTCTTGACTCTTTAATTTGTCATCTGGCTTCAAAGCATGCTGTAGGGGAGGTTTTTAAACACAAAATTTATGTCTTTATTAAAAACCTTTTGAACTGCATACACAGGGCCATTCCGACTCACGTCAACGTTGTCGCTCTGATTTATTTGGACTTCTTACTAAACGTTTTTGATGTTCTTCACGGTTTGCTGTCCTGTTTATATCCTACTTGTCCGCCTTTTTCCAATAACCTGTCTTTTTTCTTCAAACGTCTTATTCCATCAATAAATGCTACGTCTATCAAAAGGATTTTCATGATACTTACTATATGATACTTACGCTGCACTGAAATCACAGTTTAAAACTTTGCTAGCCACAAAATATATTGAACTTTTCTTTACAAAATTGCCATTAGAGCTGTTTTTTTTAAAAAAAAACGTTAGCCGCAGGTGAGAACAGTGGGTAACTCAGCAAATTAAAACAAAACGTTATAAACAACATTTTTAATTTATATTTGTTTTGTAGAACTACGAGCACTAATAGGGTAGCTATGACCAATTAAAAGTGCGACATGAATTTATGGACACACTTATATAAAACATATGCTCGGAAGGCCAAATACCTGTCAAACGACTTTTAACATTTATTGAATTTGTATATGCGGCCATAGCCTAGTTTTCTTATTTAGATTTTAGTGTTTGAAGATGCATTTCAAACGCCATTGTAGGCCCTAGTAAACCTTTTTTGGTCTGAGTTATTCCTTGTTCCCCGATCAAGAATATATATACACACATAATTCTGAAAAGTTTATTTTTGTCAAAAAGCTACTACACACTTGTGAGTATTGAAATCTACTTCCGGTGCCATAGTAACATAAATGGAAATATACTGGCATGAGACACCCCCTTTCACGTGGAATAAGCATAACTGATGCTGTCTTCCATATCTCTAAAAATTCATTCGTTTTATACTTGGTGAAGGGTTTTTTTTACAAATGCGAAATAGTCCTTGGCTGGCAAAGATGTTCTTTAGCTTTTGTATCTAGTGGTTTCTCTAAAGTATGTATTGGTGAGTGGATTTTGGCATAGTGTTGTCACAAGTTATTCTAATGTGATTATTTCATTTTAAAACAGCTGTGGTGAAAAGTGACGAAACCTTTGTTCTTCGTTCAGCCTGTTACGAGATTCAAATACCTTACACCTAATTTAGAAAGTGACATTTGTATACAGTTTGGTGATTATTATAAGAGGTTTTTTTACTGATCAGATGTGCTCTGTCCTCATAGTTTTACCTCTTTTTTGTTGCTTATGAAGAATATAAAATCCATCGTTAACCGTGACTACTAGATGCCATTATTTAGAACTTTCTACCGATTCTTGAAATTGGAGGAAATGTAATTCTGTAATTAGCGTTAATTGAGATGGGTGCTATGAGGTGGATTAGAATCAATGACATTCCTCTAAACCTCCGTCAAACTCGAGAAGAAATCATTATTCGAAAGACTTCGTGTTATTGGTTTTATAAAGTCTAGCGTGCAAGATCTTGGTAGATTCGTAGATTCCAGAAAAATATTATTTGACCGTGTAACATGCCTGTGAGTCTGGCAACACAGCTTGTTTTACAACCTTTATTAATCGTTAATCGTTGTATTTTTATGTCTCAGCATTGTTTTGGACACCTCAATCTACGAGATATACTGGTGGGATTATGTGAATAGTGGGAGGAAATAGAGGTTGGCCGGTTTGAAATGGGAGTCCCGTTATAAAAATGGCAACACGGAGTGGTATTACGTATGTCACGGTGAAATATTTGAAAGCGTTTCACAGATTCCCGAAATTCAGCGGTCAGGCTATCAATATCGTGGAGAGTAGTGTTGCTCGCTTCAGTGACTACGTGATAGGGGTACATGGCTATTGCATCACCGGAGCTGTGGGGGGTGAGGGTGGGGGTATTATTGGGGTAGGTGTGGGGGAGGTGGGCGGAGGGGGAGTGTACCGTTGTGGCTCAATAATAGCACGAGAACACGACGTAAGTTTTAGTCCAATGTTTACAAATGAGACAAATCCGACTAGCTAAACAATATATTTACAACATCAATAATTTCACGTATGTCGTATTGCTGTTGTTTGCTTAAAAATGCAATGAAACAGTATTTTTATGCGTGATTAGTCAATCATTGTTTAGCACCGCATAAGCCACTCACGAAAACTGTGTAAGTACTGCATTTATTAAGTTTTTTATTATAAAACTATTACAGTTTTCATTGTGTATGTGATGTTTTAACAGGGAAAGAAAAGAACAACTTTTTAGTCTCATTTCCGAGTAACATATTTGAAGTGTAATATATTATAACCTTTGCTTAACGGAAATCACCTTTCACAGGTAATTTATCTCTGAGTGGAATCCCACCTGGACGGGAAAGTTTATATAAAATAGAAAGTAATTAATATTATTGAAGGTAGTTTTCGGCAAATACTTGTTTTTGTTTTATTTCCCTAATATTGATTTCATCGTATTTGCAAGAACACATAGTAAGTTATGGCTCAGCAGTATGCAATAAGGAAAATAGTTAATCTTATCATACTTCATTGTAGCTCTAATTTTTTTATATTAATATTTTTTTGTATTAATTTTAAAGTCATTAATACTTAGTTCAGTAACTGTTTTCGTTTTCTCTGTTCGCCATCTTTGAAAACATCATTTAGAACAGGGATAGGCTCAGTTTGTAAAGTAAAATACTTTCAAACGTGAAGATATTTGAGTTACTATCCGTATACATATACAAGATAAGGTAGTATTTACAGTTATATACCACTGTATGTAGGATGTTCAGTGTTCGATATTTTAGAAAGAGAGAACAAAGGCTTCGGTTCATATACATATTGGATATTGTTTGTTGGATGTATATTATTTGAGACCAAAGAGATGTTTTGTGAGCATAGATACTTCTTCTATCTCCTGTTCCATTTTCTTTTCTGTTTTATTCATCTTACAATCTCCCTTCTCTGAGATATCTTCTCTTTTTTCCCAAAAGTGAATGAATATTATCAATTATAAAATATGGTTACTAACTGCTATTACACACACATTTTTGACAGAAGGCTAACTCCTAAAAGAATTGTATTTCGTACTTGCATGTTGGCTATCCTACATGCAAGGAGTCCACTTTCTGTTAGTAGCATACAACCACTTGACACTGCCAACAAAGCTTGTCACTGGGCAGTTAATTGCGATAAATTAAAATGCGGTAAGGGTGATTTATTATTCTTTACAACATTGAGTGGAATTGAGATTCCGTGACCACCATACTGTAATGGACATTTTAACCTGGTTCCTCTCCTACTGCAATATATTTGGTATGAGGCTTCCTCATTCCTGTATTGATTTGTTCGCAGACCGGTCAACGCATTACTTAAGACACATTACATAAGACAGTTACTATGACCACAGTTCAATCTCTCCTATAGCTTATATTTGGAGGTTGCGATGTTTGCCCTCGTCCCCATTCGTGGCACCTAAACAGTTCCAGGTCCCTAGGAGGGTAACTTATATCTATACTGGGCACATCAAATCCGACGTGTTACTTTAATATGGATGTCCACGAGCAGCATATCACTATCAGAAAATGTGAATATATTGGAACGAGGTAAAAAGGGTACTGGTGAGAATGATTGCTGAAGTCGACGGAGCTCTATTGATGTTTAAGCCTTTTTAAAGAACAAAAATAAAAGAGTATTGTCTCCCGTGGTCTGGAACAGAACTAGCGCCCGCTTCTTCAATGTGCCATGGCTGAGATAGTGTCCGGTATACCTCCTCGTAGAATCTAGATAGGAAGCTATACCTACCTCTAATCTTACCATTTCTAAATGTTCTGTAACCTAGGAAGCAGGGCATAAGTCCTTTTAGGACTAAATGCAATGACTGGTTTCCTTTTATTCTTACCCTAAGTGATCAAAAACAAGCAGTTCCAGGTCAATATAACCATTTAAGTACTAGTCTGCAACTCAGGCACATTCAGTAACCCAGGTCTACTTCTTCGGAATGGAGTCAACATTCATGGTATTCTTACCATTCACAACATCCCGGAACATACTTCAGAGTACTATTGGTTGTTTCACCCTCGTTAGATTAACTTATCTTCTCTCTGAGATGTTGGCAGTTTCTTCGGACCATTTTGGTTTTTTAGTTTAATGCAAATTTTAGATAAACAAATAAATGTCATCTATTAGCTCTTCACGTTTGGTATAACGTAGAACTACGCCACACCACGTGTCGTGTAACAGATTTCACTATACAAAGTTTAAAGCCTATAGCTATATCTCTAATTCTCGAGATGTTAATAATATAATAGTATAAAGAAAATAATATTTTACATCTCCCAACAGACAAAAGATAAATTTTATCGGCCTACTGAATGACAGGCTTCAATGACGCTCAGTCAATTTCATGGTTGGTCATCCACCATCGCCGAACCCATTCATTGTCTACGTAGAAAGGAATTATCGTGCAACATTTAAAATACTTACAATGAATGTTTCCCAAGATATCTTGCCACACGATTTGTTCATATTTTGATAATTGAGTTGCTAATATTGGTTGTTTAACACTGCATCAATATTATTATGTTTATTTAGTTAAGCATTGTTTAGCACCGCATTAAATTCCAGGATGGTTTTATTGGAGTGTTTCTGTAATAAAAGTTCCAGTGATATAGAAAGGGTACTATAAAACAAAAAATCAAATCGAGTCACTTATTTTTATTATTGATTTCACTCTTTTATTTTTATTTTTACTGTGTGAATAAACATACCACATGTTAAATCTCATATAATTGTACTCAGTTTGTTTTAAAACTTAATTTATTCTGAATTAAACTTTATTGATGCTATCATGATTAACCTATGTAAAGATATTTTGCTCAGTTAAATAGTCTGCAGTGTTGCAACTCAGTGTTGCATATATAGAAAAAATGCTTCATGCAAATTTTCAAGTCTAAGGCCCGTTCTTTTTCGACATATCGTGCCGTCAGGAAGAGACAGAAATATAATTTTGCAGCCTCTCGAGTGGCTAAAGCCAGGCAATAAGTATTGCTAAAACAAATTTATATTTCACAGTATGGGATATAAGATCTCTGAGAAATTGGATATTCCATTAATAGCTTCGTTTTCCTAGTTTAGACCCAAACTTCCTCAGATTCTCGCTTGGCAAACATTACATCCGTACATACGATTATGAATAGGCTTCTAAGAGTATTTAATAATTTATGAACATGGTGTAACAATGAAACGCGCGTGTGTCTTACAGATAAAGTGGGGGAAATGCGTAGGAAGAGTAAAATATGTAATTGTTGGATACGAAAGAAGGGAGATATGAAGGGACTCCACGTTAGAACAATACAGCTTTCAGACTAAGTGTTTTTACAAAGAGAAGAACATGTGTTTACACAGAGTGGACATTTTGTCTCTGTGTGACCTATATTCGTCTAATATGAATGTTTTGTGTGTGCTAGTAGCTTTATAATATATGCATGAGGGGAGTCTGGCAAGTTCCCAGCTTTATATGTTTACACCGTTCGTAGAAAAACTAAACTTTGATTTCACACACACACACACACACACACACACACACACACACAACACACACACACACACACAACACACACACACACACACACACACACACGCACGCACACACGCACGCACGCACGCACGCACGCACGCAACGCACGCACGCACGCACGCACGCACGCACGCACGCACGCACGCACGCACGCACGCACGCACGCACGCACGCACGCACGCACGCACGCACGCACTCACTCACTCACGCACTCACTCACTCACTCACTCACTCACTCACTCACTCACGCACTCACTCACTCACTCACTCACTCACTCACTCACTCACTCACTCACTCACGCACGCACTCACGCACTCACTCACTCACTCACTCACTCACTCACTCACTCACTCACTCACACTCACTCACTCACTCACTCACTCACTCACTCACTCACTCACTCACTCACTCACTCACTCACTCACTCACTCACTCACTCACTCACTCACTCACTCACTCACTCACTCACACTCACTCACTCACTCACTCACTCACTCACTCACTCACTCACTCACTCACTCACTCACACACACACACACACACCACACACACACACACACACACACACACACACACACACACACACACACACACACACACACACACACACACACACACACACACACACACACACACACACACACACTCACTCACTCACACTCATGACACTGAAGGTCAGAGATTTTGCATGTAAGACCGGAATAATTTAGTTCCCTAATTTTTGCATTTAAAAACAATATACCTTTGTTCAAATTTAAAAATAACCGTAAGAAAACTGTTTTAATTAAACCCGCAGTTTTGAAATTTTAAAAGTTTTTTTAAATAAAAACTGTATGCTTAGTTAAAGAAAATTGTTTTTGGAACTTGAACAGCTGTGAATTAAATGTAAACATATTTAGTTAAGAATGTACATTATTTGTATATTCCTTTAATGCTATTTCTTAAAGTGCATCGCGAAATAGGTATATACATAGCAAGGGAAAACTAACCTTGCAATAAGTTTGTTTGGTTGGTATTCAAAAAGTCTAATTCTAAGCTAGTAACTGAATTACTTTATCTGGACCATTCAAACTTAGATTGTATTGGGAGTGTGCGTTAACACCTTTACAATAATATACTTGACAATGAGATTTATAACATATCAATAAATATAATTCTGTTGATGATGTAATTTAAAATATTTACGTAACAAGTTAGTGGTTGCGCTTTAGCAAATCCTATTAATTGAGAAGGTGAAAAACATTCATTTTTGACTGTCGGTCCGTACGATATCGTGATAAAGAACTGATCTATTGATTTCATCTCTACACAATCAATACTGAGATCGGTGATGTTGCATGTCATTACAGAAGATTTGGTTGAGCGTTAGCGAATAATTTTACATTGGTCTTATGGCAATGAGATAGTACAAGAATAAATAAATACGCAAACAAAACTATCATGAGGCTCTAAAATGTGATATTTTATTAATGCTGTAACAGATAAAATAATAGTGTGGAAAGTCGTCGTTAAAATTGGGTGACAAGATTTGATTGGAGTGCACTCATGTGTTATTATACTCGACCTTTTAATATGTAACATATTAATGTGTGTAGCCTAACTATCCCAGTACCCACATAAACCTTTTGTGACTTATTGTTGTATGATTGTCTGTTTGTCTATCTGTCCGCATGACACTCTGAGAATGAAATGACTATATATTTGAATATTTACAAACAACCAAAGTGAAGGCTGTGACGCGACACGTGGTGTGGCGTATTCTTACCTTTTATAGAATAAGAATGTGCAATAATCATAAGTTATGTCTCACTACTGCGCCATATGGTGTCTATAATGTGTGGAGTTAAGGTATAGTTTGTCTATAAGAGTCACATCAGCAAGAATACGATGTGTGAATACGATGTAACAACTTACTACAAAACGCGAATAAAAATAAAAAAGATGTATGTACAGTATACGTAGCTATGTATAAAATGATTTTGATAACCAATACTGTTTAACATTCATGTCGTTTTAGCGGTTTATATCCATTAAGTTAAGTTTAAAAGCAAAATAATCAAATGAAGATTATAACTCATAGAAACCAGAATAAACTAGATCAACCTTTGTAAAATTTTATTCAAGTTGATACACTATGTCCTTTCAATGTTTTTTCTATTTTCTCATTCACTGGCTCATGTATATTATTGCATTAAATTTTAAGAATTAGTCAAATTGTGCAAAATATTCACTAAAATATTCAAACAAATTCAATGTAAAAATATTATATCCTTATGTTTTTTAATAATATGATTTATTTTACAGTTAGTTTATTTCCTTATTTTAAATTAAAAAACTAGAACACTCTAACTGTCCATTTCTTAACTAATATTTTACTTTATGTTATTAGCGTCCTATGGAACACGACATTAAGTTAACCCGCTCTAAAGAACAAACAGCCAATGTGTGGACAAGTATACGAGTATGGAAGTATTAACGCAGAAGCAATGTCAATACAATACAGTGTAACTTTCAGTAAATATTATCTCAATATTGGCTAAGTGAAAGGATTAAAAGTATCGCTGATAAAATATAAAAATTATTAAAACATTAGAATTTAAAGATTAGTAATGAATATGTTTATTTGTAACATGTCTAAAATCAAGTAAAACAAGAACGTACACCGTCAGTTACAGACTGAACGAGCTCAATTTCTCCTCTTGGTCTTTCACAAGACAGACAAAGGAAAGTCTAAGACAAAAGAATGCTGAACTTTTGAATATTTTAATCCTTTGTTAAAGGTCAAGGGAGAAAAATACCACCAGTTTTCAACCTTTATTTAACTTCACTTTTCTAGTTCATACCTTACCTGATATGTGACCATACTTTCAGTATTGGGCAGCATGAAACTCCAAAAGGTCGGGGCAGTTTGTCAAGTTTTGGATCTTGGATACGTATGGGTTAAATCACGGAGTACAAAGGATTCTGTATATTTCACAGGATATTAAGGAACTAAAATTAAATTTATTATAATATAAATTACAAAAAAGTTATTACATGAGACGCTTCACATAAGTAATCTTGTGGTTGGGTCCGAGTTCAGTGTTCCTAGATAAATTAGCACACATTATGAGACAACTATGATAAAACTATTAAAGAATTGATTTCTAAGCGATTAAAAATACTTTTATCATACAAAAAATAAAACATTAAAACATTATTTGAGCATGGATATCTAATTAAATACAATAATTATAAAATATGATTAAAGGTATTTTCTATAATTAGGGGGGGGGGGAGGGGGGTCACTAGTGTCATGTAACTGAAACGTGAAGGTTAAAAATTTACAACTTTTTCAAGACAATGTAACATAATGGAATACGCTTGGTTTGTCGTGCTTGTTTGTAAATAAATATATGGAAATCATGTAATAGCCTACCGCGTTTCAAATCGAATCCAAATGTTTTTCGAATAAATATAGAAGATAAAGACATTTTATAAAGTCAGTCTCATCACAAAAGTCAACAATACTCCATTCAACGATGTTGATTCAGTTGACGAGTCCAGGTGCCATTGTGAGCTTGGTAAATTTAGACTTTTAATTGAGCTCCGTTCCAGGTGCTGCGACTAATAGATCTGATAGATTTAGAAACAGAAAGGTAGTAGGCTAGATGGTTCTGTCATCATTAGACAGAATTTAATTTCTGATATTTTCTCCTTGAGTAGATAGCTGTCCTCTTAGGTTGTGAACACGAGACAAGGGTATCTGAGGAAAAATCTTCATAAAGTATGTAATTAACGGGGGAAAACTGCTGAACATCTGCTGTTTGACAGCCCTGCAATACTGAAGGAGCGCTGATTGTCCACATTCGAGGGGCAATCTTTGGTATTCTGGAATAGTTGGTGAATTTTCTAGAAGGACCTGATAAATTGTTTTCGAGATTTTAGAAGTTTACTGGAATTTTAATTTGGTAGGCCTTATAATACACTTCCAAGCTGCACAAACGATCTATTGAGGCTTAAATGTATGACAGTAGATAACTATTTAGAAGTAAAAAAATAAGAAGGCTGGAAGGTTAGTGAGTAGAAAAAATAGTCTCACACAAAAAAAAGTGTCAACTATTACTCTGCAATACATGACGATGTTATCGATAAGGATCAAATAGCTGTGGTATCCTGGAATTTTCAATGATTCTTTATAGAAGGACGCGACGGTGGCTAAGATTACTTATTTATGCTTTAATATTTGCCTTATATCGTAAAATAATGTTATGAAAATTAACTAACACAATAATAGTTATTTTCTTACCTTTTTCGTTAGTAAAAAACTGTTATGTATACTAACTTTAATGTAATTTAATTGTAGATTCATTAATGGAATTTAGCATTAGTTTTTGGAAGCCCCTATAAAAGAAACAAGACGAATATTATATTAAATGTTAACCATCGAATCGGTTGGAATGATTTTTTTCCATCCCTTTGTTTAAAAGTACCGATTTATGGGAACAAAAATAAATAATTTACTATAGTTCATTTATATTATCATGTGTAAATATTTTCTTTAGCGTATCGTTAAGTACATTGGCTCAATCTAAATATAATGGTCCTCAACAGTTATTTTTAAATAAGACTTTTGTTAGAACTATGTTTTTGTAATAAAGACAAGACGTCGCTAAACGAGTTTCTATTAGATGTTCCAAAGTGAAGTTTTGAATAAAATTACTTCAAAAGCTCCCTTTGGAGTAATATTATACATGCAGGGTGGCCAACTTGTAAAGTTAATTTTCTCTTCAGCCTTAGAGGCGGGCAAAGTTTTTCTATAATCATATCTTCCTTTGTTTACAGTCTAACGTCTTTTCTTGTAGTTCTGAAACAGCTACAGTTGTCTATAAGATATTGAGGTCACATGGTACGCACAAGTATGTTGTACATTTTTGTAATAATCAGTCGAGACTCCTTGGCTAAAACTAATTTTAGTTAACTCATTTTAATAAATAATCGCCTTAAACAATTACACGCGGAAGCAAAAACACGTAATACATTCGAATAAATAAATTTATAGGAAGGTCACATAATCTAAAGTTTGAATTTAAACAATTAGACAGTTAGTTACACAATTCTTAGAAAGGTTGTATATTTTACGTACATAAAATAATCGGTAGTGTTGAAAAGGACCTTAATAATCAGTGGCGTTCCAAATATCATCCATTCTTACTGAATGGATTGCTTTTAATATAAGCTGGTTATCGCTTTGTCCATAAAATTTGTATTTTATAATAAATGCGTACAAATACATTTTGACTGTTTCGTATCCTATTTGAGCTTTTAAATGGAGTTGTAAGAACTGTTTTGTTTATACTGTATTATTAATAGTAATTTTTACTTCAACTAGGGTTTTCTACACCATTAATAAAACAATTTTTAGTAATTTAAGGATAATATTAATTTTTAACAATTCAATGTGTAATACGAATTGATTTCAACCACACAAAAATGCTTGTTTAAAGGATGTATAGTACCCCCAACCTGACGAAGATAGATTCCAATCCTCAAAGCGTGGTCTATATCCTGTTTTAAATTATCACGATTGCAAATGTCAGAAATCCTATCATCCTTTAACACAAAACTGTAATGTTAATATGAATTAAAACAAAATTGTAGATTGCATCATAACATGCGGGCGATATTTTATTTCTAGATAATTAGACAGTCAAAACTCTTATGCGTCAGGCAAAAATTAATTATTTAAGTTATTAATGTATTGTCGATACTCATATTCTGTTTTAGGTTGTCTTATTAGTTTTTCAAACAACACTGCTTCATTCTGTTAGTATTAAAGTGTCACTTTAGTAGAACCTTTTTTATCAGAATTGCAGCATATATTCAAAATATATTACATTAAGTAACGGGAAGAGAAGTAACAAAAACAACACTGTTATAACAATATTATTTTTAGTGTGTTGATTTAAATCTGGATGTATTAGGTTGGTTAATAAACTAACATGCATCATTTTACTCTCCCCCTATGTACAAAATGGGAGATAATATGGCAATGGTACGAAAATTTGAATTTTAGTTTAAAGTTGATTTAAGAGAAATGTTTCTATTGCAATCACCCTCATGAAGGATATTTTTCTGGCGTTTTCTCCGATAATGAAAATAAAATCACCATAATCCAAAAATTTACACACACCCACACCGAGCGTGCGCGGGTGCATATATTTAATTTTTGCACAGATTAAATAAAAAAAGTCTGCTCCGTTGAGTCTCGAACCCGGTTCTCTCACTTGCCGGACTAGTCCACTACATCTCAGAGTCTTTCTGTCATATATCACAGTGTCTTTCACATATGTGTTTAAATAACCAAAGTAACATATGATCGGAAGACAAAATACATATCAAATGTCTTTAAAATTCATTGCTTGTATAAAAAGCCTAATTTGATTAAAAGGAAGATTGAATCACAAAAATTCTTGCTCCGCGTGGACACGAACCTATATCTCTTACTTGTACAATATAATGCTAGCTTGTGAACACGGTGAATGCTCATTTATAATAAGGTTATTTCTTACGTGTCTTTTTATCTCTCGTCTTTTAAGATTTCGAGATAACAGTCGTAGAAAATTTGAGTAGTATAACAAAACATTGGAAACATAATCATGAAATGTGAACTTTTAATAAATTCAGATTAGACTTAGCACAGGTACAGTATTTGGACATAGCTTGAATGAATTCTTTACGGCACTGAATAGCCATTCTCAGTTAACATTTACTCCAAATATTGAGATCTTATTGACATTCCTTTTAGACCTCTCATTTTGCGTTGACTACACTATCAAAGAAAGCCAAAGCATTAACTCGCTAGTTCTTAGTCTCAAAACACATAACTCAATTGGCAGCCATGAACAAACAAAACAAAACAAAACAAAAGAACATGAACGCAGAATGTAATCTGTAACTGATCACCTTGACTGATTACTACGGCTCTGTGCGCGACGGCCCAGATAAACTAAGGACTTCACACGTCCCACGTAAAAAACCTTTTAATTCCTCTCTTAAAACCCTGATTTGTACTATCCAAACCCATTTTATCATTCCTGTCTGTACCTAAGTGATAAATTCATTCTTGTGTATCCATAGAAATGGATTTAAATACAAACGTAAATAAATTTAATTAACTACAATCAAAATGAGTCTATGACTACTAAGTCAAATACATCATAGGAAATGAAAGATGCCCCGGGAACGTATTGCCTCCCACCTTCTCGTGACGAGCGCCCTCTTGCTGAAGTACACCTTGTGCCTTTACAACGTTCGGAAGTAAGAAATCCACACCATCTAAATAACCTAGCTGAATTTGTTTTCATCTACCACTTTCACTGGTTATTGTTATTAAATTTTAAAGTGTATGTTGTCAAAAATCGTAAAGATTTATATTAATTCATTTCATTTTTCAGTTTAACTATAGCACTGAAAGGGGGAATATTTATGTATTATATGTATCACTTTATATTCTTTACCCATAAAAATAACATAGTGGTCTTTCGAACATGAATCTATATTTCATGCCCTGCGGAGCAGAACCAGGCGATGCAACGATTAAGTTTGTTGGTCATTATGATTATACCTATATTAGTTGTGTAAATATCAAAGGCAGTACCGAGCATATACATCTAGAAATGTCATTAAAATGCTATTAATATGATATTGATAATATTTTGAGCAAAACAGTTTTATTTAAATTACTGTGAAATGTTATAAGATATATTAAGATATTGATGATATTTTGAATGAAACCAGGATCTCTAGGATAATAAAATAATGTTGGCAGAGTGGCTTTGCTTTACTGACTACAAAGGATCAACATTTTTTGCATTAAAAATTATTTGTATTAAACTCCACGAACCTTTAGGATGTCCAATATTATATGCAAAAATGGTCTAGTTATGATGTGTTTTAGCTTTGAATCCAAAATCAAAAAACTATTGGTGGTTACTTGATTCATGGGAAGTTTGAGTCAATTTATATCCTTCTTAATATAAAATATTCTTTAGTAGTAATTTATTAATTTTTTGCTTACTTAAGTCCATTTCAACAAGGGACTTGACATTGACATTTACTTAATAAGATCCATGCCAACTTCCATAAGATCAGTTAAGAACTTCGCCTTAATCCCTATGCGTCAGAACGAAAGGTTTGTTTATACCATTATTACATTGCAATGAGTGTATTAGAAATCTATCTAAAAAGACTAAAATAGGTTTTGAATATTTTTATTGAAACTTAAGCTGGTTGTTTAAATAGCTTAAACTATATCCTCCCCTTAAAAAAGATACAATTATATTTATTTTACTCCATCTATCATCCTACACTAAATTTATTTTTACTAAGTTTTTTATATTTCTAATTATGTTAATAGTTTTCTTAAGTTTCAAAAATTTAACAGAATGAAAAGTCTTTAAACGTAATTAAATCAATTAATCACAAAAGTTTGTGGGAGTAATGACACTAATATATTACTTCAGTAAATAACAATAAATAGTTACTAATGGTTGATAGACCTTACGATAAATTAACAACAAAAAAGTAAGAAATAATTCTACTCAACCTGTATTAAGAATGGTTTTTATAAAATGTGTAATAAATTACTACATAAGTTTTCAATTTATTGCTGCTATTACTACCAAGTATTAGAGCAAAATGTAGAACTATATTTTGTTATTTACATTTAAATTTACGCCATCACGTATATAAGTAAGTGTACTCAACGTGGTAAATATAAAAGTAATTATATTAAAATAACGCTTTCAGAGAAAACGAGAAATGTGTTTTCTTAAATGTGTTGCACACTTTTACACTCCCCTTAAGCGTGCAAACCATCAAACCGTGAATATACTACATTCTGAACGAGCTTTACATTCTCCGCTTCCCTTGTCACATATTTACATCGAGAAAATGTCTTTTTAACTGCTTTTAGATTAACACAATTCAACGTAGCTTTAGAAGACTGCAATGTTTCAAAAGCATTTAAAAAACGTGTTTCTGTGTCTTAAAATTATAAAAATTAGCCTTTATTAATGGAAATTAGCGTGCGTTCTGGCTGTCGAATCGTTACTCCGAGGTTATTATAAATAAAATGAAAAGTGAAAATGACCCTTGTCTAGGAAGATATTCAATTTATCAGGTATTTTAGACTTTGATCTATTTTTATTAATTAACTACATGTCTTAAGAAGTAATTGTTTGAACATTGGACACAGGTAGAAGATTTTGTGAGTACAACGTGCAGGTGTATAGTTGTAAAGAGAAAATCGGTCAGAAGACATACGATTATGTCTGTAATATCGACACCCAGAAAGTGAGTAATATATAATGGTGACTCGCAGTTAATTAATTAGCACGTTTAAATTGTTCAAATGAAGGAGAATCGTCAAGTGGCCGAGCGATCTTAGATTATCGTTCATTTTAGATACGAGTTTCCCTGTCGTAATAAACAAATTCGCTTTCATTACCTTTTGTTTTGATCTATTTTTCCAACCACGGTAAACTATAAAAATTGGTTATTAATTTGCATAATTTTTCTAGTACTAAGACTATATATTTTTATTAAAATTAGATCTAAATATAAATTGTAGCTCATAACATCCGACGGAAAATGTCCGAAATCCTTTTATCGAATCAATAGGAGAATGTTATGTTAGTTCAGTTTACCGTGATTTCCCTGAAGTCCAGACACACAAGGTTTTCTATAATCGTACTTCTGGCGTATGAGGAAAAATGTACACATCAGATACAACCCAAACCAATAGGAATTCAGGAAAAGTAATGAATAACGATAGATTTGTGCAGCAATTTTAAGTAATTGAATTGTAATATTTAAAGATAATTTAAACCTAAAATATTTTGTTTTTATTTATTTAAAACCTTATTAATTAATTGTAAAAGTGCACGTTAAGAAATCCTGGTTATCACGAATAATTGGTGTTGTGCATGTTTATCATACACTAGTACTTATGATGTAGAAAAATCACAAAATACCTGTTTAATTGGGTCTGGCTCAATTATTAATTGGAGAGTGAATTATTGATATTAATTTATGTGTTGAGGATAAATAGAATGTGGTTTCAGTCGGTGTTTTATCAAGTATTGTTATGGTTTCATAGTTTTAAAAGAGTTTACTTTTGTTTTTACATGAAAAGTAAAAACAAATTATTGTAAAATATAACACAGAAGACATATAAAGCAGTGTGGTCATACAGTCAGATAAACATCTATATTGGTATTATTAATGTACTTCGATAATATATCCATATAAAATGTGTCAGATTGGATCTGAATACTCTTCTCAAAAGGTTTGTGCAGTTTAACATTGATATTTAACTATGGAGTACACCAAAATGTTTTTAATTGACTGGTTCGGGAGAATCAACCGAATGTAGTTTGATATTAATTCGTTTTATGCTATTACTGTAATAATTATCTATATCTAAAGCAAGTTGTTCCAACATGCGTTGGTTTGGTATAAACAACTGGATATGATTCTATATGATAGCATTAATTTTCATATAATAGCATTATATTCAAAGCGAAAAAAGCATGGTCCTTTAGTGCTTGCTGTTGGCAGAGTGAAAATAAATCACAGTTTTCCGGTGCACTGGCAATTCCGGCAGTTGTTTGCGAAAGGACGCGAAGGCCTGTTTTGGAAACTATTAATAAAAGAGACGATTTTTCTGTTTTGCTCCCTTGTAATTGTGCCGGTTTAAAAAATACGCAAAAATATTGTTTATGTAGCAGCAGAATGATCCATTTCGTTGAAAATCTCCAAAAATTGAAAATATTGTAGTTTTGCAAAATACTTCTCCAAGAGATTTCCTTATAAGGTCAAAGAAGTCATATTTAAGATGTAGGTTTCTATATATTGGACACATTCACGAAACACGATAACGGTTCAAAACTCGTTGGTAGAAACTATATTTTAAAATGTTTCATGTTCAAAGGAATCAAAGCTATAGGAAGGAAGGATGAAATTTACTCTACTTCAAATTTTTTTTGTTATTTACGAGTAATTCGCGGGTATGTCGTCGTCGGCTTTTTTTTGCTTCTTATCTCGGAAATGGTTTGACCTTCAAAGCCAGATTTAAGCTCATTTATGTATAGCTGATATTTTTTGCTGATTTACCAGTGCTTATAAATCAGCATCATGTGAACGCATCTCCAGGGTAAAGTTCAACCAGCGAGCTGGTACTTATGCGTGCGCTGGTATCTTTAATTTTTTTAAATTTATCAGCGCCTCGACATCGTTGTCTGAACGAAACGAAACTTTTTGATTGCTCTTGTAGTAGAGTTGAAATCGTCAAAATATCATATTTGAAGTGCAATGTTAATCTTGTAATACGGTTTTTGACATTTGACCCATGAAAAATATAACAAAATATACGCCAGAGACGTGACTATGAAGTTGTTAGTTTTATATCGTGGATCTGAAGGTTTTGGCACCATTGATAAAAACTAACTTCAAAGTAAAACTGTCATTGAACAACTCGAACTTAGTTAAAATAAATGATTCACTTGTTGGAGACATGTCTACTGGCCACATTCGCGCTTCTAACCAGCACTGACAACTAGCCAAGTGTGAATGATGTTCTTTCACGCTGAGATGATAATAGTTGATAACAGCAGTTGGGGGAATCGGCCACGTGTGAATGAGCCTTTAGCATTTGGCAGCAAAGTAGGTCTATTAAATAGAAAAACACTTGAGATTTTTTACTTATTCTGGTTTAAAACTCATCACATGCAAACGCCGTATTTCGTTTAATTTACTCCTATTGTAGATCCAATAAACCATTTTCCCCTATGCATACTTAGCTACATAAAAATAAACACTTTTGGACGGATACATTTGCAGTTTATGGTATAGAAAGAACTGTGAGAAAGATATATTGACGAGTTACCAGTGTTTGAATTTCTCAGATTTGGCTAATTCATGAGTTTTATTTTTAGTTTCTCTTAGTAGTTATCATAGGCTGATGCAGTAAACAAATTATTCTCCTGAATATCAGTAATTATAATCTATATATAGATTAAAGAAGGCTGAATTCAGGAGCTTCTCCATTAATGTTAAAAGAATCTATGGCTAAGGTCAATAACGATTTGAAAAAATTATATTAGCTATATTTGTATTTTATAACGTCAAATTTAACTTAAGATTCATTCAATTGTAATAAATTTTACATTTTATGTTAAAACAAACATATGCTCTAATAACCTATTATATTGTAACAATGTGCATTGTTTTGTTTTAACTTGATACTAAGATTTCCTAAGGTATGTTTTGTTAATAAAGACATGGATGCCACTGAAAGTTTCTTTTAGTTTTTACAAAGTGAAGTTTTGAATAAAATTACTTTAAAAGCCCCCTTTTGGAGTAATATTATACATGTAGGGTGGCCAACTTGTAAAGTTAATTTTGTGTTCAGCCTTAGAGGCAGGAAAAGTTTTTCAATAATCACATTTACTTTTGTTTACATTCATCCTTCCTTGTAGGAACTCAAATAACGTCTATATCACATACTCGACAGCGTTCATATTATTTGGCATATATACATAATAGTAGTAATCCGAATCAAAAGTAAAAGAGTGCATGTGCACAGAACTGAGGTTTTTTACTTCTAAGTAGGCGTTTTTAATCTTCAGAGATTACTTAAATTTAAGCATCTTAATAAAAAGTCTGCTAAGTTTTAAAATGTTCTTCTCGCCTCATATACTTGTTCACATTGGTTCCAGGGGAAGAATATTAATTTACGATTTTGATGGATTGTATGTAATTTATGAGTGACGTTAACAATTAAGGAGTTCTTCAAGGCTTCAATTTTGGACCTGTGATTGTCTTCTTGTAAATCAATCGCTCCGTATGCATCATAAACTGCGACATCCATATTTTATGCCGATGGTATTATGTTCACCTTTCCGATCGACTGAAATGCAGGGCATTTAAATTATCTGTCACTATTTTATTCTACTATAGTGAAAAATACGAGCACTTTTAGTATTATCATTCTAGTAATACTCTTTGTAGTAATTAATGTAATATACGAGTAAGTCGTGTTTAGAGGTTCAAATTAATTATTTTATTTATCAGCTACAGTGATCATTTAGAATTTAACGTATTAACAGTTTTTCTCGCTACAATTATATGACATCCATTGTACTGATGAGAACTATCTTTAGGCGAATATGATCCAAGGAGTGCATTGAAAAGTGGGGCAGACGAGAATATTAGTTAAATTTGTAACAGAGCTTTCATTATTTAGGATTGCCAATATTCCCGTAAGAAGTTATGCAAGTACTTCCCAACACCATGAAATGGATCTTTAATTAAAATAATTTATTTTTTATCGTAAATGATGGCGTATTATATCAACCTTACGCATATAAATTACGTATTGCCCATATGCAATTATACAAAACTAAAATTAGAAAACAGTATACTAAAAAAAATTAGAACAAAAATATAATTCCACAATTTAATAACCCGTTCGACCAAAAATAAAGACTTATTAATAAACAGTATAGTGGATGAAAGATTTACGGTTAAAAAGTACGATGGAAAAAGCTTAATTTACGTAAGAAAGCTTAATGTTTCCATTTTATTAATTAATTTGGAGTATGTTTGAAATTTATTTCCAACATTTAAAACGGAATTCATGAACAAATAATTTTATGTAATAATTGTAAAAATATTGAGTTTTCCGACTTGTCGTACTTTCCAGAGAGGATACAGTTAAAGGATTTCTCATTATTAATGAAGATATATCTAATATGAGTACTGTATTATCAAGATCAAAGTCACTATAGTATAGGCATTATTACATCAGACTTCGACGTTGGCTTAAGACTTAAAGTGGTCCTTATGACCTTTGAAAGCATCTTAAAATAACCTCTCTTAAATATTAAATTTCTCGTTGATGTAAAGTCCAAAACAACATTAAAGGCCGATAGCCTTTCATCTTCTATGTCATCAGGCTCAAATCAAATCAGCCAAAGCGGCCGTTCATAAGGAAAAAAAAGAATCTCTTAGGAGGGAGCTTTTTGTTGAATTAATTGGTTGGGTTAGTATTTTGTTCATCATACAGCCTTTATTGCAACCGGCTCAGCGCCAATATAGGAGGTTGGCGAAATTTCTCATTTGTCTGTCAGTATGTCCGCACAATATCTCGAGAAGGAATTTTAACTGCATATTTCACGTTTTGCAAGAAACTTTATTTGTGAACAAACAACATCGGTTCAATAGTGGTGCATATCCGTCAAAGGGGTTTCTAACTCTCCGCAGAACACCTTGAGCTATAGACTTGAAATTTTGCACATAATACTATGACTAAGAAAGCTTGCACCATAATGCAGACCTAATAATCAAAGACAAAGTTACAACAAACATTTTTCTTAAACTGTAAAGCTTGGTAAGACAAATAACGCTACGCATGTAGATAATGTATGGACATAAAGTAAATGTAAAGAGATCGCACTTTTATTATGCATATTTCTAAATGTACAAAAGCTTTCAATTGTAACTTGAGATGCAAGGAGGTGAAGCGGATGAATGAGGAGTAGCGTTGAAACACTTTCATGAGATGTCTATATGGCTGATGGGGATTGATTATTCATATAATAAATATTTCACTAAAAGTCACAAGACTACCGGAATATTAGTTGTTTGTTTCATTTTATGTTGATGTAAAGTAATATTCATTCATTTATTCAATAAAAGTTTCACATCGTGTTTAAATTCTGTAGCAGAGCTAAAATAAACATGTGAATTGCCACAGTCACAACAAAAAATAAAAAGAATAGGAAATCAACAGTACAAATTACACTTTCCTCAAAAAACTTATTTAAGGCAAATAAGAAATATAAATTGGTAAAATAATTTTTTAAGTACCCTTCAACAGAGTAATATGCCCTTTTCATGAGGTAGCATTTTAAGGAATTTTTATTGTAAAGTTTTAATGTGGAGTAATACACGCCCTGCTCATAGAGTTTTAACCGATGCACATAATAATCAAGTTTTGATAAGAGCAAATTATGTTCCACGCAATCGAATGCTTTTGTCAGGTCACATAAAATTGAAGCAGTTTGATGCTTTTTATCAGTGGAATTTAATACTGAGTTCAATAAATTGTAAACCGCAGTCACTATGGAAGATTTTTTAATGAAACCAAATTGATTTTTACATACAATTTTATATTTTTCTAAATGTTACAAAATACGAATTGTCATTATTTTTCTAAGATTTTTGGTAAAACAGGTAATATCGATATTGGTCTATAGTTGGGCATGTCTTTCTTTTAACCCTTTTTAAAGAGTGTTTTTACTATAGAAAGTTTTAGTTCCTCCGGAAAAATCCCTGTCTGAAAAGATACATTTATTAAACCAGCCAATGGATCAGAAATCTCAGACAGACCGTTTAATGACAGAGGTTGGAATGTTATATTATTATTAGAATTAATACTGTATATAATACAAAGGTATGTGATGAATATACAAATTTCCATATCAACCCACAATATTTATATTGCACTGAACTAATTTTTTTGCTTAATTACGTACATGGTATTGAAATATTCACTTTTACTGGTGATGATGTATACTATTATTTATGATGAAAGGTAGGTCTTTTATTGTTTTGCTGTTGGTGGAAGTGTGAATAAATCAGACAGTTCCGGTGCAGCCAGCACTTCCGGTAGTTGTTTGTGGTGGAAGGGTAGAACGATGGTGACCTGTATCAAAGAACAACAAAATATATGGACCACCGTGATATCTATGTGTTTATTCCAGAAGTAGCTAAAATATGATCGAACTCGCCTTCAGATAGTTTGTTTAGCTGACACAGGAAACAAAGGAAATAAAAGACATTAAAAAGTTTTTAGGCAGAGTTCTAATTTAATTCAATTAAACTAACATGCTTTTTAGTGTGGAGAGTTTCTCAGTTACATATTTTTTGCAGAAAATACTCGTCATTTACTTACATAAGAGTAACTAATAATATATTAAAATACTATACTTAAGATAGTCACACTTAAAACAACTATACATTTTATGGGTTTATAATGTTCCTTTAGGCCCTAATTTAAAAGTGTTGTCTTTATGCTCTTTTATATTACAACAGGAGTAATCATTGTACAATTTTGGCGCTTATTAGTATAAAACTTTCCTACCAATTTCTGCCTGTGTCACAAAGAGTGACCTCTTTGCTGAATACCAGTCAGATATGTAATGTGGCTAACCCAAGGCTATCCTAGTCTTGCATTTAGGTAGGCAAAATGCTTTAGGTCCATAGGTTAAGTGAAGCTGACACAAATACCTTTAGTATCCAGATAACCTTATATGAAGCTGGGGTTTGCTTCTCAGCGTTGAAAATATATGAAAGGCTTCATCCACATTTCACAATTTAAAATTTCCACAACGAATTCAAAGATTCCTTGTAACAAATCTCTTAGACCGGGCCTATTACATAGTTGAGGATATTTTAAAAGAGTAAAGAAGAATTTAGTTTAAAGTTTCTTTCACTCACAGCCAAAACTATTTAAAATTAATATTGTAAGTATAGACTTTTGTATTCGTTTCAAACTGTATATAAATGATTGGTTTTATATTGATGTCGTTTAGCATAAAAAGTGTTGAAGTTTCATAGTTTATTCCAGCATAACTCAATATTGTAGACAGAATTGAATAAACGTCTTTGATTTTGAATTTGGCGACCCAAGCAAATGCCTCGGGATACACACCTGATTATTGGTAGAGAGTACAAATATTCTGTATTCAAATTTATTATTTGCTGCCTGTCTTTAAATTAAAATTTTATCCTACCATTTCTCCCTATTAAATCCGAGAAATGCTATCTTTGCGAGCAATAAACTGTGGCTAAACGAATCAAACGCTTGGGAGTAATCTAGCATGAATAATATAGCTACACTTGTCTCCAGCTCTCTCAGCAAATACATTTGCAAACATATTGAGTGCTATGGTTTCTCCAATATCCTTACTGAAGCCTTGGATGGAAATGATGTGTTATCACATATGTCACGATCAGTCTTACGAGTACATTTTTCAATATATCCGACATGGCTGGCACGATTGAAATCGGGTTATAAAATGGATTGAACTTCTATTTTAACCGATGATGGCTTTAAGTAACCGTTGGGCGATGAAGATTGACCTCCATGACCATAAATGGCATTTGCAAAACGTACAGAAAGATGTATTTCAGAGTTTAAAGCAGTTTATAGTTAAAAATTATCTGATAACAGATTTACGGATCTTCTCAAGGCAGTAAGGTATAAGATCCTGAGATTTTTCAGTGTCCTAGAGATATTTAAAACCTAGGTCTACCAGGTTCTGGATGATGCCAGATCCAAGTAGTTCCCAGAATCCAAAAGCATTTAGAGGCCGGAATTCAACAGATGTTAGAAACTATAAGAGGCTGGGAGCATTATAGGGGTGGACTTGCTAAATTTTGGAAGGTCCCATAACTCAGTAATTCCTAAAATACAAAAGCTGACAGACACAGGGAGCTTTAAAGGGCTTGAAGCTATCTGATTCCAGGAAGAGGCTGGAAGCTACCACTGAAGCACCCTTGGGTTTTCTGTAGAGAGCTTCCCAAAACGGCAAATTCCTTAAGTTATGGAGCTCATTTAGGCTCCTTCGCGGATATTTGATTTAATTGCCGTTATTTAATTTCAGGGAATTTCACAAATCACTTAATTGCTATGTTTTTCTTTCTTTGATAAAAGGTTCTATATTATTTATATTCTTATTTATTTTTAAAATCTGAAATTTGCACACTTATGCCTAATGGCGTGAATAGAACAACTAATGCAATTCCACAAAGGTCAAATAACCATAATGGTTGTCTAGAAGAAATGTTTTGTTTTTCAACTTTCCTATGACCGAGGATAATAAAATATGACACACAATTATCTCATGCCCCTGAGTATTTATAAATTGTCATCAATATCAAGGTATAAGAGCTATGTTTTGATTTTTCAATTTCCTGATGTCCTAGAAAGATAAAATTTTACACACATGTTCCTCATAGCATAAATAGAGAAAAATAAAGGAAAGGAAAGATCTGATTTCATGAAGATCAACAACCCATATAAGCTGAAATAGGGATGAAAATCATAGAAGAACTACATTTTTCAACTTCCAGCTGTCCTAGAAAAATGAATTTTTACACAAAAATTCCTCGCCACTGAAGTAGAAAACTAAGTTTATTAAGCCATTGAAATTGGATATGCCTATGGTATAAGTTATTTAATAGAAAATCGTATGCGAATCCGCGGGTGTATGTATAAAATGCTAATATAAATTTATATCAGTACACTAATTAGTACACTAGATTCCCGTTATTGAAGATTCATATATGACATTTGTATGGTTTTTTATACCTTAAAATAACAGCTGTCCAAGAGCCTTAAGTAAGAAAGTTTACAGTAATAAGGGATGAATATCAGGCGTGAACAGGAAGCAGGGTTTTGGCTGTTAAGCGTATAAGGGTGTTATCCGTTATTGTTTTTTTAACAGGTTATTGTTTTTTAATCTCAAAAGTATTTTCATTTGAACCTAGAATTTGGAAATAACACTAAAAACACAATTTAAACAAACACACGATAAAATCTATAATAGTAATAAATCAAAAGCAGGTGTTTGTGCATTGTCGTATCTGATACACTGTAGTCACTAGTAAACGGATTAAATAAAGTCAACCTAGCTCTAAGATGTAGGCTCATTCTTGTAGCGGTTGCCAAAACAGTAGTTACAGTTATTTAAAATATTTTACATGATCTAAAATTTTCTTTAAGCACCAAAACGATTTCTAAAACTCCGCTTGCTCTCCTCGAGCAACTCTCTGCAATAGAGGGTATTACACAACTTGTTAAGTATATGTCTATTACTAACAAACACAATTTTTAAATAAATTAAACTTTTAATGATTAAATATTACAGTAAGTTATTGAACAATAATGTGGTTAAAAGCAATGCAGCTACTTAGAGGGTCTAATTTGAAACTTAAAAATAATTACCATTGAAACCTTCTGAAGAAATGTGTACATAAACTTTAAAAATAGATTTACTTCATAACCTCCCGACACTGTAATATTTGAAGTATACAAGCAGTGTGCCCAAACTTCAGAAACAATATTCTCCTCTGCCTTCAAGTTGAGAGCAGTTGGTCAATAGCCATATTTCTCTTTGTTTACCGTTTTGCAGCCTGCCTTGATTTCCTTTCTGTAAACAGGTTTGCAGTAAAAATGAGTACTTTATCTTAAACCAATCAAATAATAAAACACTGATTTAAAACTAACTGAAGACAAATCAAAACACATTTTTATATTACTTTATATAAATTGTGCACAGTTAAAAATATACCTTTAACAGTTTGGCTTTAAGATAAAACACTAAAATAGATAAGTAAAATATAATAAGAAAAATAAAATTGAAGCAATCGTTCATTTCTGTAGAAGGATTGACAACATGTTTCAATAATCGTGAAAAATATCACTCTTTCATTCATGACTTCATGGATGGAAGGAAATGTACAATAAAGACGGTAAATATTCTTTCATGTTCCAAATTTTAATAAAGCCACTATTTTACTTAAATCAAAGTCACGTTAAATTTCTGAATTATGAAATGAAGCAGTTTGAAAACGTCAGAATTATATTTTCTAATATCTTTCATTTATGCAATCGAAAGCTACATATTACGGACATGACGGTGTTGTGTAGTCCAAATAACTTGGACCTAGTTAACGTAGACTTTATTTCATAATACTTAAAGCATTTGACTTCCATCTGTAAACTGTGAAAGTATAAAAATAAAGTTATGGAATTTAATTTTGAAATTAGGGCGCTATAATACAGTATTAGCCAAAGTAAACATAACTGAAATGGTAATATTTTATTATGGTAAACACAGTAACACTACATATAGATTTTACCAATAAACACAAGTCAAAGGAAGCAAAATCAGTTAAACTCATGCATTACCATGTTCAATGTGACCCCCGTTCAGTTTGAGGCAACACTCTGTAGAGTTTGTATCATTATTATGAATAGGGGTTGTTCCAATCTCCTAATACACATGGTTATTTTTTCTTTGAGTTTAACGATGGTAGATGGTGCGTCCTCGCAGAAAATGTTTTCTTTCAACATTCTCCAGACGTAAGCGTTCGGTATTGTAAGATCGAGGAAGTGGGCTGGGTAAGGAAAGTTTGTTCTAAGGGAGATGAGACGTTTGCCAAAGGTTTGTTGAAGGAAAGTAATGTAACGGCAATGTGACTGGGAGTTAGTCTTCCTCACCTGCTCTACTGCACTAAAGCTCCCTGTGAACTAGAAGCACTACCTGTCCGACAGCCGAGATAAATATCACAAAGAGAATTAAAAAAAACCCCAGACAAAGAAATGCACATAATATGACATGTGTAATGTGTAACTGGCTTTCACAGATGAATAATAACAAGAATTTACTATCAATATATCGTTGAATGTTTATAAGTGATTGTACTTATTAATCTTAACTTTGATGAGTTATTAAATCACATTTACTAACTGCTAACTAAGCCAAAACCATTAATATAATGGACCAGAAGGTACCCGCGGTTTCGCACGTAGCTTCTTAGGCTTTCCATGTGTATGAGCATTTCTGCCTCGTGCGAATAATATGAACGATGCAAATTTTGAGTTTTCTTTGTTGCCAAAAGCATGAAAATATGTAAAACGTGTATTTTTATGACCACTGTAATTTCTTCAGTCTTGGTATTTTTTCGTGCCATAGTTGATTTTGCCTTGTTTCACAGATAAAAATATATGTATACATAAACAGGTATTTGAAGCCTACTTCTATTAAAAGATAACTAAAATGGGTCTTGTAACAGTCTTTATATATATATATATATGTGCTATGCTACTTTAACTTTAATATCTGCATTACAGTACTAACCAAGCACTCCATATATAAAATTGCTAAAATGTATTTTATTTGCTAAAATTTGCAATTAAACATATATATTTACTAAAGCTTTTAATGTTTTTACCCATATATTGTCTTAATCTGTGCTCAGCAGCTGCTGAAGTTAAGTTTGAACTAAGAAGTGTAATTACTATCAAGCTTACTGTATGCTTAATACTGGACTTAATATTCGTCTCTAAAGTAGCGAAAATCCTATCCTTATCTCTAAAGTTGCACTACATAAAACAAATAATATTAATTCAGATGTACTTGTCGAATTTAACATTTTCTAATTTTTATATGATTGTTCTTTCCCAAAAATAGTTTTCATCTGATTGTTTTTCTATGCAATAGTTTTTTGATTGAATTATACAAACAGATTAATTTATAATGGTTTTTTATGAAAATTAATTCTAAAATGCAATAAAATGGTAATAAAAATAGTTGCTAGATAATTATTGTAGCATTTGTTGTTTTTAATAAGACCTGTATGCAAATTGAAATACTGAAAAACAATACATTTCAATATATTGCTTTTTTTAACTTAGCTATTTTAAAAAGATTAGGTTTTAGATGAAAATTTAAAAAATGAACTTTTAAGAAAATGGTTTACCATTGTGTTATTTACATTCAGTTTCTTACTTTGAATACCAGCTATCTCCCTCACATTGGTTACAATTTTCGTACCTAGATCACTAGATTTATGTATTTAAATATCATACCAAACCACACCACGTTTGAACCTTTTTAATGCTGTCCCACTAACAGAAAAATGAAATCATATTTTGCTGTAGAATCTGAAATCTAATGAAGTAATATGGTGAGAGTAACGTACTGACGACGCTTTTCATGATATAAAACTGAATATTAAATTAAATTGATATCAATATATTTTTATGCTAAGAACTTACCACATATCCGGAGTTTTGTAGAATACACAGCTGAAAATTAATAAAATAAATTCGCCAGTTTATGTAAAAGATACCAATTTTTTGTTGCCTTAATGTTATTATAAAAAGAGGAGTACGTTTTGAAATGCTGAGTTGGATGAATTTCCTTACATGCTTGCAAATATTAAAAAAGTGGATATGGAAAAAGAAAATACTGGCCATTAACCTAAAAATGTACATAATTTTCTAATTGTGTAACTATCATCATTATTACGTTATATATTACCGTCTCATTATCATATGTGTAGAGTATCGTAGAGGAGAATTCGTATTCTTATCACTATATTAATTGTATTATTTGTTACAGGTACGTGAATTTACTTTCATTTTGTAAGTATTTATCATTAAGACGTTATAACATAAAACCTGGCACAGTGAAAGTATCACTCACATGTGTTTAGGAGCGGGCTATTTTGGTGGCCCTGTTATATCTGGCCAATGTTTAATGCTTGTTAAGTTCATAAGAGCAATATTAAACCTCATATACTCGTACTTTTAAGTTCTTAGTTTTGGTCATAGAATTATGAGTCTCATTTTTTAAGATATAGTTAATACGAACCAAAAGTTTTTTATTGGTTATTAAGAGATCTCACATTTTATTGTAATTCATAATTTAAATGTTGGAACAAGTATAAACTTTACTAGAAATAATAAAAGTCATGTGGATGCGTATTAATGAGATCTTCATAACGAGATGCCTCCCATACCGCTATACCATACAAAAATAAGAGCATAAAATTGCATTCGATTTAACATTGTCTACATGGTGAAAAACTCAAGGTCCTTTCACTGGAGCCGGCCCTTAGTGACAGTTGACTAAATATAGCATACAGTTTATTTATAGGTACGTAAATAACCTCTCTCCGGTCTTTTTTGTATTTTACTAGTAGTTTGTGTAATACTAGATGAGACATATCGTATTCACCTGTAGTTTTGTTCTGAAAATGTTATTATAAAAATAACAAAACATCATTATTTTTGTTGTGTTTAAAAATAAAAAAGATAAGACAACGAAAGTTATACCTTGATGAATTAAGAAAATGTACGTTATTATCAAATATTCCGTATTGTCTCCATCACAGTAAACTAAACGATATCTAAAATAAATGTTCTCATTGAAATATGATACATTGTCCGCAAAATACAAATGTTCATGCAAATTGAAATTCAATTATAGTTTTTAATGTATGGTTAAAATGTATTTAACTATTCTTTCTTACTATTATGTATTATGTTGTGATATGCGGTGCCTTTCAAAAATGTATATTTCGTATATTCGTAATTTAAGACCCTCATTGGCACATACGGGATACAAAAATATTAAAATAACTTCTTGTTCTTGGATTGGGTAATTTATAATTATATTAATGGCTTATCTTCGCAGTCCAATTATTGTGAGAAGGAAAACACGATATTGGTCCTCAGAAAATAATTGCTGTAATTCTTTTGTCAGTACTTGAAATAAATAATAATCTCTACTAGAAATGTCCATAGTATACATACAACTGCCTACACAGACTAATGCACAAACAAATATTTCGATATATATATATATATATATATATATATATATGAAAATATCGATATATTAGTCTTTAAAATCTGAAATAATAAGCTACGATTAGAGTCGAGTACTTGACTAAGCTAATACGTTGAAGCAAGTTCCATTTTTAGTTAGTCAGTGTAATTTATTTTTTCAAATTGCAATAAATATGAGATTCCTTATACAAAATATTTGAAAAGGAAAGTTTATCAATGGTGTGTTTACACAATTAGATAAATATTAGAAAAGGGGAGCGTAATGTTTGAACTTTCCTTTCCTTTTATCTCATGCAAAGTTTAAAGTTTTTGGCTTATTGACAAGTCGGTCAGTGAGTCTGTGAATCATGACCAAGTCTTTCTGTATAATATTAGAGGGAGAGAGAAAGAAGACATTATCTAAAGTTGGGATCGTGTACTGTAACATAGAACGAAGTGTATTATAGGCTTATAGGGGTCTGCGTTAATGTTAGAGCAGGATTTGCTCTCACCCTCGGCTTACGTGGGACAACTGTTAAACCTCCTTTAAACACAGGAATTTAGTGCATTGTGTTAGAATTACCATATAACTAATAGAACATGTCTTAGAGTTTCCTATTAACTTAGAGTGCCTCGAGAAAGTAATTTGAACAATTTCCGGTGTTGATTTATGGAACGTTTTCCACTTGTATCAAAAATGGTGTACAACATTTTCTTAAAGTGAAATTTTGTTTGTCTTACTAAACTCAGAAATACTAATCAGAACAATATAACTGTATCGCAGTTTATAAAGTTTAAAGAATTCGATTAACAATAAAGTAAACATTAAATGTTTTCATATGCATATTACAAGTATTTTAAGAGAATACTTTAGACATAGTTTTAAATGTTAAGAGCTTTAAATAGCAGCAGCTTATAGTAAAAAAAAAAAACATCCCTACATTACTTATATAGTGAAGGGAATTGGAAATAAGGTTATATATGAAAAGTGAAAAGGATACATATTATGTACAGGGTGGGGTGTACTAAACGTATAACAGGAGTACGGTCAGAGCAATAACAAAGAAATAAAACACAACCCTAAGATCCAATAGAGTCACATTCAAACTACTTTCATAGGATTTTAAATACAAATTGCACTTAGAACCAGAGGTTTAATATTCATATCTCAACATTTTGAAATAAAAACTTACGTCACACGGCACACGGGTTTAAAACCACTATAAAAAGAAATATTTTGGAGAAACTTATATTAAAAAACGTTTAATTTTCTAAACGTTGCGATTGGAACAAAACGTCAACAAATCCTCTTACTTTCTGAGAATTTAGAAACAAAATAATACAATTAGTATATTCGAAATATTCATAACTTTCATTTAAATTCAAATGCCATGTGACTACACTTACCAATGTCTACCTACTCCAAAAATGTTTAAATATAATAAGTTATAAAGTAAAAGTGTTGAGAATAACATGAGATAAGAAGATGATGATAAGACTAATCCCAACACATAGTAGGTACTAGGAATTAAAATAAATCTGAAACTCATTATAATAATATATTATTTTGTTTTATAATTGAAATAAGTATTTAACAGATTTTGTTTTGAGATGACAGAAGGGCTCTTTTACAGTAATTTAGTAATAACCCAATCAGCTTCGCTTCGTTGTGCAATTTCTTCTTTGTGCATTAATAGAGAGCATGGCATTAATTACGTAATACCTATTACATTATATTTAAATTAAATTACATTAGCGGTGTTCTTCTCAATCTACGTTAACAAACTATAGTACAAAAATAATAATATTAAAAAACCTTGAATATTTCGTACAATCTTCTCTACAATTAACTGGTACGTTAGCCAAATTACATTCCACCGTAAAAATACTTAATGACGCTACTCAATACAATTCGACAAAAATTTAATTTTACTTAAACCTAATTACGTAAAACTTACTGGAAATTTCAAATTCATAACAATAGATGTCTTATAACCCAAGTTAAAAATTAGCGCTCTAACTGAATTTTATGCAAATAGACGTTAAGTTATAAACTCAATACATTTACTTTTATTATTGCGGATAACGCTAAGCAGATCGTAAAGATCCGAGTCGCCATAAAGTTGCTCATAACTTGAATGATGAGGTAATTTTCCGCCATGAAAACCGAGGGTATTTTTAGTACCCGGCCTGGGTAGGCGAGGTGCAACACTTTATTGCTCTAATCAGCCAGAGTTCAGGAATTCTTACAAGATATTTCATTTGACTAAACACATTTCACTTAGGAATATCGGTGTAAAATATATTTAACGGCAATAACAAATGCTGATAAACGTACTTTTAATTTTTATTTGCGGATTTGTATAAACTGTGTAAAGTAAACTGCACAGAAAACTCAGGAATACTTACAATCTTACATATGTTATGCATTAATTTACTCTCAACCTGTATTTCACAATATTTTATATCATTAAGCCAAAGATTTTGTTCAATGGTTTTAGAAATGCGCATCTGACGTCTAATTTATATAACATCAACGATAATGGTGAACAATCTTGTTTAATTTTCATATGAAAACAATCTTATAAGTTCGGTTTGTTTGTGTTTTACAGAATTATAAAAGACCACTTTCCTGAAATCCTTAGTTATCCCAGACTTCTGCTCATTCCTTTAACTAGTGAAATTTTACTGGGTTGGGGTGGTCGAAGTCCGTATCTTACAGTTTTTTTAGAATCATTTTGTGACATTATTTCCAATTTGAAAGTACTTCTAGGTTAGGGTGGGGTGTTATGTAAAAATGTACAGTTTGTTGTGGAATCATTTTGTAACATTAGTTCCAATTTTAAAAATACTTCTTTCAGCGCCAAAATCTAACTTTATTGGATTTAAAACTGATATTTATGTACCGCGATCCATCAAAACTGTACAGACGACTCGGTCCTGCATGTGGGTATCATTTAATTCATTCCGTCTTCTGAGCTACGGGATTATTATTACCGCCGTCAAATAAGACTCCGTATATTGTTGTAATTAAATCACACAACTTACAAATCATTCCGGCGTTGTTTAACATTTCTGTTACTTATAGACTTAGATAGTATTATTTTTGCAATGTATATTTTTTCTAATAAATATGACATCTGAGATCTCTGAGATATCTGAGAAAAAGTGTAAATATTTAATCTAGCTACAGGTGGGTGAATAGTACTAGGTACGAGTATTATAAACCTGTTATAAATTATTTGATAACGATCTTGATTTATTAAGAAACCAAGTAAATGTATATTGCTGCTTAAAGGAAATATAGGAATAAATTAAATCCAAACGTTGACACCGATGTTGTCAACTAATTTCCTCAAACATTTGGAACACATGTAAAAAAATGCATTTTAAACTTTTCTGAAAGAAGTCAATTGTGGGGTTGGTGATAACCTTTTGAATTATTTTTTCAAATTTCTCCAATACGCGAGGTTTGGACTTGTATATCTCCTTCTTGGCGTAGCATCACACAAGCAATCATATGTAGTAAGATCTGGACTGCTTACAGGCTATTTGTGCTGTCCCCGCCGCGCCGTCCCAACCAACACCCAGGAAGTGTTTGGTCCAACCTCTGACGAACAATTATTGGAAAGTGTATTGGCGCAACATCTTGCGTAAAAATTAAGTCATAAATGTTTTATCACCATTGTGATATCGTAGGCCACACATAGTCTCGAAGCATCTGAAGATAGTGATCAGCATTCATGGAGTCACACAGAAGTTGTTCCTTATTCAACACCATACGTACTGTGTGCCTTGTAAGTCCACTTTCACGAGCTGTCTGACGTTTTTATTTCTTTTGGACTACGAGTAAACATTGAATGGACTATTACATATTTTTCTCCGATCTTGATGTGGATGGGCCACTTCTTCTTGTGTCTTTCACAGAGATAGTGATAATCAGATTTGCATGACAATTTTTAATTGTCTCTAGACGTATTGAAACATTTACTCCCTTCTCTTTATCGCCACACGAAGAAATCTAAGCTCACTCTCAAACAGACAATTTCTCAGCCATATTTGTTTATAATACGCTAACTATTTCTAAAGAACAACAATGAACTATGTTAATTAGGCAGTATAAAATATTAATGCGTACTCTCTATTATGTCACTATTGCCAACATGAAATCCAGTAATATAATGGATTTTATAACAGTTTTATAATAACTAGTTACTTTTCATCCACCCGATACCTAGAACATTTTAATTGCCAATTACTAACTCTGATAATAAATAATAGTTCAAGTCACTAACATAAATAAAAGCCAGCCGTCTTGCTTGCCGCACACAATGACTGTACCCGGTGACTGACAACAATGACAGTGACATACCATCTTAACAATGACAACACAACAACAATGTCTCTGTCCCTATTGTTGTTGTCTTGATCGTTTAGTGGGGTTCATGTATTCATGGTGAGCTCATTGTCTGTATGGTATTGTTAGTTAGAGTCTTGTACCTATAAAGAACATTCCGTGTCCATTGCTTAGAAGGGCTGACGGTACGTAAACATCCAAAACTAGGCTCACCTGATTTTATTCAATAATAATAAAATATATCACTCTACAAAAGATATTTTGAAGGAGAAGCTAACCTCCATTTAACCTTGATCTACCAATTACTATAATATGTACTGGGAACTTAACAAGTAGCATAAAGGGGAGAATCACTACAGTACACAGAAGACTTTTCCGGATTCGAATCAGCGATATATCCCTAAATCAGATTCCGACTTTTATACTGTGCAGCTCTACCTTCACACAAGTTTTGACGGACCTGGTCATATCTAGTACTTTATAACACTGTATGACCTAGCACTTCTTTAAGTTAGGACTAGTGCATCACACTTCACCTAATAGTCCCGAGGGGAGATGCAAAACTCAAAATTGTTGCTTGCTGTCCTTCTCAGAAAAATGATAACCAAGAAAGGAAACCAGGAAGTAGAAGGAATAAAGAAGTGCCTTATTGAACCTTTTTCGTTCAAATAATGACAAAGAGTGCCATCGACATAACCAGTTGCTGATTCTGATGCCAGCGAAGTCTTTGGTGGTCGCGAAGCACGCGGTTACTTTGTTAGCAGAGTCCAACTTCTTTAGCCTGACTCTCCTTTCTGTTATTCTTGGCCGGACTGGAGTAGTAATACCCAGACGTACATTTTTGTCACGATAAAAAGATATTCTTGGGCTTAATGTTTGATGAAGGGTACCAACACTCCAGCTACTATATTTTATTAATTCCACGCCAAAGTTCAGTTTAAATTCTCTCCGTAAGCGTAAGTGAATAATGATGGAAGTAATTCACGAAGAGCCGACTTTTCCCTGTCGATAGCTTATTAAAGCAATCAAATCTTTCAGTACACTGTGATGTGATAGCTACATGATGATTCCGGGTTTTAAGGTAGTTTGTTCACATAGGAATTTGTTTGAAGATTTGACTTTTTTGTTAGTCTTGTAAATATAAATAACAGGCTATATTTAAAGTTGAGTACTTAAAAGAACACAGGTCATACACTGAAAGAACACAAGTTTACCCATTCTTGGTAGGAGTATCTCTAAATACACTAAAGAAGATTTACATTCTATTTTACAATCTCGGTAGTGTTAATTAATTTAACTAATTTTATTTTTACAATGAATAAAATCATACAGTATTTTTAATAACCGTTTGTAGAATAGGTTAAAAGAAAAGTTTCTCAATATTTATATTGATATTTATAGATTTTCTGTATAAAAGAGGGGTGAAAGAATTGTCCCTCTAACAACGAAAAATCCTGTTTTCTCGGTACTATTTTAACTAGCAATATTAAAATACCTTAAATATATCTAACAATACCCGTTGTATTAAAGGTGTTGAGTTTTTTAATCTCTATCCCTAGAATCTCAATCAATGTTAGCCTTTTCTTTTATTACATTGTTGATAAGTCATTATTTGATAACTATTTATTAATATGCAAAATCAAAATCAAAATCTTTTTTATTGCAGCGACAATATGTACATTGTATGGCAAACGTCAATACGGGGTTTCTAAAATTCCAGGCATTCATACACACAATACACATTCAGACATACAATTTTTCAATCACGCCTCTTTCATTCTTCGCCAATGCAACCCACTTAGTACAGCAGCAATTTTTTTCTTCCTCAAATTGGAGAATAAATATTCCTTTTTGATTGAAATTGTCATATTTGATTTAATCTGATACATTTTTAAAATGCTAAACATCTTTTACAATATTAAACAGTATTACCAAATACCATGGTGCACGAAGGGATGATCGTTGTGGGGGGGGGGGGGACTTTTGTCATCACAGGTCATGAACGGAATAATTCAGCCCTCCAGGAATTACCTGCAAAATGTTGTCTCCATTCAATTGTAAAATAATGGGAGTTATACACTCGCTTTTAAGTGAAATTGTGAGAAACAAAGATTCACTGTATCCTAAAATATTTTGAAGCAAGTAAGTATTTACTATTGTGAAACATATTTCTTTACTGAACTAAAGTGCTATTTATATGAAGTGTTAATCTTTACCCTACTGTTCTGTTAGACCCGGAGGATTTTAAGAAAGAAAAGTGAGTCCAAATTTAAACAACTGCGGAAAGATTCGCATACTAAAGTAACAAACAAAGTACACTTGCACGTGGACAAGCACACACTAAAATGCGCACATACAAATACAACAGAAAATGTGTGAGCTAATAGAAAATGTTTCACCTTTCCAAACAGTTTTAACATCGGAATCTGCCAAAAAAACCAAACTATGGCTTTAATTATGTATCAGTCTATGGGAAGATATTGCACCTAATGCTCAAATCTGTTTTACTTGAAACTTTGTGCGCTATCTAGTGGCAAACTAAAAAATAATGATTACAAATATATTACAGACAATTATTAAACATATAATATATTGAGTACACTCTGATAATAATAAAATATTATAAACATACTAACTTTAATTCATAAAAATGGGGTAATTATTATAAGATTATTATTATACTATTAATATGAATTATTATTATTAATAATATTAATTATTATTATAAAAATATGAAACAATATTTAGTATATGGCACTATTTATGCTTTAAAGAGCAGGTCTAGATTTACCGAACAAACTTTCTGCCACGCAATCTCCATATGAATGCAGGGTCTGTTCTCGTGAAAGTCAAAATTTAAAACCAAATAAAACTAAAATATCAATTGAGAAGATATCCGAAAATATTAAAATAAACTTTTATTAATTAAAATTAATATTAAAATTAAATATTCATTCCCTTTTTGTTTTGTCTCAAAAATATACACTGTGGGAGTGTATGAAAGTGTTAACTAAATTATTTTTCACAATTATAGTTCGTTTACAATTATTAAGGAAATCATTCTTCATAAACCTAATACAACGAATACCTAGATTTTGATTAAATTATCGTTATGGATACCGTTGTGGACGAAACAATGTAATCGTTCTTAATATATTGTTCTGGAGGTACAGAATATTTTGAAATATTTCAATTTAATATTAGATCAAATTTAATTGTATAATTGATAAATACAAAATAAGAAATCATATAATTTCATGAGATTTTGATTTTATGCTTATTATTTTCTAATTCATAAAATTGTCTGCCTTATTTTTCAAAAAACTTTAATTATAAACTTGTAAGAATGCTTACTAGAATAATAATAATAATAGAATTAATTACAATTATTAATTTTTTGCATATACATGAATATCAAAATTGTATTTATTTCTAAAAAGGTCATTGTACATGTAGAAGTAAACTACTTAAATAAACCCTTTAAAGAATCATAACACAACTCATATAAAAACATATTATTACATAAAAAAGTAAATCCATACATAAATCTATATTAAAAGAGACAATAAAAAAACGGAATGCTCTTAAATTAGAAATTACATAACTTTCATCTAAGTAATATTGCTGTCCAAAAATGGTTTGATTTAAACATAGGACTAAATAATGCACAATGATCCAAATAGCGTCTTAACCTAAAACCTTAAGTATTATCACACAGTAAAAACTTTAGACATAGTTTAGTGACATTTATTTTATTTGTTCCAACTATCATTGTAAACCCCTCATTTTAATGAGGATAATATATTTAATTAACCATCCAACACTAAACAATCACGATAATAATCAAGTTGCCTTGCGCGTCTACAGTTTTAATTTTTGTAATAAAATGTAAATAAAGAAATAATAAAGTTTAAACTCTAATAAACAGCAACGGCAAAAATGTGATAAAGGTATTTTACATGCGAGAATGTCAGATTATATTCACAGTCCACTGAGCTGTAAATATAATACAGAAGGAAAGACGCATGTCGCTTATTTCAACTTAACTTGTTCACTTGAAAACGCTTACGCTCTTCTCTTTATGATCCCGGAATTTCCTGAGCTTAAGTGTAAATGTTTTAAAAATTAATTCCTTTTAAACGTTCTCTAATTCTAAATGTAAACTATAGCTGGTATAATATATTAATATTGTTCGAACTTATGGACCATTGTTATCTACATATACTTTTCAGACCAATGGAATAATATTTTCTGGTTCATCTGTATTATAATACTGTGATTATATTAATTTTCCTGGTGAATGACATATTAAATTATATTTTAATATAATTATATTTTTATCATTATATTTTAAATACAGTATTATTTATTTTATTCTAACAAAAATAATCATTTAATCTCAATTCATAACTCATCAGTACAACTTAATTTTAATAGTCATCTCAAAACATTTATAAGACGCGTTTATAACGTTTTAGAGTAAATGATAAGTCTCATAAATATATTCTGGTGGAACTAGGAATCTTTAAAAACATTTTATAACTGATTCCACTAAGTCAGTTTACTGTATTAGCAACTACTAGAAGATCGAGCACTAAAATATCGTTCCTTTTATAGCAACACGGCATTGCAGTTACCCGGAGCTCCGAGGCAAGTTGTTTCTTTATGAATAGTTTAGTGCTTTGTAAACTAAAATCAACTAATGCACAAGTTTGTACCAAGCAATGAAATGATTTTTTTACCGCTTGGTTAATTGATTCTTTAAAGTTCACTCATATTTACAAACTTATTAACATATTTACACCTATTAACCACATATAGTTATGTGGCATCCGGTTGATACGGAGCTCACGTGGATATCTCTAGATACAACATACGACTTCCAATCCCGAGAAACTTCTTGTTCTTCCATAAATTATCCCTTGCTTAGACGAGCTTAATATAATCAGAATTGTGAGGACCAGGACCTTCCCTTATTTGATTTTATGTCTTATTTTTTTCGCTCGTATTAAAAATCGTCTGGAAATATTTTAAAACATCAATTCATCATGATATTTAAATAAATAAATTCCTATCAGTGGATAAATGAAATGAATATTTGAAATATACCACGTAAACCATCTCTTACAAGAACCACCCTGGGGACAAATCCTGCCAGAGATAAAATCGTTTAAATTGTAGAAGTGAAACACCGCTTATTCCGAGTAGTCTGGTATACAACACAAGTATTTCCTATGAAGCAGACTGGTGGGGTGGGGGGAGGTGGTTCCCATGGTGATATCGAGTGAGGGTTGAGAGGATACCCCCAACCATCCCTCTAAACCCTCCCCTACTTTACACTGCATGTCTTTATAGCCTCCTCTGCCATTAAAATGTATCATATTGCTCCTTTACTCCTAGCCAACCCTCTGGGCGACGTTTACACAGCGAAAGTTAAGCTTTAGTCCAAAACTTCTTAGAGCTCCATTTTGAGCATCAGATTTTCATGTTGGCTCTTTAAACCCGTACTTCCTATACATTACAGCTTTGTTATATTATTTACCGATTTTTATTCATTAACTCAGCAACATTAATTCAAGTATATCTACATTTTAAGCTGTTGACAAAATTACATTTAAGCCTACTAATTTATATTTTTCTTTGTGGTTGATAGTTATAAATTTAGTCTGTAGTATGAGTTAAGGGTTATTTGCCATTATAGTAGATTAATGAAAGATACGACTGTTTTGAAATTGACAACCATACTCAAAACAGACATTTTGCGTAAAATAGTTGGTTCATCGCGATTTTAGTGTATTGTTGATAGGTATTCTCACCAAGGTTGCGCCTGGTTGATAAAGAAAATGTGAAGCCAATGAGATAGAAAGAAAACAATGTCATGAACACATTTCCACCTTGATATTTTAAAAGGTATGAAGGAATACTTGAGATATAGTTACCGGTATATGGTTAACCCGCTTTCCGAAAAACTGATGATCTAAATACAGGCAAAAAGTAAAATTGTAATCATACAAGGAGAATTCCTGTCCCTTTTAACTCCTCTCTAATTTAAAGTCACAGCCATATTCTTGCCTAAATTCTGGCCATATGCGCCATATTCCACGGTGGGACCATTAGTCACGTCAAATTTATAGCCTATAGTTCAATTTGTTCTCGAGAAGTCATCAAGACGGGTAAACAGAATATATATAATATATATATATATATATATATATATATATATATATATATATATTATGTTTAAAAAACTAGTGTCTAATCTCCTCTTTAGGTATCACGTCCAAAAATAATGTTAACCAAGCAATCACGTCATCCTTATATTAAGGTTTGAGATTGGGAAACTAACCCTCAAAATTACGTGTTTTTTGCATATGTTCTTATCATTTTGCTATTATCACAAATTAAGCAAATGATACGTTTCTAAATGGGAAGTGCTTCCCTTACATTGCGAACGATGTACGTTCAACATCATGCCCATCTTTCCTATACATGGAGCATGGTACTTTAAAAGAAAGGTCTCTATTATCGGTTATCATTCTATCTTGCGTGAAAATCTACAATCAAACTAGAAATAGTTTCTTCAGGTTCTCTCCATATGCCTATGTCGATGGCAGTTTAAAATTAAATAATTTTCTGTAGCATGGATAAGAGAATACGAATAAATTCGGTATTGAATTTCTATTGCAAAGAGACTTTGTGTTGGACAGACAATTTTAGATATTAAAAAATGAGCACAGATCTTAAAAGTAGTCATATTTTAAATCTCATAAATCTTGTGATCCAGCGTCCAAACTAACCCTTTGAGTAAGAGGACCTTCAAATATTTTGACAACTTATCTTGTAAGCAATGGAATGTAAATAGTTTCAGTACCAATCATTCACTCTCTGCACTAATTCCTACACCACCACCCGCTATATCATACATAGATGTAATATGGACACTGTTATGAAAGAACAGCCAAAAATAAGCTGACGTTTTTGGTTAAACACATGTGGAAAAACAGTCTGGTGCACCCACAGGCCCAGGTGCGGTTTGCTGCATTTAAGCCACCATGTCAGAATATCGCTATTCCCCGGGCGCGGCGTCATATTACAGTGACAAAAATAACATGTGTCTGCTTGTTATACCATTCAACATACTGGTTCCATACTCTTCGTATTATATTCCATTGATTACAACGGAAAACAGTAATTATTACTTTTTATAATTGGTATTGATAGTAAGTGTTTTAAATTTGAATTGGTCATCATTCGATTGGCTGGGAAATTTAATATTTGTCTTTATATCTGTCTGTTTGTCTGTAGATCTGCCTGTCTGTCCGCACGATATCTATTTAACGAAATGACATGATAAACTTGAAATTTTGAGCAAAACTTCTTTTCTTTATAAGCAGCAACACTATGTTCAATAATGGTGCATGACACTCCATGAGATTTGGCTGAGCATTAGGAAATATTTTTACGTTGTCTTATCGGTAAACATAATGACAACGAGAAAACAACAAAATAAATAAATTTTTAAACAAACTTAGTACAATAATATGAGATTTGTACGTTGTACCCCTGACATTTTATTCAAAGAGTAAACCGAAAAATTAATTATAGAGTGGAATGCCAATGTTAAAAGCCGGTGACTAGATTTGATTTAAGCGCACTAGTATTTTCGTGTTCTAGTACCCTTCTTACCTCATCTTTTATTATTTTATCAAAGGTATAAAGCCTAAGTTGGTGAAAGAAATGTGAATGTACCGTGTGGCAAGATATCACGAGAGATATTACAACCGTGGACATGAATTTTGAAGTTTTTTGCATGGATTTTGCATTAAAACACATTTTTACATAGTCAAGAAGGTGTTCTATGAAGATGCATGTCCAATCATAGAATATGGACGGGCCTAATGTTTTGTTAATATTTGTTCTATATGATTGTCTGTCTGCCGCAGGACATATGAATTATAGATTTGAAATTTTGCATACAAAATCATTATGAGCGACACGTGGTGTGGCATACTTCTGCCCTTGTATACAATAAGAATAAACAATAATTATAAGTTAAAAGTTATGTCCCAATACCGCTCAATATAGTTTTTATATAGTAAAAGAAAATCTTTTCTGTCATTATGTACTTACTTCATAAAAATTCAATGCAATATTTTCGGTGAAATTTTAAGAACTTTTATATTTTAGGAAATTTTACAAGCTGTGTAAGTTATAACGTAGCTGCTTTGAATCGTATTAAGTTTTGTTCAATTCTCTAATAATGTAGGTCGATAATCATATGTAATTTTCATACATTCAATGTGTGTCAATCCGTTATGTCCGTACACCCATACTATTATATGCAATAACATTTTATTTCATAATTTGTATTATGTAGTATATCGATATATTACGAAAAAGGAGAATCTATTTAACATTACTTAAAAATAAACGGTAGTTAGTAAATAAACTGCAAATTTTCCAGTACAATTTTCCAGTTGCCCTTAGAAGTATATGCCTTCTATTTAATTTGTTTCATAATGCAATTTTAATTTGGCAATTTTGCATCTTTTGAAAATTTTACGGTTATATTTTGAGGTAACTGTAACAATATTAGTTCATAAGAAAATACATACTCCTATCGTTACGTGTATGTCAAAATAGTTTTAAAAGCTTGGTCTTGTCTTAAATTTTATTCCTATATAGTCTATACAACAATATTCTGGTCTATTTTTCCGAGTTATATTAGAAGCAGAAATGCTACACTCTCTTTATTAGTAAAGTATCCAGAGATTATGACGGTGTTTTCGATTCTTTACTTCAAGTTGTTTTAATTACTTTTTAATTAAAAACATTACAAGGCGTGAACTTGAGGTAAACTTGACATTATCAACCAAAATATCCTATAAATGTAATATCAGTACATCTTATGTGATTTAGGCCTCTTGTTCCATTTAAAAAGTTGGGTATTGAACACATGTATGTCTTCTTAAAAACGAACCTGCATTCCAAATTTGTTGAATCAGTAGGAATCTGAATTTCCGAAAAGTATTAAGATCTTATTATTGGTTATTTAATTTAGAAATCCAACGTTACTTATCCCATGTATTAAGATATACAAAGTAAATTCCTTATTCGAATTCCTAAAATGTTTAAAAGATAATGTACAGGAAACGCTTTTGAATAAGACTTCTGGAATGAAATTTTAGTTTATTGCATTTATTTGTTGATGCATTTTAAAACATGAAGGCAAACTAGAGTAAGGACCAGAAGTAGTGGTTTGTTACCGGAAATGAAGTCATGAAGGTGACTTCCGGCCCCGTCACGTGGTAGGGGCAGGATGATACATTCTCTATCCCGTGTAAGCTGCTTGTAAATCTCTTTTCCTGTACGACCTACATTACTTTGTGGCACAATAAGGAAATTTATTGTTTCAGGTTTTCAAAAAGAGTACAAAATTATAAATTGAACTATACTATTTTCTACACTGTGTGTTTTGTACAAATGAAATACTTATTCAACAAACACAGATTTAGTAACAAAGCATTTATTAATATTTTTACAGGATCAAATGTACTTTTAGCATTATACATTTTAATTCTGTACAACATTCCATGGATGTAAATAGTTTCGAGTTTCTAAATTTGAATTTGAATAGAAATGTACCAAATAGAGTCTGAAAAAACGTTAAAATGTACTAACTGGATTAATATAACTCAAATTTATATCTATTGTGTTCGTTGTTTGAGGGAAAAACGCAGGTAATGAATAGACCACGGACCGTTGTCCTTTCTGGGTACAAGTACCATATTGTGATAAAATAAAAGTAAAAAAAAACACAATTTGTTATTTTGTTAAATTTTTCATTTTTTACGTCAAGTAGGTAAACATGTATTATACTTGAAGGGGATGATTCAATGGGAAGTTGAATTTAGCATCAGTTAACCTTCCTCTTAGTACAGCCGCTAAAATCTGACGCTGTCACAGACTTGATTCCTGGAATCATATTCGTCTGACGAGATCTTTAAAAGTAGTTGACAAAGAACTCTGCATCGTTTCGGCATCAGAGATATAATATAGACTGCAATATATAGTTTAATTTACTTGTAGGTGAAGAGGTGAACCTAGAGCAGCACAATTGAGCGCACTACGATGTTTCTGACACGATCCCAAAGCACGGTGGAGCAAACGAGTTTTCTACACATAACGTAGCTATGGTGGAAATGGTTGATTCTATGTGAATGTTGAGTTTAGACATACACCTGCTTTGACATCCACCTGAAGAGACAATGAGAATACCTCTTCGCCTAGATTACACTACGTTTCGCAGTAATAGTATAATACGTTTTTCGATTTAGAAGCTCCCTGATCTGATTTATACAAATTCCATATCACATACACTTACAACTAAAAACTGCTTTTGGTTCAAAATGCGTGCATATATTAAGTTGTTTGATTAATTAATGGTATATTTCCTCTAAAAATAATTAAACTACAAACAAATTTTCCCGAACGAAATATTTTCTAAAACTCGAGTATGAACTTTACCGTAGTTTTCACCCCATCACACACGAGAATATCCAACATTGGTAAACAGTCTGTCTCCCCTGGTAAATAGGTAAATAATTAAATAACCACGAAATTCATTTTCCAGATTAGAACGAAAATCAAATAAAACCACCTTTTGAGTTTTGATTCACGTAACTAGTAGTAGTCTAATATATTAGATCCATTAAACGGCAATAGATTTTTCAATTCTGTCCAAAATTTAGCGTTAAAGAAGTTTGCCATTAGAGGGAGAGAGAGTGCTTTTTTGGTTAGTTAACCCTTAAGATGATAGTCAAAGCTACGGTAATAACCTTCCAGTTAGTCTACGTTGAGAACGTCTACGACAGTCCACATTCATTCCCTTGTGATCCTAGTTCGCTCCTCCATGGGTCCACCATTCTTGGTTTATAGTTTAAAAAGAGACTGATTTTGTTTACTATTTCCACTTTTTCAGCATTAAAAACTATTTAATTTGAGAAATTTTATTGTACAACTCTGAAATATCAAATCAGCCAGTACAATCAGACTGCAAGTCAAGGAATGTCTTGGATGTGTCTTTGATACTAGTAATGAGTAGGCATTATGATTAATAAAAACATTAATGTTTAGGGAAAATGTCCTTTTGATGCCAATCATGTAAAACTCTATTTTCCGTTTGTGTGAGTGCTTACGAGCGTGTAAGTACATATTGCATAAAGAATAAATAAATTAAACAGTCTGGAATGCAATTTGTAATTTTTGGATTCCCGAATACACCTTTTTGTGGTGTATAATACTGTAATATACTTGGTACACGAAAATGACATTGAAGTTAACAACATGGTCAATAATAAATATATGGTGAAGTTTTCTTTTATAGACCATACTGTTTTAGAATAACAATGTAAACACGTGGTAGTGTTGCTGCGTTTTGCCGTGCATGGTAAGTGAGAAAGTTTTAGGTTTGATAACAAGCAATTTTACTGATAAACAAATAAATCATTAAGTGGTCAGTTAATCGCCTTATTTAACAATCTGCGAGAAAGCAGTAGGAATATGTTAGGTTAGAGGTAAGGCAATATAAATCTTTTAGGGAGTTGGTTTATAATTTTGGACTGATTTATCTGCTATGGCTATTAATTAAGAGAAATTAGGAGAAGAAGGGGTAATCTTGCGCCAAGGTAGAGATTTGCCAGAACGAGCATGCAGATAGGTAGAGGTCACCTTAATAGTTAATTTAGGTGTGGCTCGAGCAACAACGAGAGATTCCTAAACATCAAAGTATAATGCTGAAACCTATGATGGATGATTTATTATTACATTTTATATTTTCTGAAAGGTGGAAGCAAGGAACCAGAGAGTAAACAAATACATTTTAATAAAAAAATACCACTTATAATGAAAAATAAACTTATAACTATCTTATTACCGAACGAATATTAATCCATTGTGTCTTTATCTCATAACTTTTGATACAATTCGTCACTTTATTTTTCCTCACCTTTCAAAATCTCCTTATGAACAGTTTTACTGGAGGAGACGTAATTTAATAATTGGACCGAAAATTACTAAATATGTCACCCGCCCAATATAGGCTATATTGAATAGCAAAATATCTGGTTGTTTAAACTTTACGTACAGCACATACAAAATATTTAAAGTAGAATAATCAATTACAGGAATATTGAGTTTAATTATTTTTTGAGGTCAAAATATTATATTTGTACAAATTAAAAGATGTTTATAATTTATTATTTTTTTGGGCCATTACAATATAATCGTAGACAGTATACAGTTAATTGAATACACATTTTATCACATTGATGCATTTTGTGTGTGTAGATTGTTTGTACATATCTTTCTTGCAAAATTTTATGTCTAGTTAAAATACATGACACAACAGTCCGATATATAGTGCTCACTGCCCAGTACCACTGGAGTTTGGCAAGTTGTTTGAAAAGCGAGGTATAACAGCAGCGCTTTATGTTATATTTTAAATATATTTAATTACAAATTCTAATTCCGTTTTGACAGTTTATTTTCCATTTAGGAAAATATTAAGACAATTTAGTTTCTTTATATACTCGTATTTAATATTACTCGCAGCTAATCTCCAATAATATCCAGATCTAGAGTTTTTGATATATTATAATTTAAAGTATGATGCAATGTAACAAAAACTATTTTGAGTATTGCTAGATAGTGTCTATAGTCATTTTAGAAAAAATAGAAAATAAACTGGATGGATTTGGAAAGTGCAGGCAGCCGGTAGACCGGATATGACGTCACTATGATGGACGGTGACATCGTGTAAGCCGATCTAAATCCCTTGTAGGGTCGAGGTATTACTTTGTCACTCTTGAAAATTTACTAGCTCTGCCCCTACTTTAGCCTGTCAGCAGTATCTCCTTTTGGATTCATACCATTTTCGGTGTAGTCAATAATAAATATGTCATAAATTTTGCAGGACCTTGAATACGTTAGGAACTAACTAGAAGATACGTAAAGCAAAATCCGATATAAATATAATTATATACATTTTGTACAAGGATGGAATTTTTTAAATTAGTTCACTTAATTAAGTTAAATATATGAAATCTCATGAAGTCTGAATATAACTAAGTCACTCCTTTTTTAAATCAATCACATCTTGACAATCAATTGCGTTAACATTCAGTATAGTTGCTGCAAATAATAATGATTCTTAACCTTTAAAAATAATCAAAAACAGAGTTTTATGAGTACTGAAACTGCAGATTTAGTAACTCAAGTCTCAGTATTTAATGAACATGTACAAATATATTCACGTAAATGTTCGTAAATTCAATAAAGTTAAATAATCCACTTCATGGATAAACATAATTATTACAATACATTAGACACTGAGATACGGTTCAAATTTTGAAAAATCATTACATTCAATAAATGCTACTCCTAAAAATAAAATAGCTTTGGTAGGAAGAGTTGATTTAATGCGAATTGTAGAGTTTTGCTCCATTTCACATTTCTCTTATTGCAAAGTTTGAAATCTGAAACTGGTACAGATTTACTGCTGGAATCTGGAGTCCACGTTTTACTGAGAGATCCATGAAAAAGTCGGTGAAGACGTTCACTACGAACTGTCTACATCGTTTCGACGTCACATACAGCTAGGCTACAAAGAAGCTCAATCTTTTTACCCAGCAACTATCCGGTGCAATGTAGGTGAAACGTTAGGTAATCTGATTGTCTCCTAAATTGCACAATTCTAAATTTTACTTAACACAATTCCACACAGAATTAATTACTTGTGTCTTGATATCCAGAAGCTTCTAGTACGACACTCTGATATAGAGAATCTACTCATCATGAAACCGCTCCTCACACTTTTTATAAACTTGCACTCCTAAGCAATAATTATGTTTTAAATTATAACATAACTCTAAAAATTACAATTTTATTGCTTTTTAACTAAAAGGTTAATGTAAATCAGACACATGATGTAGCGGACTAGGAAGAAACAAATTAGGATTATGATTCAGTTATTTATCGAGTTAATGTTTAAATCCACTGATGTACTAAACAAAAATTTCAACTAATAAGAAAATTAAAGTACTCAATTGTAAAAGAATTAATAATTTGAAATGATTAAATTTTATTTGAAGTATTCATAAATAGAAAACGTTGTTTATTTAGAAAAGTTTATGCATACTTAAGCATCATATTAACAATACACATTTTGGTGTCACACATTTCAAACTGTATTGTATATTTTCAAATATGACATGAGTATAAACTCATAAATACAAATCATTATTAAAAATAAAAATTATTTAATAATGAACAAAATGTTCATAACGAAAATAAACTAAAATGTTCATAATAGTATCATGCGTTGACATTCATAATATTTTAGGACATAAGATCTTTGGAGTAAATTTAAATACTTTTATAAATTAGCTAGTAGACATGAAAAATAAGGAACTTAATAAATTATGCATGCAGCTGTAGTTTGACGTAAACATAGTCACCAAACTAATAAAGTTCTTATTTTTTATGCAATGCAGTGATGACTTGCCCTTTTAAAATAGGCATTTTAAGGCCATATTCGAGGTGAATGGCCTTTTTGCATAGATTAATATGCAAAGTTACTACATTTATAACCAGACGATCGCGTGAGTGTGCTGCTAAATCGTTAAGTTGTTTATACATCGCAGACTACGGTGGAGTCGACCTGATTGTAGATGGCAAGGTCAGGTGAATGTGTTTTGACATGCGATATGTTGGGGAGTATTGTAACATAATAGGCATGGGATTGAATTTTTGGGATATCCTTCGATGTATTATTAGTTCATTTAATCACGAATTAGCCCACATCAAAACAACTAGTGTGTTCCATGGAATCAACAGGCATACATTAATAGAACTATTATTTTATTTATTACTTCAGTTCGGTTTTAATTTTTGTGTGTGTTCTGTTATTAACAATTTTGTTTTCAAAAAGATTTAAATTCGCCATAAACAAAAATAACAGTTATCTTCCAGACCAGACCAGTTCTTATACTCTACGTCCTTTCACCTATTTTCACAGAAATTATCCTACTACAATTCCATCATTCATCGACTTTTAAACGTATAGTTAAACAAATACAAAAGTATTATAATAATATTTCCACATCTATTGAATACAATATTAATAAAGTTAACAAAATCATTTTAAATTATAACAGTAAAAAAATCTTACATAGAAGACAATAGCATGGGAAATAAAGAAAACAAAGCTTTTATTTGTATAGAGTATATCCAAACCATACTGCATGAACTCAGAAAATTAGTGAAAAATTCAAACATATATTATGACATTGAAGGCAAGTAACAGAACACTTAACTTCCTGAACAGGAATGGAAACATCCAAAAAAAATCTAGTCTCGAGGGAGCAAGTACTTTTTGCGATTCAATGTTTATTGAAATTAAATAAGACTATTGCCATTTATACAAATTTAATGTAAATAAAAGTCATTTGGCAGGTATTTGGTCTTCCGATCATGTGTTAGTTTGCTTATTTAAACGCATATGTGAAAGATACGGCCAAATACAAAATAATTAAATCGGAAAAAGTGAGGGCTCTGTGGTGTAATGATAGCACATTCACCCGGCAAGTGAGAGATCCGGGCTCGAGTCCCGGCGGAGCAAGTACTTTTTGCGATTCAATGTTGATTGAAATTATATGTATATATATATATATGTATATGTATATATATACATATAATTTCAATATGTATATGTGTATATATATGTGTGTATATATATATATATATATATATATATATATATATTATATATATATATATATATATATATATATATATATATATATATATATATCCTTTCAAACCGGATTTGAGGAACACTATCCCAACCCGCAGATAAATAGACGAAAATCGTCTTTTGCCCAGCATCTTACTGACAAAAGTCACGACATGGGGGAAATTAAGGACAACTTAGAAATTTTACACAAATGCCGGAACGGCCGTAAACTTGATTTAGAAAAATATGAAATTAATAAAAATTTTAAACTGTATTGTTTTAAAGGAGAAATTTCAGTTTAGTTCGTATTGTACTTTAAAAAATATTTTCACTCAGTATATCTTATCATCAGGTTATAAACCAACGGAAGAGAACGCACCTGGAAGACGAGTGACGTAGGAGCTGCACACTTCAACTGTCTACTGCCCCACGCATTTTGTTGTGTTTGTGTTATGTTTAGAATTTTTTAAACTTTACTAACCCCACGTGGGTCGACTTTAACTCTGTTTAACCACCTGATGATGGAAAATTCGCTCCTAACATGTAGTAGAAGCCTACAACATTTGGAACTCTTTTGAAAAGGTATGGAACCATTATTCAGTTAAATTTATTCTCCCAAAGTATTATTATTAATTAAATGCGATAACCGATAAAGTTTATTTTTCTACATTATTTGATATTCTTTGGAAAGAACCCTAACCTGAATCACACGTATCACAAGAATAATGACAGTAAGAATACTATGTGGTCCCTACAGGCTTCTTAATATTTAAACTTATACTAAGTACTAAGTACGAAAAATTCGATCGCAATGTTGGCCCCGAAAGCTGGGTTGTGACTGGTCTCAGTAATTACTGCAAGGTGGGAGTTCACCACATCACGTGTCACTCACGTAGCAGGATTCGCTGAGGTTGCATGCAAAACTTCAAGTCTATAGCTCATTTAATTCTCGAGATATCCTGCGAACCGATATACAGGTAGACAATTATACAGAAAAGAAATTTTACATCCCCCTGGCAGTCGAAAGGAAGATGTGTCAGCTTACTGAGTGGTAGGCTTCAATGACGTTCAGCCATTCAATGGTTGGACTTTCATAAATCATAAACATTATTCTTGACTATATATAAAAAAAACTTTCACAAAAATTGTTACGTCTACGGATGAAATATTTCTCGAGATATCTTGCGGTATGATATATTTACATTTTTTTTGTTTAAATGATAAAAGCTTCAACCATTTTCTTGTTAGCTCACTAATATTAGCTAAAGATAATGTTGTACGTGTTTGAGTAGTTATAAAAAATGAGTAAATATGTCACATGTTAATTTCATATGATTGTATTCATTTGCTTACAAATTCTTTTATTATGTTATTTTCTTATTGCTATCACAATTACCCATAAGCCCAATGTACAAATATTTGCTAATGCTCAGCCAAATCCCATAGGGCAACATACAACATACACGAACTCATTGATCCTCTTATAGAAATCAAGCTTCGTGCACAATTTGAAGTCTATAGGTCAGTTCGTGTTAGAGATATCGTGCGGACAAACAGACAGAGAGACAGACAAGAATGTTTCTCTAGTCTCTCGAGTGATAGCCTTCGCTAAAGCTCAGCCAAGTAGGGAAAAATAATATAGTATTCAAAATATTTTATAATGTAAATTGTATGAAAATGTGTCAGAATATGTTTCTGTAATAATAAGCGCCTTTTCTACTGAAAACGGGTTAAGAATTAAACTTGTTTAGCAAGTCGTCAGGTTTTCTTCTGAATCTGAAGGAAACTATGCAGAACATTACATTTCTAATTTCCCTTCCCTGTAGTTACAGTGCTGTAACAATTTTGCTGAATGTTTCTGCAACGTGTTGTGTTTAATATCTTTTACTGCATAGTCTTTATACGGTCTTTTATAAAATTTATAAAAAAGTTAAAGTCGAAGAAACTTAGTCGATGTGGGAAGTTTCTAGTTACACCTATCAGTTTCTAATTAACCTGACACCTTTATTTTAGTTGCATGAATGTCTGTGTCAACATATCTGTATAACATATTTTACAATTTTATCAAGATCCATGTTAACTAAATGACAGTGTGTGTATAACATTGACGTGAGTCAGGACTTTATACCGGGTTTCCTTCCGGCCGGTTTTGCTATCATAAATTCTGTTGAATATATCTTACCATACCTTTTTAATTAACCACATTCAACGGTTTATTTTGATCAACTATTCATTATTAAACTCCACCTTTGTTATCTACGCTACCAATAATGGTGAATAAAATACTGAGTGGTTAAAGCTTCGAAACATAAAAATAGAGGCTCAGGACGATGAGTGGTTTAGACAATGGTCCTCCAGTGTAGGTTTGAGATAAGGCAGGATCAAGTCCTGTCTGTGACCAGAGCACTTGTTATCGGTGCTTTCCTCCTCTTAATGTACAGTCAGCGCTCTTGCCTTCATCTTCTAGTTACGTTCTTAATACTATGGATTGGTTGGAAATTAGTTGCAAAGAATGCAGTGCTCTCGCTATCTCTTTAAAGCGTTTTGTGAAACTAAAATTTAAAGTTTTGCACGTAAATTATTTAACAAACACTTACAGAGAAATGTATTTATACACAACTAAGAACTACTGTCTGATGTTTTAGTCTTAGCAAAAATAATTTCTTGGTAGGTGTATGTTTCGTCAGTCAGTATGTAATTTATATAAAACGATGACCCAAACGGACGTTTTATTGTCGTATTTAATTATTTCAGATGGATAATCAGAAGACTTGAGAATAGAGTGATCACATCATAACAACTTTACCAGAGTAACTGAGTTAGTTAAGAAAATGGGTTGATTTAATACTCTTTTCAGTGAAATAAATGTTAAATAATTCTTCCAGGAGTGTGTGCATGTTCAGCATCTCTTGTTTGGCGATCTATTGCGACTCACCATGGGGTATCTTCTTTATTCAAATGAAGGAAACGAGTTACATTTACTTAACAGTTTAAAAATTAATTTAATTGTCGTAAATTTCTTAATAGACATTTATCTTTTATGCGAAAAGAGTTTCTTAGTTAATGATTTACACCTAATAATAAGATCCACATTTAATAGTGTATTGATGTTAATTTTCACATCTCTGACGGTATATAAGAATGCAGTGCTCTCGCTATCTCTTTAAAGCGTTTTGTAAAACTAAAATTTAAAGTTTTGCACGTAAATTATTTAACAAACACTTACAGAGAAATGTATTTATACACAACTAAGAACTACTGTCTGATGTTTTAGTCTTAGCAAAAATAATTTCTTGGTAGGTGTATGTTTCGTCAGTCAGTATGTAATTTATATAAAACGATGACCCAAACGGACGTTTTATTGTCGTATTTAATTATTTCAGATGGATAATCAGAAGACTTGAGAATAGAGTGATCACATCATAACAACTTTACCAGAGTAACTGAGTTAGTTAAGAAAATGGGTTGATTTAATACTCTTTTCAGTTAAATAAATGTTAAATAATTCTTCCAGGAGTGTGTGCATGTTCAGCATCTCTTGTTTGGCGATCTATTGCGACTCACCATGGGGTATCTTTTTTATTCAAATGAAGGAAACGAGTTACATTTACTTAACAGTTTAAAAATTAATTTAATTGTCGTAAATTTCTTAATAGACATTTATCTTTTATGCGAAAAGAGTTTCTTAGTTAATGATTTACACCTAATAATAAGATCCACATTTAATAGTGTATTGATGTTAATTTTCACATCTCTGACGGTATAAAAACTGTATTGGTTGTCATGTTAATATAGTCGTAAAACTTTCAAACATTTAGAAACTCAAGTATCTAGAATTCACTTAAAAAATAAATAATTTTTATTTGATTTATTAAAATTGTCGACAGTTTGGTTGAAACAAGTTAGAAGTTATTTTTGTTAGTGTTTTCACTACGTGATAAATCAATTTTACTACATACCTACATGATATACGTATATTTCCAGTACGATAATGTATAATTCTCACCTGTCGATGAGAGAGAGACAGCTGGAGTGGGTTGAGTAGATGAAAGACACATCTGGAATGACGCGAGTAGGTGAAGGGACACATCTGGAGTATATGGGATAGATGATGGACACACCTGGAATGGGTTGAGTAGGTGAGAGACACATCTGGAGTAGGTTGGATAGATGATGGACACATCTGGAATGGGTGTAGTAGGTGAGAGACACATCTGGAGAGGGATCGATTAATGATGGACACGTCTCTCTATCCACGTGAAGATGAGTGATGATGCTCCTGAAGTACCATAACCAAGTGTTGGGTTGTGACTGCTCTAAATAATTACTACAAGATAGGAGTACGGCAACATCACGTGTAACTCACGGAACAGGCTTCGCTGAGGTTCAATGCTAAACTTCTATGTGTATAACTCATTTCATCGTTGAGAGATAATCATAAAAAAAGAACTTTTTACATATTTCAGGAAACAAAAAAGAAATTATGTCAGCCTAAAGAGTGATAGGCTTCAATGACGCTTCGCCAAATACCAAATGTTTGGGCATGCAACACCATGGAACTCATTCTTGTCTGTCTATTCATGAAGTTTCAAGCAGACTTTAAATTATACTGATAGAAAAAACCTTTCTCTTGTTGTATGATATACATATCTGTTTCTCTTTTTTATATAATTGGGTTTCATATCAGCGTTTAAATAATACAAATCTACAGGCCAAGTCACCATAAAATGATGTTGCATGTATTAGGATAATTAGGTTACATGTGTTTATATGTAAAGTTTTTAAATCTCACATGATGTTTAAATCTCTATGTATAATGTCTAGAATTCTAGTTTTTTAATCGATAACAAGGGTATGAACATAGGGAGTAGTAAATAAATTTTATAATCAAATTATAAATTTGTTATCAATTATTATTTTAGGTATAATACATGTGTTTACTTTCTAAAAATATAAGAATTATAAAATTTAAGTAAAACTCTTTTTTGGTTTCTTGTAAAATGTAACAACTAAGAATAATAACATAATATAGCCTATAAATGCTCTATTTTTAATTAAATCGTTTGGAGGCTAGCTAAGATAAATTAAAAGGTGAAAGGTTTCCACGAAGGGCTCGAACCTTAATGTACATAATCCATTTTAATCACTTATATTTCCATACTGAATTATCGTGAAAAATGTTTGATTGTTTTATCAGCGAACAAAACTTAAAAGTATTCAGAATCTTCACGAAATGATTTTATTCAAAATAAATTCTATTCTATTAAATACAACCACAAATGTTTGTAACCATCTGTAAAAACACAAAGTGATTTTTTACAACCACATAATAACCGTCATGCTGCGAATATTCCTTGATAAGAAATTATAGTTCTCAGTAATTATGTTATAAATATAAAAATATATGGTTATTCATTGTTATCGATTTATGAGAAATCATACTAGTACATAAATATTTTTGAATGTTCAATATTTAAAAGGTGTATTCTTTTCCAAAAACTTACCAAATAGGAACCAATAGGACGGTTGGTTATGTTGGTGGCTGTTCTACAGTCTGGGTAGAGCAAAAAGTGTTCTGTCATCTCACGTATCTATAACAGATTTTTAAATTTTATCCACCAATACTATTTTCTTTTTATTATATCTTAACCGTGCTGTTGGTTTTGTAACAGAATGCGAATGAATTCCTTAGCTGATATTAGCTAGGATTCTTAAACAATAACGTAAGGTCCTATGTTAAGGTTTTATTTTAATGAAACATAAAAATTCTATATACTGATGTCTATTATATAATCGGAAAACAGTTAAATAACAAAAATGTCTTAAAAATAAAAAGGTGTATTATGGGAATTAGATCTTAGTTAATAAATTAATATCTTTTTCATAATAAAGCTATGTAGCTTTGCATGAAGGTTATTTAATTTCCCACAGGATGCTATACGATGTTTTATCTTTTTCAAAGGTCAATGAAATGGACACAACTGCATTTTAAACTTATAAAAATTATATATACTTTATAATTATATTACTTGTAATGAATTTTGAAAATTAACACAAGTATTTTGATAACGTGTATTTATTAGGGATTAAACTATTAGTTAATAGAACGGTCTAATGTTGGTGGGGCGGTCGGAACCACCTTAAAAATAATTGAAAGGGTATTAGAGCGAACCTTTTTAATCAGTTGATAACAATAATTGAGGGAAGGGGAGCGTGGGGAGATTAGAGGTGCTCGATTTCACAGTTTGAATGCTTCTCTTGTCCTTAAGGTCGTCCACCAATCCGATTCATCAAAAATGCGCTTGGTGCAAATGCACACTCAGAATCTATTGATTGGATTGTCAAGCCGTAGGAGTCGGTTAAAATTGGTTGTAGTCTTCATATAACTTTCATCAAAACAGATATATTATTTTACTCTATTGCAATATCCAAGAATTATTACAAGAGCATGTGTTTTAGATTAAATTTCTTAGTTGACATGAATTCTTGAATTAGTAAAACAAAACAAAAAACGAAAAAAAGAAATAAACTTAGAAACTGGGCCAACTCAGACGACGTGACGTAACTGCCCATTGTAAATTGTTAGCAAAATGTGTATCTTAATTTTGTTTGTCTATCACCTATGTGCCGTTTTTTTTGCATTAAATTGGATCTAGCACGTACTGTTTGTATAGCTGATTACCGTTTTAGTCCATTTCATACTTTATTCAAGAATCAATCTTTCTAGAGTTACCTTACTTGTTGGTTCCATTAAATAATTTGCAATCAATTGAAAAGACTCTACACAGTTTCCTTATTTAGGTAAACGTACTAATTTAATAACCCTTTGAATTAAAGGATTTAGTAGAAAATAGCAAGCGATGAATGCAAAAAAAACAAACTTATCGAAAAATTCTACCTCACTCAATCCTTACAATGTTTTACCGTATGGTTAACATGGTAAAACAATTTGAGGGGGAATAAGTAGAAATATATCTTTAACGAATGTTAGAAGGATATCACATGATGTCTAAGAAACTCTCTATATTTAGTCTTTTTCGACCCTTTCATGAAGCAATAAGAAAATGGATAAACATTTACATAAAACCACGGTGCATGCATGTGTTCTACACGTCCTTTCCTTTGGATTTCACCATACTTCGTATTGTGGTTAGTAAACTTTGCATACGTTTTTATCCTTGGTAATTAGAGCAATTTCCGGGTCTGAGAAACTTAAGAATTTAATCCTTGGGCTTGAAATGGCCTAACTCTGTTCGGTGAAGAATAATCATTATTGCGTATCTGCTGGATAATGTGGCTGAGCATTTCACAGTTTGACGGAATTTCCAGTTAAAGAAAGTCCGAATCTTACTACCCCAACTACATGGATAAAGCCTATTCATCCTTACAATCCTGAGTAGAACTGTGACTAATTTGTCCTTGTTAGTGTCACCTACTTACTATACAAGGATACGTGTAACAAAAGAAACGTGACGTTTGGAAGTTTAGTTCAGAGTCGGTTGTAGTTTTAGACTTACCTGAGGAACATTTTTGCGACCAAACTCATAATGGTTACATCAAAAGTCGTTATCTTGATTTTGACACGGTAGCTGGGGCTTTATCTGATGTTGGTTGGGCTAGGCACCACATCAGGTGTTTAATACTGAAGACGGTGTAAAATCAAGGTCAGTACCACCTCAGGATAGTCTGCAAGAGAAGCGATAACTTTAGTCATTGACACTCAGTGATGATCACTTGATGTGGGTTGTTGTCGTTTCAGAGCGTGCATGATCACTTGGCGAGGGATATGGTCATCTTAGAGCGTTTAAGATTACTTGGTGAGGGATGTGGTCATCTTGGAGCGTTTAAGATTACTTGATGAGGGATGTGGTCATCTCAGAGTGTGCACGGTTACGTGTTGGGGATCTTAGAGCTCGTACGATCATTTCATGAGTCATGTATTCTTCTCAAAACGTAGATATATTAGTAATTTACAAAAATCGCCACTAGTGTTCTCAAAATTGGGTATGTACCTTTTTCTAAGTGGGTACCTTTTTTTAAAGGGTTCGTCCATAATCTCACGTGTAGCTATTGGAAGAATTAAATGAGATAATTACAGCTACCACGATCTTCCTGACAATCCATTTTGTACCTTGGTTTGATCAAAGGCAAAACATAAGACGCCAACGTATGTATAATATACTATAAATAGACCAATATTAATACGACATTATTAGAAGAACTCAGAATTACTCATATGACTGAGTTATTTTTATATAGGGACAAGGTACTAATTTTCGTTTTTCTAATTTAGTATTCAATAATTTATTATTTTTAACTCACTGCAGATTGCTCTCCACAAGGAGGAAGAAATATTTCAAAAATTAAATTTTTTGTACAATATTTTGACACTGTCTGAACCAAAAACGCGTAAGCTTAAGTTACGAATACACAGGACACCCAAGCGACACTATGCAGGAGATTTATAAAAACGTAAACGAAATTAACTATATACCGAAACAAACTACCGACAAGCTATGGAAGACAGTGAAAAATAAAGGGGCACTGTTGGGTAATAATGCGACCTTTATAAATGTGCCGACGACCTGGCACACTTGTATATATATATATATTTCTTTGGAAGATTAAAAATTACGTTACTATGAGTCTTTCTGGTTTAAAATGCCGTTAATAAAATTGAAATTGAAATCAAAACAGCTGAGATATTGTGACATTAGTAGTCGGTTTCTAAGATCAAAGCAAAAACATTTTTTTAGTGGTAACCCACTTAAGGTAATGAATACATTAAAAATAACAATGCAATATTTAGTGTTGTATTATCAAACAATAGTAACTTTACTGGGTGCCTCATAAACAGGGCATATATGTAAAGAATTAATTATTGCAGTGCGTAGATATCATGTTTTAGAGAATAATACAATTTGGTGGCCAACAGAACCTACTATACAATTTAGAAATCGCTATGATCATGTCGATTTTGGTGCGATGGAAAGAAAACTATCTAGAATTCATCATATAAAGTATTTCGGGTTAGCGGATATGACGTGTTGATGACGTATGATGACACCTTGTAGCTGCAATAAAGCCCTTGTAGGGTTAAGGTCTTACTTTGTCACGCTTGGGAATTTACTACCCCAGGCTATCTCTTGTGTGTGGGGAGCATGCATGTGTGTATTATTCATGCTACTTTTACTTTAATACTTACTATTAACCTCCACTTTTTCTAAAAATTTACAAAATTCAAAAACTTAAATCAAGTTTCTATTTAAATTATGAGTTTGAAGAAAACTCAACCACTTATAAGTACCCAGTAAGCAACTTTTAAGAATTTCCAGATGAAACTTTTTTATAACAATGTTTTGTGTCAATATGGAATAATACAAACCCTTATACCGATATATATCATAAAGAGTGTAGCATTCTTTATCGGAAAGGTTTTCAATAAGTCTTCTGGAAATTGAGCGTTATTTCTTTAAAAAGTGTTTCATAAGTCACGTTTACATGTCTACCTTTTTACACCTAGTGAGACATTCCTTTGTTTGGAGGTTATTTATGTGGATAAACATAAATATAGTTTACATTCCATAAGTAATATTATAAATAAAAATAATATTTCCTGCGACCTTTTTGACTCTACTGAAATACATTATGGCAAAAAACTAAACTTTTGGCATGGCCATAATGCAATAAGTAACTTATAATTTTATAAATACCAAGTCTATTAAATATAAACTGAGCCTCAAACGGTGATTTGGCGAGAAATATTGTATTTACCATATTATAATAAAACTGTTACCTGCTGTTCAGTGGCTTAAAAATAATAATTGAGCGATTAAAACCTTTTCGTTGCCTCAACACATTTAAATAACGAAATTATAATAAATTAGTCTCGTAAATAAATATAAATAAATGTTTATACATCTAATTATATTTTATATCGTGAAATGGAGAAAGAAACGTCAGTCACTAAATTACCCTCAACGTTCCTTCATTGGTTATCATTAAGTTTTCTAAAGATTTGTGTGGAAATAGGAGTGCATTATAGGATACGAGAATGCGTGATGTCACTATTGAAAATTATACCCTCAACGTTCCATCATTGGATGCTATTAAGTTTTCTAAAGATTTGTGTGGAAATAGGAGTGCATTATAGGATACGAGAATGCGTGATAAGTCACTATTGGAAAATTATACCCTCAACGTTCCATCATTGGATGCTATTAAGTTTTCTAAAGATTTGTGTGGAAATAGGAGTGCATTATAGGATACGAGAATGCGTGATAAGTCACTATGGAAAATTATACCCTCAACGTTCCATCATTGGATGCTATTAAGTTTTCTAAAGATTTGTGTGGAAATAGGAGTGCATTATAGGATACGAGAATGCGTGATAAGTCACTTTGGAGAATTAAATCCTTAACGTTCCTTCATTGGATGCTATTAAGTTTTCTAAAGATTTGTGTGGAAATAGGAGTGCATTATAGGATATGAGAATGCGTGTTAAGCACCTTTGGAGAATTAATCTACATAGGCTGTGACGTAAGACGGAAGCATTATCAGCGATTTTTTTACCTCGTTGTACACGTTGGTTTGAAGCCAGAGACTAAAATCGTCAACCGGTAGGTCAATCTTTCGTTTTTGCTGACTATCTCATTTTACTTTCTAGAAGGTAGCTCCTTTGGCGATTATGACTTAATTGAAGCAGACTGCGTCAGCAGGGTTTATAATTTTGTCTAAGTATAAAGTTTTGTCTCCCATCCTCACCGACAGAGTTAAAATCCTCGGGGATGATTTTTATGAATGCTTTGGGTTACAGAAAAGTAACTTTGGCACAGTTGAGCTCTTATTCTATGATTCTGCTCGATTGTACGTCTTCTTTTATCCTATCGTTTATAGTTTAGACCATGGGTCTCCTTTCATTGGAGAGATCATAGGACCTAACTATTCCTGGTTTGAGGCTTGGTAAATTGGAAACCTTGAATACATTATCCTCTACAAAAGTGATCCGTTACCAGATTTTCTAGAATCAAATGTATGATCTCAAAATGTTCTTGCTAGTAACGGAGAAGTAGTAGACCAAAGCACCAAATTAAACTTATAGCGAGTCCTAATGTCACTGTTTCAAATATATTGGAAAATTCTTCTTTACTGGCAATTCTTCGTTAAAACGACGTTTGAATTAGCTACATTGTAAATACGGTATACAAAAGGATAGCGACATTAGGATGTCCAGCGCCTAGCGAAAGAGGCCAAGTATCGCGATAACCATTGAATGGGCTGGCTGGCTTTGCCTCAGAATTACAATTTTCGGATCAATGCCATCATTTACTCCTCTTGAAACTTGGCACGGGATTTGATCAATCCAGAGTGCAAAGCTCTTGGTGAGTTTGGGCATTTCAAATTAGCAATACACTAGAAGCGCGATTTTCCGGAATGAGGTTATCCGAAGTTCTGGGTTATCCGATGTACATTAATATATAAACGTTTTCTCGTAATCCAGTTGTTATTGAAATACATTTTAAAATTAGCTTTATAAAAATTTTTCTCTATATCCGCTGTTTTACGGAGCATTGCTGGACTATTATTTTGTTAATTACCGTAATATTTAATGTTTTCTGGTCAGGCAGTACGATCTTAATGCTATAGTGTTGTATGAAGAGCACTATTTGAAGATTATAAAGAAAACAATTAAATAAAAGTAGAATCAAAAGGAAAAAAAATACAAACAGGACAACTTCTTAAAGAACGATGCCAAATAAAGTTTGACATGATTACGAGAAAATCATCGGGAATATTCCTCAAGAACAAATATTATCTAAAGAGATTGGTCATGAAAAATAAAAAATTATTCTATAGTAAATGACACAAAAAAGGAACATGAAAACCCAAAATGTTAATGTTTTAGTAATTATAATTTTAAATACAGGAGTTTAGCAAAGTAAATAATATAAGATTAATTGTAAAAATGTAAGGAGGAAAATAAATTTTAAAAGATAATTTTACATCTACAATACTATTTACAAATTATAGATTGTAAAGAAAAATCTTGTAAAAGCGACCTTTAAGGTTGAGCTTGCTTCAGTTAGGAATTGATTACATTATATGACTTTGATTACACAGTAAATGCTGCTTTAGGCGTGACTAAGTGTAATGCCACTGCTCTGTATTTAGATATATCAATACCTACCGTAAGCAGTTTTTAAACGCGGTCCGTCTTATCCGAAATTTGGATAAACAATATAGTACTGAAAATAAACAAAGAGGCGTACTGAGTTTTATGTGGAGTTAGATCTTTACAAATCTTGGATTTGAAAATCTTATTGAGTGGATGTAATTTATTTTCCCTTAATTTACTCTCCGTAAGTGGATTAATTTACTCTTCGATATGAAAAAGGTGTCTGAGACGCCAATGCAGTTAGTTTGAAAACATAAGACTTCAACAAATGTTATCCTCAAACCCCTTTTAAAGATCACGTACGAAGGTAAATTTATGGCTTATAGCTCTATAAACATCGAGAAATATAACTCTTTATGTATATGTAAATTAATAACCATATAGGTAAATTTCCAATTTTAAAACATTACAAAATAAAAAAATCCACTTCAAGAAAGCCATTAATATATTTTGGAGGAATGAATGAACTATTGACAGCTTCAATATTTGTCTGTCTCTAATTTCTCACAGTAACAGTGGTGTTTAGATTTGGGCTATACAAGCGAAAACTGATGATCACCAGGCTGACATTTTGTTATAATTTTAAAACTAAGCACCATATGTAAAAACCAAACAACTTCGTATAAACGTAAACATACAAACACTTTACTGTAGTCCAGTATTACGCGGTAGGTAATTTTGCAAATATATTTCCTTTCTATAATTTTTATATTTAAAAACTCATACTACCTGTGACGTTTTGCTTTTTGAAACTTCATAGCTTATGGGCTTATGATAACGATATAAATTTTAATTTTAGGTTAAAGTGAGGTATTAGAGAGACTTGTCGGTTTCTGTTCATTTATCTAAAGCGGTTAAATTCTCATGAGTTTTCAAGAAAACGTCCGCAGAGAACAGAATTAAAACACAAAGAGTCATGCGGCTGTCCGATAAGATAACGCCATCGCCTAGTAGATAAACAGGTCTGTACTCGAATAAGTTGTACACGTCATATTGAGATGCGGAGGGAAATTTGTCGCTATCTGCAAACAAGCGTGTAGTGGCCAACCTGACTACCAGTCAGCCGTGGTCTCTCCGAGTCATCTGTTGTGATTAGTGTCCTGTGATTTTATTATTATTGGATTATTTACGTTTAACCGCCCGTCCCAGAGCAGGGTAAGTTCCAGCTGTTGACGATATTGAATAATGCTTGGTCACAATTATTGTAAGGTTATGTTCTGTCCAATTACTCTGTGTATCTCGAAAAAGGTGTATGTAAACTAACCTAACTAAATCCTGCAGTCCCTGTCTAGCTACGGGTACAGGTGAGTCAAGGCCACGCAGAGCGGTCAGCTGGTGTTTGGTGGACTTTTTATTTGGCGTGTAGCGGTACGTGAACTACAACTTTGCGTTTCGTGTCTTTCCTTGTTTTTATTCCAGAAAAATAATTCTTGTCTTCCTCTACCTGTCCATATTTTTGTGTTTTAACTATGAATTTTGGGACCACTCTATTGTTTTGTTATACAAATTACAACTAATACATGAAGAACATGAGAACATGAATTAATCAATCATAAACATGATTAAACTTGTCTAAAATTTATAACTTAACATAACATAACAGTTTCGTTGTAAGTACTTTTAATAAACTGTTATTGCAGAAAACATCCAATGTTGTCAATTTACTGTACGAAAAATATGATGTTAGGATTGTAACGGCTGTTATCGCTCGCCGCTTTTAACTCCTTATCTCTTATCAATTTTTAGTGGTCTACAGTGGTATGTGTGTCAGCCGTCAGGGATTTACAAATGTCTAAATGGATATGAAACTTAATAATTTAATAATTTTAAAATGAAATGTCTTATCTGATTTGGATCTTATTGTAATATGTTTATTTAGTTAGAACCTTTAAATTTAACACATTCGTATTTAAAAATTATAATCGAAACTTAATTGTAAAATCATTATTTATTTATAAATTTGTGCTTTTTTAGTTAAAGAGCATAAATAAAACCAATACAAAAGTCAGCCGGTAAATGGACCTTTTCTCTGTAGTGTTATTTTACAACTGTTTAAACAAGATTGTTATAAAACGTGATAAAATAATAGTGGTTTATACTAAGTAACGATGGGTGGTCCAATCCGGTACTTTTTAAACAGCTGTTTCTCCGCTATTATTATGTTTAGAGTCTTGATTGTTGCAACGATTAAAAAAAACATTTAATAAAGTTTCAGTAATCATGGAGCAGTGGACAGATAAACGTTGTGCTTTTGCTATTGAAGCTTTTATAAAAATAATGAGTCTGTGACTGCTACGCAACGGTTTTTTCGTAACAAATTCCATGTTCCTGGTCACGGAGCTGTTCTTTTTAGGAATAATATTAAAAAGGGGGAGAAGACTTTCAGAAATTGTGCATGTGCATTTAACGTGAAACCATCCGTAGGTCTAGATCTGTACGTACTCCAGATATCGTTAAAATCTGCGTGTATCTGTTTTGCAAACTCCAATTCGATCAACTCGGAAGCAATCTCCACATTAGAAATTATAAAGTCAAGTTTACAAATAATTTTACATCGTGATTTGAATTTTCATCCCTACAAATTAGCAGTTACTCAAAAATTCAGTCCTGCTGACACCGACTTACGTGTTATTTTTTGTGACAGACTATTACACCTCATTCACCATGGAAACGTTTGGAAGCATTTAATAATGTCTGATGAAGCTCATTTTGAGCTTTATGGAAATGTAAAAATGCAAAGTGGTCGTTATTGGTCAAGACAGGTTCCAAGGGAAATCCACCAACGACCTCTGCTAATTGAAAGAATTACTGTATGATCAGGTGTTGAACGTTTTGGTGTTATCGGGCCAGATCTGTTTGAAAATCAAATCGGTGAAAGAGTTACTGTGAACAAAGACGGTATATTGAACTGGCTCAAAAGTTCTTAGTTCTACAATCGCAGCAGTTGGGAATAGAAATGAACTCATTATGGTACCAGCAAGATGAGCGACTGCGCAAACGGCAGACGTCTCAATGACTCTCTTACGAAGAATGTTTACGGGACATCTCAGTTTAAGTTATAGCGATGTCGCATCGCCTGCCCGGTCTACGTATCTCACTGCTTGCGATTTTTGGTTGTGGAGATACTTTAAGAGAAAAGTTTTTGATACTTATCCTCACAACATTGCCGATTTAAAGAACTGCACAAGAAATGATGCTGCTACAGTACCAATGTACATAGCACAGCGAGTGATGACAAATGTACAGAAAAGATTAGACATGTGTAGAGGTTGGTAGGGAATATTTACGTGATATTACATTTCATTAATGCAACTGGAATAACTACGTACGTACTTTGACTACTCTAATACATTTTTAAGTATTATTTCATGTAATTTCATTTCATTTCAAAAACTGTCAGGTTGTTTTGGACCATCCAGTATGAAAGAAATACATTTAGCTTACTGTTAGTCCTATATTATAATTTGTTGACACGTCTGTGATATTCGATCAACCTCCGGTTCATTTGAGCAGTTGCACCATTAAAGCATATTCTTATGCATGCTTACAGATTTTCAAATTATGTGTCATATACTTGTGCATGTTAAATGTTTAGAAGCAATACGTGATAGGTAGAACTTTATTCGACTTTGATCACAAACATTATGCTCATGGATACATTTTCATCTACGTTATGAAGAAAATGCTTATTGACTTACTAAAGTATAATACACTGAGAAGTTTAAATCAGGCCAACTTTTCGATTCAAATGTAATAACACTATTAATATTAGGAGTAGAACAGTTTCTAACTCACAGTGTTTATGAAATACCCGACCTAAAAGAAATAGAGAGTATGAATTTGTGGTACAGAATTTGGTTCAAGCAGGAACCTCTCTCATTCTGGGTTTGCTCCGGTAGGATGGAAATAAGATAAGTGTGCGAGTTATAAGCTTTTTAAAATCACCATAATTGACAATCTGGGCTTAAATTATTTTTATTTCGTAAAACTCCCAGCCAGAATAATACAGTTTACCTTAGTAAAAACCTTGAATTGTACCGCTGTATTTATGCTATTTAATTCATTCCTAGTTTTACTCATTATGACCTCTCCAGGCGAATGGACATGAGACCTGATCTTTGGAAAAAGATCTAAGCAGTTAGGGGAGATAATATTCCATCATGTGTAAGTTTGAAATAAAACCTTAACCCACCCAACCTTAACAGCCATCCTCTGAAGTAAACTAGACCTGTCGACAAGTCCTTTTTACTCAAATATCTCGATATTTGTGGTTTAGAGATGTGCTCCTGGGCATCAGATGGGTTGCACAGGTTTAAGTGACACAAACTTAGTTATTGCTGTACCCAGTATAGTTTCTACTTGCAGGTATATACCAGCCAGAAGTGATCCCTCTTGGGATATTGCCATTCTTTCAAGTAGATATTCATACTCGATCTTTATATCTTATTTTCAATTAACCCATGTATACCCAGAATATGGAGCAGATAAACTGCTACTGTAACATACGGTTGTACTAGTAGAGGGTCGATACTGACCCCATGGGCTTATACAGGTTAACGTAATATATAATAAATGATATAGTGTTTAATATGTAGTAACGATAAACGTAATATTTAAGATTATGGCGTACATTTTTAAATACTTTAACTGTTTTTAAACGAGGCGACACAATTATGATAGTAAGACTAAAACCACTATCGTATAATAGTGAATCTTGAAATTAATGTAACAATATTGATGTTTATTTTACTCGTAACTTTATAGGAAGAGGTTTTTTAATTATTAATTAATAATTATTGATTATTAATAATTTTTAATTATGATAGGAAGTTAATTTTATTTATATTTATAGTGAACTCACGTCAGGCAAGGAGTGATACAATTTTTATGAAATCAAAACAAAATTATATACTTTAAAATAATCGTAACTATTTTGACCATGAAAAAGTATTTATTTTTATAACGAATTAATTTAGAGTATGCCGTATGCTTTGGACGTGAAAGGAAGAATTTCAACAAAGAAATGCTTAGAGCAGTTGGCAAAACTAATCAGATTTGAGCAATTAATTCTAACACGTACACTATATCCAGAAATTCTAGTTAAAATGAATTTTAAATAAATACAAAATTTAATTATTCATTTGTTATTAATTTTAATACAGTTTTTTAATTTTTGATCAATTATTATTTATTTAAAAGTGAAATATCTTATACAGTTCAAATATTACTAGAGTATACAGTTAAGGAAATTTTGTTAATTTAAATTAACTTCGTTAGTTTAACTGTTTGAAAGTTACGTTATTTAATGAGTAGTTATTAAAACATTTCAAGATTCGAGTCGTGAGAAGCTTATAAAAATTAAAATTTGGATTAAAATTGACAGTATGTTAGAAATAATACTGGATTCAATAAAAATCGATGTTTTGTCCATATAAATTTTAATAAAGCAAGCGAAATTTGTTAGTCTGTGTCAGAGAACAAATAAATGGTTTAGAGCTAATCTCCTAGCCTGATTATATTGAGGGGAAGGGGTGGTCTCTATTTAAAACAGACCGGAGGTCTATTCTAGGTCGGACTCTATTCTGCAAGTCTAGCACAGGTTGTGATTTTCACAAAATATTATAATAAATTATTATTATTTACATTTTATGTTAATCAACGACGAACATTTACTTATAAACTGTGCATAGAACCAATCTCATGTGAATAGCTGTTGTGGATTTTATTCAAAATGCGAATTTGGGTAAACTTTTCACGATCCAGATTAATTAAAATATTAAAACATAAATGATTTAAACAGAATAATGGTTCACATTGACAAACTAAAACAAGATATTTGAGAAGTTATAAGCAGAGATGAACAAAATGTCCAAAATATAATTGACTAACATCAGGCAATTAAAGAGCATTATTGAGAGTTGGCTGGACTTGCGGCCATCTTGTTTTAGCTTCATAAGACCAATATTAAACTTCATATATTGTATGTCCTTATATTTAGACGTAGAATTACAGTGATTAATACGCATCCAATTGCTTATTTTTGTTTTTTTAGACACTTTAAAGGCTATTCAGGAAATATTAAAATTGTTTATATTTCATCGTTTAACTATTTAAAAAGTATATACTTACAAAGAAATGAAAAAAAGCGTTTGAATGCATATTAATTTATATCTTTAAAACGAGGCATCTTCCAAAACTGTAGGGATAAAAACAGAGTGTTAAAGTGCTTTTCTTCTAAAAGAAAAAGATAGTGTTTCTACAGTCATTTAGCTCACAAGCTGTTATAGTACTTTATTTGGTACGTATGTGTACAATATATTATTAGAGGCCATTTATCAGACACACAACTAGTAGGATCATCCAGAAGTGTGTGATTAAGTATAAATAATGTGGGCAAGTGGGTAGGAAATAAAATAGTAATGTAGACATAATATTATATAACACTAGCTGTTGCCAGTAGTTGCGCACGCAATTTCCTGCCGAGCAACAGAGACATGCTATATATACATAGGCTTATCTATTCTAAATGGCACAACACTAATCAGATTATGGATTGACATTGGTGGTATTCTCTTTCAAATTAGCACTGAACGAACTATCTTACTCCGCCGTTATGGCAAGCACTTGTGATGTATATATAGGAGTGTGATAATTCTGAAATGGAAATACCGTAGGTATATTTGAGGACGTATTATTTCAATGTTTATGATGGATTTCAACATAATCGTACACATTAGCTTTTATGTGACGGGAGTAACAAAATGCAAACAATAAAATCTAAAATATTTTCAGTATTAAATTAAATTCCTAATAGAAACACCTGCCTGTTTTGCTCTCACCCGGTTCGCTATTGTCGTTTGCACAGCCACTAGTTTTCATTTTGGAAGATATAATATATATATATATATATATATATATATATTTATGGTAGCACATTCACCCGGCAAGTGAGAGATCCGGGTTCGACTCCCGGCGGAGCAAGTAATTTTTACGATTCAATGTTTATTGAAATTATATATATATATATATATATATATATATATATATATATATAAAAACCTTGGTTCAGTCCATGAATAATATCAACTTTTATCAACCTAATCAGCAATGCAGACTCGCTACTCCCTCTCTTTTCAATAGGTATCTAGAAAAAATATATACATATATATATATTTTTTAAATATAAATATATGTATATTTATTTATTTATTTAAGTTAACTTAGGCTATTGCCGTTTACTAAAATTTAATAAAATATTAAAAAGTTGTTTGACAGGTAATTGGTCTTTCGATATTAGTATTTAAATGCCATATGTGATAGTAACGGCCAACACAAAATAATTGAAAGAATTAAGGCCTCTGTGGTGTTGTGGAAGCAAACTCGCCCAGTAAATGACATACCGCGGTTCGAGTCCCGGCTGTGCAAGTACACTTGTGATTAAATCTTTATCAAAATTTTAAATGAGGCTGTCTGTGTTCATACGAAGTTAATATACGAGTAAACAGTCGAATACGTGTAATATATTTTCTGATTTTTCCTTCCATATAAACTTAATTTGGATTGTTACGAACATTAAAAAATGGCCATAGCAAATTGGTTCAGATGTCCTATGCTTAACAAAAAAGCATAGTATTTCATTTATATAGAATAAGCATATCGTTCCTTTTCAAAAAATTTTAGCGATGCTGTGGATTTTATTCATTATTTTGGAATAACGTATGTGGAGAGTATTAGTACCGGAATCGAGTGAAAGGATTCGCGGTATACAAAATCATCCTCTATCTATCAAGGTATTAATGTATTAAATATTGGAATCGGTTTATATCGAACAGCACACACATCTTACAAAATCTTCTACTAATACCATATGATTTCAGAATGGATTTATTATGGGAATAATAGAGGTCTGTGGGACTGAGCCCTGATGGAGAGGAAAAACATTCCTTAGTGCGCTTCTACGCCACAAGATACCCTATGTACCAAATGTCTTTTTGTTTAAAAGTTGTTCAATATTAACAGAAAAATAATTGTTTCCAGGTAGCTTGTTTTAAAATGTAGCCCAAAGTGACGTTCTCAGCCGCGGTAAAGTTTAGGGCAGCAATATTTCGTCCTTGACATGTTACCAGGCATGCGACCATGTAACGGCGGATTGACATGACCTACAGTATATCGTATACTCCAGACTGCTTTCCCCTAAATTATTCCATATATTCACCTTTGCTTGTTTTAGATCGCTTGTCATTGTACATACTTATTTGTAAAACATGGTGATGTTTATTTTTTGCAAATGGTAGATGTCGTTCTTAAGTTATTTAAAGATTGCGTTTTAATTCAAACGAAGTGGCTGAGATTGTTCTAAATGTTAGAAATAACTATTTAGTCCAGGGAATCGTTATTTAGTGCAACTCTTTTAAGTAGTTGACTTGTACGAATGTTAAAATACGGTTATAAACTGACTAGTTTTGTGAGATATTGCAAAAAAATGTATTATAATACTTTATCGCAGCAAAGCTAGAATATGTTTTTATTTAAGTCTTATTAAGTCAATAAAATGCTTCATGACTAACTAATGTAGTTTTATTCACCTAAACAAAGATCGTAAAGTACACCCATTCACGATGTGAGGCATATCTGGGGATGCCCGCCGTAAAGTTAAGACATTACTTTATCCAACCTTTATTTCAATTATTATTTGTTATGTCACCAACATTAATAACATAAAGGATAATAAGTTCTTAATAAGGAGGCTACACTGAGGCATAATTATGGTGCGATCCCTAACAGCACTTCGAAAGGGACAATTTAACAAATGGTTTTAATGTATATTATTCTAAATTTGTAGCAAGTGATTTCTTCATCCATCAACTGTTTTTGATTCTTTCAAAATAAATATTTACCAGAAAAGTTCCCTGTTATTGTAGGAATACTTAGTATTGTTCGTATAACTGTTTGAATATTGTACAAAGTAAACCCATAAGTAAAGTTATTAAAGACACACTGATTTATACATTTCTCAGGATTCGTTTATAGTGGTATTCAGTATTTTTATTTTAATAAAATATTAAATCCCACAATACATGATACTTGAAGGGCAGCCTAAAATAATACTAACACGTAGCCACTGTATATTCAGTAATGATAAAGCAAATATCATCTTTAATGAAACAACCTTTAGGAAAACTGAAAGCAATAAATAAAAATGTTCGTTTCGTCATCATCCACTACACATACTCTAGCATTACAAGCATTATTCATAAGATAATATCTAATGTACTGTATTTTGTAGTTTCAAGCCAAGTCTACACTAGAGTACTTTTAACATTAGGGTTAAGTCATGGTTGTAGAAAACTTTTTTTCTGCAAGAAAACATTCTTGGTTTCATAAACACGGCGACTCACCAGGGATCTGGAAAAGATGTACTGACCAATGAAGGAAAAGGTGGTGGAATCGATTTTGGGTTTGAAAAACCATAAATAAATTTGGATTAATTCTCTGAATACAGAAAAAGTAGAAATTTGGATCATTCATCCTACATGACATAAATTTAAAGCAAGAAATTTAGAAAAGTTTGTTATTTCAAAAAATGACCTAAATAAATAACGTTTGATAATAAAAAGTAAAATGCTTCAAGTATGTAGATAAGTACAAAACAGCGACTTTTTATTCCTAAAAACTAAATATTCTAAAATACTATTTAAACACAAAATGTTTTAAATTACAGCCTCAAAAAATATAAACTGTGTACTTAATATACACTTTCACATTTTTATCTTGATTTTTATTTTTGTCTTATTGCTTAAATTGTCTACACTAGGAAGAAAGAAGGAGGAATAGTAAACGGAATTTGTCTGAGCGGCATTTCTCTAGTGTTGCCAACTTGTGCAATGTGCGTGAACGATGTTTCAACGAGTAGTGTAAAGACACCCAAGGCTAGAGTGTTCCAGGCAAAGTGTTACCAAAACAGGTTTCACCTAAGTCGGAGGCGAGGCGTCGTCCACAGCTCGCATATGTGTTTCTACAAGAGCTTCCTCAATCGTGTCACTCAAAGTTACGCTGTGTCCTATTCTAGGCGTATTAAGTAAGTGTATTACGTAACAGCGTAAATTAATACAACACTAAAAAGTCAAAATACACTCCTTCATGGGTGGGCTCTGAAATGCTATAGTAGAAGGATTTTTAACTGAGTTCTTACGACGTAACGTGAATTTCGAGAAATATATTGACTGCTGGTTGGACTTGAAACGTGTAATACCGGTGGTGGAATGGTGAGGAAGTTAAAATCGGAGGCAAATAGCAGCTACATAGTTCGTGCAAAATTACATTGATTTATTTTTCATTTTATAAACAAACGTATTATTATTTTTCTATTGCGGTTAACACAAGGTGAACGAAATTGGGTACCACAACCATTTGTAACTAACCACCATAAAATAGAACCTAATAATTTGGCATTGTCATGGAAAGTTATTTTGTGATATCCGAAAATTCATTTTTTACTTTCTACAGACGATTAGGACAGATAAAGTTCTTTAATGATCACCCAAGTGGAGGTTTGAATAAAATAAAACATTTCTTAGAATTATGTTCATCACTATATTTATGGTTATGCAGTGTTTTTACGAGGTAACACCCTAAATATAATGAAAGCGATTTTAAATCAGTTACTCATGTCTTTATTAGTGGCAGCATACAAATTTGTAAAAATGTGCAATATAACTTTCTAAAGATTTGATCCTTTAATGAGGTTTAAACATTTTCCAAACTAAATTTAGAAACGTTATGGAATATATCATAACTGCAATTAACATTTTAGCACAATAGCTATAATGAAATTTGTTACAATAAGTAATAATATTGCTGAACAACTGTCAATGTTTACGATTGTTTTGAAAATTTAGATAACTTTTCATTGAAACTGTTACATTTTTTTAATCAGACAGGCAGTGATAAAAGAGACATTTTTCTCCCTTAAAAGAAGATAAAATAAAAAAAACAAAATTTATATTCCTTAACAACACCGCATAATACATTTTATTAATTTTCGGATTAAAGAACTAATTCAAAATAATTCAAAAAAGGTTGATGTAAACTGTGTAAACAAATCGGGTCAAAATTGCTATCCTCTTGGTTCAAATACTCAAAATATGTTCTTGAGGTCAGGATCTGTATAAATTTTAGCCTCTTGAGTTCTCCGACTAAATATTTAATTTTTGGGTAGATTTATTAAAAACTTAATTTTATTGCATTTTCCCTCTCAAGGATAATTTTTCACATAACTCACATAATCCCTAAATTCCAAAATCAACCCTTTCTTCTAAAGCTGAAAGAACTATTACAAATAAGATTCTAAACATTGTGTTTCGTAACTATAGTAAATTCTAAAATATCATAAATAATTTAACCTGTGATACATAAAACTTGGTGGCCTTGGTTGAGGAAGAGTGTTGAATGTTCATCAGGAATATAATATACGCATACTACTGCCGTGTACGGGCCCAGGCTCGCACCTAGTGCTCAACTGGCTGTGACGACACTCGTTACCTTGTTGTGTGCAACCGTCTGTGACAAACTGACACGGAATATCGGAGAGCTGAACAAAGCAAGCGAGCTCAACAAATACATAAAGATATATTTTATAAATATGACTCAAAGCTTTATTGTTGTCAATAGCTAGTATTTTACGGGATATTTCCTAGAGCGCAAAACAGATATTAGATAAACACAAGGATTAAAAACATATGGTAAAAAAATAAAAACATTTACATTCATAAATGTTTTAGCGGTGATTTGATATTGCTACTAGTCATACTTTTGGCAGAAATATTTAAAATTATATCCAAAAGTTTTACAAATAGCGTATATTTAATAACTTTAAAAGTAATTAAGCATCAAATATACTTTTACAGTTTGTTCAAAATCACTATTTTTGCCCTTTAGTATAAAAAATAAAGTTAAACAAATAAAAATAAAATATTGGAGTTGGACAATGTCTACTCTTGTATTGAAAGAGAGAGTTTAAATTAAAAAAATAATGCTCACTAAAGTACGTATAAGGAAAATAGGAAGGTTGTATTTAAATTAAGCTACCGTTGAATTAAGATTTACATCAGAATATTATTCACAGTCAGACTAACCCTCTTGTTAAAAACAAAATATATCACTTTTGGGTTTCCTAAAAAACAATATTAAGGGGTTAAAATGATAAAAAAATATGCGCTGTGATTACGTAACAGTGACAGATCACGGCCCGTGATGCGGGGTGTAGAGAACCCTTAGATCACTGAGAGGTAGCAATACCGTCACAGCAACAGAGGGACCATAAGTATCCCTTTTTTATACGGGATGCCAAGCAGGTAAGTTATATTATTGGATATGTTCCACTTTATATTTAAATCTTGAAAATCACAGTATAAGAGAGAGGCTATAAGTATCTCCTTTTGAAACGGCATGTTATGCACTTCTGAGATAAGCTATGGCCATGGGATCATACTCTGATTGGGCGATCTAAAATCGAAGAGCAATACAATTTCTGTGATCACCACATGAGGTAACTTGAATTTTATTGCGTAAGAAACACTTAGTGCAGTCATTGAAGCGAAAAATACGGTCTTACCTCCGAATTTTTTTACTGTGAACCGATTTGCATGAAATTTTGGAATTAGGCTCATCTTACCCTTAACTTCAAAAGTGAAAATTATCTGAACTCCGCCTATTATTTTTAAGGGGTGTAAACAACCTCTTAATGGAAAAATTGACATTGAGCCGTTTATCGCTAGAAAACATGTCTAATAGTAAGTGGTGAAATTTTAAAGTATTTTCTAACACAATTACCTCATATTAAAATAATTTTCAACCCCTTGAAAATCTTACAACCCTTGTAAACAACCCCTAATTTGAAAAAATCACAAAGAAATACTTTGGTATGACATAAAAAGATGTAAGTATAGAGTAAGTAATATTTTATAATCTCTATAATAATTATCAAATTTTTAACCTCCTTTCAACCCTTGAAAGCTACCCCTTGATAAAAATTGTTAAAAAATGTTTTTGATAAAATGAAAAAGATTTAAACATTATTCCACACTCTCGAAAATGATTATCATATTCTTAAGTTTTTCTACCCTTAAAATTACCCGTAAATTAAATCAGTAAATAAATATGATTACATATTTAAAAATAATTTAATTTGGAGTAAAAAAATTGCCATTTATTTAATAAAATATTTACAAATTACATAAAATTCCCTCAATTGTGTTATATATACATATAAGAACGTTGGTATGTATTCATGCCTACGTTTCCAAAATATACGAGCCATATTATGTATATATATATATATATATATATATATATATATATATATACACATTACAATAGTTTTGGGTCTCTATTATACTGCGCACTTTCACATTGCTCCAAATATTCACACTGCGAAATTTTCAGTTACTAAGTAGAAAAAAATATGATAAGTTTTTGGACCATAACTCCTTCAATTTTCATGCTATCACAATTTATAAAACACCATTGTAAATGTAATTAAGAGAGCTACAACATCCTTCATTGCAATATATAGTAAACCTTTTTCTCAAACGGTGAAGGGTTAAAGGGCTTAAGAGAGGCTGTGATTGCGCTACCACGCGCTCTTTAAACAATCATATCTCCGTCAATTTTTGTTTGACAGAAAAAACAAAAAACCAAATTGTTTGTCAGAAAAATACCTAAATTTTTATCCCTACACTTTTATACGTATCTGTCGTCATTTTTGAGATATTATGAAAAAAGGTGGGGTTTTTTTTTAAATTTGAAATTTTTTTAATCGTGACTTTTTTGAAAAATATGTGTCCTGAAGCAGCCAAACTGATACAATCTATTAAAATATTCATAATAAAGTTAATTCTAGGCGGAATACGATTAATTTTAATTTTGGTGGAAATGGCATTTATGAAACCCATTGATTTCAAAGAAAAAAACATTAGATGCTCCTCTTATTTGCAATACAGGTCACTTATTTTACGTACAAAAGACTTTTAATAGTGCTCATTTTAAAGCTTATTTCAAGCACTACAAAACCCTTTTTTATTAGAATGCCTATCTGCTCGCCGCTAGATGGCATTGACCACATCGATTAAATTTCAGACAAAATAAAAAACTGCTTTGATCTTTAATATCTAGTTTAATAATGCACTTAGAATACTTTATAAAAAACCAAATTGTTCATTTTGTTACCTGCTACAATTTTGTTCTTTGTACAATTTTCGATAAAACGTTTATTTTTGGAGATATTTGCAAACAACTGATGAAAAACGTGAAAAAATTGCGAATTTTCAATTGTCAATAACTTGAAAAATATTGGATTTTTAGAAAAACTTTATAGATGACGTTTTGCTTAAAATTAGGCCTTCTATCGATATCCGATTTTATTTTTAAACAAAAACATTCACCCCTGAAAAGGGGTGGCAACCACCCCCAGGGTGGTTGCGGAGGTCAAATCATTTTCACTTTTGAAGTTAAGGGTAAGATGAACCTAATTACAAAATTGTATGCAATTCGGTTCACAGTAAAAGAATTCGGAGCAATAATGCTTCAATGACTGCACTAACTACCTTGATGGTGTTTGGTTCAATATATCCTAGGATTTCATTACTTAATGTTTATCCACATAATAATTTTGAAACATAAATAGATAAACGTAGTGTCATCATTAGTTCACAGTAAAATTAAGTTAATTCCAAACTTCAATACATTACCCATAGTAGTTTGCTTAGTAGAAACATCGAAACTTTCACATTTAATCATGACAATTCCCAGAAATGGGAACTCCTGTCATATTGAGATGGATATTCTGCTAGTTGTGCTCGTTGTTTTCTTAGATAGGATGCATAAGTTTGCGATATTCCTGATGCAGTACTATTTATACCCTCGCTGCCTGTTCCCTGGTCGCTATATTTCCTCGTTTCCTTAGTTCCCGATCTAGGAATAACGTCAGTTCATATTTGATCACTATATTCTTCATCACTGAAACAAGAGCATGCTGCATTTTCCTCGGCTCTCGAAAGAATTATCCTTTGTGTCTAGTGCATCATTTAATATGCCCTTTGCAATGCACACGAGCTCTACGCTCGCTTGTTTCCTTGGGCTGTAGTCTTGGGGAGAAAGGCTTGTTATATCTGGTATAATGACATGAGTGCCCTCTGTTCTGCTTGGCCCCACTGTAAACATGTCCTGCCAACATGTCGGGGAAGCCAATCTCAAGTGACTTACATGCATATTCATTGTTATTTAAAAATTATTTTATGATCCTAATTTTCTTAGTCATTTTTAAACGATATCCCTGCTGTAATAAAAGATTTAGTTTTATCATTGGCGCCAACTGCATTAAAAGTAATATAATAATTTGCTCATTGTTATTGGAGTGCACTATATATTTATCTTTATACACACTCACCCGGCAAGTGAAAGATCCGGGTTCGAGTCACGGCGGAGCAAATACTTTTTGTGATTCAATTTTTATTGAAATTATATATATAGGAATTTTTTAAAGTCTTTCCATTTTAAATGTTCGTAAGAATGTATACTTTTTACACTATAATAATTATATAAAAGTTAAAATTTAATGTGTTGTTACGTGCTACATACAATGTAGACACACATATCAACCTTTGTCTCTTTCTTTTTTGAAAGAAATCTATGTATTTAAATTTTAGAGGTTTGAAGCCCTATTGTGATTTTAAAACGTAAATAGTCTTATCTCATTATTGTACCGTATTGTAGAAGAAGCTGCGCGTATTCCAATAGATTTAATAAACAACGCGTTATCAGCGTTTTATCATCGGCTGGGATATTGCCAAGAAGCCTACAACAATCTAGGTAGGTGATTTTGTGTTGCTATTGTTACTAGCCATTAAAAATCGTTAGTGTGAAATTAAACTAATCAAAGCAACTTCCTGAATTTATTGCTGAATTTACAGTTTACTGTTAAAATCTTTGAAACGCCACGATTTGTGATGGATAAACCGTTTGAAGTGCAGTGTGCGGCATTCTTCTTTCCTTGACTAGCCCTTTAAAATGATGTACATATCAACCTATGCTTACATTAAAAGTCCTTTACTGACTTTTCGTGGACCGTTCCCATATACTCACACACTACAGCAGGAGACTGAATACATCTTGAAATAGGTGTTTGAGTACACTAATCATGCGTGAAGATTTCTAGCGTCAACTGATATGGTTTCAATGAAATAAGGCAATCTCGAAATTGCACATAAAATCAGTCAGTATTGCAACTTTAGAGCGCCGCCACTTTGTTTACTACACTTTGTCCTTTTGAGGTCTAATTTGCGGCATGATATTCTATTAATTAAGACCTTTTACTTGGTATGCACATCAAACTAAGCTTACATTTAAGATTTTCCACCAACTTCGTCAGGGCCATCCCCTGAGGTGGTGAAGTTCTACTCATTAGTTAGACTTCTGCCCTGTACAAAGTTTTAAGTACGATTTCAGAAGATACTATAGGCCTACCGTTTCAAGACTTTACAGCATTCCTGTGTAATGTTAATAGGAAATCCATTTTTATTAACATTCATACAGGCACTTCTAAAACATAAACAATTGAAATTAAAGGAAAAAGGACATTCCTAACAATGCAGAAATAATTACATAATTATTTATAATTTTTGCAAATAATGTAGCCGCACCAATGTTGTTTTAACGAGCTAATGGTTATATACTAATATAAACTTATTCAAATAAACTGTAACGTACTGCATGTTCGTCAATGAATGTTATCTCACAACGGTTCAAGTATAATATAATGTTACGACCCAGTCGGCACAGTGATTTAGTTAAGTGTAATCCAGAAAACTGGGGCACACAAATGACAGCATCGTGCAGTGAGCGTCGTCAGCTTTGTTCCTACTCTGCTTACGTAATCACGATGAGTCAGGGTACTCGGTCAGAGATATTTCTTTGAAAATACTTCGCTTATTGTTTTTGTTTTCAAGTTCACTGCATAGGGATTTTACAAAAAGTTTCAAACTGGATAGTTTGAATTTTAGAGATGGCCTATACGTAGAATGGATCTAAGTATTCTGTGGCGTACAATGAAGATATGAGGATTCTACTTTAGGCAATCTGTCATATCTATGTCTCTTAAGTTAGAGTGTTTTATACCTGTGTTAGTTGGAAACCTCCCTTTTTATGTACTCGTATATGATAAAAACATTAAGTATCTATCGGAAGTGATGAATCAGAGAACTGCACAGTTTAAGCCCGAATATCAATACATTATAAGCCTGGGAGGATACTCTTACGATAGCAAACCAAGGTGTTCCGTACTGTTTTTCAGTTTTAAATTAAATACAGTACCGCCAAAAGGTTCATTTAATGCATAGAGGGGTAGCATTCAATGTACAGCAGGGAATCATTTTATTCACAGGCTTCGATGCTGCTTAACTGTAGAACAGGACAGTAACCCTGACAGTGGTGGAGGGTTTCCCACAGGGATGCACCCGTAACTACAGGCTGAAGGCCTCCTTAATCAGTTCCTCAATTTTTCCATAATTTTTTAAATTGTTTCTACACTTTAAAATGATTTATCATTAATAAGTTTTATACTGTCATCATCCAAAACTAATTCTCTTTCATTGAGCGAAAAATCCAAAATCGATCGATAAGTATTAAGTATTTTAAACAACAGTGTAATTTAAATATGCGCACTGAGATTTCAGTATAACTTTTGAGCTGATCGGGCATCCTATACCGATCCAAGATGGCGGACCCGGCTTCAAGTCTTATAATGTACAGGTGCATGCAATGCCCTGTCTATGTTATTCTATGGTCGCTGTGATAAACCACATTTGACGTCAGCTGTGATTTGAAAACACAACTTGATAATATTTAATATCGTGTTTGTATCGATCACGTGATGCGTAGTCTGCTCGCACACCAGAGTCCTTAAAAGTTTTCTCAATTGATTATAGATATCCGCTATACAATATAGTGATTAATGATTACTGTATCCAGATAGGTTATTTCGGTTTGTGCAAGAACAAATTAGGTTGATTGGATCTTTTTCATGTATCCTGAACTGTTTAAATTGTCCTTTAAGGTATGGTGCACCCTCCAACGTAAAATTAAGAAATACAAAACTTTTATATGTGTTAATTTTTGGCAAGCCAAACAACATTTAAATTTAAGTATCATTTAAAACGTACTTAAAGTGGAAGTTAAAATAATCCATTACAAAATAACCTCATATTTAACATTAAGAAGAATGGATGTCTTTAAAAGGGTGCAGGACAACAAAAAAGTACCGATTAATGTGCCAATGTACCAGAGAGTGAAAATCCGAGATGCTGCAATGTGTTTTCAACTTTTTTCTAAAATGGATGGAAATTCCTATAAAATTTTTAATTAAATGTTCACATTTAAGTTTCTCATATATAAGATCAATATTTACCCCCACAAGCCTATTAACTTGCCCTGAACTTACAACTAACTATTTTTTCAGCTTGTCTTTTGACCATAAAATCGTTGAAAGTAATAAAAACCAAACCTCAATATTCATTTAAACCCTTGGGCTTTAGTACTTTCTAAAATGAAACTACAAAAGAGATGGATTGTCATTCAAGAAAGTTCACCCGAATTCACCTTCCTTTTGCGATCTAACTTACTCAAATTTGGAAAAAATAAAAGGTAGCTTCCCAGGAAACAGGAATAAAAAGAAATTCCCGCATTGGCGGACTATATTATTTGGAAGTACAGTCAGCCCCACAATATCGGGGATACCTACCGGCATCGGCCGACCAATAAAAGATCCAATAATAATAATTAACGAAAAAAACATTGATTAAATCTGAATAGATTAATCAATTTAAAATTTAGAATAATTAATATTCAAGGCATTTTGCAATACTTTTTAAGTGCAATACTTTAAAACATTTCAAGCTGAACACGTCTTTGGCGTGTGATTACACAATTTCATATCCCAATACATATTCAAATATGCGGTCCGTTACAACTTCATACTTGCTCTTTATGACCAACACTGTCCTCTTTATATCTTTATTTGTTTGGAATTTAGTTTTGTCAGTATGCAGAGTGATACTGCTTAAATAAGTCATTTTATTAATAGGCCAAAACTAATTATGAACTACATTTTGGGAGTTAACATCAATATACAAAAAAATAACAAGATCAATAAACACCGCAAATGTGTGAAAGTTTAATAGACCCCTTATCACTACTATCGGTCTCAGTTATCAGCGAGGTGTGTCGATATCGCAGCCGCACCTCTCAGCTATGAGGTGCCGACCTGTCTCGAGAATTGTGCGAGGAAATATCCGATAACATATATAAATAGTTGCTAGTTTGGAGAACGATATTATTAAACTCACTAACTTGAAATTATAATAGTGTTGTGATGAATTAGTTTTAGGATTTAGTTCTTAAATTAGGTAGGAAGTTTGTAAGGTGAAAACATTTAAATACTAATAGCCCAGCTATAACATATTAAACGTCTCGTCTATATGTTGATTTAACAACTTACTGTATATAAGGTTTAAAATGTGTTTCTAGTAATAGTTTCCTTGCACTTACAAGGACCCGAAAAACTATTGTTGAAATCGTGACGTTATACGTCCGCTGTTCGTCCGTCAGCATATCTGTCTGACCGTCTGTGTGATAACTCTCGATAGAGTGGTGCTAGATACTTCAGACTTGGTACGTAGGTTCATCCTGGTCGGAAGAAGATCGCTATTGATTTTATTGTCAAAAGTTCATATGAAAGTCTGTCTACCTGTCCTTTAGACCGCCTGCGCATTTATGGGTCACTATTAATAGACCATTACCGCCTGCGCCACTCTTAAGGGTCCTAGAGACTTAAAACTTGGTACATAGGATCCTCGTGGTACAAGGAAAACCTGTATTGATTTTGTGGTCCAACTTGCGTCTACCCGTGCGATAAATTTTATAGGAACTTCATACAGATACAAAATTGTTGTATAGTTTTGTTTTTATCCAATTAATGGAGGGCTCGCAGGCTATGGCATTCCGTTGATCCAATTCTCAGTTCTTGCCCCCCCCCTCCTTATATCCTTGCGATTAGTTCGAAACTAAAGTAACGATGGGACAACAATCATCAGTTACTTTTCCTTGTTTAAAATAGGTACTCTTAATTGGATACACCTTCCCTTGTGATACTTTCCTGTCTTTACTAATATAAACAAGCCCCTGGAAAAGCTCAGTGTACTGCGAGTTTTACAGAAATAATCTAATGGTAGCAGGTCTTATTCTGCCACTGGGCCAACTCTTTCCCCCCGTACTTTCCCTCGTCTCGAAACAGACCAGTAATCAGATAACGCTTTCCTTGTTAAACTTTCTCTACTTTACTGATCTATATTTTAGCTGCTGGAATGGCTCAGGGTACAAATGATTGAAGGGTCCATCCTGTGTCTGTGTCAATTCTAAAGTATTTCCCTCCTGTCGCAGATCCTTAATTGGATAACACTTTGTATGTTATTTTTTGCCACTGACGTAAATTTACCTACCTATTGGGATGGCCCATTTGATAATTGATGAATTCTGACTCTGGGAGCTGTGCTTGGGTAGTTTTTCGTGTCCATTAGGCATCTGTCTAAGCTCTGATGATTTAAAATATAAAACCGTTACGAATTGAGTAATTATCATGAGAGTCTTCTTAGTCTGCTAGTAATGAAATAGTGATTGTTTTATAACCGACAGAGAATTACAGTTTCATCTTTATGATTTTCCACAATCATTCATCGTGAAATAATCTAAGGAGTTTGTCCCTCTTCTAAAGTTTGAAATATAAGTTTAAATGTCTGGAAAGGATAACAACTCATATAAATCCTACGTCTTAACAGTGAGTTTAATACGTGTTCATTGCTATAACTATTTTTTTAATAAAATATAATTAATGTTGAACTTCTTGAAGAATATTTACGAAATATACACTTTTTTTGTTTGTAAATGTTTAAAAGATACAACTTTACAACTGCTAGATTAAACGTGTAAAATAGCATTAAAGAATTGTTTATTTTAAAACGTACCATTACTATTTTAATTTAAATTACGTAAAAATATAAATAAATCTTTCTTTGAATCCTAAAATATAAACATGACTCTGCAATAATGAGCTGATAAGCATATTAAACAGTTTGTAAACTTAACACTTACCCAGCCTCCACTATTTGGGGACAGAATGAAAGAGTTTAAATATGAAATATATAAAAGTCGTCATAAAACTACAACGGAATGTGAACAATGTGGACCGAGAGTCGCTCGTGCACTGCATTCCTTCTGTCTTCCTAATGTGTTTTTGTTCTACTGTATCCCTTGGCGATCGCATTACACATTCCCGCGCTGCAGTCGCTGCTGGGGATGCGGTTTTCTTTGCATAGGTATAAAACTATTACCCGTATTCACTAAACGTTAGCAATTTGTATGTGAAAATATTTATTTACTTTTAAAAATGTACCAATTACATTAAATAGATATTTAAGAATTATTCCGTGACGTGAATGCACTTTGATATTATTATATACAGCGTGTCCACAAGGTCATGCTGTAATTTTAGTTGTTTATTGCTATCCGCAGGTCTGTTAAATTAAAACAGCTGCTTATAAAGTTTTGTTTTCATTAGTTGAGTTATCCTTTACTGTCGCCTAGTAATCTGTGGCTAACGTTATTATGAAAACAGTTATAATGGAAACTTTGCAAATCAAATAAAAGTCCAGTGTATTCTGTAGTTAGGAAAGTTTAATTATGCGATATCAATGCAACGTTAGTATTTTCGCTTGTGTCGTGAAAAACCCTCACTAACCGACGCAGCATTTATCGAAGTTTAAGGAAACACGCAGCTTATTGGACAAACGCGGACAAGAAAGCTGGAAAACAAGAAGTGAAACCGTCGAGAAAATTCACAAAAGTATTTTGATAAGTCTAAATAGTCTGTACGGAAACGTGGTCATGAGTTGAATGTCCCTAAGGCTTCCCAGACTTTTGAGAAAGGTTAATGGTTATAAATCTCAACTATTGCATGCTTTGAATCCTGATGACAAGTTAAAGAGATATGACTTTGCTGTTGGATGGACTGGATCAAAATTGTATTGTTTTTAGTGATGAGGCTACCTTTTACTTTTCTGGAAATGTGTATCATCATAACGTTCGTATATTGAACACTTTAAGAAACGAATCAGAGCTGTGATCGAATGAGTCTTGCTCAAGGTGAGGGAAGAGATATAAGTTCGCTTACATGTCTGCAGGGCGAATCATGGTATCCTGATGTAAAACTGTTTAAAATACTCTTTAATCCTAAGTTAATCTAATTATTGTGCTGTATATACTTTTGTAAATAAAGATAATTAAAATTGTCACGTGACTTTGTGGACACACAGTACATAACATACTTATTATACTGGGAAATAAATATAATTTAAATGTAGAAATAGAGGTTTAAACTTTTAAAATGGTGTTGAAATATTAATGAGGAAACGTAACATCTTAAACTTAAAAAAAGAAAGATTAAGGAGGGATGTGAAGACATGTTTAGTATCGTGTGTAAGCATTTGGCGTTACGAATCCAGTTTTATCAAATTTACCGTCTGCTCCAGAAATTACATCTCCTGACCCACAGGTAATCTATATTAATGCACCTTGAAGTATCAGGTTCTATTTCTTATGCATCGTTGTACAGCGTATTGTACAGTATGGAAGTGGGGTAAAATTTGTTCGAAAACCAAAAGATTGACAATCTAAATTTTGAACAATGGCTATACTAACGAGTAATATACGTATACTAATAAGTCATGTAATATTTTTAAATGTTTTGTTGAATAAAACCTAACCAAAAGTGAACTTATTTTAGATAGTACTATGAAACTTTAACTTCTTTTTATTGTTTGGAGTTGTTTATAAATAAGTAAAAAATTACGTTTCTTGAACTATAATTTATATATGTTATAATAAATTAATGATTATTAAATTTCATAGTAAATTTTGTCAGTTTTTATTATACTTTATATTCCTTTTTGAGAACGGCAAATGACAAAATACTAAAGGAAGGTGTACTTTGAAGTCTACTTTATATTTCTGAATTTATATATGACTTAAGTTGTGCAGTTAAAATTTTTATACTTAAATTTATTATATATATATATATATATATATATAATATAAAAAGCTTCTTTTGTTTGTTTATTTATTCTGTATATATATATATATATATATATATATATATATATAATGTAAACAAAAAAAAAACAGTTTTAATTTGAGGAGATACGATTTATTTAGTAGTTAATTTTCATCTCAAAATGGTTAAGCATTGGTAAAGAATGTTTAGATTGTAAGTATCTAATTCATTATATTTACTTTGAGACTAAAACTGTACAAAGTCTTGAACACATTAAAACCACATTTTCTGCTCTACTCAGGACTTATCAAGAGTAAGCTGCGACCTGTGGCGTCGAGGCTTCTTAGAATGCTGACATTTGCAGTTTAAAATCCCTCTTGAGAAAGATACGACTTTGTCAGTTAATAATAGCCAGTAAATTGTCAACTGCAGTTACTACCTGCTCTACTCAGGACTTATCAAGAGTAAGCTGCGACCTGTAGTGTCGAGGCTTCTTAGAATGCTGACATTTGCAGTTTAAAATCCCTCTTGAGAAAGATACGACTTTGTCAGTTAATAATAGCCAGTAAATTGTCAACTGCAGTTACTACCTGCTCTACTCAGGACTTATCAAGAGTAAGCTGCGACCTGTAGTGTCGAGGCTTCTTAGAATGCTGACATTTGCAGTTTAAAATCCCTCTTGAGAAAGATACGACTTTGTCAGTTAATAATAGCCAGTAAATTGTCAACTGCAGTTACTACCTGCTCTACTCAGGACTTATCAAGAGTAAGCTGCGACCTGTGGCGTCGAGGCTTCTTAGAATGCTGACATTTGCAGTTTAAAATCCCTCTTGAGAAAGATACGACTTTGTCAGTTAATAATAGCCAGTAAATTGTCAACTGCAGTTACTATCTGCTCTACTCAGGACTTATCAAGAGTAAGCTGCGACCTGTGGCGTCGAGGCTTCTTAGAATGCTGACATTTGCAGTTTAAAATCCCTCTTGAGAAAGATACGACTTTGTCAGTTAATAATAGCCAGTAAATTGTCAACTGCAGTTACTACCTGCTCTACTCAGGACTTATCAAGAGTAAGCTGCGACCTGTAGTGTCGAGGCTTCTTAGAATGCTGACATTTGCAGTTTAAAATCCCTCTTGAGAAAGATACGACTTTGTCAGTTAATAATAGCCACTAAATTGTCAACTGCAGTTACTAACGTTTTCGATACACTCTTTATTTTAAAATTTCAAATTAAAAACTTATCAAAAAACCAAAGTAAAAAAATAATGCAGTACTAAATTTACCGTTTACTTGAGTAATTATTTCATGAGTTTGGTGTATTAGGAGCATTAATCAATAGTAGCATAATTTATCTGCATTCAGAGATTTGAAACTAGAATGAATAGTATTCCATTAGTTTTATTTAGAAACACTAGCAGTTACCCGACATCTCGCACGTAATTTCGTAGGCTTTGCACGTGTATGAGAACTTCTGGTTCAACTGAACTATAATTCCGACGCCCATGTTGAGTTTGCCTTGTTGCCATGATCAGCAAAATCTGTCAAGAAGTGTATATTTATGGCAAAAGTAATCTACTGCGGCCTTAGTATTTTTGTTCCGTAATTGATTTTACCCTGTTTCCCCGTCAAGAACATATACTTACATACACAGGTATGAAAAGCTTCCTTATGTCAAAAGGCAACTAAGATGGGTTTTATAATAGTCTTTAAATTTATAGTAAAAGTTAGATAGTAACTTTGTTTTTTATCGGACAGTATCTGCATTACAGTACTGACCAAGCACTGCATACTTAATATTTAATCAAATGTACAATTAAAAGAATATTTTTACTAAAACTTTAAATTTTACTATCCGGATGTATTCTTACTTTGTGCTCAACAGCTGTTGCAAAAAACGTTTAAATTAAGAGGTGCTGTTACTGTCAAGCTTACTGTATGCTTTCACACTATAAATGTAAACAAATTAAAAATAATGGTTAAATTGATTAAACATACAGTTGTTCTGTCATAAATCGCAGAAACGTTCGGCGTAGCCAGAACGGTTTTTAGACAGAATTGAGAATATGCCTCTCTATGTTAACCAGGGACCCTACTAATGTCCATTTAAATTTCAGTATAATCGTGTGAATAGTTTACGCGTGAGGGCGTAACAAACAAATAAACTCACTTTGACGTTTAAAATATTATTAGGATTATACATTACACCTGTGTCTGTGTAACAATCAATTTCAGTACAATCGTGTGAATAGTTTCCGCGTGAGGGCGTAACAAACAAATAAACTCACTTTGACGTTTAAAATATTATTAGGATTATACATTACACCTGTGTCTGTGTAACAATCAATTTCAGTACAATCGTGTGAATAGTTTCCGCGTGAGGGCGTAACAAACAAATAAACTCACTTTGACGTTTAAAATATTATTAGGATTATACATTACACCTGTGTCTGTGTAACAATCAATTTCAGTACAATCGTGTGAATAGTTTTACGCGTGAGGGCGTAACAAACAAATAAACTCACTTTGACGTTTAAAATATTATTAGGATTATACATTACACCTGTGTCTGTGTAACAATCAATTTCAGTACAATCGTGTGAATAGTTTACGCGTGAGGGCGTAACAAACAAATAAACTCACTTTGACGTTTAAAATATTATTAGGATTATACATTACACCTGTGTCTGTGTAACAATCAATTTCAGTACAATCGTGTGAATAGTTTCCGCGTGAGGGCGTAACAAACAAATAAACCCACTTTGACGTTTAAAATATTATTAGGATTATACATTACACCTGTGTCTGTGTAACAATCAATTTCAGTACAATCGTGTGAATAGTTTTCCGCGTGAGGGCGTAACAAACAAATAAACTCACTTTGACGTTTAAAATATTATTAGGATTATACATTACACCTGTGTCTGTGTAACAATCAATTTCAGTACAATCGTGTGAATAGTTTACGCGTGAGGGCGTAACAAACAAATAAACTCACTTTGACGTTTAAAATATTATTAGGATTATACATTACACCTGTGTCTGTGTAACAATCAATTTCAGTACAATCGTGTGAATAGTTTACGCGTGAGGGCGTAACAAACAAATAAACTCACTTTGACGTTTAAAATATTATTAGGATTATACATTACACCTGTGTCTGTGTAACAATCAATTTCAGTACAATCGTGTGAATAGTTTTACGCGTGAGAGCGTAACAAACAAATAAACTCACTTTGACGTTTAAAATATTATTAGGATTATACATTACACCTCTGTCTGTGTAACAATCAATTTCAGTACAATCGTGTGAATAGTTTACGCGTGTGACGTTTAAAATATTATTAGGATTATACATTACACCTGTGTCTGTGTAACAATCAATTTCAGTACAATCGTGTGAATAGTTTCCGCGTGAGGGCGTAACAAAACTTTGACGATTATACATTACACCTGTGTCTGTGTAACAATCAATTTCAGTACAATCGTGTGAATAGTTTACGCGTGAGGGCGTAACAAACAAATAAACTCACTTTGACGTTTAAAATATTATTAGGATTATACATTACACCTGTGTCTGTGTAACAATCAATTTCAGTACAATCGTGTGAATAGTTTCCGCGTGAGGGCGTAACAAACAAATAAACTCACTTTGACGTTTAAAATATTATTAGATTATACATTACACCTGTGTCTGTGAAACAATCAATTTGGCTTTGTACATTTTTCAAAAGTCCACAAGCAATTAGCAGTAAATGTATGAAAATGCCATCAAACTCAATATTATATATATATATATATATATATATATATATATATATATATATATATATATTCAATGAGACTAAGAAAATACATCTACGACGTTCCTGGCAAAAGTTATGGGCAAATAACTTTTTACATTGTAATGCCATCTAGAAACAAAAAAGACACCTCTCACCAAAACTATGCACTCCACAAACATTAGATACTACGTAAAGTGATGAGTTGAACACCTCAAAATCCTACTAAAAGGTATCAAGCATGCATTATGTTGTTATGCGCAAGACATTGGCACTGCCCCTACAGATTAGTTTTTGCGTAATTTATCCATAAATTTTGTTAGGAACGTCGAAGGGATGTTTTATTCTTGTCATTGTATTCTATTGAATATACCTTTAAAATTGCATGTCACAAGATAGGGTATGCATGGTAGGGGTTGCAATTTGAAAATTTAAAGTTACCCCCTTTGGAAGGGGTTTATCCTCCAAAAATCCAAAAAAGTATTTTAATAAGTATGGTGAAGATTGGACATTGATATCTCCATCGGTTTAAAATATATTCAGACGTATTAGTACTTTATTTACTAGTACTTAATTCGTACACTCTTTATATATAAATTAATTATATATATATATATATATATATATATATAATTTAATTTTGTAATGTTTATTACTAAAATTTTGTAATGTATTTATATTAGGTCCGTCTTGTATTTGTATCTAGTATCGTTTGCTATGAAGTGAACGTGAGGAGTTACAATCGTTAAACGGAACGAAGTGGATTGTCACGCTCAATGTACAAACCTTGTACTCACAGTAGTCGACAGAAGTAGCCAAGGTCTAGCCTAGGACCATTGATAGTGTGTCAGTTGGTCCTAGTTCCTTTTAGTTGAAGCTGTAACACAATTCATTTACATCGTTCTAAGGTCGTGCAATCGATTATTGATTGTGTTTTATTTAAATTTTAAGTTACAGGCCCATTATATAAGAGTAAAATCTTTAAAAATTGTATTGCTCCCCGTAGTGTTAGATATTACAAGCAGGAATATTGACAAATTTTGTATCTGCTCCCAAATAAAAACCCCAAAGATAAAATTTTGACTTTTTTGGGTATTTATATGAATTAGTTATAACTTTGTGGAGTGGCGTTTTTTACGATTTACGACTCAAGAAAATAATACGTTTAGTAATGAATAATATAAGAAAATGACATATTATGAAATAAAAATATGACTGATAGGAATTACTTTTTTAAAACTACTATGAATGAAATGAAGTTAAAAATTAACCTATCAGAACACCAATTGGTTGAAGTTAATGTTACATAATTTATTACCACCATCCTGTTTGATATAAATATCGTGGGAGATCGCCAGTTGATACTAACTCTACGTTAGTACATAGAAATGTCTCCTCTGCACATCCAAGCATTCGTTCAATATTGTTTTTGCTTTAATGGACATAAGCGAGCCTGCCAGGTTCGGTTAGGAAATGGCCGTCCGTATGCGCGCTAGTGAGAGAGTGTTAAACCAAATGATATTGAAGTTGAAAAGTTTGACTAATTTGGCTGACTGGTTCCAAGTTTTGTGGGCTAAAAGTGATCGCCCATCGTAGTCTAGGAACCGATAGTTTGCACCGTATAAGATCGGAAACTAGTTTTTCTTGAAATCGATACAACAATTTTTCCTAAGAATGAAATCGACTGTCAGCCACGTTATATTAGTGGAGGTTAAAAGAGAGTATTTTAATAAGTTAAAAATTAGAAATTGTCTTAGCTTGATGTAATTAAAAATCGATCGTCAGAAATATAAACAGCTGATAGACAAAATATATAAAAATAGAAATTTCCTTTTTTATTAAGGGCATGTGTATATGACTAGCTGATGATGATTTAACATTAATTTATTAAAATATCTGATGGTTAGTTTAAATTTTATGAAAGTAAAAAATATGATCTGGCGAAAATATTAACATTAACATTTTTAATCACTTTAATTTTGATCTCCGTCAAAGTTAATGTAGTTGACGATTATTTTCTTTCCTAGTTGAAATTTCCCTATCGACTTGATGAAAGACGTGTTTTTGTGTACTTATACAGTCCAAATTGTCTCTCTCCCCGGGACTAAATAGTTCTTAGTGATATTTAAAAAAGTACATTTGGCGATTCTAGATGAGCACTTGTATTCACCTGTCCATTGCACTAACAAATGGTGCTATACTAAAGCAATGCCCTCACTTGTTTATTGTTTTTGGTCGTTTCGTTATAGTTTATTACTTTTGTATTAATTTTAGATCATGGCTTTTCTAGGGTTTTATCAAAAAGTGTTCTAAAGCTCAACTCTTTTCTTAACAAGTTGTTTTCTTATCTTTAAAAAACAATCTTACGGAATTTTAAATTATTCGGTTGTTAGGTCAATAAATTTAAAAATCAAGACTCAAAAAGGGTATTTTATCTTAATATTATGAATTTTAAAAGGTATCTACTATAATACCTAAAGTAACGTTTTGAAAAAAGGTTATAAAGATAATGTTATATTATAAGCATATTTTGTATATAAAAAGACAATCTCTTCATTTTGCAATTTATTGCCATTTATTATGCGCCAGCTCTTGTATTCCAATACTTATTAATATTAAAATAAATTATGAATTTACGTTCCAATTTGCGAAGACAATCTTGTAACCTATTAGTTCCTTATGGTCTTTGTGGTATTCATTACGTATATTTTAATTGGTCGTACTTAACGCTTTAAGAATAAAACCATCTAAACCATTTGCGAATTCGTATTGACCTCTCTGAGAATTAAACCTGTGACCTCGATCAGAGTACCCCAGCCTAAACCTAGGCTACGTTTAAAGTCAAAGGCTTCTTCTGTTTTCTTTGAATTTTTCATCATGAGTTTTATTGTCAAAACACCACTTGTATAGATTCAAATCATAGTTTAATAACATAGACATGAGACATTTATGGAATATTTCAAATCTAATACCTTATCAATTTTTTTATGTGTATAAAAATATTGTAGTGTGTTATGTTAGAGCAAATTGTTATCCAACATGTATTATTAATTTCTTTTTTTACAGGTAAGTTGCGGAACTCCTACTCCTAGTAAGTTAGAATTTTGGGCTCAGAAAGGTATGTTTTAAAATCTTATATAGTATATAAGAAGTAGCATTACACAGAAGTATAAAATTACTTGATGAGTTGCTAAGTATCATGTAATTGTTTTTTAAATTCTTCTACAGACTAATTAAAAAGTTGTAGATAATTTGTAATGATAAAATATTTGTAAATAAAAGAACATTTAAATGAATCAAATATTTAACGTATTAGGAATGTTCTTTTTTTAAGGAAATCACTACAATATGTAATAAAAATATTTTCTGTATATGGTTTTTAATAATAATGTATAACTTGGAACATTTTAAAAGTGCCTTAATTTTTATTTGTCGGCTATCTCTGTGTAGAAAATATAACACCTTGCTGTTAGTTATTTGCAGGCGCTAGTCATATTGTAATTGTATTAACAATAGTAATACTTTTTCCTTTGTCCCTGAAAGGACATTAATGAAATAAATAATGTAACCTATTATACTACTAAAGATTTTACTTGTTTATCGTTAGATATGAACCAAATGGACTCAACATGCATTAGTGTTGTCATTTACACAATGTTGTCCGCTCGACAAACACTGACTATTAATACAGGACGTAAAAACAGCCTGCTATGACAGTAATTTTTAAGTAATTTAAATCGTAAGTAAATACAGAGTATTTATTAATAACTCTCATCAATGAAGAGCGAATAATGTGCTTGTTATGCTATAAGTAACATTTAATTTACTTAGTTTGCTTGGTTCGTGAAGAGTTGGTCAATAATTATTAGAATTTATCAAAAAATAAGTTGTACCTGTGCCTATCATATAAAGTGTCTAATGAAAAGATAATACTATGATTCATGTCAAGTACAAACGGCAACCAAATGGATTTATTTTAATATTTTGATGGATAGTTGGATTAGTCTTTCCAAATTTTAGGTTTACACTAATTTAAAAATATTTTAAAATAATTTAATGTTGGCTTCTAATAAGCAGATGTAAAATGTACATTTGATGTACAAAAAGGAATTAAAATACATAATATAATTAATGAAACCGTCTTTGTTTACAAGTGTTTTTTTCCGAATGTGTAATAATTTTCAAAGGAACCCAGGTCAATTGACTGTCTTATGTAATTAACAGTCTTTAACAACTAATAAACTTATAACTAACATAACAGCCCAATTAAAATAATTGTTGAAAAATTGCGCAGATCTTAAGTTTTTATTAAAACAAGGAACACGTTGTTGCCTTGCGTATTGTTTAGGGTCAAAGAGAAGACTATTGTACAGTTTAGAATGAAAAGGGGCTTAAGTATGAAAAGCTCCCCCTCATAACTTCACGTTTGACTTTTCTAAAACAAAACTGATAGCCATGGCGGGTGCAACGTTGCGAGACCTTTTCACGGAACAACGGTCTATTGTTCAGGTACTGCGCATCCTATACGACAGGACTTTGTCCTGCAGGCGGATTCAGTCGCCAACAATTAAGTAGCGTTACTGTGGGGGGAGACGTAATGAAATCGTTCCAGATCGAATATAAACGAATATCCCTTTCCACTTACGGTATGATAACTCTAATGATTGGCGAACATTCGTATCATTTTCAAAAATTTACAAACTCCATCAACTTTTAATCTTAAACACCGAATATTCTTTGAAGACATATAAAGTAATTACTAAATGTGAGCTCGTACGACCGATCATGTGATCCCCTCCTTCCACCCCCAGAGGTTCGTCTGGCTCCCGTACTTATTCTACCCGTAACGCCAGTTATAAGCAGTTATCCTTATGTATTTTTATTTTATATTGAGTATCCAGAAAGAATAGCATAAACATACAATTTCTTTTCAAACTTAGTTTACAATTTTGTAGTAGGCTGCTGATTTTGAAAGTTCTCACCCCTTATTAGTTAAATAATATATGTGAATACATAATAATTCTGAAAGTATACAAATGTCCTAGTAAGTTATCTAAGTTCTAACTTAATTAATCGTTTGGTAATTTCAATATTTTTATAAAAAACTTTGCTTGTTTGAAAATGTAAAAAATCTTTGTGAATCTGAATTAATGTCATAAAATATTTTAAATTTATTTTTATATCGCATACTAAAATTACGTATACAATTGTTAATTCGAATTATTATACGATCTTTATAACTAATACTGGCTGAACGATTAGCAAATCCAATTTTCCAGCAATTGTTGATGAACGAAATGGAGGTTTTGCTTGTCTGTAGCACGATAAGGTTTGAAATTTGGTATAAAACTACCTCTACGACCACTACACTGTTATCGAAAACACTCAAAATCGGTCTATTGAGAATATTGATTTTTCTTTGTCACGAAATGACTCTGATTAAATTGATCGTATGAGTTGATAGCGAGATAAACACAGATGAACATATTAATAAACAGAATACATAGTGGCTGATAATCGTATGGAATTTATCAACACATGAGATGAAGTGAATTTACTGGATTGGTTAGTTTCATACAAAGCTTGAAAACTTTAGCTTAACCTGCAATGTCAAAGGTAAATAGCTTTGATTACTGTGTTATGTTGATTGGGATTACTGATAAAAAATGTGATGGACTGAGCATGGATCTCATGTAAGGCAGTTCGCAAAAGATACTATTAACTTAGTATCTTATTTGTGAAAAATAAAAAATATTATATCGATGTTGAATTAACTCTGGAAAGACCTAGATTTTAAAAGCTGAAAAATTGGTTTACACTGGGATAATAGGCAATATGATTATTTAAAAAACAAACATTCTTATATACTCATGCGAGTGTTTATATATTCCTAGGGCAGTACTATTAAAACAGAAGGAGTATGTTGTGTCACCTTAAAATCAATAATTGTATTTAACTCAATAATGAAGTTTAAATGTATTTGTATAAATTTTTAGACACAAGTGAACTCGGTGTTTACGTATGTACAAAATACGTGCAAAGAAAGGATATTATAAATTAGGTAATTAATTGTAACATCTATGGCTGTGCCCTTAAAACGTATTAATGTATTAAAATTTGCCACTATGAAGTTTACTTGGCTGATCGTTCTCACAATCTCTTCTACCAGTGTCTGTGTTCGTCCTTATACACGATACCTTTCGAATTAGTTAACTATGGGGGCTGAAATTTAGTTTACAGCTTCACTTCTATTACCTCTGTTGAAATCGGAAACGACAAACATGTGGTCCGCCGTGGAACGAACGCAGAGTGGTAGTAGTAGGTGACTATGAGGAGAGTATGATTTTATATATTTCCTAAGTCTGATGTATCGACCGAAGTCCATCTTCAGTGTTTTATATAACAAAGCCGCCCAGTAACAAATCCTACAAGTTTAATTTGGATCCAGTATTGTAGTAACTTTGTACACAATTACAATATTACTCCAAGTATAGATTATAAAAAGTGTTACACAAAAAATAAAGTTGGTTAACAATCGACTGTACTGCTTTGTCATAATGGTGCAATTACTGTATGATAACTACCACGTATAAGGATATATTGATGGTGTGGTGCGGCAGCGAGCACAGCCGAGTGGTCTGTGTATAGCTTGCAATATCAGCTAATGTCCTGTTTCTCTCCTAGAGTGCGTTGATGTATGAGTTTAATGCGTGCCTCAACTCCCTCTAACCACTACTGTGCAACATTAGCGTATATAACATGTCACTGTGGCAAATGTCCGTCTGTTTGTACTTAATATATCGTGCAAGCAGAGGCCATTGTACTGTACTAAACATTCATCTCACTAATTATGCTTCTGCAAAATAATTCTTAGTTCAATTAATGTTAATACTTATTGTAAACATAAATGAAACAATGTATGAGATACTGTACTCCAACGAACTTAAACTTTTAATAGGTGAAGTTTTTCTACCAAATAATTTAATTAATCGTACAAAATTATATTTTATGAGTTTCTAACATTGTTTAGGTCTCCCAAACATCGCTGGTCTGGGAACTAAACATTTCAATAGGAACAGTACGAAATAAAATGTTATAATTACAAATATGTTGAAAGCTCTCAAGAAAATTGTGTTACTCTCAAAAAAGGAGCTCAGTAGTAAAACTGCTCCTCTTTACCTAAAATTATTGCAATATTTATTTATGTAGGAAAAATGTCGACTATCTGAAATTACCACCTATTTTCCAGTAAAATAAGTTATTGTACGTTTTAATTTAAATTTTAATAATTTAAATTTTTATGGGTTAATTCCATGTAGGAGTTTATTACAATGTCGGTGGGTGGATTTGTTATTATTAAACAGAAGATTTTACTCAAGTGAGCCACGTATTTAGTAGCGTAATCTAAAAGTTAGCTTATTTACTTTCTCCTTGAGCGTTAACGCTTATTAATAAGAATAACATTTTGTAGTAGCATTTATGGACTTCTTATGACAGCTCTTGAAGATTTCTTTCCAACCAAAATTGCTAACAATTTACAATATGCCAATATGTAATAATAACTATGAAATTAAAAAGCTATTAAATTGATTATCATGATCGTAAATGAAATTGCCCAAGAAAACTTAACCAAAAATAGCTCGTAGAGCCCATTTATAAAGCGTCTCTAACTAAATGACATTTCAACTGTCGTAAATTCAGAACCAATTTGTTCAGTAAAAGTAAGATATTCCAACATTTGGACTCAAATTTAATAGTTTTGGCCTTAGACATTATAATCAAAATAAGCGCACATTAACCATTTTATTAATAAATCATATTTATAAATTAAATTCAGAAGTGCTTAGAAACTAACTATAAATAATATACTAATATTATTAATTAATAGAGTATCGAGTCTAGAGTCCGGCCTGTTTATATAATCGGATCCTTTAAAGATTCTACGACTTATCGAGATTAAACAATTAAAGGCCGGTTAACTTCTTTAAAATAAAACCCTCCCAGAAATCGTAATTCATCCTAACGGTTAATTAGAAATGGAGCGTATGAATAAAATCATCACTTTAGGATAGTTTAAATGAGTTGTATCACGAAAAAATAATATTATTTGGCGCAGAGTTGTACTAATCTAGTTATTTTATGAAGAAGACATTTTTTGAGATATCATAAAGAAAACAAAAAATCTGAGTGCATCATGTTACAGCATACAGTGGTTAAAATTAAAGGCAGCTGCAGTGAACATTAGTGTTTTGCAGCTTAATTCCTGATACGGTTAAGAAGGACGAGCTGTGTTTTCACTTTGTTTTAAATTCAATGATATCAGATATTGGCTGTTGTATTCGTTTCAGATTGTGACTCTTCTTAAATGTCACTCTAATTCTCATCTTTACCCAATTCTATTGTTTTTGCACCACCTTTAAATTAACTTAAATTATAAGAAAACCTTTACAAACAAACAAACAAAGATGGTTCCGTCATCACTACCCCTCCCGCCACGACCTAACTCTCAATTTGCTCACGGCGCATATCCGTAGTGCTCGGCGAGTTGTAAAAGTACTATAGCACTGTTTTTACTAGAGTTTTTCACCGGGCAGAATTATGATTTGTGTTGCTCCGGATTATTGGCGTCTGGATTGTTTATGCTGCACTGTACTATATTTAGAGGGAGTGTCAGAGTGTATTTATTTAATGTTTATAAATGGCGATAGCCTTATTTTATTTCAATACAGATTGAATCACAAAAACTACTTTCTCCGACGAGATTCGAATCCGGATGTCTAACTTGCGCGAAAAAGCCGTTTTGATAGGTATTTTGCCTGTCGATCATATAATAATTTGGCTATTTAAACACATATGTGACAGAAACAGTCAAATAAAACAATATAAAATCGTCAAAAATTGGCATTTACAGCCAAACGAAATTGGTAGTTATCGTGGTCGATAACTTTCTATTTTTTTATTTGGTAAACATTTAAACAATCAATCACCATCTGTCAAGCAGGTGAAGAGACTGAAACTTGTCACTTTCAGCCAAATTGTCGGTTAGACCGTATACGGTTAGTTGGTGCTGATTCAACATTTTATTTACTAAGAAGAACAATATGACCTGCGAAAGAATTAATTATTGTTTCATATGTTTAACCATTTGGATTTTGTTGACCATCAAGACTAGGGTGGCTAACTTTCAATTTCGTTTTAAGAGGAATTCCTCTATCGATTTAACAAAAAGCCTGGGGTTTCTTTTACAATGCAAATTGGCCCTCGTCTCATGGACTATGGAGGAGAGGTGGGAGGGGTGGGATTATTTATTCTTTTAAACTGGGAGTCTTAAACGTTCCTCTTTTGAAAACTGTGGAAAAAAACAAATAAATGTACAATCTAAATCTATATTAATATTGAAACCTATAAGTGTAGGTACTACTGGTACACAACACATTTTTAATTCTCATTTCAATAAGAAATTTTAATATTATATTTGATGTATTTTTCAAAATTATGTAATATTTTAGTAAAACTCGACAAACTGTTTTTACGTGCTTGTTCTTTGTTTTACCCCTTGAAAGTAGCAATGTTTTCTTAACTTACAAATAATTTCGATCTGGACTACAGTAAAATTAAACCCACAAATTTAAGATTGTACGGTGTAAGAATTACAACTTCTCTTATAAGGAGGCTTTTAATATTTACCCTATCTTATTGATTATACTGAGTATTATAATAATGAAGCAGATATACATTATATGTGTATACATACAAATTTAAAATATATATTATAAATGAGACTGCGATGCGAAGGATAAATACGTTAGATATTAACAATGTTTTACATTACAAGGTCAAAAACTGTCAGAAAGTTTCGTTGTACTGTAATAGAATTAATAATTGTAATGAATGCAAAAGTCATTACAGCAGTGGCCATTAACGCCATTCATTAACCCGACACTGACAACTCTAACTTAATTTTATCGTAATTGTGAATGACAAAAATTTAGTTTAATTGAATACAATATTTTATATCATTATGGCTGTTGTAACTAATTTAAATGTATTTCCACGTATATAAATAGTTATAACTCAACCAAAAGAGTTAATAATAAGAAGCTCGAATATAGATACTGTATCCATTCAACTATAAATATTCAATACTGGCTCGGTCAGGCCTCGAACCCGGATTACTTGTTTGCTACTAACAGTAGTGAAATATACGGTTTCATTACGCTTCAACCCCGAATAAAATTGTCCTTCCGACTCAGTTGGAAGAAGTACGCAGATTTTGTGAAAGTTGAAATATTATTAATTTGTTTTCGTGGGATTTATATTTGGAACTGGTCGAGGTACAACAAAGTTGATAAGAATTTAAATAAATATAAATAAGTTGTATATTTTTAAAAGTTTTAACAGCTGCCACGATGAAACGAAGTAACGTACAAAGCTGGCTAATGAACTAAGTTAAGATATGTATAAGACCAATTTTTTTGCCAAGTTTGAATTTGTTTCATTATTCCTTTTGCTAGTTGTTGGTAATTGAAGTATTATTATGAGTTGGCATATCTAATATGTATATATTGATTAAATTTAAAAAGTTCAATTGATTTCAAAACTTAAAAAGATATTGATTTGTACAGATTTTTCCTACCCTGTGTTTATACACATGCCACTCATATTCATATATAGTAATAGTAGCAGTAACATAGTAAATATCATTAAACGGTCCAATATTTCAGGTTGGAGGTGAAAAACATTTTATTGCGGTAAAATGGGGTTTTATGTTGATAACTACAGGGGTAAGCCATTTTGTACATCCTCGTTGTCAACAGACAATAATAAAAAATGGAAGTTTATTACTTTGTTATATTCTAGATTGAAATGATAAAAATAATGTTTTCTATAATACTGTAGTCTATGAAAAATGTTTTATTATTTACAGAGACATTGTTCCAGATAAATTGTTGTGGAAAAATATATTCAAATAATTTTTGCCACCCGCGGTTTCGCAAGCAATTGTATAAGCTTCGCACGTGTGTTAGCATTTTTTGTTAGAGTGAATTATATTGCTGACGTCGACAATTTTATCTACTCCAGTATTTTTTGTTCCATAGTTGATTCTCGATCATAAATATGTATATACATATACAGGTCTGAGAAGCCTACTTCTGTCAAAAGGTGGGTTTTATAACAGTTTTTAAATTTAAAGTACAAGTTAGTTAGTTACTTAGTGTTTTATATCTGCATTACAGTGTTGATCACACACTGCATACTTAATACTCGCTAAAATGTTCAGTTGAAAGTATGTTTTTACTAAGACTTTTAATTATCTTATCTGGATTGTTACTTATTCTGCGGTTGTAGAAATGGTTGAAATAAGAAGTGTTGTTACGATCAAACTTATTCTATGCTTTCACACAATAAATGTGTACAAATTTAAAATAGTGGTTGAATTAATAAACATATGCTTGTGCTGTCAAAAAACAATGTCAATAGAACAGTTCATTACATTTGACGGGCACAATTAATACATTTGTTTTCTGTAATGCAACTTTAGAGACCAAGATGGGATTTTTCGCAGAGACTAGTGGGGCGCAGGCCGGAGGGATTTTAGAAATAAGAAATAAGAACCAGGTATCATAAGAATTTCAGTTCAATCGGAGGTATAGTTAAGGAATGAAAGTGTAACATGCAAACAAAACCCGCTTCCTCGTATTTGTAATATTAGTTAGGACACTATCTAGCCATAACACAAGTTTATTGCAGCACTATTTTACCCCCCCCCCCCCACCTACCTAGAGTAACCCACTCACGAGTATATTCCGAGAGGAGATGTTGGTAAAAATACAATACCATTTCTGTAAAATATGCAGCAGTGTTGACAACCACAGAGTAAAATTGACCCCCAACCGCGCTCCTGCCAACATAAAAAAAGCTAAACTGTTGGTACAGGATATTTCACGAATGTTGTCATCCGCGATGTGTACTTGTAATTCCAGTTTCCAGTCTGTATAATTAACATTACGTAGTATCATTGTCTTCCGTATTCAGAGACTGACAGTTACGTTACAAAAGTCTTTTGCAATGTTAAAATCGATTATGCAAAACGCTCTTTTGACTATATATTTTCCTTCTTTTAATATCAGTCTTAGTGTTAACAGTTTGTTTAAGGTGGTAAAATTAGTTTCGTTATAATTCTTTGAAAGTTTTCAAAACAATATTTACATTCTATAGATTCTAAAGATGACATTTAATTTCTTACAAAGATTGATAAAAATAAATTCATTAAGAATTTAATATTAATATAATATCCGTAAGTCATACATAATTTCATTATAAACTTATTAAGTTTAATAAATCAAATATGTAACATTTTGTCTTACATTTCCAGTCTTCATAGAAGTTATATTAAAGGGCTATGACTTTAAATTAAGAAAATATGCCATCGAAATATCATGTCTACCTCTGTGAACATTTATATCCCAATATAAGGTGCTGCAGTGTAATTTTAAATGATTGTAATTAGTAAAAACTACTGTTATCGCTTTAACTACTACCGTAGTGTCACGCGTTTTTATATTCAAACTTTTCATAATAGCTCTATATAGGTTTTCAGAACAACCCCAGTCACCAAATCTAATTAATTAAAATCTTAACGAATCACAAAGGAATGGATTTGCAGTAGATGAACAAAAGTTCCTTATTAATGCATAATTCGTTTTGAATTAATTCTATCTGTATGGACATTATTTTATTATGTATGGTTCTATCTATTTTAATCATTAAAATGTATTGCATAAAAACTGTCATCTTTGATTTAAAAAGCCAAACCTGACAGTTATTAGCTCTGCATAACCGAAGTATCGATTCTGTAATTCCGTTCTTCAACTTGAGTGAATAAGTACTGATTTAATCATACTGATTTAGCTTTTTGTAAAATATTCATAATAAAAATCACATTCAGGATTTCTATAATTAAACTAAAACACGCAGGGACATCGATATGTTACTTCTGTCACGGCGATAACTCAATAATACCTATTACTGTGTGCCAATTTGTTGGTGTACAGAATGGCTAATGTATACAAATCAATAGCTATAATTGTACTTTCATGGCCTATAAAATTACAAACTTTCCACATGTGCATTAATAAATAGTGATTTCATTAGCTCGTCCATATTTGATTTGTAATTGTAAGGGTTCTTCTAACGGAAATGTAACCCGTCACACGTAATAACAATTAGCTTTTATTAGTTTCCATAGGGAAATAAGGCTCTATCATTCAAATATCCTTTGGAAATTAATTTGTTGTTTATTCAATTAATACACGGTATTAGTTTATAGCTTACAGTTCAAGTGCCATTTGGTCCACTGGCATTCAGATTGAAAATAGAATAGATAATGAATATTGAACGACTTCAACGCGGTTCCATTGTACTGATACTTCAGTTTTTAGTTCCTTTTTGTTGGTATATTAAGGAACAAATAATTATTAATTAATTTTATTTATAATGCATGATAACTAATTTTTATAACTATAATAAATGCCTACTTTTTATTAAATTTGAGTTATGTTGGAAACGATCCATACATATTGCTACGTACAATTTGTTAGAGTTATTTAAATATAAAACCCATATTAGTGTTTCATTTAATCTGAGTACTAAAAGATGTAGCTATATCTTAGATAAAAAATCACTAAAAAGATCGTAATCAATTAAAATATTTTAAGGCCAAGCCAATACTCGGCGCATGGGACGCAAGATCTTACGCTGTTTACAAAAGTCCTTTATTCTCAGCAAAATATCTTGTAAAGATTGAAAACCTTTCTAGTATTTTGTTTTAATAATATAAAAATCTAACCTCTAATGTTTAAATTTGGATTAAAGGATTTTGTAAAATACTCGTATATTCATAGGAATTCTGAGTTAAAACATAAATAAATGTTATAAATCGAAAAATGGTGTTGATTAGTTTTAAATCTTAAAAGAGAAAACATAAAATACATGATGTATTTAATATAATTAGAGACGACTATGGGCTTAGTACCTTACTCTATGAATAGTATCAAAAAATCTGGGGAGTTCAAAAATTTGATTTACTCTCACCACTCCTTTTTGGAACTTCAATATATCACCATTAAAATAATAATTCAATTAAGTTTTTGAATTTATTTTCAGTTGTAAAATTGAGAGGCCTTTCTTATTACTTTTTATTACATTAAATTTACCAAGTCGGCCGGACACATACACTTCTCGTATTTCTCGGTAACGGTCAAGAATACCACATTAGGCTCTGGTGAAAGCATAGCAGGTACGTAATGTTCGAAAATGCCCTCTTTCTCTCATAAAGTACGTTGATATAGGGGCTAAAACGTATTACTATTCCTCACACATTGGCATACACAACATGTCACAGTCCCGCTGTTTCTGTTTGATATATGGGACCCAGAAGCGTTTGAAGGTCTACAAGAAACTTTCAAGCACAGCAATACATTTCATGTAACTATTCCAATAAATTAATAGTATTATCGTTATTATTATAAAGATTTATTGTTTTATAAACAACTGGTATAAGTCATTCAATTTGACTACTGGTATGACCAGTACCGCATTTCCCTATAGGCCCACTAGGCCCAGGCCTAGGGCGCAAAATTTTAGGGGGCGCATAAATTTGAAAGTACACAAAAGAAAAAAGTTGCGGCGGCGGGTGGTGTTGGCGCTCGGCGGGGCGGGTGGCTAAGGTCAACTAGGTCCAGGGTGCGACGTTGACTCATTCATTGGTTCATTGCTTTTATTTATTCAAAACACTCCTATATATATATATATATATATATATATATATATATATATATATATATATATATATATATATATACTATTGTAATTATCTTTCATAAAAATTACGTAATTAAGAAATTTACTGGATTTCTACGTCAGTGTAATCAGAGTCCTCTGGGGGGGGGGGGGGGGGGCGCTCTTTGGTCTGTAGACCTAGGGGCGCCGAATTTGTAAATGCGGCCCTGGGTATGACGATTATTTATTTTTTAAGGTCAGACATCAGGACTGGGTTTGAATATCATCAGTGAGTAGTAGTACGAATATAATAATCACATCTTCCTCAAACACCCAGACTCCATTGAATTTTCATCAAGGGAATCTTACGAACATAGAAAATGTTTCCCGCCCGGGCGGCCGCTTATTCTGTACAGCTGACCTTTACACGAAGTTCCAGCTCAACGTTACCGAAGGGGTTTTACTCGAGTAGGCTACGTATTGGAAGAAGGTACACAGTTCTTGATTAATTTCCAAAATTATCAAAAACTTTTTGTTGAAAGTGAAATTTCGCGTTTTAGAAACTAATCAACTCTAGTTCTTTCTAGCACACTAGTATAAAACAAAATATATTTGTGCTGAGGAAAACCTACATGGAAAATAAAATAATCTGGTCGACTTTGAATTGAAAGGTGTAAAAACTCGTAAACGTCTTTCTAAGTTACGTAGATCGAGATAAAGTGAAAATATAACATGAAACTAGTAAACAATAGTTGGAAACACAATGGCAAGGTCTTTTTTACACTGTTCCCTACCTGAAATAAGGCCAGCTCTTGAAGTAGTGGATTACTAATTAAATTAGAGTCTGAAGAGCTGGTCCGGTTGCTTAGGCAAACAAAACTTATAGCCAATATGGCTTACTGACTTATACGTTTGAGAATTGGTTTCGATCGCTTTAGTGCGTCTAAATATATGCACTTAGAGATTATTCTTTTAAAACGTAAAATCTTAAGAAGAAAAGAAAATTTACATACAAACTAATATTGTGAATTTTGTTACCAAGTGTTCGATGGTGAGGACTTTATCTATATCAAGCAAAACATATTTGTTGTTAATAGCAATCATTTTTATAATTACTTTTAATAAGTTTGCAGATATTATAAAACGAAATTAAAAGGCAGTTGATATAAAAAAACCAAAATATGTAAAAAACTAGTTGTTTTTATTGCATTAGTACGAATAAAGAAGAGACTTATGTATGAATTATTTCAGTATTATCCTGTAGCAATTATAGTCAACATAATGACAGGAAAAGTCATTACAGTAACATTAATTAGCCTAACTCGACGTTACGATGATAGGATTTCAAATTGTATTGTTTTCCTTATTATAGAACTGTATCGAGGGGAATAAGTAATACGATGTGTAGCAGGATGGGACAGATGCGTCTCTGTTAGCGAGACATCATGTTGCGTAACATGTAGCTTCTCTGAAGTTGAGTGTAAAATTTAAAATATGATTATACAGGCAATATCCTTTTATGATATCTTGTGCATTATTACGATACTCAAAAATTTGGCAAAATCCCATAGAGGTCAATTTCAAACATGACGTTGTATTTGAAAATGAAAGTTGAAATTGAAAGTGATATTTAGCGGGATATATGACAGCAAGAATAGCTAAAATATACAAAACTAGCTGTTTCCCGCGGCTTCGCACGCGTCTCTTAAGCTTTGCCCGTATATTTCTTTGCCTTCAAATAGTGTTTGGATATTTTAATATACGTAACTACTGTGTTGTAATTGCAGTTTATAATGTGCAGGCGCTTTGATAACTTTTATATCTTGCAGTACAGCCTGGTGGTTAGTTACATCAATGGGCATTGCGTATAAACCTTCTACATAGAAAAATACAAATTTTCATAGTGATCGGTCCAATAGTTTCTGAGTCTATAAAGGACAAACACACAAACATTCATTTTTATATATTATGATTGCAGAAACAGTTTAAACAAAATTTGTCGTTTCTCTTAAGCTTACTCTATGCTTTAAAACTATAAGTGTAAAGAAATTTATATATAAATGTATTTTTTGTCGCATTATATATGTTTACAAAGAACAGCTGATTAAAAATTTGAAAAGACTCTTTCACTTAATAACATATGTTTGCTGCAATGCATTTCTTACGGGTATTTCTGTAACCAGTGGGGCGGAATCCTGAATCGGGAAAGGGATAAAAAGTATCCTATAACCTTCTACAGATCAAGACGAACAAATTAAAAAAAAATTAGGCGAATCCGTCCAGCCGTTTGTGAGTGATGCTGTTACACACGAACAGTTTCATTTTTATATATATAGATAAATTTAATTGTCCTGTTGTAGGATATATTATTACTAAAATCTGTTGTAAATATTTCTTAGTAAAATATGCTTTTTATATGTTTTTTATATTTATATTGCTATTATTTACAAGTATTGAGCTAACAGTATTGATCTTTGATTCATTTTATATTTCCATTTTACTCATGTTCTTTAAAGAGGAATACAGATCAGCACATTAACATGAGTTTAAAGAAATTCTCAACTTAGTTGAAGGTCATTGATTGTCTCTGTGGAGAGTCTCAATCCCCGTATCCTGTTGGCTCTGGTTAAACAAGGCGCGAAACGTCTTACTTACAAAAAGTGTTGTGGTTGTAAAAAATTACATAGATGTCAAGTTTTCCCAACGTATCCTATAGAAGGAAAATGGTTTTTGAGGGTTGGATCTCGATCTAGATTAAAAATTATCTGGGTGTGCAAGTTAAGGATTCTTGTGGAGTAGATCATGTATGTATAATAAAATACTAATAAATACGATGGGTGACTATTAAAACATACGAGTATTTATCTATCTCTATTAAACACTAATTTTATCGACAGGGGAAAATAGTTTTTACCGGTAGGGTATAGTAAATGAACCTTTTAACTTCTGAAACCAACAGAAATTCAGTAATTAAATGAATTTAAACACAAATAATACTAGATAACAGAGAAATATGTATATCTTGTGAAAGTAAACATCATCAAGTAGCTCCAATAAAACTTATCATCTTCTGATGGTTGGAACATTAAATTTGTTAAATGAGTGAATGTGAACCAAAGATACGAAGATTCTGTTTTATTTAGAATATTAGGAAAATCTTCATCTTAATCGCTTTTTATAATTTTTCAGAAAAAGGTACAAAGTCACATACTAGTATTACGTATGGAATACTTTCAAATTTAACCTTTATCAAACAACATAAAAAATGAACGGGAAATATTAAACAAACAGTTCTGGTCGCTTCGCCAAAGAAAGCTCAATCACTAGTACATAATGTTTAAAATCATGTAGTTTTTTAAATTGAGAGTGAAATTTTACATTTATTTACTATAGTATCGGTATTATTTAAAAGAAATTCAAGCACAAAGGGAAATATTTTGCAAAACACATTCCGTTTTAGTTTTCCTCATTATTGTATCTGGAATCAATAAGAGCTCCCGTCCCTTTGTCCTTCACCCTTCATTATGTATGAAGCATAATGGGTGTCAGAAATACTCCAGTAATGATTTGGAGGGAGGAAAGAGCAAATGTATTGTGACTAGAGACATTTTTCTTAAACGGAGGAGTATTTAATGTTCTCGCTTGCCTTTATACGTTTTCGCGAAAAACCCAAGCAAAAGATTACTTAGAATAAAGTCACTGTATGGAACATAACTGTTTGGACAGTAAGTGTATTAATTTCAATTGAATCAGGATTTGACTTATTAGATTCGACAATAAAGCTCCACAGTATACTACCTGAGTATGTAATATAATCTGGTACAGAGTGAGAGAGCTAAGGTATCCTGAAGGTGTATTATGGAAACAACTAAAGCTATAAAAACTTATAAACTATATACATGGAATATATTTAAGATATGTTATCAAATATTTATTAGAAAAGCTGTGCATGAATCCAAAATTGTTAAAAATATGCCTGGCATTTGGTAAAATGTTACAGTTCAAGTGAACAGAACAGTTTGTTGAATATTTTTCAAAAACGAATTTCGGTTATAATACGACGGATCAAAATAAAAACCTCTGAAACTGAAATAAAAACGGGACTTTACATAAAACCTTTAAAACATTCAAATAAAATAGTAAAAACGTATTCCTAGTTTTCAATACATTGTTTCCGATTATATGTCACATGGTAATATTTCCTATAACTTGGCCAACTTCAAAAAAATCAATAAGAAACATTCAAAAGAACATGACAGAAAATGTAAATGGAAGGGTTCATTCCATTTTGTACGTAATACGGAATAGAACTACACACACTCTATAGAAAATAACACACTCATTGTATAATGTTAAATACGTTTACACGCAACCATAGAAAACATCCACTGATTCTAGTTAAAATACCGTTCCAACAGTGATTTCATAGATTGTATAATGCAATGTTATTTATTGATCAAAATTTTTTGATGATCCAATTTTTAACGGACGGATTTTTAGTTGTCGTAGATCAATAAAGAATTTTACGATGTTGTTATTTATGCGATATTTTTTTCAGGAGAGCGGTCGGCCAGTCTCCCCCCTCGCCAACCCCTCCTCCCACCACACAGCCGCCATCGTTGCCTACCCTTACTACACCAAGGTGAGTCCGTAGTTTATATAAAATGTTGTTAATTTGTTGTTAATGTTATTAAACTTCGAGAGTGTAAATCGATGGTAAAACTTCACACCTCACTGGCATAGAAACAACCAAGCTACGTAGCCTAAAAATTATTAAAAGGAAAGAAATATAAAATGGTTTACACCTACGTTTTTAATAGTATAATTATTTGTTTCATTGTTGTTTGTTATTATAATTAAACATGAAACTGTGTATAATTATGGATTTGCTTGAGGCTTTTCGTTTGTGAATAAAAGGTCGTCCCAGATAAAATTAAATCCACATAAGTTTTATTTTAGTTGAGATTAAACTCACTCCGTATGAAACTGAGTCCTTCATCAAGTGAGAAATATTAAATGCATTTTAAATGAACGGTCAGATTTATAATATTTCAAATGTGTTATTTTAAATTAATTATCTGGCTTAAGATATAAAATGAATTACGTTATTGCAATATTGTTAAAAAAGACGGACATGTTATTTATGAATTTAAAGAAATAAGACCAAAATATAATTACATAAAAGCTACAGTAGTTTAGTAAATAACGATATAAAATTAATCCGGAATTCTTAAGTATATCTTAGCTGGAGTATGTAATTCCTTGATAAGATGGAACTGGACTACCGCCCACTCCCACAACTTGTTATTTTCAACATCGGGACAGAAGTTACTAAAAATACTTTATAAAAAACTATTAAATAGCATGCATTTATACGCACTATTATATTATATTATGTTAGAATTTTGTAAATAAATTTTAAGTAATTTGGTAATAAAATATTATTTTTCGCATAAAATGAAGGGAAAAAGTTTACCAAATACTTTTTTTAATATCTAGGATCATCTGTTATTATACGTGATTAATTGTAAACTGCATAAAAATTCGGAGCCACCATTTTTAGAATTATATTATTAACATAAATGGTAATTGAATATAAGTAAATATATTGTTTTACTGAAATCTTCGATCATAAAGAGTACATCTTTGGAAAACACTGAAGAAACGAACGTTAAAAATTGTGTTTTTCAAGTAAATCAGTCTGCTTGGCCCTAGTTGGCCCTTAGATATTCCAGAGCTCTATGCTAGTATGAACTGTTTTCTACGACTTATTATGCCTAAAGAGAGAACGTTTCTGTTGCATTATGAATCTAATCCTATATTCCTCACATGAAAGTGCACTAAATTATGTAAAACCATTTAAGAATTTAAAAACATGGAGGAAATGAGAAATATTAACATCGCAAGATCGCTATAAACATTTTTGATATATTTCAATATTTAAAATACCTCGTTCAACACTTTCACATTGAAAAAATATGTAAATAGAATTTGTAAAATGTCCAACAGTGAGCCTACAAGATCTGGAGAATATGGCATTTAAGAACTTTATCAACTTACAGCTCAGACCACTGTATGTCATCGTGCACGATAAGACAATCTGGATAGTCTCTACATCGTGCACGAGATGACGGTGTTGTGGTGACTTTTGACTCTCTTGCTTTTGTGAAGAGTCTCAGTAATTAACAGGACGCTTAATTGTACGGATAATTCTTCTGTTATTTAAACTAATTAAGAGACTGGTTTCTTTTTAAACTTCCGCACAAAAATGTAATTAGATTATACCGTAACAAACATTTTATTTTAAATTTATAATTATTTTATTTGAATGTATGTTACATAAAAGTGATGGTATTTAGTTCTTTAATATTTATAGTAACTACTTTTGTAAATTTAAAAGCTATTTAAAATACATTCTTTTGGAAAAATAATTATGTGGGCAGTAATGCCTGTTTTATTGGTTTTAACGAGGACATTTGATGTGAATCCAATGAATTAACAATAATTAAAGTAATATTATATTATTTCCCACCCCTTTCCGACATCGTAAGATCCTATTTGCACCTTTTTGACTGAGATTTTTTGTTATCTTCCGAAAACGTATGGTTTATCGTTTTGAAAGTTGTAAAATTGAGTAGTGTAGTTTTCATTTCAATCATATTAATATCCAATGTTTTTGGGATGGGAACGTGTATTCGAATACAATACAAAAATGAATACTAATATTATGAAATCAAACCGAACTTACAACTGGTTTATGCAAACAGGTGTTACATTATACAATGACGTTTATGTTTAGAATTAATATTTATAATGTATCAGTTGGCAATATTGTATACAGAGATCAGGTATATAAATAATAATTATTTATTTAATTACTATTTAATATATTCTGAATTCTTCGGGAATATTGTCAGTCGTATTTCCCTATAATACTTGTTTCATTTTTGTAATATCATTCCAATTGTAGGTAACATATGAATAACAATTCATAACCATATTAAAATTTAATTTATTGATTGAAATATATATTCTACATTTATATGAAGGAATACATCAGCTATTTTGTTTATAGATGATGTATTTTATACTGAATCGCAGTCAGTAATTCTCATAGATTTGCATATGATATTTTCCTAGCACTAGTATAAAGCGTATTGCCATTGAATATGTAGAAATATAAGTTTACATTCATATTTGCTTACTAATATATATTAGCATAACAATGAAACCGACAAGAAAAACAGTCAATGACTAAAGTACAAAATTATGCACAAGTTATTAATACATATCGCTTCTCAGCATGTGGCACAATGGTATCCTTTTCTTCTAGCTAAGGATTTTCGACTTTTGATTTCTGTTGGCCAATGTTTAAACTATCCCTCTTTACCCTTATATTTCAATTTTAAAAATAGCCTCCATAGTATCAGTAAAATAAGTGGAAGTTCAAATATTTAAAATATTCAACCAAACCCGCACTTCCAATCGGTATATCTTTATACGAGTGTAAAACGTTCCTCACTACCAACCTATCCCCGCTATAACTCACATTTCGCTGTAATACCGTTTCCGCATCTTTACTCCATTTCCGGCGGAAGTGATTTATGTAATGAAAAACATCTTTCGATTGGTTAAGTGACAAGAAGTGGTGTAAATCTTCCAGTTGAGGTACGCTGTGGTGTGTACAAGAATGCATTGTAACTCGACCAATTGATTGAAATGTACCATTTGTTGACAGTGAAGAGCATATCACCCCAGATCGATGTCTTGATTTTAAATTGTTTTACAAAAATTATCGGTTTACTAAAAACTATAAATATTAAAGACACAGCAAGAACGATTTTGTTTACAAACTTAGCATTAATACACCACTGGAAAATTACACAAACCGCCGCTTATAAAACTTTGAGGTTAGTTGGTTAAAAATGAATAATATCAAAGCACTAACCATTATTGTGGGGTTTTCATTCAAAAACTCGAGTTTTACAACTATTAAAAGCAATTACTCTATAACAATAGTTTATGTTAACAGAGCTAGGATTAATTATTATATCATCAACGGACTACCAATGAGATGCTTATGTCCTTAAATTCAATAAAATCACTAAATGTAGTACCCAAATATTGTGATAAATTTAGTTATATGAACATTGAGCTAGGTATGGGTATGTTTTTAACTCAGTTTAAAAGTATTATTAATTAAAGCTTTGTCTGCGCGTGTTGTGTAACATTTTCCTACATATTTTAAAAATAAATAATGTATGAAATTCAGTCTTTTAAATTAATAAACTTATATTAAATTACATTTAAAACTCTAATAAAAATGACAAAATTAAAACACGATTGACTGTTGAACTAAATACATTTAGATTAAAAGTATACAGTTCTGGATATAGGTTGAGTTTTAATTTACGAATGTTCACGAAATATAAATTAAGTTCATGAAACATCAACCCACGTTTAAACCAAATTTATTTGTACATCGATAAGTCTAATACAACGCGTGTCATAAGTAGCTTTCTTAAATTCATGTTAAATGTGAGGAGAAATTCGAAATATTATTTTAATTAATTTTATCTGAATTTAAAGCGATTTAAAGTTATGTTGATCGTACACTGTTTTATTAATAATTGAAACTCAAAATTTACAACAAATATTTAATACTTAAGTGTGTTAATGTGTGTAGCAATGTAATCAATACAGTCAAACAGAAATAGTTCAGTAAATGAATCAAACTAATTGAAAATATGTTTTAAATCTTGAAGAACACAAGAAATTTTAATGACATGAGTTTATAAAAATTATAAATAGTTAGTAAATTATACAGATGTTTCCACTTACGCAAAATTACTCGAGATTCCAACTGAAGGTGGGCTCCCTATGAGCGCCGTCCCTCGCTATTTTAACAGGAAATTGACAATGCGCAGGAAGAGTTGGACGGTCCATTGAAAAATAAAACAATGGTTTATACAAAGCCCAAGTTGACCGAGTAATCTCAGCACACATCGACTCTTAATCTAATTATAAATGCCTTAATACCTACGCAATTTATACTGTAATTATCTTAAAATGTCTTTTCAAAAAAGGAAAATTGTATTTCTATACCAAGAAAACAACATAGTAAAGTAACATTTAGATAAATTTGTGTAGCTTTTGATAAACATGAATACTTATTTGGTTCATGACTATTTATATCAGATTTCGATATGTATTACAAATTTTCTTTACAATACCAATTTTTTGCCAATACTTGCCAAAATTTTACATTCATTCTACTAGTATCCTATTACGAAAAGTATTAAAGGCCATCAAGTTATTTAGTAATTAATGTAGGCCAACCCTCTCTGAATATTTTATTTGTGGTTCGAAATACACGGTGAGCTATATCGGAATATAAAAAATTTGTTTAATAATGGATCAATTATTTCCTTTATGGTATATATTTCTTACCTTAATTTTGTTGATTACCCTGTTCTTAGGTCTTCAGGCATGTAAACCTCTTCTCCCCTGTTATAGCACTTCCCCAAGCGCCCAGATGGAGCCAACGTCTCACCCTTTCATCAGGTCGATTTCGGCTCCCACCGCCCCCACCGGTCCCGGGTCCGAGCCTCCTTCTCCTGACCCTGAGGAGGTGGAGGCGGCAGAGCAGGTGGCTCCTCTTCAGCAACCACCACTGGCCCTCCGTCTACAACCACCCAGGAAGCGGCTCCTCCATCAGGCCTCTGCCCCAGTCACTCAAGCTGAGATGAGGAGAGTGAGAATGACCAGGACGGAGGTCGTCAAAGAGTGCGTAGACTTTATTTATGTCTAGGTTAAGTTCAAAGAGGGTTGATTTTAATAACATATCTACAAAGGTTGTTGTACCAAGTAATACTCTAGTACTCTATTACTGAAGCATCGTAATATACATGTCCCATGTTAATATTACTGTTATTACTGTGTCACTATTTTTATGTTACTGGTTGTATAAGCCAGTTTTTAAAATAAATATACGTACGTTTAATTTAATTTGACACATAATAAGGCAATTTCCATTCCTTCTAAAACCGCTTTCATCCAAAGAGCTATTGCCAACATAATATTCCACAGGAAAACTCCAATAAATTAATTCTGACTTAAATAAATAAATATTGTCAATGACATAGTAATTTCTCAACGGCATTACACTCTTAGCGTGTTGTGAACAATTATAGCCATGTGGTTGATCAGAAGTTTTAATGTATATAAGATGGGCACCTCCTCCTCTCTCCCTGTGAGAAATTCAAATATCGCGTCTTGATTATTGTGACACATTACACAGTGTGCTAATCCTGTGACAGTCTAGTGTGATAAACCTGTCACATTGAACCATCAATACAAAACCAAATATTTTTTTGTAGTTAACGTTCGACAATTTGAAAATTATGGACATTGTTTAGTGTCTAATATTTTTAATGTTATTTCACAATTAATTTCACAGTAGAACAATATTCTCATCTCTGAATTACCTGATATGTATTATTCATTATAAATATAATACATTTACCATGTATTATATGTGAATAGCCAAAAAATTCTAGTAGTACCTCCAATCCAACTGTGAACATAACGGAGAGTGCTTATTAAATTTTAATCTCATTATTTACCTTACAAACATTTGAATGTAGTTCAAAACTTAAAATTTACTCATCACAAGGAAGGAAAAGAACATAATGGAGAGAAGGTGCGTAAAGCGACGGTGAGAAAGAATGATGATGTGGAGAGCGTAGAGAAATATATATAATTCAGAATGTCAGTACACTAACAGACGAAAGATGATCAATATAGTCAATCTAAGTATGTACAGTATGTATGAAAATAGTTTTTAAGATTTCTCTCAAAATTGACACAAACAACTATTTGAATGAATCTCGTAATTGAGTTAATGTGATAAGCAATTATCTTAATTTATATTATATTGTTATATTGATAGTTACAAATGATTTCTTAATCTTTTTGAAAGTAATGTCAGTTAATCGATCTCATTCAAGGAAAAACGTGTGAAAAATGCATGAGAAATTTTTAAAATAAAAATAAATCAAGCCGATATTATTTAAAATCGTATTTGGCATTTGTACAGAAGTACAAGACATCTTACAAGAAACGTAAGTAAAATATTATTTTTATTGCAGAATAAGGAAAGTGTATTACTAGCATGAAACTGGGTTTCTGTTACAAGTGACTATTGTCAAGCTACCATCTAACTGAAAGGCGGACCGAGGAAAGCACAATACACGTAACATTTGTTACAATGGAAACTTTCACACTGGTCACTTTCTAAATGTTTATATTTACGTCATTTTTTGTAAATCCTGTCTTTTTTGAGTAGTTGATTTCAGTATTTCTGAATATTTAGCGATTGACATTACTTAAGTTTATTCATACAGTAGCAATATATAATTAATTTAAATAGTTCTTTAAAAATAAATGTAATCACTTACTTGAATTACCACGTTAAGTGGCTAACCAATAGAGGTTTATTTTTATTTTCCACAAAGCGTGATAATAGCAAATCTGGAAATGTCAAATTGATAGTAATGCTTAGTGAGAAATCAATGTTAGTTTATTTTTTATAATTTATATCGCATTACTTCATCGTCACACATGCATATGATACCTCAATCAGTTTATATTGTGCAGAGTAGAAGTCTTTCAGTAAACTTCTATCAGACACGCTTGTTGATTTGAATCTAAAATCTTATAAAAGTAGAATAAATTAATACGGATTTTAAGCTTCGTCAAATCAGTTCTGTAGTACTATGTTATTATAAAATATTAATAATGTTATTGTAATAAATAAAATATTAACAAAAATTAAATATTGAAATTTATTTATTTTCACTATGTTTATTCATAGTAGCAAACAAAACAATTTTAATTTGGCTGTCCAAATATTAATTAGAAAGTAAGAGAGGAATGGTATAGTAAAAAAAATGCAGTAAATATTTTAAAACATGGATTAAAAAAACACACACAAACACATTTACAATATAGGAGTGTTCCATGCACTACCGATCATATCAATGTAAAAGCACTTTTGCCAAAAAAGCTGTCGTACCTTTACTACAATGAAATACCGAAGGGATATTTTGAAGAATTTTCCATAGACTGGTTCTATTGATTAATCTATCTGTGTTATAACCAGGTACTTAAAGAAAGTGTGTCTGTGTACTAGCAGATATGGTCAACTAATAATACAAATATTTAACACTATACATCGCATGCTGTCAAGAACGTGCAAGAATGTGCCTTACGTATTACACCATATATTTTGTGAGTCTTGTGTATATGAAGATGGGCACTTTATTTTACATTTTCACTTATTAGCCTTAATAATTTGTTGTACGCCATTGGACAAGTTTTTGTTTGTTAACTATTTTACGTAAATATATTATATAAAGAAATAAATGTATTATTAATTATCAAAATTACGTATTGTTTATCTTCATTACTATTAATATAAGAGCAAAATTAGTTCTCCCGTTACTTTTCTGAGGTGATCATGTATTGATATTAAGAAACTGGGTCTGCTATTACACGTGGGTAGTGGCAAGTGTAAAATTAACAATTGACTGAAAGGTGGACGAAAGAAAATATGTTAGTAACAGTTGTTTCAAGGGATATTTGCACAACGTGTAAGCTGTGTTAGTTAAACAGCATATTTACGAATAGATTTCCTAGATTGGATGAAATTCTGAGGTTGTATCGTTATTATACTAATGTAATTTAGGGGTAGAAAATATAACTTATGATTGTCAGAATAAAATTTTGACGTATGAAAAATTTAGTTTCATAGAGGAGATTCTACATTTTGTTGTGTTGACACTTTTAGTGGAACCACAGTATTAGTGCCTCCCATTTCAAAACCAAACAAAAAGTGTAACAGTGTATTATGTGAAAGAAGACCAATAGTTATACAAGTTTAAATGATTCAAACAGTTTCATAAGACATTACAACTTGCCCTAACCTCAAATTACTCTTTGTACGCTTTCAACTGAAGTAACTACAAACTTAGTTCTCTATATTCAAGTTAACAGCTGCAGACTTGGTTCTGTCTCATTTATCACTACAACATGGTTATTTCCAAATTACATTTCTCTCTCCTTCTCTACAATGTGCTTTATAATTTACTACAAATGTTACAGCGCTGCGCCAACTCATATGTGAATGTTTTGATTCAGCTGTGTTACTTGAAGATTAAAAATAAATTATCTCTCTTTTTTATTGTCTATAGATAATGTTTATTACTTTTTTAGACCTGCACATGAAAATTGATGCCATGAAAACAAACAGTGAGATATGAATTGTGAATAGATCATAAAATTTTTCTCAGTCCATCTCCAAAATCCAAAATCCATTTAACGTTCTTTTTTTATAAACTAACCATTTATTTTCTTTCTATTAGAGAGATAAGAGGTTTTTTTTTATTTACAAAAGCTCGAAATGTCTTACGTAAAATCGGAGGAAGTAATTTACTCTTATCGCATAAAGTAGCTATGGTGGGTTGCTCGAATGTGAAATGTTGAATTTTACTCCAGTTCACCTTCCTATTAGTGCAAAATCTGGAATGTGATGCTGTCACAGTCTTGAATTCTGGAATCTCGAATCATTTTCGTCTATAGATATTAAAGAAGGTTAGACTGCACTAAGAGGAAGGTGGACTGGAGCTAAGCTCAACATTCACATTCCTCCCGTCAGTTGAAACATTATAAAGTGAAAACTATCTGAAATGTATAACTCATTTGTGTTGGTTCGCTGAGTTGTTTTCAGTAGATATTAAAATAAGTTATTATTAAGTGATATTAAATAAACAGCCGACAGTTGGTTTTTTACAAAACAATTTATTAATCCATCGATTTAATAAGAAAACTAATATATGACCAATGCATGAACTTATCTTAGGCTTATCTGCATATAAAGTAGATGCAGATTGGCACTTGAACTACTTTGGTACCTTGAAAGTTAATTTCTTTGTTTTTTCTACACATTGAAAATAACCATTAAATACTAGTTATACAAATAATTATTCGCTGAATGTTAATGAAGCCTATTGCTCAAGGGCTGAAAGATTTAATTATTACTCGTCTATCCATGCGATATCTCGAATAAGAACTTAAATAATCCATAGATGTGAAACATCCATATATATGTAATATATATATATATATATATGTAATATATATATATATATATATATTATATATATATATATATATATATATATATATATATATACATAAATTATATGTGTATATATATATATACACACACACACACACACACACACACACATATAATTTTACTGTGTACATGATCATGACGATATATTAGTTGTAAGGTTGTAGCCTAATCATTTATATTATTGAATGGAGAAGAACAATTTAATAAGTTCAAAACTTTTCTTTTTTACTCAAAGATAAGTTTCGAAAATAAAACGATTTGTCTGAGATATTACAGGGAGCTACCCAGGGAACATTCACAATATTACTAATGTTACTCATATAAATTCCATAACTTTTTTGTTATTGTGATAGAATTTTATGGTAGTATTGAAGAATTTTTTCCGGTTGCTTGAAAACGTTAAATGTGGTGTACTCGTATAGCCTATCGATCTAAAAGATTAAAAAGATTAATATTTATAGCTGCCGAAAGATATCACAAAACATAAACCCCTCAGAACAAACCCACGTTGTAGACCTATTTTACAAACATGGAGGGTTATATTCCTGTACAAAGATGTGTTACCATTACTTCACTTCTGTTTCAGCTTCATCAAGAGGGAGACGGCAGTGTTCTTGGGGGTTGATAAGGACACGGAAGCCCGGGAGAGGGCGCGATGGTTAGAACGCCGCAAACGTATGTGCACACGGAAGTACGGCCTAAAGAAGGAGCATTGTATCCAGGAGAGACCTCAGGACGCGAGGCCGACCAGGGATTCTGTGAGTGAAAAGACACAATATTTGTGTACGATATTGTCAGTAGTAACGATATGTTATCTGTAGTTTATTTTATTTCTTTGCTAATCGTACAATTTTATAACATAACAAATATTAAAATTGAATTTTTACAGTTTGTCCCAAATTTTTTGCATACTGAAGGGATACTGTAAACTATAAGAGTTACATAAAGTATTAAATTTACAAAGTTTTGCGTAATGAAAAACCCAATAAATAATTGTGATTAAGTTATACTTTCCTTTTGGGCTTCGTGAAATAATTAGAAGAAATCCGTTTTTTGTGTAATTCTTTGAAGGGAATTTTGATTATTTTATTGGTTGTCAATCCTAGCTGATACTTCATTGCACGTAGTGTTGGAATCTGCTGTCTAGTGACGCATATAAATTATATGGCAAGGTCGCAAAAAATATTCTGCTGGCCCGCACGTTCACAGGACGTTGGATATTTTGGGGGAAAGAATCTCTAACAAAGTTCATACGCGCAGGGCAATACGCAGTGCTGAAAACCATAGAATATGCGTAATGCAGAGAAGAGTGCTCATTGAAAACCTTTCAGATTAAAAGCTACTTAAAAGTGAGTCTTTACGTTTACATTTCTATTACATAAGACACCTAAGCTATATTTTTTTTAGTTAGAATAAACTAAGTTGCATTACAAATTTCATTAGGTTGTTTCTGTTTTTATATAATTATTTTTATTGTTTACAAGATTATAAATATAATTCAATTTGAAACTAACACGCTATTTTGCTAATCAGTCACATAATGTTTAGCCTGACCTTATGATATAATCATATGTTTCACTAAACAGCTGATTCCACCTCCTAGTGTTGTGAAATATCAGTCAAGTTTACCAACCACCCCAATAACATAGTAAAAATTCCCTTTAAACAATCATAAAAAAGAGTGTTTAATAATTATTTGATAAAGTCCACAAGGAAAATATAAAATGTATGGTATTTTTGAAATCATTAAAACATTTACTTTCTATGAATTAAGTAAAACTTTGTTGTTGTTTTTAAAAATATTTTAAAGTCACCGCCTCCTGATTGCTGGGCGTGTAAAGTTTTTCATTATAATATTTATAAACTAGAAGAAATTCCATGCAGGTTTCAGTAAAAAAAAAACTTCCATTATAAGTAATAATAAGAGAGCTGTAACAGTTTGAAAATTTTGACCAAAACAGGTTTTGAGCGCAGCGAGTGAACGACGCAACTAATAACTCAACCACACTGATTATTGGTCTTGTTATTACGTAAAACTTTGTTCATTTAATCTTTGTTTTTTATATTATAATTTCCAATATCCCTTCATTTGGAACACACTGTATCTATAAACATATGTTGAAGATAATATTTAATGATTTTACAGTTTGAAAAATATAACATTATATAGGAAACATTGTCAAGGAATCCAAGACACAATAATTGTACACATATATTGGAACTACCGGGTTACCGACTGATATGCTAGTATTATCTTTTTACGATATGCATATTTTTTGTGGTCTAAGAACTAAATTATACATTTTCTATTTAAAACCTCTCCTTGTCGAAACTTAGTACTGAAAAGTAATGTACCTGGTTGTTCTTACGAAATAATTAGGCTCATTTAATAATCCTCTTATTTTTACGTATAACAACAAGAAAACTTTTTTATTAAGTTGACTAATTAATTTTAGATTATTTTAGCCTCATTTTAGGGTAAAGAGTGTAAAGGGAACTAAATTATCATTCTGGGAAAATCAATGTATCAGATGGTCTTTGATTATTAAAATAATTGATCCGAATTATAAGCTTGATAGATGGGGTTGGGATTGTGAATAAATCAAATATTCAAGTATGTTCCCTTTGTCTGATTTAATTTCGTTACCGAGAATTTTTCTATTTTTGACGTAATAAAGTTTGAAGGGGAGTTGGAATAAAAGGTACTGTTTGTTTTGTTATACGCTATTGTCGTAAAATATATATTTGTGGCTTTTACATGTTAAAATGTTCACGGGGTGGAAGTTTTGTTCATTTGTGTTGAATAGACTTGTAGCCTATGTACGTGTAGTATTGATTACATTTGACAGTGTTAAATTAAATCACCGAAATATTTCTGAAGTCTTCATTGAAATAAAAATCATTTAGTAGTTCTTAATCACGGAATGTACATGCTGTTGTGTTGGAGTTGTTAGTTGGGGTTGATATTTCCATATCGTCAAGATCATATACTTGAGATTTTAATTCTAATAAAACACTATATTTTATGAAATTTCTTCGAATCTGCTGTAAATATCATTAATGATTCTACAGAAATAAATGTCTTGCAAATATTTGTTACTTTTAAAACTTTATCGGGCTGGACACAACTTTTTACTGATTTCAAAGTACTTGGTTAACACTAATAAGACATAAAACTTGAAACTCTATACTTTGCTTATTTTTCAACATTTTCTCTTAGATTTATTATTCAATTGTATTGTGTGTTGTGATAGAGATGTTTTATGATTCTGATTCTTGTAGTTTTCTTGATTATGAATTTAAATAGGTTTAAAATTAGTTGTATACTAAATTGTACAAACTATGTGTGGTTATGTTTATCTGCAATGACACAGGTTAGTGCTAAGATATTCGAGCCGGAAAACAATTAATTTCGCTTACTAAAATAAGACGCCCAAATCCTGACTTAATTCCGTATTATACCACATTTATAGTTAAGAACAAACCGATTGTAAATGGAAAGGGCTCAGGAGACATTTTCCCGCAGATTGCACTGACTGTTATATATTTCATTTCTGCACAAGAAGTTTGTAAACAGTTAAGGGTTGTTCCAGAGCGAAATGGCACCAAGAGACGAGACCGAGGACTCGTTGCGCCTGACGGAACCCCCCGTGCGCCGGAAACCCTCGGTAGCCAAAATGACTTTCAAGGGGATGGCGCTGGTAGTGCAGGTACGCATACATAACGATATGTAAATATACAACAGTACTTGCTAGATCAAGCTGGAATATTGTATAACATTTCAGAGTAGGCATGTATCATCATAAAACTGCTTATGTTCTTTAGTGTTTGTATTAGAGCAATTGGAGGAAATTGTTACGAAAACTGTTATGGATCTCACATTTTACTTTACAAATATAAAATGACATTACTTGACTTTTGAACAGCTGCTCTTGTTGCAAAGCTTACAACTGGAGAGTCAGTATGCGTTGATTTCTATGACAGCGCTCATGAGTTGTCTTGTGTTGTTGCCTTGAGTTAAATGTGGTATTTCTCGTTCCAGACGTTGGGACGACATCGTGGCGCGCATCAGTCCACACTGAGCAGGCAGATGTCCCGCAGCTACTCCCCTTCCACTGTGCCTGTAACCCCGGATCCATCCTCACCACTGGAGGACGAGGTGAGTCGTGGGACTTCTATGAGAATAGGCGTATTTCGACGATATAAAAATATTTAGAATATAAAGAATAGATTTTTTATGATCAGATGCCGTTATCAGTGATAAAGGTGCCTTTAGAAAAGTAGTGCTTATGGTCATTCAACGCTGAATATGTATGTGTCAGTACCTACTCATGGTACCAAAACTGTATTTGTAGAGTTTACTCTCGACATTGCATATCTGGATTATTATAATAAATGGTTTGAAAAGCGTAAAGACATCTGTATCAGAAAAGACTTTGGAACAGCTGGAAACATGGAATTTTAAGGGATTAAAAATATGTTTCACATCTCCGTGGAGTAAAACGGTGTAAGGTATTAGAGAAAGGTGTGTTACATTATGCTGTTGGGGAGTTTTAAATTAATGTAACAAAAAAGAGAGAGAGAGAGAGAGAGAGAGAGAGAGAGAGAGAGAGAGAGAGAGAGAGAGAGAGAGAGAGAGAGAGAGAGAGAGAGAGAGAGAGAGAGAGAGAGAGAGAGAGAGAGAGAGAGAGAGAGAGAGAGAGAGAGAGAGAGAGAGAGAGAGAGAGAGAGAGAGAGAGAGAGAGAGAGAGAGAGAGAGAGAGAGAGAGAGAGAGAGAGAGAGAGAGAGAGAGAGAGAGAGAGAGAGAGAGAGAGAGAGAGAGAGAGAGAGAGAGAGAGAAGAGAGAGAGAGAGAGAGAGAGAGAGAGAGAGAGAGAGAGAGAGAGAGAGAGAGAGAGAGAGAGAGAGAGAGAGAGAGAGAGAGAGAGAGAGAGAGAGAGAGGAGAGAGAGAGAGAGAGAGAGAGAGGAGAGAGAGAGAGGAGAGAGAGAGAGAGAGAGAGAGAGAGAGAGAGAGAGAGAGAGAGGAGAGAGAGAGAGAGAGAGAGAGAGAGAGAGAGAGAGAGAGAGAGAGAGAGAGAGAGAGAGAGAGAGAGAGAGAGAGAGAGAGAGAGAGAGAGAGAGAGAGAGAGAGAGAGAGAGAGAGAGAGAGAGAGAGAGGAGAGAGAGAGAGAGAGAGAGAGAGAGAGAGAGAGAGAGAGAGAGAGAGAGAGAGAGAGAGAGAGAGAGAGAGAGAGAGAGAGAGAGAGAGAGAGAGAGAGAGAGAGAGAGAGAGAGAGAGAGAGAGAGAGGAGAGAGAGAGAGAGAGAGAAGAGAGAGAGAGAGAGAGAGAGGAGAGAGAGAGAGAGAGAGAGAGAGAGAGAGAGAGAGAGAGAGAGAGAGAGAGAGAGAGAGAGAGGAGAGAGAGAGAGAGAGAGAGAGAGAGAGAGAGAGAGAGAGAGAGAGAGAGAGAGAGAGAGAGGAGAGAGAGAGAGAGAGAGAGAGAGAGAGAGAGAGAGAGAGAGAGAGAGAGAGAGAGAGAGAGAGAGAGAGAGAGAGAGAGAGAGAGAGAGAGAGAGAGAGAGAGAGAGAGAGAGAGGAGAGAGAGAGAGAGAGAGAGAGAGAGAGAGAGAGAGAGAGAGAGAGAGAGAGAGAGAGAGAGAGAGAGAGAGAGAGAGGAGAGAGGGAGAGGGAGAGGGAGAGGGAGAGGGAGAGAGCGTTATTAGTGAGTTATTTGTCCTATACAATTTTTAGGAGTTACTCAGGACACAAGTAACTGCAATTTGAACTATAATCATGGTGGTGAGTTCAAAATGTTCATATAATAAGTAAAAAATAAAGTATAATGATTTTTATTTTAAAAATTAGTTTATCATATAAAATTATTAAAATAGTTAATATTGTACTATGAATGCCCAGGAATAAAAATATAATTATATATTTCACTAACATATATGACCAGGAATTTTAACCTTAATCTTTCATCCCAACACTATTTGTGGTAATTCAAATAAATCATTATCTCCACGGTTCATAAAATTAAAATTTACGTAATTTCTAACCCAGAATTTATGGGAAGTTATGCTATTGGCTCTCACCTGCAGATAAATCATATTTTAAATAAGAAAATAATTGTAGAAATATTTAAACGTAGTGCTTACTTTTCAGTTTAACGAAAAAACATAGTTTTTAGATTCTTTAATGTTAATGTTAATGTTAGTTATTAGTTGTGAAATGGGTGGATATATGAAGAGCAACGTAGCCATGTTAATTTACATAGAATGTATATGGCAATCCAAAACCAAGAACAAACTTAGATCAAAGGCCTTCTAGACCCATCTGATCAAACTTGGTAGCTTGTCCATCAGATCGGTGAGTATACTCTGGTTGAAGTGTTATAAGCCCGTGGTTGTTAGCTTTGGACGTTGTCAGCTTTTGCTGTCCTATAATGAGAACTGTTTCAAGCCTTCTCATAAATTGTTTTGCTAAGGTATCATAATTTACGCCACTATTTTAATATTATTATAATAACAATAATTGTAACGGAATAACTGTTTTTAAAGTTTTTTACATTGCAGACTTTCAAATTGAAACCGTAATAATGCCCCTTCTTTTCCATTTTTATATACGTATCATATTAAAATTTTTCCTGAATTTGAGACGATTAGCTACCACCGTCATCGTATATATTTCAAAGTAAATTAGAAGCCGGTGCAAAAATTCAAAGTTCATGATTTTCCGACATATTGTATTTTATTTAATAAATATTTGTTTCAATATTTTTGAAATGTAGGGTTTTTTTAATACAATTTATTCTAATATTCTAATAGTTTGATACTGCTGTTTAAAATATTTTAAAAACATTGAAGATAAACTAATTAAGACAGAAATAATGATATTTTTATTACATTCCTAAATTTTAAGAAGTGCACTAAAGAATGATATACGTCTTTACACATTTGTAATATAACGGATATAATTATAATAAATACACGCAGAAAAATATTTGTTAATTAGAATTCAATTGCTAAGAGCCAATTGGATATTGCTAAGAGTTTAAAATAAATTCCCTCCAAAGTTATTACTTTTTCGTTTTTAAGAAGTATTATTAAAGGTACAGTGATTTTTTCTTTTTCGCAGTACTCGTACGTTACGTCTTGTTAAGTTGCATTATATTCTACAGGTCTTTTACTCCGTGGATCATTTTGGATCGGACGAACCCACCACTGCTGCCTCTACAACAGCTGATACAATCGATTCCATGCATCCTCCCACAATTCCAGAGGAAGTTAATCCTCAACAAAGGTACGATATAGTCTTATAACCCTTACAGATAAGAAACCTTTTGATCTAATGATATAGTTACTCTTATGTATATTCTTATTTTCTGAGAAAACATTTCAATTTTAGATTTAAAACAAGCATTAATTAAAAAAAATATCTGTTAAAGTAGTATTTGTGCGTGTTTGAAAAATTCCTCCAACTATATTTTCTTTCTTTAAAATCCAATTTATTAACCATTCTGCTCATGCAGTCATTTTCAGTGTCAAGTATCTTTTTCAGCGGTAAACATTGTTCTTTTAAGAATCAAAATAGCGTAAATTAGGTTCCCAATCAATTTGTTAGTAACCAAAAATTGGTGTATTTAGATATGTTCAATACTTCCATTTTATATCTTACTAAAAACTGGAAACTACTAGACTACCGCACCAGTCCCAACAACTCTCTTCCTTCATAGATAATAATTATTAAATATAAACTGAAACTTATTACTCGCATTTCCTTAGATTTAGCGGAAGAGAGGATATTGTAGGCTAGTACTAATATTTTACCGCACTACAGTTACTATTATGTAATTTTCCATAGCTCAACATTTAAACGTGTAATACTCAAAAATTAGTTTTGTAGTGTCTTTCCTCGTGAGATCTATAAAGAGTTATTCATCATTGCTCGGGACCGAGACTTTTTATATCACTTATTAATTTTACGATAACATCATGGCTCTTCACTCTATCTTCAGTGTGTTCTTAAAAGGTATAAGGAATCATAAATGTTACAGAAAATCATAAATATACGATCAAAGAACATGCATTGGCATTACAGTACGTATGGAACTTTTTATTCCACAATACTACACAATTTGTATTTTTTTTAATACGGTGAGTGTTTTTTTCAGAGAAATAACCTGCACCTTGTGTCAAATTGACAAGTTTTCTGTCATAGAAATCATATTTTGCTGTGTATGGTTACCTGAAACAACATTCGATGTTCTAGACTGAACCGACATAGCAGCTGGAAGCGGCAGGATAAGCAGAAGGACGAGGGTCCTGCTGGTCACGTGGGTCTCAGCAGGATATACAGCAATCATCTAGAGGGGGTTGTGGACAACTCAAACAGACGCCAGTATGGAATGGGCATCGTAGGACGACTGTTCGGGTTGGTATAATAGTGGCAGTAATGTCGAAATTTTGATAAATGTTTATTGTATAATACTATATGCACTAATTAGAAAAAAATAGAAGCTTAAACGCTTGTGAATATTTTAATAAACATTATAAAATCTATATTTTCTACAGTTTTTGCTTAAATTTTCAATGTGTCTCAAGTTTGTGGTTCATCCTAATTGGATCCAATGGAACAGTATCCTAGAGCCTAGAGTGAAAACATGTATTAGATTTGATCCAATGGCTCAGTGTTCTAGAGTTACGAACATGTATTAAAGTGGATTTAATGGGGCAGTGTCCTAGAGCAACAAACATGTAATAGATTTTATGGAATGGGCTAGTGTTCTAGAGTAACGAACATGTATTAGACTGGATCGAATGGGTTAGTGTCCTAGAGCAACAAAAATGTATTAAAATGGATCCAATGGGGCATTCCTAGAGTACAAAACGTGTATTAAATTGGACCCAATGACGCATAGCCTGATGGTATTCAACAATACTGTACTGTAAGGTTTGCCACTCAACTGCTCCTTACGAAACATGATATAATTATGTTTATGTTACTACAACGTTAAGGTTAGATTTCATGAGTGTACTGCGACCGAGAAAGATCGTCTGTGAACAGTGAATCAAGCAACTAGCCTGTCCATCTAATCGAGGATAGTTACTAAACGTGATAGCAATATACAGGGTGTCCAGCAACCATTCGAACAAACTTTGCAACATTGTTCAGCAGGCCAAAACTAACAAATAATGCAATATAACAGGTGTCCTATTTCACTTCGTTAGCGTCTGATTGTCTGTATGTGTTTTTTGAGGAAAAAATTACTACTCAAAACCACTTAAGATACAGAATTCAAACTTAACAGTTATGTTAACCTAGTGTTGGTCCTTTTCACTGAAAAAAATAAATCAAATATCTCATTGAATTTCAGAATGGCGGCCGTTCAAAATGTCCAAATTGTATTAGCTTTGAAACGGCTACTTTGACAACAAATTCACCAGGATAACTTTTTTAGCATATTTTATTACCAATTCAACAATCTTTTTGTTTCAAAAAGATTGAATAACAAATAACTGAGTTACAGCACCAAACTTAAAAACAGGTTAAATCCATTTTACGTTTGTTCGAATGGTTGCTGGACACCCTGTATATATTTCGTTCATTTCAATTAAATTGTTATATTTTATTTAGCAGGTGCCATATGGCTTTATGGTCGTATGAAGCTATTTTGTTACACCTTTGCGTAACCTTTCTTTGATATTTCAAAATTAATTATGTTTACTTTAATGAACGTTTATTGTACGAGTAACATGTGCATAGGAATGTTTACAAAATCAGTTTTAAAAGTTTGTCCAAACGGGACAAACGACTTTTAAAACTAATTTTGCAAACTTTCCTATGCACGTATTACTCGTAAAATAAACGTTCATTATTTGCTTCATAATTGATTTGAGTGAAACTTATTTCTGAGCAACTTTTCCTCATAATCAATTGTTCAGTATAATTGAAACTTCCATCCAATCATAGTCCAGGTCTATATAAAAATCTGGTATTACGTACCGTAGTATAACCGTAAATATTAGGAGATTAAAAATATCTAGACTTATCCAGGTCTTTCAAAATTACCATCACAGCTTACAAGACGATGACTAATAATAACATGATCAAGGATAGATTGTACAGATATGTGGTTAGTAACGTACTAAATGTCTATGCCAATAAATAAAATTTATAATGTGGCACTTAACTTAGGATTTTTTCCAATAGCCGATCTCTGAAAAGGTCAGTGACCGCCAGGGAGCCGGTGAAAGAACAGCTGGAAGACTTGGAAGATCATAGACCGTTCTTCACGTACTGGGTTACCACGGTGCAGATCCTAATCCTGTTCTTCTCTCTCTTCTGTTACGGGTTTGGCCCCGTAGGAATCGATCTTCACCAAGAGTCGGGACTGGTGAGTGATATATTTTATAAAAGCATGTTTTCTAACAAAAATAAAGTTTAATAATTTAAACGTTTATTTCTGTGTTAAATGATTTTTTCGCGTATGTAACCATATTGTTCGCTCATTATTTCTACATTCAGCTGACTACTGTATAACAAAAGAAAATTCGAATTACGAAACCCTTCTGAAAAGATGATCGTTTTCCGTTTTCAGGCAAACAATGAACTATTCAAGATTATTGTTTCGTTTATTAAAATTTCTTTGAAAACATAATTGTTTAACAAGCGTATCTAAAAATTAATAATTTGTCTAAACCATTCGTATTTAGTCTTCGTAATTACGGCAAATAATTGTTTCAGGTGCTGGTTACCAGTTTGTCTTTACAGCAAGTGGAGTTTAACGAACCAGCGAATTTCTGGATTGGACCAAGAGCGGTATGATTAGTTCATTAACTTGTACTCATTGTATTAACTTAAATTGAAGTCTGTTCTGTCTATCTTAAGATACAAATTAAGTACAATTAATGATATTTTTATCACAGATTAATAGTAACTACCGAAATGCTTGTATCATTAATGTACAGTATTTTAATTATTTATGTCAGTTTTTCTATATATGTTGGTAAATTTTATGATTATTAAAAATATATAAGGTACTCTTTATTCTTGTAATCCTCTAAAGTATAGTGCCTTTCCAACATTTAAAGGTTGCTTGAAAATAAGAGTCGATATGCCGTAGGTCATTTCAGTGTCCACAAAAGTACATTTGATTTCGTTTTACCAGTACCAAGTACTCATTGGATCAGTACAAAAAAGTTCCATCTGCAAACATTAATAACAGAAATTACCCATTTGTTTCAACACATTAAAATAAATTCTCCATACAGAATCAAGAAGCTGTTGTAAGATTTGAATAAATAGGGGGGTATATTTTAAAGTTACTATAATTCAACCAGATTTCAGTATCACAATGTCTATGTTAAATGCATTGGCATTTGTTTCATGTAGTTTAAAATGTTTGTTTACCAGGCTGATCTGATCCACCTGGGTGCCAAGTTCGCTCCGTGCATGCGCAGGGATGCCAAGATCATCAAGGAAATAGAGAAGGGCAGGGAGAAGGAGAGAGAGACGGCGTGCTGTATACGGAACGACGATTCTGGCTGTGTACAGTCCTCGCAGGCAGACTGCTCTGTAAGTGTCTTTATTTTAAAACTTTAATTAATTGTAAATGTAACCTTTTAAGAGAAGTTTCCTTTGGTAAAGTTCGCTGACTCAAATTGAATAATACAAAAAAAAAAACACCGAAATCATGCGTCTTTTATGAAATTTACCATTTAAAATTCGATTAAATTTGACATCCCAGTTGTACGGTTAAAATATTGCTAAAATAAAAGGAAGAATTTTAGAAACTGTATAAATTTTCACAAAGAATAACATAATTTTATTAAAAGTTATATTTCTATCTCTTCAAAATCAGTGTCTATTTGCAACAATTTTGTCTACACTTTATAAATACATGTGACCTTTTACAGTATTTAAAGTATTATATTTACAAAAATAATGATTGCTGAAAATTATGATTGAGCCAAAATGAGTTTGTTTTGCAGGATAGGTCTTATGTATAATTTAATATTTTGCATACATAGCTCCTTTGTGAAATTTAATAATGTTTATTGCTACCATCTATTCAAATTCCATTGCTTATTTATTTTCAATTCTATATAATACTAAACATTTAAAACTTTGCACTGTTAAAAGAAGTATGTATTTATAATAGCCTACATACATAAAGTCGGAAAAAGCAAACAAAATATTTCAAGTATATGCATTCATTTTGTAAACGCTTCCTCCTATATTATTTCTCTGCTAGTTATAAATGAACTTTTTAGCGTAAAAACCAAAGAGTATTTTAACTAAAAATACAACAATGTTTGGTTTTATTTATTGCCGCATTATAAAGTATTAAGAAGCAGTAGTACTGCGATAAATTGGCAATTGAAGTTGACAACCGACAATTGACAACTCAGTGTTCCACCGCAGTTAAAACTTGACAGCTAACATTATTGCTGACCAGTTGTGTAATGATGTGTTACGCAGTTGGCTTGTCAGCTATTGCGTAAGTTTAAGTTACGTTACGTTTACGAGTAGTGTCAATTAGTATGTATGGTGTTGGACTGATATAGTTACCCTCAATGATATTTTTGTTTAATAATTCGTTTATGAGTTTAGGTCCTTACATGACGATTTTACATAATACCACGCTCGTCATAATCAATTTTTTTCAGTTACTTACATTTTAATGCAATAATTAAATGCATTTTATTTTAAATGTTCATTTGATTTTTCCATGCGATTACACAAGAACGATCGTCAAAATCGACTTGATTTTGTTATATCTTTGGCGTGATTTTAATTTTACATTTCTGTGATTTCCATTCCTTTTCATTGTAGTTTCTTTTAGATGATCCAAGTTTGAAATGCATTTTGCTCTGTTACATTTTACAAATTATACTATTCAGAAAAGTATTCTGTTTAAAAATTATAATTTAGCCTAATCATTCAATAATGTCATTAAACTGCGTGTAAAAATAAAGTTGTAATTTTATTTTATTATCATTTGTTGTATTGCATAATTTAATGGTCTGTCATGTCACATAATTAATTATAATTCGGCAAAGGGCACTATAGACTTGTTCTGTCAACAGAGACAGGCCATGAGTATGAAATAAGAGACATGGCAGTGAATACTGAGTACTACTACAAGTGGTCATGTCGCCGTGCCGAGGGTACAGAATAACAAACCTGCACTATCGGAATTTTAAATTTGCTTCATATTTTAATGCTCTGAATATTTAAATTACTCTAATATATTCGACTTGATATATTCAACTAATATATGTTTAGGCTTTCTCAGTGTTTTATTAACAATATGTATTTCCAATGTGTATTTATGACTCTCTTTGCCATATGCTGGTCTCTTCGCGGGGTGATCTGATGCAGCATTTGAGACCTACGGTAATTTTTATGAAAGTTTTCTCCGCATGGATTATTTTTCTGTGTGATGTGGTTTGTCCTGATTTATTAAACGATTTTGTTAATTATTTTTATAATTGGTGTGACATTAGCGTTTATTAATTATTGTTTATTTTAACAGTGTTTTATTGAAATTGTATTTTATTTATGTAGCTTTAATACTGTTGTTGCTCAATTAACTTACTATTGATATAATTAGCCTATTATATTTACTGGCATGCCCGTGGTATTGAACGTGAGTTATTATCTGTATCTAGAACTATACAGTATATTATTTTCAAGATCTGCAATAACAATGTTGTAATCACTATATTCCAGTAACTATTTAGTTTGTATATATTTTTGTTTGATATTTTTTTAAATAAATTTGAAGGAAATAATACATTTATATTCAAAGTGTAAAAAATAAGTTTAGATGTTGGTTAATTTTCAAATGGTAATTTTAATAAAAGTTGCTTGGAACTAAATACAAAGAGTCTTATCAATTCATAACAAAGATTTGACTAAGTCATGAGCACTTTCAAAAGAAATTTTGCTTTGCTTAGCAAATTATAGGATACTTAAAATATGTTGTACAGTTTAAATTAATGTTTATGCACATTTTTAAAGTAACTTGATGTATATTTCAACATAATTTTATTTTATTAAAATCCTCTGTCATCTATTAATACGTTAATATATATATATATATATATATATATATATATATATATATATATATATATATATATATATATATTAAAGAGGGAATTAAACAATATTGAACATAATTTAAACAAACTTAAACTATAGCCTGACAATACGGAAAATTAAATATAAATAAGTGTGTTGTACTTAAAAGTAATACAGGTTTTTCAAGCGTTTGGTTGCATTGTTCTAGAAAACAATCTCTACGTGGAAGAAGTGGTCACCAGGGGACTCGGGCCCGGGAGGCCGTATCTCTGGAACTGTTTGTGGTCTAGACCCCAAGTGAGTTTTATAAACATTGTTATAGTAATTTGTTTATTTTGTATATTGAATGATAAGAAAATATTGGTGAGACAAAATTCAACTAAATGTGAGAGTTTGAAATCAATTGTAATATGAGGAATGGGCCATTACAACACTGCTGAACATTGCTAATTTCAAAAATGCGTCATAAAATGGGATACAACTACAGTACAATATACCATGACGATTCTTTTACAAACGAAAATGAATTGAGGCTTCATGGATAAAAAGCTATGGAGTTCATTACTAAAGTCAACCTTATTTTAACTCAGTTTTACTATCGATTAAAACACACAAAAAACAATAAACTGTAAACTGGACTTTAAGATGTTCCTTAAGGCAACCTTGCTTACAGTTCTGGTTACCTTTTTCGTCAGACTAGAAGCGGCCAGGCCGATATACCTCATGACGTGCCAATGGAATTTGTTGCTTAGTCTCCAATTGTTTGCCATGATGTGTAAAACGTATGTTACAGCTTCGCACCTTTATTGTGGTATTTTTGTGTGGTTTTTCTCACTTGAGCGTACGAGTATAATGCCCATATTTGGTTATTTAAGGTATAACGTCTAATGATTTTGTTTTTTTAAGATATTTTGTTCATTTGCTAATTGTTATGAATGTCTTATACCTCACTCCTTGAAAAAAAAAAAAAAAAAAAAAAAACACAGCCATGAGTTTTCGAAATATAATTTTTCAGTTTTTTTACGTCAAAGGATAGCAAGTCCCCAAAGCCCTATTATCTTCATCATTCATTGAGCTTAATTGGAGTACATATTTATGTAAAACAAAAACTTCAATTTTATGTGATTTCTGCAGTCACCTTTTAACTTTCATAGTTAACTGTGAACTAATGTCAATCTGAAGACCTATTATAAAAAATATTTAGGTATATTTAAAGTATTTAACGATTTTTACCAGATCAAATAAAATCAAAGGAATTTCGAAGATAAGTTTACTAATAAACTATCTCTAGACGGTTTTTTCTTAGTAGAATAGTATATACAAATATCCATGTTTGAAATAGGTGGAAACGTAGCTTACTTTTATCACCCCGAACATTACCTAGTTCTTTTATTTAATTTGATATACTGAACATATCGGTGAAGAGTAATTAGCATGTAGAGATACGAGGGCCGTTTTTTAAGTAAGGGGTTATTTTTTTAAATAAACAACAATTATTTTTTCAAAATACATTTATTTTCAGATTCTACATACTTTTTTTTATTTTTCTACATAGTTGCCTTGTTTGTTAAGGCACTTATCATATCTTAAAACTAAGTTTTGAAATCCCTCTTCAAAGAAATTTGCCGCCTGCTCTGACAACCAGGAGTTCACGGCCGTCTTGACTTCTTCGTCGTCATTGTAGCGCTTCCCGCCAAGATGATTTTTCAAGTACCGAAAAAGGTGGAAATCGCTCGAAGCAAGGTCGGGGCTGTACGGCGGATGATTCAAAACTTCCCAGCCAAAAGAGTCGATCATTTCCTGTATCCGAGCAGCGGTGTGAGGCCTTGCATTATCGTAGACGAGCAGAATTCCCTTTGTCAGCATGCCGCGTCTTTTGTTCTGAATGGCGCGTCGGAGACTGGCCAGGGTTGCGCAGCAGGCTTCTGAGTTAATCGTCATTCCTCGCGGCATAAAGTCCACTAGCAAAACACCGCGCCTGTCCCAGAACACAGTTGCCATAACTTTGCGCCACGACAGCGTTTGCTTGGCTTTGACTTTGACTGGAGATGTTGTGTGCCGCCATTCCATGGACTGTTGCTTTGATTCAGGAGTGATATGAGATACCCATTTTTCATCTCCTGTGACAATTCGACTCAACATGTCGTCTCCTTCCACGTCGTAGCGGGTCAAGAAAGTCAAAGAACTGCTTAATCTCTTTTTTTTGTGATCCTTAGTGAGGAGTTTGGGTACCCATCTCGAGCATAAATTTTTAAAGTTTAGGTTTTCTGTACACAATTTTGTACAGTAATGACCTGGACACTTGAGGACATTCCATAGAGAGAGTGGATATTGTGAACCGTCGGTCCTCATGAATTTTTGCGTCAACTGCAGTAACCAAATCTCCCGTGATCATAGATGGCCGGTCTGAGCGATCTTCATCGTGGACATTTTCGCGGCCATCTTTAAATTCTCGGACCCATTTCCGCACTTTACCTTCACTCATTGCCTTGGAACCATACACCTCACAAAGCTGACGGTGAATGTCAGCAGCCGACATGTTTCTTGCAGTCAAAAATCGTATCACTGACCGAATCTCACACGCGGCGGGTAATTCGATAATCTTAAAAATTTTAAAGATCCACAGTAATGCATGCAGGTTAGCTACAGAGCTGCAACTGACATGAAGTTCTTTGCTAGGAATGCCGGGAGGCGGGGCGCACGCTCGTTACGGCAGGAACGCGAACTACTACCGTGTACGGGAGAACGGACCTTACTTAAAAAACAGCCCTCGTAGATGGATCACCACCCTGAACTGTTGTACTTGCTAACACCCTAGTAGCTGTAACCGACACCTATATATGTAATGTATTACATGTAATTCAGGTTCTGCGAAGCACCGCCGTCTGTGGCTCCTTACGAGTGGCCAGATGACATCACCAAGTGGCCGATCTGCCGCAAGACCTCTAGAAGTAGTGAGAGGCAGCTGAGAGATCGACAGAAAGACCGGCTCACGGCAGAACACATGGTTTGTGAGGTGAGCATCTCTATACTGACAGTTGCGTTGCATCCCAAACAAATTTGCCTTTTTTAGTTAGGGAATTGGTAAACATAACGTGAAGTTGTGTTAACGAGGATCACAGAATTTTAAATTCTTTGTCTGGGTTTTCATCAATGATTCAATTTTACTTATTGCAATTTAATTTTAACGTTACAATAAACCGCATTAATATTTAAATCTAAGGTAGAGATAAATTTGAGGGTATGTGAACGATGCTTCCTTGTTGTTGGATTGTGTACGTAATTATAAAAAAAATATTTTAATACTTTTACATATACACAAGTCCCAGCGGAGCAAGTACTTTTTGTGATTCAATTTTTATTGAAATTAAATTCGGCTATTGCTATTTATAAAAATGTAATTAATGTATATACACTGTATATATATATATATATATATATGTGTGGGTCTATATATACATGTATATATGTATGTATGTATGTATATGTATATACACGTGTATATATATATATATATATATATATATATATACACACACACAGTGTGAGTTTGAGTTAAAAGTATACATTATCTTTAGTTTTTTATGAATAAAGATGGAGGGATGGAATTCAGTACACCTTTCTAAGAAATAGAAGTGAACTTTTCAGTCACTGTTATAACTTTTTACATAATCCCAAAATGGGATTTTGGAGTGGCGGCTCAAAATTTTTAAATAAAAAGAACCATTAAGTGACCAGTCATTATACGTAATAGCTAAAGCGATGTTAAATGACAAAAGTAATTAATCCAATCATTATTTATAATACATAGCAATTGTAGTCCAAGTCAATAATCACGATTATCTAATCATCATATGCACACTAATAAGAATTATCTACTAATCTAACTCAAAGACCAAACCTAACCTAACCTAAATTAACCTAACGTACTTTCGAAAGCATATTATCACTTTAACCAATTAGGGTTAGCTATTATGCAACTATGACACATGATCTCAATTTATATTTAAACAAGTTTACCCCCAGATAAATGGATTGGTTGATTTCAAAGTGCAATTGTTTGCAACAAAATGCGTTTGTCTAGTTTAATCTAAGATTTATACAGAAATGTGTATATATTCTATAGCAATTTGATGTAAAATCTTCAAATTACATTGAAATAGTTTCTTAAATATTAATGGCTTAACCACTTGAGTCTAATCCAAGATTTTGGACTACGTATATAAAATTGTATACACAACTACTTCAAAAAAATGTATAAACGATGTGTTGGAATTACAGGTGATAGGACACCCATGCTGTATAGGCATTCACGGCAGTTGTAGGATCACTACTAGAGAGTACTGTGATTTTGTACACGGCTACTTCCACGAGGAGGCTTCTCTCTGCTCACAGGTGAGAGAAATAATGGGTTATATTAGAAGAAAAAATAGACAATGTGCTTTAATGTTGGTAATAGATTTGCAGAGGAATTACTGCGTGTAGTTCCTTAATCAAAGTAAACAGAAGTATCCATTCGTATAAGGATTTAGTCAATGAAAGGGAATGTCCAACAACATAGTATTTGCGAATTTAATAATACATTAAAATAAGGAAAAATCTGTATTTGAGTTAATATTTCATAATATTGTAGAAAATTGTAACTGTCCTGCTTGAAATAAATTCAATATATAATGATGATATGGAGTATAAACTACCGTAATGGTTAAGACGTCAAGTCCAGAACTTCATCACTCTTTATGTAAAAAAAAAAAAAAAAAAAAAAAAAAAAAAAAAAAAAAAAAAAAAAAAAAAAAAAAAAAAAAAAAAAAAACTCTAGGTGACAATTACTAACTACAATGATCCTTACCTATTATAAATTACTATTAGGATAGTTGTCAAGTTAAAATATTCCTTTCTTAATGGCATGACAACTTTGACTGTGATGTAGGTAATACTATGGACACAAAATGTAACTTTCTAAGAATGAAATATATATATATATATATAAATACATACGTATATGAGTGTATATATATATATATATATATACTGTATATATGTGTATATATATGGATGTATATATATATATATATGTATTTAATCGAAAAAATAAATAATAAATCGTAAAGTAAAAAAAAATTACTAGTTAAGTATGAAACGTTCCTTTTCAATGATAATATGTCAATTTACTGTTGCCATATACTTGACAACGATAAGGAATATGGAGACATTCTTAGTGTGCTGTTGATTTAAGAAAACGTATGCTGGGAAATATTGAATGTAAAATTTCTAGAACTAAGGCACGTGGAAATTATTAATGTTTATTGTTGTTGAAAATAAAAAAATAATATATTGGTTTTCGTTTATGGTCATACAGCGAGAAATTTTCGTGGTCTATAAAATATGCTGTCTGCCCATTTATTACAATGTTTATACCACACTAGATGGACAAACCACGATTTAAAACACGTTTTTTGTGTGTTTAATACATTGCTCTTTTAAGAGTATGTATAGTTGGTGTAGAAAGTTCCTTTATTCTGTTATTGGTTGCAGGTATCGTGTCTTGACAACGTATGTGGAATGATACCCTTCTACTCGCCAGAAGTGCCCGACCAGTTCTATAGGCTGTGGACTTCCCTTTTCCTTCATGCAGGGTGAGCTCATTTTTGTCAAGAGTTGTAATAATATTCACCTGATTCATATCTTTATGTGTATAGACGGACTCAGATTTAATACATTTCACAGTAATATTATACTTTACGCAGAGTGCTGTAGTCTTTTTAACTATAGACATCATACCTGCCTAGCAAAATGTTTGGTACTCCAAAATGATTACAATGGATTATATAATTATTTAATTTTACATGCGATATAAAGCTTCCTGAAGATGATAATAGAAAAAAGTTACAGTGATCCTTAATTATGACAGATATGAGAACAGTTTTAAAATTAAAATGTTATTTTTATTATAAAACGACTTGATTTCGTCACTGATATAGTTCAATATCTGTCTTATTCAAGCTATAAAATGTGTTTTCATTAAAAATGTTTTTTTATAAATAAATTACTTTTGTGTTTCATTCGGAAAATGTTTTCCCGGTAGCATGTATAAATTATTTCCTAGGAATAACCCATCTACATTGTAAGATTGATAAATAATGGTCTGTGTTACAGTATTATTCACCTGGCTATCACTCTTGTTCTGCAATGGTTCATGATGAGAGATCTAGAGAAATTGACCGGCTCTGTGAGGATCATGTTTATCTACATGATCTCTGGAGTGGGTGGTAATCTCGCCAGCGCCATTTTCGTACCCTACAGGGCGGATGTGAGTTGACATACCTTTACTCTAATGTGTTGGGTATCAATACAGAAACTTGGCTCTTGGTAACCACTCTTTGAATAAATCCCTTATCATTGCAATCGTTCCTTTTAGTGCCATGTGTTGTGAATGAGACAAAATTTATGTTACAATCTTTATAATTTCTAAAACGTGTAAACTGACACTATCATAACATATATTACTATACACAAATGTAATTATTGTATAAACACTACTTTATATACTAAAATCTGCATCATCCTGATTTATTTACGTTCAGGATTTTATTTTCTCGATGAGTGCGATATAGTTATTTCAGTAGTGTTCACATTTAAACATTAAAACTACGTCATCCAATTTGTATTAGTCATAGGTACAAATTTCGAGTTTAATCACTATAGTCATTTGGAGATAAATTATTTGAGGCTAAGAAAAGCAATACAAGGTTACCGTGTGTTCACATGATATTAAATTGTTATTTTGTTTTTAAAAGCAATAATTATAACAATATCAAGTCTATGCCTATTACATTAAACATGGGCTACCACAAGGATTTGCAATAGTTCCCCAATGTGTATGTACGCACATAACCGAAACGTGTATTATCAACATTCTACTTGAAAATATTTTCACAATAAGATAGATGCCAGTGTAGTATGTGTATAAATGATGTATCATCTGATGACAATCATGAATTATATCTATAGTTCAAGTTATTTACGCACTCTTACCACAATATTACATTTCGATAGGTGGGACCAGCAGGAGCACAGTTCGGGTTGCTAGCTTGTCTCATGGTCGAGGTTATCAATTGCTGGCAAATGTTGCGCAACCCTCGTCAAGCCTTGCTGAAACTGGTCTGCATCGTCCTCTTCCTGTTCTTATTCGGTTTGCTGCCTTGGGTAGACAACTTCGCCCATCTCTTCGGCTTCGTCTTCGGCTTCCTCCTGTCCTTTGCCCTCCTGCCGTTCGTCTCCTTCGGCGAGTACGACCGCCAGAAGAAGATCTGCCTTATATGGGTGAGTCCAGCATTACTGGGCAAATTATTTAATTCAATTCTAGCAAAATGGAACTTTGTATGTAATTTATAATTCCTGTGTCTTGTTTAGTGTTTAACTGTTACTTATATTGTTAATTTATACATTGAAGGGGTTAAAATTATCAGTAAACTCCAAAAGTAACTTTGGTCAATTATACAAAAATAAAAAAATAAATTTTTCTGAATTCATTTAATTTGAATATTGTGGTTAAACAAATACAACTCAATGTTTAAGGTTCTGCGTAATTAATATGGATGAACCATATGCCAAATCAATAATTTCAAAGTCAAAGTCGCTGAATTAACAGGAAATGAGATATTTGTTATTTTCTCTTTTATTTTTCCTAACTCCCTATTCTTCAAAACCGAAAACCCTTTTCTTGCCACTGTTTCCATACCTTCTTATCCAAGTTTTGATTTTCCTTATAATTAAACCTTAAGTTTTCTTACCAGTGTTGCCCTATTAATTAATTTATGATTACTTAATTTTTTTACTCGACTTAGTTTGAATCAGTTTAATTGGACTTATCAATTGTGAACAATATCCTAGACAACCGCAAGCAGATAAAATATGACTGTAGGGCCATGATAGTTCATGTCAAATCAACACACTTAATTCACCTGACCATTTAAGATGTTATTAAATTTGTATGTACTCATGTGAGTACTGAGTGTAAGAAAAATATCAAACTTTAAATATCTATCTAAAACCATTACTGGAATACGGCTACGTAAATTTTCTAAGAACGTGGACAGATGGTTCTGAAATTGCTCTCGGACCTTACAATATACAAAATATTAAAATACGCTGGAAAAATGGATTGACTAAAAAACAATATTTCCTTAAGGAGTTTTTTACATATTAAATTTAAAAAATGTGATTTCATATCACATTACATTATTGCCAAGAGTGTATGTTCTTTTAAGCAGAGTAAACAGATTTAAATTTGCGATAATGTCTACTATCTACTCCCAAAAGTAGGTTATATGTGTTACTGTATATATGTGATTATCCCGTTGTTGTGGATATTATCTCAAAAATAAATGTGGGTGCTCTAACCGGAAGACCGTACACTCTTTTTGAAAAAGATGTAAACCAAACCCAAAAGACATTTTTTAAATTTAATCTGTAAAAAACTAATTTTTATGAGGAGTGTACTTTCAGCTGGATTTAATTTTATCTAACTTACGAACTATAATCTATCTTTCTGTTTAGTTTTGTTTGATAACATCCGGCATCCTATTCCTAACGTTGCTGCTGTCCTTCTACATCTTCCCGATCTATGACTGCCAGTCCTGCAGCTACTTCAATTGTCTCCCCCTCACCGAGGACTTCTGCGCGACGCAGAACATCAACTTCAAGCGAGAAGAGGCCGAAGTATGACACAAGGTCAGGCGGCGTTATCACCGCTACAGATCTCACGTCACTCACCGTCTCCACGCCAACTTCTCGTTCGCTGCTAGCATTTGCTTGTGACCTTTGGGGCACTTCGACGGTCTTAAATATTTCAACGAATTCTCGTCGCAATTTTTGCAGATTAAATTCAAATCTATTGCACTGTTTTTAACGAGTTTTCAAAATTACTACACATATTCAAAGAGACTTTTCAAGAAAATTTATTTATAAAAATGTATTATTTATTGAAGAATATATTTTGAATTAATTAGAACATTGTAATGTTATAATACAATTACGAGATTTGAGTAGTAGCATGAGGATATTAGCTGCCATTTTATAACTGAAATTATATTTAAAGCATTTTCTAAATATCAACGTACCTTCATCCTCTATTCCCTGCAACTGCATTATAAGTTCTTATAGTATATTTTAAACAAATATTTGTATTGCAATACTGTTATATATTAAATATACTAACGTCGAAGTCCCACAAAGGCCCTTGAAAGATCTGTCTACTGTCGGGTGAGGACAAAGCTGTGACTGCTACACTTGTAAAAACACAGGAGTCTTGTAAAAATGTAAAAATATGAAGAAACATTTAGGTTCCAAGGTGACTGATTAATTTTAAGTAGTGCGCGCCCCAGTGAGAAGAGTGCACAAAACAGACTCAACCGGACAATATTTTTATCATAGTGGGTATTTTGTAACTTGTAACATATTATATACATAACTGATGTGAGTTTCGGTTTAAATGTAGCCGAAAAGTCTTTCATGATCGCGATCAAGCTCAACAGCGTGACGAGCGGTACACTCATGATGGAGTTCACCCGGAATATGTAAATTATATTTTTCCGGTTTTGTATATACATACCGTACCATATTTATTAATGTATAAGTATAACATTTTTGGGGTTACCGACCCTGCTGGGAAGCTTGTACTGTGTGGCTGGAGATTGGCAATTTTCGCCCCGTTTCTATCCTTACGCTATTTATATATAGGTTAGGTGAGGTGAAAGCGTTGTTGTTTCGTTAATTACGTTTACTAAACATCTTTTTGGATGTATAAATATAATATTGCGTTGTACTTGTTGGAGTTATTTCAATAATTTATAAGTTAATCAAATTTTGTTTTATACAATCAATTCAAACTGTTTTTTAACGTTTTACCTTTAGATACTAATAAATTACTTACTTTTTTAATACATTGGTTACTAAATATAGTTTTGATTATTATTATAAATATATGTTTTTTTACAATTTACACTCGTAAGTATTTATAAAAGGCATTAAATTAATAATGATTATGTTATATATCTGCTTATATTTTTTTTTATCATTAGCTTAAATTTTATTTATGCGTAAAAACCCAAAAATTTTATGTGCCCGTAAGTTGTTTTATGTGTTTAAGGCCAAAATATTTCTTGGTTGTTTAATTTTAATAACCAATTAAAGCTCAACAATATATACGTTTCTTAAAAGACATTTAGCATTTTTTATCAGTATAATTCCATTATATATATTATTTTAGGGTATTTTATATTGTGATTAAAGCACGATGTTGTTTTTCCAGTTTGCAATTTGTTTTCACTTTTCGGTGTAGTAAAGTAGGATTTCAGTGACAGTATTGTGGAAATGTGGTACAGTAAATGCTTGCTTTGACTCTAACCCCAACCTTCAACATTCACAGTGAACGTGTTTTGTACAACGAAACTTTACCCTTAGTTATAAATATATAAACACTCTTAACCGCGATAAATGAAATTACAAGGAATTTAATGATTTGCTCATAGTAAGTACATAATATATAAAATTTCAGTATTGAATTTGAGTGATATTTGGTAATATTTAGTTATAAGATACACATTGCTTCAAATAATTGCTGTATTTTGTTACAGACAGTTTATTTCTATTTAAGGTTTATTGATGAAATTTATAGGCCTACTTAAATTGCATGTGACCAATGTTGGCTTGCTATTTAAACCACCTTCAACTAAAATAAAAAAAAAACAATATGCTTAGTTTATTGCCTATCTGTGATTCAGAAAAAAATATTTTACTAACTCTAACACAGTGAAATTTACTTGGATGTAAACATTTGCAATGCTCATTATAGAGAATGTTGACATCCTAAATAAGATTTTGAATAGAAATAATTATCATTATCAATTCGACGATGTTGGAAATTAAAAACAATATACCGCCTGAAAAATATTTAATAAATTATAAACCCAATTCAAAGGATGAATTTTAAATTTTTATAATTTTGAAATTTATAACAGCTCAAATAAGAAACCTTTAACAATGCGCACTTAAATATTTTCGCACATTTATGCCATTGTTCACAAAGAATTTTTAAACTGTTAATAAATGGTTTTAGTTCATAGATAATTTATGTTTTTATCTCATTCATTTGAGTAGATTTCTTGTATTACTATTAAAGAGTTACAGTAAGTAGGCCTAAAATGAAACTCGTTATAAAATAAGTTGTAATATTTTTGTATTTTTTATTTAATATAATTAGTATATTTATGCGAATTGAAAGTGTGTGAATCGAATTTATTCCTGTTTTAAATTTTTGATCTTTTAATTTCGTAGTTACATATGAATTCTTAAATTAAACTTGCATGCACAACAAAACCAAACTGCCTGCAATGTAAAATTTGTTATTATTTTTATTAGTAATTAAAGTATGAAAAATAATGTTTTTCTGATATTTAATGAAAGCTTGTGAACGCCGTTACCAAATATTAAGTTATTTATTATTTAAAGAAATTATTCATGAGGAACTTATATGAAATAAAAATTCAATGCAAAGCAAGTATTTAAATCTGTAACTAAGTTGTTATTTTATATCTAAAATGTATATTTTGAAATTCAGAAAATTTTACCTATACCATTTTATTACATAAGATATTACTAATAATTATTGATTCACACACTCAACGATAAAATATGTTTATTTATTAAGTTTTTGGCCGTTTTGTTGGTAGTCCGAAATTGAACTCGTTATCTGTTAAGTTTGTGTTTTTTAAGTCTACTGAGTGATCGCATGCAGTGACAGATGGCGTACTGTAAGTGTAAGTAAAGCGTAGGGTGTTTTTCACACAATAATATACTGTATAAAATGTTTATTTCTTTGTATTTATGGGAGACCAAAGCCTTATAATTGAAATATATATCCATTGTAACTTATTGACATTTTGATTTTTACTCCTTTTTCCCAGTTTAATTGTCATTGAATGTCTGTGAAAAATTAAAGACCAAAACAAAAGATATATACGCGTATGAGTAGATAGTTTCTAGGGAACTTTGGGACGGACCGAAAATTATTGTAAATTTCTGTCCAAAATACCGTAAAAGTGAAACCAAAAAATCTGTTGAAAATAAATGAAAACATCTGTTAAAAAATTAAATATCCTGTTAAAATAACTGAAAGTTCTCTTAAAAACATCTGGATAATTATTGTTAAAGTCTGTGAAAACAACTGAAAAATATATCAAGAATGTTGCTAAAACTGCTTGGAATCAAACAACAATTCTAATAAAATTAACGAAAAATTTGTTAAAAACTAATTAAAAATCTTTATTCTATACTTTATTGATGAAAAATACAAGACTTGAAAATTATTGAACGTATAGTGAATAAAAGTCAAATTACCTCCTACAAACCAATATAGTGATAAAAAGGCTTATTTAACCTATCTATCTCTATACTATTTTTCTATAATTAAAAAAAGGGTTTTCCTTAATAAACTGTAGTTGCCCATATTGCAAAAAGGAAATGTCCGAATATCATAGTAACAGATATTACAACACTAAACAATTCATTTGAAAAACAAACAAATTTACAATGATGATTTGAATAATTTACGAGATTGGGCTGAAGTAAACCAAATGAACGATCACATATCTATAGAATATAGATAAATTACAGAAAAACTTTGAAGAAAGTAAGACATTTTTAACTATTTAATTATGAAAATTCGTGAAATTGCTAATAAATGATGATCTATTACAACTGCTATTAAAAGATACCTGAAGTGATATATCAAATAGATGAAGCGCAAAAAACTGCAGACAATCTTATTATAGTAAAGTTTTAGGAATGTTAAGTAATTAATTTTAATAATTTTAAACGAGAATTTTATGCCATTTACAAATATTGATCTGTAGTGAGACGATAAATAAAAATTTTTATCGAAGTATTTAGAAAATGGTAAAAAATATTTCTCTTGAAAATGCGAATATGAAAGCACTTTAGCGAACCACAAACTTGCCCAATGTATTTAACCATAAAAGCAGACAAAGTATTTAAAGTAAAAGATTTTATCACCAAAAAATTCAATAAATCAAATTGGTAACACCGAAAACCGATAAATAATCCAAATAATAGTTCTCGTTGGGCATAAAAACGCTACAAACAACTAATTTTGAGTTCAAGTCATGAATTTTGGATCATATATATATTTACCATAGGAAATTAAAGTTAAAAATGCTTGTATAAACTTCATATAAAGAATTTTATAAGCTTATAAACAACTCAGTATTTGGAAAATATACGAAAATGTTAAAAATGGGAAATGAAGAATTTCCATTGGACTAGCGAAGAAATCGAACTTCGAGTTATATACAATTTTCTGTTCTAGAATATTGTTGATGTGAGAGTGTTATTACGATAAACTACAGAAACATGATCCATACTTGACTCTTTGTTATATGGATACAGAGAGTTATTTCTGTGAGATGATGAAGAATCCTTACAAAATTACGAAAGAAAATCTGTGACTTTGATCTAAGCGAGTATCCAAAAAAATTATGAATGATTTAGCACTAAAAATAAAAAGGTTATAGGAAAATTTTACGAATAGTTGAGTGGAGAGATTTTAGATGGATTTTGTACTTCGAGATCGAAAATATATTCGTATAAATACTCCCTTCAAACTTCCAGTTAAATTTAGAGGGATTAAGTAGGAAAAACGATAATAATACAAAATCTAAAGAGATACTTGTTCGAATACTGGAAGTTTAAAAATTAAAAAATCTATTATATTATACTTTATCTATTATATTTATTATATTATAAATAATAAAACAACGAATAATCAGTTAGAAATACCCGCATGGAATCAATGAAAATAGTAAAAATCTATGATAGATCTATTGAAAATCATGGAAATATATTAAAAGTATTTTGAAATAATATGTTAAAACTCAATTACATAATTGTCACTCAAAACATTGTCACAAATGAAAGAAGAAGACGAAAAATATCGACACTATAATTGTTCTTCATCTGAAACAACGCGAAGAGAAAGGTGATGGTAGGGATGGGGAGCAGTAAAGGGCAACCGACTTCGTCCTTATAATTTGTTCCTGAATCTCAATGACATTCTATGTGTAGGAGGCGGTCGGTGCTGGTCTTAATATCTTTCGAAATCCTCAAACGTCATTAACGAATTCAAAGTTATAAGTTATAGTAACGAATTCAAACATAGCATTTCCGGTAAAATTGACACGGACAAAATATATTATGTCTATAAAATCTCGTTAAATTATTTTTATTATATTAATTTTTACGAGTATGCCTTTTCTATTCTCGTGATAAATTTTTCACTAAAACAATTTTATTCAAAAATATATGTAAAGCTTGATGAAATGTTTTTTAATCAACTGGACACACGTGGTATGAAAAAATAAAAAAATTGTTTAAGTTTCACTGAAAATTGGTAAATAATTTAAACACCTTCGTCACATACCTGTAATTTAAAATACATTTTAGAAGTTCTTATGAGCGATATAACCGATTCGTATGCAATGAAATATTTGTTTTAATCATAATAGCACTCTCATTTTTTTAGTTCCTACAATAAAACGAAAAAACAAAATAGAGGAATTACAAATTATTTCTAAATGTTAAAAAATAAACTCAGAACGGAAGAAATAATCGATCTATACGAAATAATTATTTTAAATTTTTTTTGTTTCAATAATTGTGGTAATATAGTTTTGTTTTTAACTTGTTTATCAACTGTAGAGAACATTATGAACAAAGATAAATATAAGATAGGTGTTTATGTTTGGACATTAAGAAATATTATTTAATAGCATCTTGATTTTCATATGAAAAATACAATAATAGAAAATGGCTATATAATTGGATTTAAAGTCGTTTAAAGAAACAATATCTTCAATAGGGTTAAAGAAATATAGTATCTTATTGGTTCAAGTTCAAGTTTCTCAATGTTTTTAAATATTTCTTGTACAATTTTATATGGTTCTTGTACTAAAGACTTAATAAATACATAAATTGGAAAAAGGAATAAATCTATTGTAGATAACTTAATAATGTTTTTTTCCATATCCACTGGAATTAACAGTTAATAAACTAATTGGTTTTTTCTTCAAATATCTGTAATTTTCTGATCTTTTGTATATATATATATTTTTCGATTAAAATAGTGGAAATCAAATTGCTGTGTTAAATTCAGAAGATTCTAGATTAGTTCTAAATTTATAATATCTCATTCACTTGGAAGAAAATTCAAATGATTTCACTCAAATATGAATGAGCTTCTAATACTAATTACTCCTGGGATAAAAATATTATTTTGGATCATTGAGGGTATAGCCAATATAAAATTATTTAAATTCCAATGTATGTTACATTTTGAACAAAGATTTATCGAATCCACGTTTCTGTAAACTGTAAATAGTGCCATATGTAGAAGGAAAGTATGATGCGATTTCCAATGGGTGAAAGCTAATTAACATTAACAAACGATGGTTTGGTTGATCAACAGATAAAGAATTAAATGAGATGGCAGAGTCGTATACCTCTAAGAACGGTTGGAAATTAAGGTAATGAATAGTTATGGAAATAAATGTAATATAATCTTTAAAGAGGCATTGAAGTAGTACATATAACAAGAATACTGAACGGTAATTTCTTATTGCTCATAAATATTCTTTTTGACTAAGTTAATTTACGTATGATTAAAGAGTCTTCAAAACTGGATAGTCCAGGTTTGACGATAAATTCCGTGGGAAGTGCATTATTAGAAGATTAAGTTAATGTGGAATGATAAAGGAAGGCTGAAGACACCACGTGTTGTATAGAGTATGTGATTTTGGAAGATTTGATCAGGAAAAAAGGTGACGTGAATTGAGGCAATGTCTTATATTTCTTAGAACTGATATTCAATTAGTGTTCCTGATAATGAAGCTGTTCAATATAATGTGTCATATGACGCATTAAATCTCCAAAATATCCCTTACCGTTAAATATCCCAAACCCAATATGGCCCCCAAAGATGATCCTAATAGTTTTCAACGTTCAGCTATGCCAGCTTTGAGGTAAACTGCATATTATGTCTATTCATGTTGGGACTTCCCCAGGATTTGAACCCTGGGGTGTCTTAGTTAGCGAGATGGGACTAGTCTACGGTGGAGGAGCTCTTAATGTGTCGTCACTACTATAGACATCCCATACTGCTTTGAATCGACTTTATTAGTTACAAATGTAGCATTGCATTTTACTTCCATGGAGGTGTAATATTCTTTAGTAGATAAAGAATACTAGAAGGATAAGGAAACACGAATTGACACAAACAATATGTATTCTTAGTACATTACTGTGGGAGTTTTTTAGCCACGTTTTTTAGTAATTTAAGGAAAACTTGTGACTAAAAAATTTACCTTTACTAAAGGTAGTAAAGATCTTGGTTTGTAAACTATCGAATTTCATGAAACCTATAACAAATTACTGAAACTTTAGATATGAGTATAAAATATACCTGGTTAATTACATTGTTTTTCCACAACCAAAATGCTACTGTTAACATAGAAAAATGTATGTTACTAGGCATGAACATTATTACATATTAAACGGAGCAACTATAAGATCAATAGTATTTTGCTAAAGGCATAAGCTTCCCCATATTCCCAACGAAATACGGTTCACACATTTTCCAGACAAAAATAATAGAAAAGGTCACGATGTAATTAAAATGCTTTTTAATTTTAAATGTATTATATTTAAGTATTTCCATCTATCTTGAACCAAGTTTAAATATAATACTTTGGCTCATCAGTATAATGGTAGCCAGAAAATTAATTGATAGGATTTACTCTGTTTTTTTGTTAAATTACGATGTATCAAATATTAAGGATTTGGTTAGAGCATACTCTAAGATATACTATTTGCAACAATGTTATGTACTAAGTCTTTACTATACTTCAGCTTCATTGATTTGGCAACAATTTCAGTAAAACGCTTTTATACAAAGGTTAGGTAAAAATGTAGATTATGACAAGGATTTAATGGGCTATCAATCATAACAATAACAATTTATTCAAAACAGTTAGTAGATTAGGAAAATGTATTTTTATAAAGGAGAAAATTTTGAACAAACATTTTCCCGTTCACCTAAATGCCCCATTTTATCTAAATTAAAACGATTTTTAATGGTTGAGATGTTTCTCTAGCAATAGTACCACAGGCCTATATACATAAATTACATACACTACATATTTCTGTTATTTTCACATATGTAAGAGAGGGAAAAGGAATTATTACGATACGATACTCAAGAAAAAAAGGAATAACTAATATATTTGTTTAAATTTTATGCAAAAAATTATTTACTTTTCTTGCAGTATATATCGTGTGGGAGACACATGAATGAGAGTAAACACAGTCAGTATAATGTATCTAAATGGATACATGCTATGTAAATGGTAATGTAACATGCACTTCCCATTAGATTGCTGATGTCCACAGTAATCAGAAACTTCACCCATAAAATCCCAAAAATCAATATTTTGAAAACTTCAACGTACTTTGTTTATTAAAAATTATGTTTCAAATATTTATTTTAGATCTTTAATGGCTTTACTTAAAACCAAAAATGTACTCCATCAAGACTTGTTTTATTGAATTGTTGAGTTAAATTTTTTCGAACTTCTGTCATCATCAATAGGAGTGACTGATATGTTAGCGAGATACAAACCGGTCCTAAAGCAGAACCAGTCTTACAATCACCGGAGGCTAGTATAATCACCCACAACTTGTAATAAATGTAAAGAAGGTGCAATAAACTTTTAATAACACAATATATGGACCAAAAATTAACTTTAAATATGTTATAAAAACTAGAAATCACTTTGTTGTGCCTCAAAAAGAAGAATTTGTACGTTACTTCTCTATAACTGACATGTCTAATTATTTTTCGTGATATTCAGTCTAAAAATAGTGTGAAAAAGGTCATGTATTCAAGAAAGTTAACAATACGAACACAATGATGTCTCCACTTACCTTTACACCACATTTAGTGTATAAATTAAAGGGTTGCTACATTACGTGTTGTACAGCTGTATCTTTATGTTTCTTTCCTATAAAAATAACTACAAAGTTCCTCATGAAATTCAGGCGATAAGATAATAGTGATCTGATGATTTTTATACTTACGTTTAATTAGCTCTAACGCATTGATTGCGAACTGTTTGATACTGTAAGAAACATTCATTAGCAAACAATGCATGCATTGTAATGTAATAATAGATTTATTTTTTATATTTATTTATAAAAATTACTTAGTAATTCATTGGAAGCAGACGAGTTTGAGGAAAACGCAATTTATTCACTGAAGTAATTTCTGCACTTTTCATTTGAAGTTTCCGTTCCCCATCACAAAGGGATCATTTGAATTGTAAATATTGAACTTTTGTGAAGGGGAAACAAGCAGTCGCTAATTACTGGCTAGAGAATGAGAAACTATTTACGTAACTGTGTTTATAATACTTGTATTGGTTTTAAGTGTAATTAATTATGTATAAGTGGACGGGAAAATTTCACCATTATTTATCTTTATAGGTTTTAGTTATAGTAAAAAACCTACAATGTACATGTTAAATATGAATTTCAGTTAAAAGTTTGTTGTTTAAACATGGAATAGGCCTACTCTGTTACGTGTATTCATATAGGCTACTCTCAGCCGATATGGGGGTTTGCTACAGAAATAGATATTGAGTTTCTATATTATTTTTGGTAAACGATAATTCTTACTAAGGCTATAAATGGTGCATTAGAGTGATAAGTTGTAAAAAATTCAGAAACCAGTATTCTAATATATGCAACTTATAAATCAAATTTTTATGAATAAATAGAACGAGTTTTTTTATTTGGAAGAAGATTTATGGATTTATTAAGTTAAAGCAACCAACTCAATAATACAAAAATGTTATAATAAACATATAATTAAAGTCAAATAACAATTCCAAAGGCAACAAACAACATGCACATTGAATGTACAGGGCAATATCGAGCGCAACAAGTTTATGTGCAGAAACCTCAGATTAGTAAGTAAAAGCCAATCTAAATATAGTTTAAAATGAATTATAAACATACTTTCAACGAAGGGACTGACGTTTCATCTTTATAACCAAAAAACAACAGCAGTCTTCCTTGGACCAATAGAAATGTACATACCTTCAAAGTTTCAAAGCTCTAAGACCGTTCTGTTACGATTTATCTCACAGACTGATAGAGAGACGGACGGACTGTCCCATGACCTTTTGACATAAAAATCGTTACAATTCTTCCTTGAACCTACATAAACCTTGCAGTATATCATAGTATGAAGTGGTGTATACAAAAGATAATCTTAGCCTTCAGTGTTGATAATAATCATATTTATTATGTATGGCGCACTGATGTGTGGTTATTACCATTATTCTTGTGACGATTTGCTAATTAACTCACTTACTAAGACAATCATAGTCCAAATGTACTAATCCCTAAAACTTCTTTTCTGACATCGTAAATTCCACCAATAACTTTCCACATAAAATCACTCTTTTTAACTGGACGACCAAAAATATTGGCTTCACAAAACGAGAACGGTTACCACGTTATGGTGTTGCCACGAAACTGCAAAAATCAACCCGAAAAATTAATAAAGTAAATTGCTTCACCAAAAAGTTCAAGCAAGTCTAACTTTACAACCTAATCATATAATCGAATTACTTTTATAATTTACTGTAATAAATGTTTTTCTTTCTGAAACATGTTCTTTAGAAGAGATTTTATCTTCCTGGACTGAGATGTTCCTTGGAGAGTGAACACGTAAGGACATTTTGATACATAGGCGGACTTTTATTTTGTGTTATGTTATTTTCACAGGCGACTTTAAAGTGGTTTCCACATACAAACATGATGGCATTATGCTACTCGTGAGCTGAGTCGTTATGGAGGAAGTTATTAAAAATAAATAAAGGAATACCTTATTTAGTGTGTCAGACCCTCAAACTTCTCTATCAAACTTTCTCTTGGACGGTTTAAAACTAACGTGGTGTGTTATTAATTCTGTGGTGTGCCTTTATGAAAACACTAAAATCTTCAGTGTGCAATGAGACAAATTTTAACAAATTATATAACGTAATTTAAACAAAAACTTAGATATAACCATTATTTTGACAAATAGTGAATGGCCGTCAACTTTAAAGCAAGAGGGAAGTGTGTCGAAAAGTAGGAGCGTAATAAAACTGTCAACTATTACGTATTATTAATGTTAAAAAAAATTGTAATATTGTGGTTAATATTACGCTGCAGTGTTGAACAATATACAGTAATGTTGTGTAAATAGTGGTGAAAAGTTCTAGCCAATTCAAACTAAAATTTGTAGTAGGACAAAAACATTACTGAACCCCAAATCGATTGCACTACCCTAAACCACACCGTTCTACTAATACTTATATGGATCATACGTGTCTGCTTTATTAACTGTGTTTGGTCCTCATACTGACAGTTTTGTACAGCCCGAGACAATATATATTCTACTGTTTTAACGACATACGTCAAAAGTTGAGTTGCATTAAATCGGGGATTTAAAGAGAAGTGTGGTGAGAGCTGTCAGACGAAATAACATAAATATGTCACAGTGGTTTCATTCATATTTCACGCTGGCAGCGCTTTGTTTTTACGTTCTTTTTCATAATTTTTCCAGACAAAACATTTGTAATTGTTTGGTAAAATATGAATGTATTGAAAATGAAACTCCTATACTAATTTTTAATCATAAATTTAGTAAAGCAATATGAATCCTTAAAAATAAAAAGTCCTTTCACTAATATAAAAATAATGAATCGTATAGTTTAGAGCAAAGAATTATATTTTGTTCAATACAAATTATACCAACAATAATATAATGTGCCCATGTCACAGTGTAGCGGGTACGGCGGTTATCGCAAGATAACCATATCAAGCAACGTCGAGCGTGGCTGCTGCTTGGATGGGTGACCGCTGAGCGATCCTGTCTTTGCAAGCAGCCCGCCTGCCCGGCCGTTGGTTATGGTTCGGAAGTCACCTTTAAGCCGTTGGTCCCCAGGTTGAGTATAAGAGAGGGCTTCTAAACCCTAACTTCGCCTGGTAAATTAAGAAATCCTTATTTTACTTTACAAATTCGTATTCGAAATACTCAGGTTAAAAATTATTCCAAACCTTAAAAAACTGAAATTTCCTTAGTTATCAAATGAATATGTTGGTTTTTCAAGGAGATTATTATGTATTACTGCTCTGTACTTTCTTGGTTTATTAACTTTATTAACAAACAATCCATTTCAATGACCATTTCTCTTTCCGAACGCTCAATTTTTGATACAATAAATTGTAGACACGAGTGGCACCAAATAATAAAATAGGCTAATGAACCTATATTAGCCTCTTTGAGAAATAAATAATACGATAAGACATCTAGATTGTTTTCCCCAACGACTGTACTTCTAAAGCGATCACAATGATAAAGACAGGCGTCGAGCTCAATTTGTAGCGTTGCAGTGACATCAGCTGATTAGTTAATTGAGTTCAGTTTTCAATCAAACACAGCCGGGATTGGTTCCAAATATAGAACTGCCCCTGAGAGTAAAGGTCCATTGCTGTTTCTGCAACTTAGGCCTGAATAAAGTGCATTAGATTACTATATGTGATTTAGTTATTTTTACTAAATGCAATGATTTTATACTTCTGCTTTTGGTTTAAGTTATTGAAGGGTTATTTTACGAATGTATGTTGAAAATGTTTTAAAAGTATAAATACAGTTAAAAGTTGCAGTCCTTTAGCATTCAATAATTTTCTCAAAATATTCTGTTTTGAATTTAACAAGCTGTACGGTATTCTAACTTATGTCGTACATACAGTTAAATTAAAATAAAAACAAGTTTTTTTAATATATCTGACTTCTATAAATGAGAAGCCTGATATAATTTATTAATAGAAATTAATACAGTTTTTACTCAGAGTTGTAAAAAGGGTTATACAATGATTGTTTGCTTTTCAAAATAAAATTTAATCACTCAATAAACGAAATAAAATATTACCCAGCTGTATAAAACTTTTAATAATTTAAAAATAACCTAAAATTCTTTATTTCCCCATAAGAACTGAAAATTCGTACAAACCCTTAATTAAAACAAATATTGATAATGAATTCAAATAGTTTTGACATCCTCTCATTTAAAATAAAATCGTTACACGTTTCGAACTCACATCAAATCTACAAATCTTATACCTGTAATTAATATCTTCATCTTATAACTAATAATGATTATTATTAGTGAGGAACATGGAAAAGACGTAATCAGTGTTATTTACTAACTAGCTGGTAGCCGCGGCTTCCCACGCAATTTTCAAAATAGAACAGAAAGAACTTATGATGTAATATGATGGTGTCTTATGACATTTTTTAAACGTATGTAGGTATATAATTTTAGTAATCATGGTTAAAAAGAAGATCAGAATTTAAACTGGATATATATTATGATTTGCATTTCTGTAGGAGCATTTCTGGTTCGAATTTATTAAATTTCCGTCACCCTTGTCATATACAGTGACCATTAAGTAACGCACATCAAAATAAACTTTTCTGTAAATATTATTTTCGTTGAATTAGTTATCTTGACTGCTACAAGATAGCATCACATGTACTACCAACAACACATCTAGACACCATTTAAATGGATACTAGCCACATTAAGTCTGCAGTGTGGTTGGGTTTACCGTTTTGTAAACATGATTTTTTTCTCAAGAGTAGCGAGTTTTTTTGTTGTGTGACATTTATCAATCCGATCATATACGCGTGTTGCTAACGAATTTTGTAAGAAATATCTAGATGCTGTAGTATCTCATAATTCAACAATAACAAGACTAATCGCCCATTTCCATGAATGTGGATCAGTTGCCGACAGGAAAAGAACCATGAGGCCGACCACCATTTTGACGGACGCTAAACTGGATGAGTTAGAAATGTGATGCTTCGCTCGCCTTCAAAAAGTTTGAGGAGACTATCAACACATTCTCAGATTTCATTCGGTAGTGGTTAGAAAGCGAAAAAAAGAAAACGTAGCATGTACGTAGTGCTCAGGGAATGAAAGAGCCTACTGTGCTGTAGTTTTAAAATCTTGCAAGCAACCTCAGCGAAGCCTTTTATGTGGTGTGGTATACTTGTACCTTGTAAATTTGTTGAGAACAAAGGAAGTTTACAGCTTGACCGTGTTTCTTCACTGATGAGACTTCATCTCAGTGGTTATGTCAATATCCAAAACACAAGAATTCGGTCAAACGAAAATCCTTATGTCTTCCACGAATTCTCTTACAGTGTTAGAAACTTCTAATTCTCGTACTCGTGACTTGTGCTCGGGACTTGTATTCTGGGCAGTGGTAACCCCTGGATTGGACTCCATGCAACCTTTAGGACATCAAAGTATTTGAACCCTTTTCTTTCCCTTATTTTCTTCTTTCTGCTCTTTTTTTGTATGTATAACCCACCTGACCCACGAGGATAGATTTCAATCCTCGAAACGATGTGTTATACCTTTTGTAATACAGGGTTAGCCAGTGAAACGGGAAGATTGGAGATGGCCTTGACAGTTGGAATGTGAGTGGTGGGGCTAATAATGGCCGGCTCATTTCTACCTGAGTGTCCCGCCATTTAGTTAAGATGGATCGTTGGACGGGTGAACATCGCGGCTACGTGGTTAAAGCTTATTATACGAATGGTGACAGTTTGGTGAAAACGCGACGTGCTTTTCGACGCCATTTCAACATACCGCGCAACAGGCCTGTTCCTTCGGATAACGCAATTCGTTCGTGTATAAACAACCTTGAACAAACTGGATCAACGTTTAAAAAATGGGGTGGGAGTGCAAAAACCGTTCGAACCCCTCAAAATATCGCTACTGTTCAACAGGCAATGCTCAGAAGTCCACGCCGATCTGCTAAACAACATGCTCTACGCCTTGGAATAAGTAACACTTCGGTGAAAAGGATTCTTCATCAAGATTTAAATTTTCACCCATGCAAAATACAGATTGTGCAATCTCTCAAACCAACTGACCATCAGAAACGATTACAGTTTTGTGAGGAAATGGCCAGAAGACTTGAAGAAAATGTCGACCAAGTAAACAACTTGTGGATGAGCGATGAGGCGCATTTCCACCTCTCTGGTTTTGTTAATAAACAAAACTTCAGATACTGGTCTGAGGAAAACCCTGGCGCACTTCATGAAACGCCTCTTCATGCTGAAAAAGTGACGGTTTGGTGAGCAATGTCAGCAAGAGGAATCATACGCCCATTTTTCTTTGAGGATAGCAATGGAAGTGCTGTGACTTTTAACTCTGTGCGTTACGTTGCAATGATCCAGAACTTTCTTACGCCACAACTCTACCGTTTTTCAGTAAATGAACACACAATGTTCCAACAAGATGGGGCAACAAGCCACACTGCAAGAGTTGCTATGAATGCTGTGAATGCTTTGTTTCCAGGTGGCGTCATTTCCCAAAACGGGGATATCCCTTGGCCCCCTCGCTCTCCAGATTTGACAGCCTGTGATTTTTTTCTAAGGGGTTACATCAAGAGTTTTTCAGAACGATCCACCTAAAACTATCCCTGCCCTAAAAAACGAATTCGGGACGAAATCGAAGGAATACCAGTCAATATGCTGCAAAATGTCATGAGAAACTTCCATGCCCGACTGCAGCAGTGCATAGATTCCAATGCAAGACGTATGTCAAGTGTTATATTCGAAAAATAATTTTTTCACTTATTGTACAGTAAATGGCTACCTTTTTTTCTTTATATTTATAACCATTAAATAATAAAATAAATTTTCTTAACGAATTAGTTACTTATTTGAATCTTCCCGTTTCACTGGCTAACCCTGTATATATATATATCCGAAATCCTGTTATCCTTTCAAACGTTCCATCGTTAATAATAAACTTTAAACAAAGAATACAATTGAAGGTTATATTTATATGTTAGAGTAGTGTTCATTTGGTACGGTTGCTTAATCATTATTCTAATATCCCATCATTTGTAACAAGTTTAAATTCGACTAAACTTCACATCTCTTAGCTTCAATCAAATAATTTGAAATTAAATCAGTTCAGCCAACAATATTTTTCAATAGTTGGATGAATATAATTTTCTCCTTCAATATTAACGTCTGATACATCACTAGAATAAATATTTTAGGCAAATTATGTTTTTGATTTACCCAAAATAAATATTTTTAAAATGTTTTGAATTAAAGATTGCTTATTGAGCTAAATACAAAAACTTATGCAATATCTAATACTATTATTTGACATTTATTAGTTCAAGTACTTCAACTGATATTATTGACCGCCAAATCAAAAGGCAGAATTTCTGATCGTGAAGAAACAAATAAAAGCTATCCAAGAAAATTTCAAATTTTAATCAATTATAATCTAATTAAAACACAAAAAAATTATTACGAGTGGTTTTAAAGCGTCGTTAAAAAAGGTTGTCATTACTATAAAACTAGAAAGTTATGTCAGAGAAAATTAGTAAAGTAATCTTTAATAAAATATAAATATTTAAGCATATTAATCTTAAATTGAATTAATCTTTAAATTTAGCATAACACTTTTATAGACTATTAATTTAATACTTTAATGAGACTTGATATAAAAAAGAACGCAACAAATTTAAGTAAAACATTCTTTTTATGATAAAATCATAAATATATACTGTGAATATAAAACCGTTTGTAATCAAGTGCAAAATGCAGACGAAGTTCAAATATAAACCAACATCAGGCGAACAATGGATTGAGTAAAGTACGGAAATGCCAACTGCAAACCATCCTGGAGTTTTCACACTGGTTATTTTCATAACAATTAAGTTCGTTGCTCTCTATGTATTGAAATCATCTATATTAGTGTTTTGGGTTGCAGAGTTTAATATGTTGATAAATTATTTATTTAATAATAGATAAGTTGCTAATATATTTAAATTATTATAAAAACTTATAATATAATTTTTAATATTAAACGAAATTATAAAAACTTTTATACTAACATGCTTTAATATACATTTTAACAATCTGTAAAACATAATACGCTTTTACTTGATTTGAAAAAGCCATTTGAAAAATGATTTAGCGTTAGTCAACTAAGCAACCACGAAAAATGTATACGAAAATATACTTATAAACATGTCCTTTTCATTGATTTAAAAATTAACTGTTTCAATTCTGCTAACGAAAGTATCAACATTTTAGTTTTTCAACGTCTTAATATAACAAATTGTTTATGCTGTTTTAACGATTTTGTAATTTTTGTCTGCAAATAAATTGGCCTTAATATTGCACCATTCTTTTTCAATAACACTATATTATATTACATATGTGTAGTAAAATCATAAAATATTTCACTTTTGAGTTGATTCTATTTCATTAAAACTTTATAACAAATAGTCTTATTTATGAAAGGTTTTTGAAGACGATTGAATACGATTTTTAATAAATAAGTATTCATTCCCATCCATCATGGTAAGCAGCAAGCCAGAAGAAGCAAAATTAGTCTTAATCATGACATAGAGGAGTAAACTAAAAGATTGTTCATTATTTAACAATTATGAGTTGATATCGTCTTTCTTCACGGCCACACATGCATATGACACATCAATCAGAAGTTTTCATTGTACAGCGTAGAAGTAATTCTGTGATGTCCGGCTAACTGGTGTCGCAGTGAAGGTGTTAACAACTATGTATTATGCAGCTAGACGTGATGATGGGAACATGGATGAATTCTTCGTTATAGCATGGAATTTGAGTACAATTATATTATAGTTATACACATTAAAATTAAATTATATTGGAATTAATATTATATTATTTAACTTTCTGTTCTTATGTTATCAACGTGTTTCTCTTGCCAATGGCGTGATGACAGGCAAAAATATAAACGCTTTGATATAACATGGACTTTGTAATCAAATATGTTACTATTGCATCAGTTGCCTCTCCGTTATTATTGGTTTTTTCCGACATGCCTATCAAATTGCTTATAGTTTTGTTTTATTATATATTTTGTGTTTCAATTGGTATTTTTATTTAACGAGTATACTGCTATGAAGAGGCTTACTTGATTTTCTTTAAAGAGTTAACCGAACATAACAATGTGCTTTGTAGCCTATAGTGTTCACCGCTTAGTTAGTTTCGTTTGGAATGTGAAATATATCTAAACTATTAAACGTTGGAAAGCATTGTTTGCTCTGAATTATCTTACAAGAATTTAATAAATCTACTGAAACTATACGATGTGAGATTACTAAAGCACATCATTGAAGTTAAGTAAAGCTGTAATTATTAAAGTATTGTTAAGAAGAGAGAATAAATATAGTATTCAAAACCTATTTATTTTACTTTCATCAAGCACTGGAAATGAAGTGATATCGGTGTTTTTGTGGCTATTGAAAGAGTCAAAACTTATTTTATTATTTTATTGTATAAATCAATATCTATAAAATATAATCGCTCAGGTACTTTTTGAATGGGCCAAATATTAGTTTATTTTTATTATTATATTGTTTATTATTATTAGTATTATTTATAGAACAAAGTGATAATCCTGATGAAATTCGGCGATATTGAAAAGTATAAGGGAATTTAAGCAGGTAACACGAAAAGTTTCCAATCTTGCAATAAACATTCATTTACGAAAACGTATCCGAAAATATTGTTTCATTTTTAAGAACACTGAATAATAGTCAGTGATTTATTAATATTGGCAAGTAGGTTTATAAAAATGTTTTAATTACATATAATAAAAGTTTATACTTTTAAGTAGTAGCACAAGTTTTTCATGGTTAATTCAACAATATAAATTATATTATTTCGCTCTAATATACATTTAGGTTAAAATTGATAAAACCTAAGATTAATCAGTTGACTGGCATCGAAGTTTAAAAGTGATTACCAGGAGAGATATCATCTGCAACAAAACAACAAATGTCACAAAAGCGATTGTACGTCACACACGAGTACAGTAACTGTCACAATGTCACACACTGGCAGTCACATGACGTCTGTACAATGTCACTTGATCTCATCTCTACAGTCCTTCTGGGAGTTGATATTGTTACTGGTTTTGTGCAAGCCGCTCTACTTGACATTTTCTACAGTCAAGTGAAATAGTTAGTAGTAAAGTCATTAACGAAGCTGTCAATCATGTTTTCTTCATAATTGGTAATACAAAGTACTCGTACTTTAGAATTACTACGGTTGTAAAGTGTGATATTTCTTACAGATATCAGGTTTGAGTTATTGCTGTAACCAACTGGTCAAAGTACTTGTCCCAACAAAATTACTTAGTTTATCAGGAGATTGAATTTACATACTTGTAAATTGATTACTATTAAAGCAGTAACAGAGATGCATTGACGTTAAAGGTTTTATCTATATCATTATATAAAAATATATGATATCTCTGTAGTCATATTATCTTCATGATTTTAATCGAGAATCGTAAATGGTGTTATAGAAGTTACAGCATCGAACTGTTTTAACCATTACACACAAAAAAGTTTAACAAACAAAAAAACATTTTATCCTTCGCCGACATTTTACCGCTTGAGGACTCGGTGAGCAATCGTAAATAGGTGAGTTATAACTATGGAATGTGGTTTAATATTCATCAGATGATACGAAAATGTATTATAAAATAACAATTTACGCATAACTATAGAACGATCGTATAATTTTATAAACTTAGGCTACTTAAAAATTGATTAAACCACGGATTTAAGATGAGGAATTATTTACACCATACTATACTAAAGACACTGTTTAGAGATTTACATTTATGTTTAAATATATACGTTTAGCAAATTATTGAATTCAATTTCCGCATTAGTTCTTGTGTAAAATAATGCTTGCTCTTTATATTAAAAAACCAATAAATGTTTCCACGAATTTCACGTGAGCTGTTACATTGTCAATATAACTACCGATATATGGAATTGTAATACGAAAAGTCCAATTTAATATTCTACTCAGAACGGAAAGTTATAATGGAACGTGTATAGTGTATAAATGAAGGGGAACTATCCCTATCCAGTACATCAACAGAGTTGGATTGCTTTAGTGTTGGATTCTCTTCTTGTTGCATTCTTTATCTATGTTTATTCCTATTGGAATTGAATCTGTAGTATACTGATGTTGTCAGGTTTTAGCTTGTCAGGTTTTAAAGAACTATTCATCCTTAAGTTTTAGTGTTATGTATCTGCTTTATATTTATGAAGCTGATAAAAAAATAATATCAATAAAAAATCTAATAGGTTGAATTAATTAGATTTAATATCCAATTTTATAATTATTACACCATGGGGAAAATGTATTTTTAGTCCAGTAACTCAACAAGGATGCGTAAAGCGATTGCAATGTACAAATAGGCTAGCTTTATTAATGAGTGGTGCCTGCTTCTATATAGAAGGAAATGTTTACAACATTAAAAAAGTTTTAAGTATTATAAAAACACAATTTATTATTAGGTTTCTATAATTAAATTAAATTTGCACTATTATAACACAGTTGTATAAATGAAATTAAATAGTTTAATGAAATAGCCTTCTCAGTTTCATTTATTGTTATAACCGATTCTCAAAATGAATATATGGGTTGTAATATACTCTGTACTAACCACTCAGTACAGATCGGAAAGGAAAGTGTTAACTAAGAACTTGCCTTATCTATATCCTTATATAAAAAACATAAACGAAATTTTCCTACCTAAATTAGTTCATACATTAAGTGAAGTATTAAAACAAAATAATAAAAAATTCAACGGAAAATTATCTGTTTTTGATCATGAGCGTTTCTTAAAACAAACCACAAAATATTGAAACTGCTACTTTACTAATGCACCACAACTGTCCAAATTTGTATGATGTTTGTTGTATTTATTAATAATTACAACTAAAGCAACTACATTTTAATCATAATTAGTTGTATATATTTGTCGTAATATGCCTGTTACTACATTCTCAACTCATAACTTTATAAAAGATATCAAATTTCCATAATTTAATCCTAACCATTGCAATTGGTAATTAATTAAGTAACTACAAAATATGGAACACTAACGTTGTTAGTTTAATTATATTGGTCTGTCTTTATTATATTCCGACTTAGCTTTGTTACAGTATGATACAATGTGATGTTATTGTCACGACATATTGTAATTATTTAAATATTAGTACAATATATGTCTACGATGTTTTTTAGAATTCGGTTTCTAATCAATATTTTCTCATTCTTGTCCAATTATAGTTTGGCATTCCCTGTGGTAAGCTAATGCTTAAAACTCCATAATAATATAAAGAACTAGGAAAATTCAGCTGCACTCGAAATTGTTTGTATTTCGATAAGTACTGTATTATACATTTTCTCTCGATTTAACAATATCTTCTGTTTCTGATTAAAGTGATTTATTTCTTTTATTTTAATTCATCAAATTAGTATTTATCACGATATTTGAGATCATCTACGTATTATAACGTACAATCTACTTCTTGCATTAAACGTCATTTTTATTCTTTGAAGTGGGAAAATAGTTACTTAAACTTACGATGTGACAAGAATTATAGCTTAAAAATGACACATTTGTTGAATTATTCTTAGAATGATGAAACTTTAATGTACAGTATAACAATTAAATGCAAAACTGGACAGCATAAATATATTTATTTATTTGTAACATTAAAGTGGTCAGTATTTTATTTAATCGTATATCGTTACTACCTAATTAAGCTGAAAGCATTGCACAAAAGTACGTGTCAAATATAGAGAAGCTTAAAGGTTAATATGTGAAATGTCCAAATTTAAACGAAAATATCTCAAATATAAAGTAACATGGTTAAATTATTGACATTTGTTAGTTTTAAAATCCGCATTTATAGCACAAATATTTTGTTCGTTTAGGAATTCATTTAATATTGAACACAAGATGCTCTAAATTAAAAAATAGTTTACGTATAAATTGACTTCAAAACAAATAAACTGTTGGCGTAAAACATGGCTGGTTATGACGTCATATTTCAGTTATACCACGAGGGATGTTGTACAAATTCTCTGACAGGTGACGTGTTCTGTTCACTTTGACAGTTTAAAATACATCCTGCAGTTGGAAAACACTTTAATCAAAGTGCTGTCTATGTATTTGTATGACTTTATCGTGGTATACCATTTTAGACATTTAATCTACCGTCATCATATTCTTTGAATACCTAGAGTGACTTTCAATATTTTGTTTTAAATTTATCACTATAATAATGAGTTTCTTGTTTTCAATATAAGGCTGTCTGGTAAATGAGACTCTTTCTGTATAAAATTATGTATACAATATCGAAAATAAATAATTTTGTAATACCCAATAACAATAAAAAATAGTATTTTAACAAGAATAAAATGTAGTTGATAATTAAGAAAGAATGTTTAATGGAATGAAGTGGACGATTGAGGTATTGCGCCATTTGTAAGGTTACAAGAGAGTAAACAATTGACACCCTTCCTGCTATAATGTTTACTGTATTACTTGTCACAGTCTGTAAGTCACGTAGACAAGTCTCTCTCTATTTACACGGTCTATACTTGTGCAGTCAGTCACTAAATCGTAAGCTTTACAAGAGAGTAAACAATTGACACACTTCCTGCTATAATGTTTACTGTATTACTTGTCACAGTCTGTAAGTCACGTAGACAAGTCTCTCTCTGTACCCACAGTCTATACTTGTGCAGTCAATATAACTAATTGTAAGGTTACAAGAGAGTAAACAATTGACACCCTTCCTGCTATAATGTTTACTGTATTACTTGTCACAGTCTGTAAGTCACGTAGACAAGTCTCTCTCTGTACCCACAGTCTATACTTGTGCAGTCAATATAACTAATTGTAAGGTTACAAGAGAGTAAACAATTGACACCCTTCCTGCTAAAATGTTTACTGTATTACTTGTCACAGTCTGTAAGTCATGTAGACAAGTCTCTCTCTGTACCCACAGTCTATACTTGTGCAGTCAATATAACTAATTGTAAGGTTACAAGAGAGTAAACAATTGACACCCTTCCTGCTATAATGTTTACTGTATTACTTGTCACAGTCTGTAAGTCACGTAGACAAGTCTCTCTCTGTACCCACAGTCTATACTTGTGCAGTCAATATAACTAATTGTAAGGTTACAAGAGAGTAAACAATTGACACTCTTCCTGCTATAGTGTTTACTGTATTACTTGTCACAGTCTGTAAGTCACGTAGACAAGTCTCTCTCTGTACCCAAGGTTTATACTTGTGCAGTCAATAAGTAATTGAAGATTGACAACAATTTTACTATCGGTAGATTATTAATAGTTGTGACAGTTCGAATCGAAGTAGGATTGGTTAACAAGTAGATAAATAAATTGTCATAAGGTGGAACAGATGTACGTTAAATAACTTAATTTTAGTATATTCGGCATGACCCATTGTTACTTGATATCATCGTACATGATTGTGACGTTGAGAAGAAATTTATATAGCGATTTTATAATCAGCTATCGGTAATATAATATTATATCGTTATAATATTATATTAATAATAAAAATAATATTATATATTAAATATATTATATCGTTTTATATTTTATAATTTATATTTTTATCTTTGTAGGATAAGTGACATCTATAATCTGATATACTTCCTAGCTCCCATACCATTTTGTAATTAATCGAAAAAGTAGGTACTTATTAAATTATTTTGTGTTAGAATATTTCTTATATTTTATATTTGGCATAGATCAATATGACGTGACATAATTATTATTGACGCCATTTGTATTGAAATTACTGTTATATTGTTCGAAACCACTGACTTGCATGCACGTCACAAGCATAGTCGTATATTTACGGTCTATTTTCAAATCTCGTTCCAGTGGTAAAACAGATCGAATTTAAATAATCATTGCATCAACCAAATCTCATAATTATCTGATATTTAATGGGGTTTTCCGAATTTGTTTGACCAATAAATAGTTTTTTAATCGAGCGAAAGGAAATATGTAGTAAAAGATTGCACAAATCCATTATCACTAAAATGTGGTTATTTCCTAATTACACTTCTCTATTTACACATAATAGTGTTTTAATTTAAAACTAACGTTGCAGCTCTTCTTTGTCATATGTGAGCATATGTTTATTTAATTACTTATAGTTTTGAAAGTAAAGTAAATTATCATTTAATGATTTCCTTCAGAGAGGTATTGTCTTCTTGGACTCGCATTATATGTAGAACAGTGTACTGTTCCTACATATTTTATCTGTCTCCTTAACTCAACTCTGGCAAAAACAATACTATTAAATTTTTGGTTCTTTCGTTCTTTTTTTAAATTTTTGTTCCAATAATATAATTTAAAAAAAATATTTATAGCAATACGTGGTCTTTGGCTGATCATTTTCAGTCATAAAGTAAAACAATAATTAAGTGGAATGTTAATGTTCAAAATCATTGCAAATATTTTATTTCAATGCACTTCCTCGTTGTGGTACTCACAATGGCTCATCGGAAACTTAAGACCATATTTTTATGGAAATTTTGCAACTGCATTAGATTGCTGTTCATCATAAACATATAACCTTAATTGCTATACAACATAACATATAAGTTAATTAACTATGACTTATATGTTATGATACTCACAGACTATGAGTCTGTGAGTATCATAAATACGGTTTTCAAAAAACTAAATTAAACCTGAATAGATTTAGCAATGTGAATATATCATGCTAACAGCTGTAGTTCAATAACAGGAATTGTAAATTTTGACAGTTGATAAATTGACATCAATTTTTCAGTACAGTGATACAATGAGGATAAGTTCCTTTCGATGTGGTACCCAAACTAAAACCAATAACCGAGGAAGTAGGCAAGAACATAGCCCCGGTCACGATATGGGGGTTAGCCGGGCCAGGTATTATCAGTTTCGGCTTTGACTGAAGATTACTCTTCGCAATTAGGCCAACAAGATGAGTATTTCAGGACTGCAATTATGCAAGCAATCTTTTATTAGCGGTTTTAACTGGAGAAGTTACACAATAGTTTTCACACCGATCAAATACTTACGTCTCAAACCTAACCTTTTCTATGAAAATATAATTACTAACAAATATATTGGAAGTTTAAAAAAACAAAAATATATACTTTATAGACGACCTTTTTAAGAGCTTGTTATTAACAGTATTACCGCTTGTCAGAATATTTGAGATAGTACATTTATTACGTGTCAGTTCGGTGTACTACGATTAATGGTATTATTTTCTACAGAAATTCTCAATAAAAACTGTCAACCTCTCCATACCTGTTGTTTTTATTTTATAACAAAAAAGGCAAAAATCAAATTTTTAAATAATGGTTGGTTAGTTTTTTATGCTCAATAATAGTTACCTTAGCCTTTACAGAATTAAATAAATATACAAAGATATTCCTCTTTATTTTGTATTGTTTTACTGGTTAACTAATTGATTACTCTGACTGAACTATAACCGCGTAATGTAATTTGCGTTTATCGATCTAGGGTCATTTTGAAATAATGATGATCCAGGAATAGAGGAAGGTTTCAATATTTACCCTAGTCTCGAACGTTGACATTAATATTTCCCTTGGAACATAAGTGTCGGTTGCCATAGAGACGTTTGTTTACATGTGTACGTCAATGGTGACGTGGTATAAGTGTGTACGCAGCTGGTAGTGGGAGAGTGATTGGGCAAAGCTTGAACTAAAGAATATTTCTGTATTTCTCCCAACAATCTTTGTGTGGTATGTACTGTCTAAAAATGTCAATATAGTACATGTCAAAAATCAATTTGTAACATTTATCTATCCTTATTTGCTTAAAGGAATTTAGTTCTGGATTTTAAGACCGATTCGTTGTAGAAAAAATATATATACAGTGTTCCAATCTAGGCAAATTACTTGTGAATATTCAGTCTGATGAAAATAAAGAGACAGACATTCAAAAAAGTTCTACTTGACCTAGAGTAACTACGATACTTACAGAATTATAAAATTACGATCGGATCGAAGGGAAAATAGGATAATACCGAAATCTAGTTCAAATAGAGGCCAGTGAAAATAATGGAATAGGCAAAGAAACCTCCCAAGATGACGCTTCTAACATGAATTGCATGCAGACAAGGTCGCAGGAGTAGTCTAGTCACTAGTACCGTTAATTCTGTTTTTGTTCTTACTGTTTCATCGTAAGGGTAATAAAGCCACGGTGAGTTGCCTTGCTTTCGCTGTAATCTTCCTCAATGTGGCAACAGAGTGGTGCTAGCTGATCCTACTAGCCATACTGGTTGTGTGATACCCTTTGTGTTCCGGGATAGACGATAATATGCCACTATAATGAACTGGACTATGACTTTGAAGACTAGATTATAAAGTAGCTTTGGGTGAAATTTGACATTCTCCTTAAAGTAAGTTATAGCTCGAAAGATTATGGGTGCGTGGATCACTACGTATTTCAATAGGACGTGTCGATTACTGATATCTGTCATGCACTGATTCTATAAGGATGCTGGTTATGGGTAGAAAAACATTTGTTAAGAATGTCAGAAACACAAGATAAAATGAAATTTACGTTTACCATATTATAATATGGTATATACATTTGCAACTTAACCACAAAAATATCTAATCAACTAATTACTTTATTAATCAAGGTTTATGCGTAAATTAAACTTAGTCATAGACTTTTCCTTATGAGGTTTTGGATAGCTAGTAACTATAGTTGTGGTATTAATCAAATAATTCTTTGGACCCCATTAGATTTTAATAAATGGAGCAGTATGCGGATATAGAAGCATTGTAATTATATAAATATATAAATGGTACTACTTTTTTATTCACTATTTATTCAAATAGTAATCATGTAGCATAATATATTCATGTTCGAGAGGTCCCATCTACCTTCTACCTTTACAATAAACAGTCACAAAGATGTAAATATGTTAGAGATATATAAAATTGGCAAAACATGATTTTAATTAAACAAAAATAAACATTCTTTTACTTTTTAGGATAGATTTTTGAATAAATAATCAAAATATTAATATAAAAATAATTCAGAATAAAGTCAGCACATTCATTGAATTATTATTTATGTCACAACGATATATAAGAACTGCATATCAAAGTACATTTATAGCATTTCATACTAAAACACACTATATTTCAATAGGATAATATTAAAAAAATGTTATAGTAATAATAATGTAAATATAAAATTGTTTGTTTTAATATTATGATATTATTTCAACAAAACTGTCGATTGTATAATATGTGTTTGTATTTAATTTGTTCCATGAATAACATACATAGTCCGTTCTGTTCTTAATTTTCAACATCAACATTTTCCGTCAATGTAATTTATTCACCCAGGGATCTATATTATGACTCCAAGCGTTAGAATATCAATTTGACTGAATACCTCTCCGTGTGCGAGCGAGTATATCATGTGTATCTACATCTCCCTCAAACAGATGTGTTGCTTGTTCCACATTAGCTATCCTATTTTACATGAGGGTATGTGTATGAGCATAGGATATTTTATCGACAGGGATATCTACTACAAACTTTTATTGACCTTTTACAAATTTTACAATATTTACGTGGCTTGTAAATTGGAATTTATTATGAATCTAGAGTAATATCTCTTGTACATAGGAGTACGCCACATCACGTGTTACAGGCTGTGCTGAGGTTGCATGCAAAGTTTATAGTCTTTAGTTTCATCTGACGTTATCATAAGTTAAAACATGTATTCAAATTAATAACAAATTTATTTATTCTGTAAGTTTATCGTTGAGTTGCACCACTATCAAACTCGTCGATGCATTAAGGACTGAAGCTTCGTGCAAGGCTATGCACGAACACCAGTACGTTTTTGATATACCATGTGTACAGAGAGACATGTAGTCAGACATACAGTCAGGCAGGCATGCTGACAGAAATGAATGTTTTCCAATGGTTCCATAATTCTTTGATCCTTACTCCATTAAGATAGTGGTAATATTGTGCAAACAAATACTGGTATATGGTTAAATTCTATTAAAGGCAATTAATTGTGATCTGCTAATTGTCATATTAAAAATCTCAATTACTTAATGTCTCACCTAGCAAATAAATAGACATAGACTTAACGTGTATTTAAAATTTATAAATAAAGATTTTATATATAATATGGAAAACTGTTTTAGCTATCGAACATTTTGTTAGTATGTATTATAGATAAATTCATAGATAGATTTAGATAGATATAGATTTATTATTGCTTTATAATAAAGCAATAAATATTACAACCATTATAAAGACATAAAATAATTTAAAAGTTTAATAATAATCAGTAAAGAAGTTTCTAAATACTGCCTATTTTTCTCATCCGGGTAATTATGGACCTGAACTAACTAGGTAAACCATTATTCTGGATCATTGTAGTGAATATAATGGCAGGATAAGTCATTACAACAGCAGTAATTAGGACATTAATTAGCTCAACTCACAGCTTTGGATGGGCGATTGTTAGAGTATAGTCACGTACATCAGTCCTTGTATGATTGTGATATGATTGCAGACTGTTATCCTGAATCACTGTAATGAATATAATGGCAGGATAAGTCATTACAACAGCAGTAATTAAAAAAATCATAAGCTCAACTCTGACAACTTGGATGGCTGATTGTTAGTGTACAGTCACGTACATTAGTTCTGGTATGATTATGACAACGGCATTTCTGATTGCGATGTTATACTCGGATTCCGTTGTAAGAAATACGTAATGAATAAATAGTTATAGCGAGTTGTTATAATAAATAACAACTAATTTAGTGTTTAATTATGTAACATTTGTGTTAAATTTGATCTCAATCACAAAGAATAGTCGAACTGTCATAACAGTTTATAAATATGTGCGTTATGAACGAATTTGCGTTAGTCGGTTCTGCTAGTTTTAACCCCATCTAGATTAACTTCATAATATTTATTGTTGCGTTAGCTAAAATTAATTATGTTTAATGTCATCTGAGGGTCATAATCTAACAATCCTAAAGTATTGTTAAGATGTATAAGGGTAAATTTTATCGTAAAATATATTTAAAATAAACCTAAGAATAAGAGGGAAGTGGCGTTATAAATCTAACCAGAACAGAATATAATTTAACCCCATAATTTGTCCCATAATTTTGCCTCTTATTTTTATGGATGGTTCATTAATCATACTTACCATCCTAAGTTGTATGTGAATAAAATACAATGGGTTTGTCGTATAGGCTCGTACTCAGACCGGGGTTTCCAGGCAATATCACAGGGCCCGGGTCCTGTCGCACATCTATTTAAAGGGACCGTGTCTGCCGACGCACGGCGGGCGGCGCCGCGGCGGTTGGTCATGACGGGCCCTAATATCTTTCCCGGGGCCCGCCAAAGCTGATACCACACCAGGGTAGCGTAAAACCTTCACTGTGGTTGAATGTTAGATATCAAATTATATTCTCGAGATGGCACGAGGAGTGAGGCACAATATTATGCCATATTCATAAGTATACCACACATTGCAATATCATTAAAAAAGAACGTACTAGTAAATAAATGGAGTTAAATACATGGTTGTTACTCTTAGTCAGTTCAAGTAGCTTAAGAAGTTAAATGTATTTCAGGAGCACTATAATAGAAAATACGACACAATGCCTTAAACTGAACACATTAGGAAAATTTAGTATTTACCAAACAAAATTCATTAGTTGTAATAAAAATGACTGAATATCTAACCACAAATATATTAACAAAAATAAGACTTATACTTCTACCATTGTTGTTTGTTTGTTATTGCATATTTCTAAAACGCCATGATAGTTACTTCTGAATAGATTATTAAGGACCTCGTTATTTTAAATTATTCACTTTCTTATAACCTCATATTTAAAAAAGAGGCTTCACAAGAAAACACTCTTAGCTTGAATTCTTGGAATTCTCCTCATTAAATTTAGTTGGAGCCAATCAGTCTTTTTTGAAGTATTCCTTTTACTTGTTGACCTTAAATAGTGGGTTTAATACCTTTGTTTTGCCTCCAAAGTGTATATATATATATATATATATATATATATATATATATATATATATATATATATATATGATAAAGCATGAATTAAATCTATAATTATTAATAGTATACAACTTTATGGTTATGCCGCGAATTGGCATTTAAAGCGAATATATAAACTTCAAAACAAGAGTCGACAACTGATGTTTACACACAATTCAGATGATAGAGATAGGAGCAATGTAGGAAGACTTTTTTTAAGTATATTATATACGTAACCTATTTTATTAATGACAAGTAAACAATAAAAACTTGCAGAAATACTGCATGTGTATCTTTAAAAAACGTAAAAAGACTAGTTTTTCCTTAAATAATAGTGATTTTGGAGAAATTGGTAGAATTTCTTGTATCAGTAATTCCACACAATAACTTGCCCAACCAGATTTCTAACGAAAGTCATTTTATGAATTAAACATATCCATATATACGTATATATATATATATATATATATGTATATATATATATACAATATATATAATATCTAATATATATATATATATATATATATATATATATATATATATATATATATATAGAGTTAGTGCTCAGATAACAATAATATGCCAACCTTTTCCTGAAGGTTTATGGACCTTGTTGTTATTTTCTTATATTATAATATTATTTTGTGACCTTCAAATATGTTATTCCTGTACTTGTTGTATTCCATGTTTATCTATGTTGATTAATTAATTTCCTTATTTTATTGTTCTGTTTGTTACATATTATTTATGTCTAATTTTAAAAATTGTACAAAATATCAAACTTACAGTTGAAAATGTTTTACTTGTGTCTAAGATACACGTCTCTTTTATTTACTGTTATGTATACAGTTTATTGAAATATCCTTATTTATTTACTAGTTTGATTTAGCGTAATTCCTTCTCGATATTTTTGTTAGCTAAAGGTTCAAAATGTTACTGGTTTGGTTTGAAACGCCTTGAACAATTTATTTCCGGTTAGTTTTCTTTGCAAGTCACAGAGTAAGTAATTAACCTGAAATTTACATAAAACTGAAGATTGCAATCATCTTGCTGGTGTTTTGCTCATTAACATTAATATTTTACATTATAATTATTGGTAACAAAGTAAGATATGAGTATTTATACTATGGTCAGAAATATAATAATAATGCATATTTTATTAGTATTAGAATTAATTTCCATTCACAATATTTGGATTAATTTAGAATTTCTTCAATTATTCAAGATAATAAACTTAAAAAGGATAAGCTGTAAACAACATCAACATTGTAGTATTTCTGGAACACTATATCTACTAAAAAAAAAAATTGATAATATTCAAGTATTGGAGTTAATATTAAGGATAAACCTATGGATATGGTTATTGTTTATGTATACACAACTAATATACACAATTTGCTACAAACTATCAAATTGAGAGATATTGGGTTTAACACTAGTTAAAAGGAGCTACAACACCAGCATGTTATTAAATTCGAGTATTCGAAAAATTTATAAAATAAGAATCATCACATTCGATATACTCAAATTTTAGTACATAACTAAATAACAACGAGTGTAATAGACTCATAATTGATTGAGATCGTCTCAACTCACCTTTATCCATCTTCGTGTGGAAGACGTAACTGTAAGGTTTTGCCCATTGATAGAGCATGAAATTTAATGTTTCGTAAAAAAATGTTTTAAACTGTACATAATGTTTGTTTGCCTCTTCCCACAACCTAACAACTTTATCGACTATTATATGCATGGTTAGGAATGGGTAGTTACTGATCATAATAATGATTCATTTAGTTTACCGATTCCTTTGATTACTCGCCCTGGTCATTTATCAGCCTGATATATTTATTAATTTCTTTAGTTCTTCAGGTTTAAACTAAAACTTAACTAATACAACTTTTAAATAAGTGGTGGGTTTATGAAAATAATGCTTATAGCAACGGAATACTAAATATTTTTAATTCACTCCTAAATCTCAAGTTTTCGACCAGTCCTTGCCGGTGTGCTAAAGGGATCAGTCCTTAGACCTACACACTTGTAGTACACCAATGACATCCCACTATTCGTCAGAATGGACCTCCACTCTACGCTGACAACGGGTTATTCTAAACTGCTGTTGGGGCCATCATTCCTCCAATCCTCACTTACGCTGCACTTGCCTAGCACCCTACATCTGCCACGGCGAGAAAAAGCTTAGAAGCCTTTAAAAACTCCAAACTCCGTTTCCAGGCTGGATCAAGATGGTAACTCAAAAACACAATGGTAACATTGATTGTCAACTACGTGAAAGACCAATCTCGTTGGCTCTTCTAAACGGCTGAACAGTCTGAGTGGGACCTCATCGAAGAGTGGATTCCAGGGAGGGTGCTCCATCCCAGAAACTGCAGAGACATAAGGCAGTGTTGGACGACCCACCCTAGGAAATATCACTGCCCGAACACTACTGAATCAACCCTTAATCCCACCCGATTGTAGTCTCTATTGAACTCCTCTCTCTATAAGCAAATGTTGAAGAATTTGGTCTTCCTCATCTGTCCTACTGCAAAAAAGCTCACATGTGATACCTGATATATACCAGTTGTGATATGCTGTAGGAAAACGATTTTCCAGTCAAAATGGTTGTTAATAGAATATTTAATTAAAACATTGGAATGTAGATAAGTTTCTAAGAGTTATATTCTTGTATTTAGGAATATTAACTTTATAAAATTGATAGATTGAGGTCTTGGTAGTGCATGATATGTAATATAGCTAGTGAAAGTTAGTTTATGAGACAGGTTTTGGGCTAGAATGAATAGGAATTCTTGTGTCGCATTATGTTTCCAAACATATCCTAGATTATACAAGTACCTGCCCACCATTTGCCAATAATTGACGGATTTACTTTGGCATTACAATCTCATAGAATTGAGGAGACTCTATAGGATCTAAATCGCTATATTTGAGATAAAAATGAAGAGCGAAAGCAGACGTAAGTTATAAATGGTTAATATTCTCAAGATAAGGTAGATACTGATAAGATTGACGTCTGAACTGTGAAAGACGTCTTAATGTGCACACTTAATAGTATTATAGTTATTGTACAGAAGTTTTAAACTCACTCGCGCGTTATCTCTGACTTTCCTTAGAATTCTTATTTTGTCTAGTATTTATAAATCGAATTGTTAATTTGTACTCTGCAAAATGTGCTTATAACAAGATCCTATTATGGCCATATGATCATGCTTAAGAGTTTGTACATATTTTGTAAATACAGCTACAAAGGGAGTTATACTTTTATCGATTACTTTCTTCCTTTACTCACATTTTGGTTCACTGTACCTCGAATAAGTCTAGAAAATTGTAACTAAACGCATGTATTTATTCGAGCACTACAGTTAAGAATACAACTGAGGTTAAAAATAAATTTTGAAAGAAATTTAAAAGAAGTCAGTAGTTTAGAACGAAATAAAGTTACCAGAACTGGAAGTGAAGAGAAGAAGCTTTAATTTCGGCTTGATAACTCTTAATTCACTCCCTCCTCGAGAACCTCCACAATCATCGCTTCATTATTTTCTTTTTATAAATGTTCACCTCTCATTTACTTTAGTCTTGCTTTCAACCGTTAACAGTGTTGACCTATGTCTGTCAGTACATTTACTCTCAAGGCTTCAATTTAAGTTGCTTTTATGTTGAAAACCCTTGCTGTTTAGTTTTATCTTTAGTGAATTAGTCCATGTTAGGTCAGTAAGAAAATTATTGCTAATCATATTTATACTTTAAATTGAATTAAAATTGGTGTAATTGTAGCTCTACAAATGGTTTCTCCTGTTATGATTTTATGAGAATGAGTCAGCATATGTTGATCCTGATGTCTGTTTAGTGACACACATTACCCTGCTCTAAAAGGATTTTCTATTATTAGTCAATTACCGTGGAATAATATTATTTTATGGTAACTAAATGTATCATATTGTTTAAAACTTGTATAGATACAAGTCACCAATGACTAATCTATTTATATGTTACGCTAAGGTTTATTCGCGTAATTATTTTAACTATCCTAAAAACAGTCGGAAAACCGATTTTGTTGATCCGATTATTCTGAAAAATATGAAAATGTATACATTTCATTGTTACGCATAAAAAATTTAAAGTAAAAAAACTCATATTGAAATTCAAGTAATATAAATGGAATAAACATTTATTTTATAAAAAATATTCCTAAAACTATCAAAAATACAATTGAAATATTTGTTTCGTAGAAATATATACCTTCTTGGTGAATATAAACGTTTTGTATAAAGTCTATAAAGTAAATAAAACACGTCTACTCAAGCCAACAATGAAATTAGTCAAGTACGTTGATTTGAAACTGGCCTCTGTATATTCATAGAACACAAAAGCAACTTATTTGCAGGGATTCGCAGGGAAAATTTATGAAACTAACAACATTATGTCTTATGAATGTAGCAACACAAGAACTTAGAGTACTTATAGATGATTATTTTTAATGTTCACACCCAGTCTTTTCCCTGACATGCAAAGATGTTGGACGTACCGAACATTATACAGTTCAAAATGATGGTTCATATGACCCACCCAAATAGCACGCCCTCACTATTTGAAAAACACCTTCAAATCCAAGATGGTAAATTTCAAGTTGGCCATCGAAGTCGCTATAGTTCCTATAAGCAGAGCTCCTCCATGCAGACATCTGCAGTCTACAGGAATGTTTCGAATTAAATTTAATGAAACCGTTTAAATTGTTTTAATTGAATTCTTAAGTATTAATATGCAGAAAGTTAAGTTAAGTTTTTTTATTCACACAATCGAAGTGAATCCTTGCACTTGTGGGATTATCAGTTAATCCAAATAACACTATACATCCATGTCTACAGCAGTTGCAGCTCTTTATATATCAGTCTTTATTATCTCGTAATTGGTACACTTATAAGTTTCTCAAAATCAAAAAAATCACCAGATTTCATGTGAATACATATATAATTATATTTATGATATTGGTATTTTATATTTACATTTTAATATCACAAATTTAAGAAAATTTATTTGTTCCCATGAAAACTATCATAATATGTACAAATAGTACAATTATGATGCCGTTAAAGTGAAATTACATTGAATAAGTATGGGGAGTGTATTAATAATATAATAATAACAATAATAATAATATTAACAATATATAATAATGATATATATATATATATATATATATAAATATATAATAAATATATATATATAATAAATTTTATATATATATAAAAATATAAATAAAATTATATATATATATATAATATATGTGTATACATGTACAAATAAAATAAATACACACTCATATAGTACACTTTTCTGTAGTAAAACATTTAAAGTCTAAAACACACTTATAAATTGAAAATTATATAGCTTTAATTTACAGTATTTTGCCTCACCGATATTGAATTACCAGCTGTAAAATTTTAAAATTAGAGTTTACTTTAATTCTTAAAATGCACTATGATGCTTTAATATAATTGACTTAATATATATACTGTATATATTTTACATCAATAAAACAAGAACAATACCATTCTAAAATAAACATTTTGGGTGTATAAACACTAGGCTTCTGATAATCTAATAATATTGAAATAATAATCTAATCTTTATGAAATATAATCAGGTTATGTTTAATGATAAAATACATTAAAGTCTTTAGTGGGTAAACTAGAATGAAATAGAGACAGTTAATAGCGTACAAAGGTCAAAAGCTTGAGTTCGAGTGTGAATACCTACTTGATATCAAATAATTATTCTGGTTGAAAATAACGAAGAATAACTTGTTTAAAAATGTTTTATAAGATTACTGGCCACGGTGCATAGCTTTAGATGAAAACGATGCACTTTATGCAATTATAATAGCTGGAAATTGCTTAGCAATAAGGAGCTGAGCTAAGCTATTGAATTATTACTATCTCCCGATCGACGCTGAGATGTTGATAAGATTAAGTGCATACGATTAAGTAATAGCGGTTGTAGATTACTTAGACTACAGTCTGCAAAGCTGATAGCCAATTATGTCAGAATAATCATACAAACATTGAATCCAAATAGAGCCCTCCTTCTTGGCTGTTCTATCTCTACTTTGTGAGTTGTTTTTGTATTAGGACAGTTTTATCTATTCACTGCTGAAGAATAGATAAAAAATCTTATTCAATATATTGAAGTATTTCTCTAACAAAGGTTTTGGCGTTTATAATAATAAAATAAACAGCTTAATAAAAAGTCCATACAAAATAAAAAAAGCCAAGGAAAGGCGTTTTTGCATATTTTTGGATCAATCCTTAGGGTCTCATGTGAGGATCTAGTGAGGTGGGACCACCTTATTTACTTTACAGTAAAACGCTGTCTGAGTTCCAGAGGTATAACTATAGGAGTACATGATCAGCAGAAATATAGACGATAATATAGCGATAATATAGTGTGATGTAACAGCTTATGAAAATTGGCATTGGTCGTATTTCCAGGAAATTAAAAAAACTCAAGTCACCCTTTAGTATACATAATAGTATGGATGTATTTGGTTTCAATTTCTTTTATTTATATATTCTAACTCAGATTTTATTTATATGTGAGTTTTTTAAATGTAGTTCGATAGGAATAGGAACCTTTAATTTGATATGATACTCGACCTATGGTTTTATTAAAACTTCCTCTGACTCCTTGCGAGCCGTCCTCTCGAGAGGGGGGGTAACAGTCTACATAAAACGCGTTAAAATAGTTTTTCTTGTGAATAACAACATATACAGTTTTACAGTTCTATTTATACTCATTAAAATAATTTTAATATTTTGAGTGTAGTGACACTTTAGACTATAAATCGTATTAGTAAAAACGTTTACAACAAGTTGTATTCATTCTATTCTCAAAAATTTTAAAATATATTTCTCTAACACTACTCTCTCTCTCTCTCTCCACAGTCATTTCCAGACTTGTGCGAACCCATCATAAATTCCACTACAACGTCACATCCGGGTTATTTATGTCCAGTCACGCCACCTGCCTCCCTCGTCATGACTGTCATAAAATGTAAATTCATCATGACTTTTGACATGCAGTTTGTTGTCTATAAACGTAAAATTTAGGGTTTCGGGTTCATGCATACGTAATATTTTATACAATTGGCTTGGTAATTTCAAAACTTTATTTCATACAATTTAAGTTTTAAAAATTTGTTTACAGCCCGTTGTAAACTTTATTGACAAAACGAATGTAAGATCGCAATATACCCGTAATCTTGTGAGGTTAAAATATTCGAAAGGGTCATTAGTTATATTTAACAGGTTTTGTTTGCTAAGAACTTAGTTTTCATGCGGTGTTTACGTCAAGATTGGCTTCACCAGACTAGAAAGGGTCCACATTTTTATCATTTGGAAAGTCCAACAATGTCCTCAGTCATCACGTCAAATGATTATAAAACTACTTATTATCGGGTACTTAAAGTGTATGAGCTAAGGTCGGCAAAGTACTTTGCAATCCCCGGAGCAGTTCAAGAGTCTCCAATTGAAATTTGCGACCATCCTAAGAAAAATGCGAGGATGTAAGTGAGTACTAGAATAATAGACATATAGTGATTTGAAACGGGTTACAGATTTGACTTTAATAGGCTTTGTTTCCTGTTGGCTGGCTTAAATATAAGTGCTCTTCAACCAGAGAGCAACATACTGGACTGCCAGGAACACGATAACATTATACAATATCTATGTTACTGGCCAGATCATTTTATACTTTCAATACAATATAAATGGATTTGATGGATATCAAAACCATTCCGTATCAACAAAGTTAAAACGGGATGCTTGAACATTTTTGAAATTGAATGTCCTTTTTTATTACCTATAATTAATAGTCTTTAGGTAACTGAAGGGCTTGATGATACAAGACCCACAGTACCATGTGTAATAGTGAAGACATTTTAATTATCTGTATGATATTACAATCACATTGGTTAACCACACATTGCTGAGGTAACTTAGTCTTTTTTAGTTTTTAAATCAAGCCTACACTGAAAAACAAATTCTACGTTATGTATTCTCCCTTGCATATAATTTACATGATGAAGTAGGGACAATGTAGGGAGAAGTTGAAATCTTATCGGTAGAGTACGGGTAGATCTAACAATATTTAAATTTATTTATTTCGTATCCAACAGCTGCAAAACATGTTCTTACCGACCCATGCATGTACGAAGAAGACATGCTATATTAACATCAAGAATACGCTGCCAATATTTCCTTGAAAATCCATTCTACATTCAATAAAGAAAGATAACGAAGAAGCTTGTGCAAGCAATTACGTAAATACACTTTATAACAAAGTATTTTTAGAAGAACAATTTATTCCTGCAAGCGTGTTTCTGCGCTACCGAATGAAGACCCAGTTGAACATTACAAAGGACGGATTTGAATTGTAAATAGTGAACTCTTCTCCAGTGAAAGGTACATTCACTAATTGCTGGTTGAGACAAGATAAATACGAGGGTTCTATACAATTAAAATATTATATTTGGAGAAATTTTAAAGCAATTAATTTGCTGCATAGCGAATTTAGAACGTATAAATTACAAAGTGCAATATTTGTTATTAGTTATTCAATATATTCTGTTTACCGCAAAATCCTTATTTTGTAAAGCATTTTTTTCAGTAAAGTATTTAAAATTCTTATCTCTTGATTGTATACATCACAAATAAGTTTTAAATTTTTAACATAAAATGTGTTGATTTACTTTAGCACATAGTAAATGTAAAGGATAATTATGTCTTTGTGCTGCTACTACAAAATGAAGTTGTTTTTATTGTTTAAAATGTCTATATATGTGAAATTTAAAATTTATGTCTTCACATGACAATTCTTTTAGGAAATTAATATTTTATTCATATTATACAGGTATGTATATTTTGATAAAATAAATAAACAGTACTGAACGTTTATATCTATAAAACAAAGATAAATATTTCAACGACTGACCTCAAAATAACATGAATCATATATATTTTATCCATTAAAGTTTTTTTGAAAATATAATATATTAATGATGATTCTATGGTACATTTACTAAATTTTTACGAATGTGACAGGGTATGATTTTAGACGTTACATACAGTAAGCAGAATTTGTAATGGAGCTAAACTTAACTGAAATGGATGCCATTCCCCGTTAGGTTCTGCATCCTCAATAACTTGAACAGTAGGATTTTGGACATTTACAATAGTTATACATTACAAATAAAGGATAACACTGAGTTTCGAACATTGAAATGTGCCCTCTTCTTCAGGTGTTAGAAACACAATAGGTTAATAAACTATAAAGTGCGGAATTGGTCTGAAATTCAAAGATATAAATGGTACCTGGTAAACGAACAACATGAAGTTCCAGACTAGAGAAAATGAACAAACGAGCGATATAAAAAAACAAGCGCCAATCTCACAAAGAAATATGTGATACCCTAACTAACGAAGGTAAAACACTTAGTTTTTATACCAGAAAAAGAGGGTGGGTTGTAATCCTTAAAACGTAGAGTTATACATTTTTGTTAACATATAACGATGGCAAATGTTCGAAATCGTACTATCCTTTAAATTATGCACCGTCAATTACAAACTTTAATCTTAATAATTTGGATTCTTATTCAAAATTAAAGTAATTAAAACCATGTAGAAGTCCTTGCCATTATATATTGTTTGTTACGCGAGAAACCCATATTAAATAAAAAAAATATACAATAATTCGATAGCTACAACAAGAAGTATATGAAAAGAGAATACTAAAATATTTTGCGATAAATTCGGATGTTTGTATTTATTTATCTCATTCCATGCACCAATTCAGCGTAAAAATATTTATTGGTAAATAATGGATGAAGAAATCCCTATTGTATATCTTACGACGTTTATAGATCTATAATAAGATCTATTCTATAACTAATTTAACTCATAGACTACAAACTAAACTAATGTGAACAAATCATATCAATGACAATAAGACCAAAAGACAAGATGTAGTTAAAAGTCATAGCCTACATAATAAATTTAATAATACACTAAACAAAAGAACACCAGTGTATTCTCGAGAAAGCCAAGCAGAAACTACTTAATGTAGTAATAATCATGGCAGAATGATAATGATAACAAATAAGGGAACAAAGGAGGACATTTGCTTACTTGTAGATCAACTTTTAAAGATTGAAGTGACTCCACATTGATTTATTTGGTTATTTGAAGTGAGATTTGGTCACCTTGGTTACAAATATAAAAACGAACCAGAAAAGAGACCTAATAATAAAATATGAAAATGACAGCTCAATGCTAATCCTTTTGCCATGTTATTAGTATTTAAATAAATTCAGCTCTTAGGGAACCAAATAACTTTTTAAAGTAATAAATTAAATAAATTACCCTCAGGGGAAGCGAATTTATTTATGAAAAATATACTAAAAATATTAGACAGTAAAAATATAGGCTAATTAACAACAAATGTACGGTAACTAACTCTTGAAGTATTGAAACAAAGACGACTGGATTTCGTAGGGTTAAAAACGGCAAAATAGGGGTATAAAATAAGAAATGAAAAATTAATGTATGAATTACGATGATGACGGCTACATTCATATATCTAAGGGATTATATGAATGTAGATATAATCATATATCTAATATATGATTATATCTACATTCATATATCTAAGGGATGATTACAGCCATATCATAGATCACCATTATGTAATATATTTGCCCTATGGTAATTTCGAAACGTAAGTAAGCATACATCAGATTCATATTATTTCAGTGTTCATGGTTATTGTCATCAGAGGTTTATGGAAGGTAATTTATAACAGGTTTTGTGCGTATTACAAGAGCGTTTTTGGTCCGAATAAATTATATTTCGACGCCACAGTTAAGTTTGACTGTTACCCCGTTCAAGAAACTATATAAATTGATTTGAGAAAACCACTTTCGTCAAAAACAGTTTATTATTTTCAGCCCTTGTAATGTATTTCCTGTCAAAGAGTTATGCTTATGTAGGTCTTAGAATCTTATTTTGGTCTAAAAAAATTTTAATTGCCAGCGTTAAGCTTACCACACACACACACACACACACACACACACACACACACACACACACACACACACACACACACACACATATATATATATATATATCCACACACTTAATAATGAGAAGCCTAGTACTGTAAAATACATCTACTCCCTGTATAAAAAGAAATTCTTACCAAATTCAAACAAAATTTCAAAATAATCTTACATATTAGGTTTTGGAGGTAGAGAAACAATAGCTCGTTGAGGCATGTTAAAACTAAATCGTCTATATTTCATTAAGCATTTGTAAAAATGGTACATCACTATGTCAAGGAAGCCAACTAGTTTTGAGTACCTAATGCGAAATCTGACATACCGAAATGTTATAGCAGTGCTTTAATAGTACTTACTAAAACAAACTTGTAAGGTTGGTTTTGTTTAGATTAAGGTTGTGAAATATATATGTATTATGAGCAAGGGCTGTTGTGAGAGGATTTAAATAACAGGTTCGATTGGCAATACAACACCCTCAAATAATCCAACACATATTTTATTCGTAACAGCATCTCATTATATTGATTAAAATTTATGTTACCAATGGATAATGTCAACCGACACATTGAACATAAAATTTAATACCAATTATGTTTAATATTAAATTATTTCATTACAATTTATGTTTAATTTATTTAACTATAACATTTATTAGTATTTGCAATAAATATGTGTTCATGAACTAACGTGAGAAAACGTTCTTTTAAAATATCTAAACATTTACTTACATGAATTTACATGATTAAAACAAATGAGTGACTTTTCCAAATTGAGAATATTTAAATAAAATATATGAAATAAAAAATATGAATTTCAATATTAAACTACAGTATTCATTTTGATTTCTACACATTATAATCTTTTATTTTCATTACTTTAGGTACAGGCACCTTGTGTTTGTAAATGAGACGTATTAAAATGATTAATGAACCCTGATATATAATACTACGTTCCTAAAATTAAACACAAGATTATCTTAACTTACATTTGTTTACACTTGACACTTATTACGCCTAAAAGATTTTTCCCCGCACACGAACACAAGCACTGGCACTCCCGAACGTCGCTTTTCGAATCCCGTCCTCGACTTCCTCCTCATTTGTTGTTCCTCATTTTTGATGTTGTTCTCCCGCTAGCTCATGACCACGCCTCTGCCAAATCTCTCCATCATAATTGGTGAGTACAAATTTTTCATATCAGCATGGCTGTCCCTTAGATCGTCGCATGATTTTTAGAAATATGCATTTCCGCTGAACAACGAATATTTCTAAAACAAAACTAACCAAGGCAAAAATAGTCCAGCCTTTCTCGAGACCAACGCTTAACAAGACTTTAAGAGATTAATTTATATTTATACAAAACAATTCAAGACGTCATGAATTTCAGGACTGTGACATACTATAAAGTTATGTGTATAGAACAAACGACGTATACAAGGCGAAATTCTGCGTCATATATATATGAGGTTAATATGTGAACAAATTCACATCACAGTTGCTCAGAAAGAACACCATATATTACACGTTCTGGACACGTATTGTCACCCGAGACTAAACTCCATCCTACACAAGATATCACGCACCTTCGACGGTTTCAGGATTACTTGTAAGAATACAGGATCTTGTTACTACGTTGGTATTCACATCACAGTTTCACACAGAAGGAACACCATATATTACACGTTCTTGACACGTATTGTCACCCGAGACTAAACTCCCTCCTACACAAGATATCACGCACTTTCGACGGTTTCAGGATTACTTGTAAGAATACAGGACCTTGTTACTGCGTTGGTATTCACATCACAGTTGCTCACAGAAAGAACACCATATATTACACGTTCTTGACACGTATTGTCACCGGAGACTGAACTCACTCTTACACACAGGAAATCACGCACCTTCGACGGTTTCAGGATTACTTGTAAGAATACAGGACCTTGTTACTACGATGGTATTCACATCACAGTTGCTCACAGAAAGAACACCATATATTACACGTTCTGGACACGTATTGTCACCGGAGACTGAACTCTCTCCTACACAAGATATCACGCACCTTCGACGATTTCAGGATTACTTGTAAGAATACAGGACCTTATTACTGCGTTGGTATTCATATCACAGTCGCTCACAGAAAGAACACCATATATTACACGTTCTGGACACGTATTGTCACCGGAGACTGAACTCACTCTTACACACAGGAAATCACGCACCTTCGACGGTTTCAGGATTACTTGTACAAATAAAGGACCTTGTTACTGCGTTGGTATTCATATCACAGTCGCTCACAGAAAGAACGCCATATATTACACGTTCTGGACACGTATTGTCACCGGAGACTGAACTCACTCTTACACACAGGAAATCACGCACCTTCGACGGTTCAGGATTACTTGTAAGAATACAGGACCTTATTACTGTGTTGGTATTCATATCACAGTCGCTCACAGAAAGAACACCATATATTACACGTTCTGGACACGTATTGTCACCGGAGACTGAACTCACTCTTACACACAGGAAATCACGCACCTTCGACGGTTTCAGGATTACTTGTAAAAATAAAGGACCTTGTTACTGAGTTGGTATTCATATCACAGTTGCTCACAGAAAGAACACCATATATTACACGTTCTGGACACGTATTGTCACCGGAGACTGAACTCACTCTTACACACAGGAAATCACGCACCTTCGACGGTTTCAGGATTACTTGTAAAAATAAAGGACCTTGTTACTGAGTTGGTATTCATATCACAGTTGCTCACAGAAAGAACACCATATATTACACGTTCTGGACACGTATTGTCACCGAATACTGAACTCACTCTTACACACAGGAAATCACGCACCTTCGACGATTTCAGAATTACTTGTAAGAATACAGGATCTTGTTACTACGTTGGTATTCACATCACAGTTTCACACAGAAAGAACACTATATATTACACGTTCTTGACACGTATTGTCACCCGAGACTAAACTCACTCTTACACACAGGAAATCACGCACCTTCGACGGTTTCAATATTACTTGTAAAAATAAAGGACCTTGTTACTACGATGGTATTCACATCACAGTTGCTCACAGAATGAACACTATATATTACACGTTCTGGACACGTATACCTAAGCCTTAGTATTGTAGATAATAATAAAATAATTCAATACAGACCTAAATTATAAAATATTATAATTAAAAATAATAATTATTAAATTAATGAATTTTTAAATTCTGAATGCAAATTTTAAATCTTGTCTGAAAAGAAATAGATCACGGGAATCTATTTAGAAGTCAATTAGGTGCTATCAATTACCAGTTTATGCAATAATTATTCATTAATTACACTGTGTACTGCCTCAGGGGTCTATTACGTTGTGCTTTGTATCCAGGTAACCGGCAAGGCTGCTTCAATCAATTTAGATAATATTTACCTCCATGCTGGAGATTAATATAATATTTGTACTATATTATATTATGATTTATAATTGTATTTAATAAATGATCCACATGCTATATCGTCCAGTTACATCAGGCAGCTTGCACTAACGCACGCAGTTATGTAATAAGTCCACATTCTGCAGCAGCTTAATATTTTAATCATATAACTACTGTAGGGTCAATATATAAAGTAGGATATGGAAGTTATGCAGTATTCGCATACAATAGTGTGAATTTATATAATGTATTTATTGATCAGTTGGTACATTGTATTTAAATATATTCTAATTTGTCTAAAATAAATTAGTAAACTAGTGTTGAAATCGGTTAAACAAATTTACTAAATAAAACGTGAAAATAGAATTATTTACCGCATTTTAATAAATGCTAAATATGTGTATTAAATCTTTATACAAAGTAACAGTGGTAATAGTGAGCTGAGAGTAAATTGTTGCATTAGATATGATTAAGTTATTAAATAATTCTTGTTATTGTTTAAACTTATGCTTTCATGTCTTTTGGACAGTATTGATCTTGAAAGCGTAGTGTTCTATTTTCGCACAAAAATTTTCATATAACGATAAGAATTTTAAAATCCATTTACCCTTCAAATTATCCATAAGCAATAACAAATAATAAACAAAGGAATGACAAAGAAGAAATATAGTTTTTAAATTCAGTATTTAATACCATGCATTAAATTAAAAACATGCTGTATTAGTGTGTTATAGTAATACTCTACGTAATAGAATAAGAAATGATTCTGTAATGTAAAATGTTATAAATGATCAACTATGGTTAGTTTAAATACAAACATTGAAATAAGCATAAATTAAAATACAAACTAAGTAGTTATCTTGTTAACCTAAAGTCGATATTTTTACATAGAATAGTAAAAGGTACCTTTGACTTCTTATAAAGTGTTACAATAAACCTTTATGCATATAGTGCCACTACCATATAATATAATATCTCTAATGATATACAGTTTTGTTAAATAATTTTGTAAAGCACTACGAGGCTAGTACCGGGAAGATTAATTCTAGAACAAATACAGAGAATAAAAACTGTGGAGAGTGTACACAGTGTACAATATTTACTTACTTATAGAATTTATACATTTTAAAATTCCAAAATATAAATTCCCGATAGTGTTGAAACAGAGACAATGCTTTGTGCACCGGTTTTCGATAAAAAACACAAAGTCTCGGAGCAGGAAAGTGTGAACAGTTCGTCATGTGTTTCACCGAAAACGATCTCTGTTTGTATGCGGTTTTGACTGTCGTGTTAAAAAACTAATATTTGTTAAACTGAGCTCCATTTTACGAACCTCAATACTACCATCTTCTATTGTTTAATATTGTTTTACAAATTTACATATTATACGACAAATTAGAGAAGTTTAAATATTTTAAAATATTATCCCACTAAAATCAATAAATTAACTGTCTTGTATATGCGACATAATTACAAAGTTTTACAACCAATACAGTAAAAATGTAATTCTTGTTATTAAATTTGGTACTCTTCAGTAAAAGCTAGCAATAAATTATTATATTTTTTATTTATAATGAAGGTTGTGAACGTGAGATAAGAAACAATTGTAATACTGTAGTATATAAAATATTACACAGCTTTTTAATCAAAAGTATTTCGTTTGTATGTTGTACCGACAACTTAAAATTCCTTCAAAATCGACAGTAGTGTTGTAGCTGTCACGTCGGCAAGAAGATAAATTATGTCATATTTCCAGCTCCATTAAATACATAAGCTGCAAAAACTGGAATGCATTTTCAAAACACTGAAATAAGTTGAAGCTCCTCAGCTTCCATTTCCTCAAATCGTGAAGAAAACCCAACGCATTCCAATTACTAAATTCATTGGTTGAGAGTTGGTTGAGAAGTCTATCCACTCGACAGATGGTCAAATTTCATTTCTAGTGCTAGTAAACAAATTTACACGAAGCGTAGGTTAAATTAAATTATTGTAAATATTAAGAAATATAGGTCTCTTGAACGCAATATAGTAAACTAGGAGAGGATGTAAACAAGAATGTTGTCATTCGAGTATTGAGTTGTAGTGATTGGATTTGGAGAAGGGCAGACATGTGGGTGGGGTAAAAGTTGTCAGTCAAAATAATCATAAACATGTCATAGTGGTTTCACTCATATTTCATGTCATTCGTTTGAATCCGTGTATTTTTATCTACAGTTCTTAAATTCTCACAAAGAATCATTTTTTTTAAATAAGCATTTTGAAATAAGCTTCATAATATCGACACCATGTGTGTTATTGTTTAAATTAAGTTATTCTCAGTTATGATATAATTGATCTACGAGTAAAATACTGATACACAACATTTTCCTGAGAATTAAAATATACTAAAACTTAAAAAAATTATTTATACTTTTTTATAAACTAAACAAATATTTATATTGTTAAATATTTTTTAACAATAAAATCTAGCCTTTTACAGGCATTCATTGTTTGAATTACTAGTCCTCAATACCAGAGCCAGTGTCCTTGAAGTTTGTAAATATAATTTGCCATCTCTTTCCTTTCATTTAAACATTACACGTTCAGTTATAGAGATTGGAAAGGAAACAATCCACCTGCACAAAAATGGGCAACATTTAATTCTATGATCTACAGACTTTTAAATACACCATTTTCAACAGAAAACTACAATAAAGAACTAAATTACATAAGATATATCGCTATGTTTAATGGAACACTATACAACTGATTGATAATATGGTAAAAAAGCATTGAAAAGAACTAGAAAAATAAGAAAACATTAAGGCTACCTCAAGACACAAAACAAGAATTTATTTGCACAACGTACAGCACTTTCTCGAATCAAATATGCAAATTAAAAAAAAAACATACAGATAAAACTGTCACTCACAGAACAAGCAACACACACTATTCCACATTTTAGGAAACCCTAAAGACAAAATTTCAAATGACAATAAATCGGGAATTTATGAAATTGGATGCGATGACTGTTACGAACTTTATGTTGGACAAACAAAACGAAACAATGAAAACACGATTTAAAGAGCATTTATCGCACACAAAATATGGAAGAGTTGAAAAATCTGCTGTAGCCAAGCACTGCATCGAATCAGGACACAGAATATCAAATCAAAATCTAAAATTAATAAAAGAAGTAACATACCAATAAATTTAAATGCTTGGGAAACACTACACATAAACATAAATAAAGAAAAACTCATAAACAATGTAGAGGGCCCTATTGAAAATTCCAGTCTTCTTTCTTCTCCATTTATTAAAAAATTACACCGTAGCCATATCTGTACATATTTACACCATATGGTATTTTAATTCTAATAAAAATTATGTACATATTTATTTGTGGAGTCGCCTGATGAGGAAACCTTCGGTTTCGAAAGGACTCGCACGAAAATAAATAAATTTGAAATGTTATGTATTATTTACATTTATTAATATTTATACTGGAACAGTAAACGTTTATTGTAAACATGAACTGTGTCCAGCATTTTAACACCCTCAAATCAGAAAGCCAATCTTTCAAATTCTTCTCATTGCAATCAGGAGATCTAAAGGACGGATCGGCCGTCTTCTTGGATGACCCTATCTTGGAAGAAGCCTATTGTTAAAAGTTTCTCGCAATATTCCTGAATTGTGGATTGACTTGGAATGCTCACATTGACTATTATTACCCCAAATCCTAGCATCTATGTTTTGGGGAGTTTTGCTAAATACTGCCCCTACTCAGGTTCTGATTATGGCTTTATGGCATACTATGCCTTAATTTAACCCCACCTCAATTACGGTTTAGTGTAGTGGGGGGGGGGGGGGTCAAGCATAAACGGTCAGTTCTTCAGACCTTTCAAAATCAAAAAATAAGCGGTTCGGATGATCGTACGATTGAAGTTCAGAGAGGCATGCAAGGAAGCCTTCAAAATGTTATAATGTATAGCAATCGTCAATAAACCCTATAATTGAGTCATCTTTCAGCTGTGCCGTAATATAAGTATAGATCCAATGCTAGTATTAAAAAGAAAATAATGGTTGCTTTATCAAAAATAATGCTAAGATATTATGAACAGGTCCAAAATAAACAACTCATATCTACCAATAATTCAAACAATGTTAACTGTTTTCATATCATAATAAGATGTTTTGTAAGGTAATTTTTATTTATTCGAGAAAGCACACTAATTTCAGTTTGCCACTTGTGACGAATTTTCAGAAAAAATATATAGGTATGTGTTTTTACTATATACAAATAATACACATTTATATAACTTCACTAATAACAAAATAATGGCCAATTTCTTTAGGCGCGGTACCATACAATATTTTTATCTCAAGAGCCATGAGTTAAACATATTTGCGAACCACTGCTCTAATCCAATCCATATACCTGAGGTCTATGACTAAAGTCCTCTAATAAATTCTTCCAGTTTTGCTCTCTCTAAACAAATTGCATATTTTAAGCTCCGAATAGTATCTCGAGACCTCCTTCCGTACTTATCTTAGCCTTTCCCACCACAACGAGACCAACCCTTACACATTTCACATCATTGGATAAATAACTTTTTACCTTCTACTTTCATATATAACTGTTTATCGTTTGTAATGGCTAAACAGATAAGAGAAGAGAACAATCTAAGTAATAAAAAAATCCTTTATTTCTTACGCTTTTATCAGTACATAACTGATTTTTTAAGAATAACTTAAACCTCATGCATGCTATTTGCCTAATAACTTTTCCCCTAAAGTTTTGATAAAACTTTTGACTAATAAAGTTGTATCGTTTTATAACCAAAATAATGGCGTCTGTAACATGCTATTTACAATACCTTCCAAAACTAAAACGGTTATAAAGATTTAAAAATTCAGAACTTATCTTAGAATAATATAACATGCAAGTGTTGAAACATTAACTATCTCGTTTAGTGACAACAAATTATATATAAATAAGCGTTATGCTCGTAGTTTACAGTTTATGACCGTTGTGACGAAGGAGGCAGGTGGCGTGGACATAAATAACCGGGATGTGATGCTGTAGTGCAATTTATGACAGCTTAATATACTTCATACATGTGTATATGTATATATGTAAAACGTTTATGTAGAAATGGAATATGCCGCATATATATATATATATATATATATATATATATATAATAGGATAAATATTTGTTTTATTATTACTAATATAAAATCTAGCATATTGTTAATGATTAGCGCTACAATTTAATTCTATCTGTTTTGTAGCAATACAAATTGTATAATAAATAAATTAATGTGAATTTCTTAACATAATCCAATAATGCTCCAAACTATATTATTAAAATATTGGGCATTCATACCAAATTTCGCTGGTTTATGACAGTTTTATTAAGATTCACGTATCTTTCATGGTATGGCAGTTGTAAAGGTTTAGAGTTAAACAGTTTATAACATGAAGCCTTATTAAACTTAGCGATCTGCGATCTACTGTACAACAAGTCGTGTACATTGAATTACTACTATAAGCCTATATTGCAGAGAATGTCTCTAAATCTATCTTCAGGTACACGTTTTATATACTGGTTTGTGAAATAGTTACTGATGTAAATATTCTAATGCGGGCAAATAAAAATTTGGAGATTGGCTAGGAATGTTCTACATGTAGTTTAAGCTATAAGGTATTATAGCAATGTAGTGTTAAATTATTTTCTAATAAATTATCTTGAATTTAAATTTCAGCATCAAAACGTAGATTTAAATAGATTTTTTAGATTAATATAAGTAGTTAATACTCTTGAAATCATCTTCGTGCCATATTGGATGTTGCAAAACAAACTTAAGAAAAAATAAAAAAAAATAAGTAAAATGACTGAAAATCCCGTACCAGTCAGTAGAAGCATAAACAACCCATAATACAACAATATACACTAGCAATGGACACATTAGAAACAGTGCGTGAAAACTTGCAAGACGGATATCTGAAAACTGTATTTATTTTATTACATTTAAAATTTAATTTAACTAAAATAAAATAAGGAATCAATTATATTAATGCTTTCCGTCACACTACCGTTACACAAGAAGTCAATTATGCTAGGTTTCGTTTACATAATTACTCAACCTCGAACAGTTACACGGCCATCTCTCATCCGTGTGTCACCAGCAGTGGCCTATTGTTCTTTGTTTCATAGCCTATGTAAGTGCTTTTGTCCTACCTCTCCCTGTTCGTTTGTTAGTTTAATAACAAATACGAAGTGTTCTCTTTGTACTCAACGTTACCTATAATGCAGTTTCTGATGAACTACGATACAATGAAACATCCCAGTAACGATTTATTGCAAACCTCTTAAGAGATTCAGGTGGAACTCTAAAATCTAAATGGATACCTTTTTCTCTAGAAAAATACTTTAATTTTCATTGAATTGGATTTAAATACTACAAATACTTTGTTTTGCTAATCATACATAATTTGGGCCTCCACTAGTTTTCATGGATGCTTTACAATATATACAACCTTGTTGACACAAAAATGTTAACAAGTTGCAAAAGATTAGCTCGAAACAGTTTCTATATACTAACGTAGAAACTCTATAATAGACTGTCTTTCTTTATTGTTAAAAACTTACTCTTTTGGAGCTAGGCCTATCCACAAACTAAAAAATATAAATATAGTAGAATGTTGTTAAATAACAGGAAAATGTTTTGATAAAATCCTTTAAAACGTGTCTTAATTGTTAGAGGTAATAATTCAAGTATGTCCTTAAAAAATAATCTTAAATTTATTAAATATTGTTTAGGGAGTTTTCCCACAAAGTAGGTAGTATTATTGTATCGTTTACTGAATTGGCTTACCAATTTTATCAATCATAATATTTTACCTAATGATTGAATAATTGTAAGATACAGGTTAAACAGCTCAGATATCCAGCAAAATACTAGCTAGATGAAAAGGAACTAGTCAGGAGATACTAGGAATTCATAATAAGAATACTGTTTTAATAAATAATGTCGTTTTCAGAAAAGTTCAAATAATTTTAACATGAAGAATTTTAATACAATAAATAAGTTACTATACTACCCAAAATTAGCAGTTGGTGTTCATTGGTTGGACCAGAATCTCACAGTTTTCTTAATCAAGAGCCTTGTTCGGAGAATGTTGTTTATTTTTTGCATTGAATTCTACATTTTTCATTTTGTCTGCGTTCATTTACTGCGAAAAACAACATATCGTTGTCTATAAAATACAAGCTGTCAATAAGTATATGATTTTTGATAGATGATAAAGATTTATTTTTAGTATGATTTCATGAAAAAGAATAAAACTAGTGAATGAAAAGTGGGTTAGAATCAATCAGGAATTTAATCAATTTAAAATTAGTAGGCAATTTATCAGCTTAAGTAATTTATTCTTTCCCTAAACTAACTACTGTTCATGTTATTACATTAATCATTACTTTTATATGATAATATTTAGTTTTTATGAAATTATGATATATGATGCAATTTTAAGCTAACATGCTATTTCACTAATCAATTCCAAAAACGTCAGTAACAGTCATTTTTAGGCAGACCTTGTCTGATAATTTCTATGTTTTACTTAACAGGTGATTGCACCAATGTGCGTAAGTAATACATCAGGCCTATCAACTATCCGAATAGTAGAGTAAAAATTCCCTTCACATAACCATACAAAAGCGAGTTTTTATGAATTATTTGATGAAAACCACGAGGAAAGTGCAACATATAAGGTATTTTTGAAATAAGTAAATAAAACAAATCTTTTAGTTAAAAAATGAATCATCGCATTAAAAAGTTTACTCAAACCCTACACCTTCTGCTTGTTGGTCACAACATTTTGTTTTTAATTTTAATATTTAAAAACTAAAAGAAATGTCATGCAGATTCACATAAAAACCCTTTCCATATAGGCAGTAATAAGATAGCTAGTCAGTTTGAAATGTTTGACCAAAATCAGATTTTTGACCACAGCGAATGAACGATGCAATCAACTTGGCCATATTAATTTGTTGGTCTTGTTATTACGCACAAATTTGTCCATTTAATCTTTACTGTATATCTTATAGTTCCAGAGATTCCCTCAGTGAGTTTAAAATTTTGAACCCATTGTATATTATAAATTTACATAAGAAAAAAATCGTCAAAATCAAACATTCGTTGTCGGCCTTGTTTGTTTACGGGAACTCGGCATTAGGTTTTTTTATCCTTTGAGACGTCATTTTGCCGCTCTGTTTCCTCATTTCATTCCATCAAGACCAATGTCATTACTGCAATCTGGAATACGTGAATTTAACAACTTTATGTTCATATCACCTCGTAAACAATTCCTATTAATCCTTAAATTATATTTAACTGGTAATAAGTAACACATAAATTTCAAAAAGAAAAATTTGGAGTGACAACATATATAGAAAGAAGGAAAGGTAATAATGTATAAGTATGTGGAATTGTATTTCATAAAAATCCATACAGTGGGAGAACATGAAGATTAAAGCAACAATATATTTATTATTAAACGCTATTACTCCACGGAATGTATAGAATCCTATTAGAGCAGAATATTAGTAGGTCAGTTAAACGTTTACTCTGAGTCCTTGTAGTCTAAATATTTGAACCGCTATTAACCCAAATACTCCCAGTACAAACATAAATATCGAAACAATCTGCTACTGATATTTAACTTATATCAAACAGCTACCACTTGCACACAATTGTATGTCAATAAATTTATAAAAACAGTAATTTATGTGGCCTACAATGCAAACACAATATTAGCTGAAATATTGATCCGATATTTTCCTAACAAGCTGATCCATTAGGGAGGGATGTAATGTAAATGGAGTTTTCCCCACCACAGTCTCGTCCCTCGCTCTTGTACAGTCAGGACCGACACAAACTGATGCATTCGTATCACATTCATAACGGTAGACAATATGTGTATTGCTACAATGTCTTATTGTTTTTTATTTAAAGATGAAACATTAACTACTTGTATTGTTAAAAAAGTGGACCAATTAATATGGTGTAAAAAACTAAATATGTTATTTCATCTGCTATTATGAATTAAAATACTCTAGTCTTTACTTTTGTAATGTGTCATTAATTGAAGGTCGTAGGTACGAGGTCGTGTGGATAAATTTGGCCACCCTTTACTCACACTGATTGTACTTATATTAACACCAGTAATGATCTTATCGTATACATCACTTTAGTAAATTAAATGTTTTTGTGTTTAATTAAGAATATTTAAATTAAAACATTGCTCTGTTTAGTCTATTAAATTATAAGTGATAGAATACGCCACAGTAATTCTGCATAGTTTATCCAAAAGGTTAAATGTGTTTAAAATACATTCTTATGTGTCAATATTATAATTATCTCAAATTCGATTGGTATTATATTATGTTTCTTTCATAACATCTGCTAGGTTATTAAGTTATAGGCTAACAAAGTAGTGTTGATTGATACTGGTCAACACTTTGAAAGGTTTGAAACAAGAATTAAGTATATGAAATCTGGAAATTCTGGAAAGAAATATAACGAAGCGATGATTGGAAGTCCTCGTAGAGGGGAAGAATTAAGATCTATCAAGCTGGAATTAGGGTTTGTTCTCATCACTTCCGGTTCTGTTTAATTCTACTTCTTTCCAGAATACTTGCAGCTGACGTATTTAATATTACTTCAACACCGATCTTAACCACGGTTTAACTCCATATTGAAATGGTAACATTAATAAACACACACACATAAGAAAACAATCAATGGAATGTGGTGTATTGTCCCTTATACCGGGGTACGACTGGCTATGCTTGGAGTTGGTCGTCTTATTCAAATATGGTTTGAAGAAAGTAATAATTCACAAAAAGTGATTTTTCTGAAATCAATTGCTCTGTTTATTTATTATATCTTTAACAGTTACTTGATTTCTACATGTTGTTCAAGAATGGCAGATTAAATGTGACTTACAACAATTGGAATAAGTTTATGCACTATAAACACAAATTAAAATATAGATTAAAATTATTAGAGATGTAGCCTCAAAAAGTATTTGACAAATTTATATACTATAATATATACTATGTTATAATATAGTATATAATAATATATACTATATTATACAATAATATAAAATTTTAACACTTTCTAGGATTCTAGGAATTTATAGAATTTGAAATGTACGTTGTACGAAATAAAAAAAAAAAACAAAAAGTGTTAAAAAGGTTTATTATTGTATATAGATTAAAATTGGTTTGTTAAGCTATAAATTGATACAAACTGCTTTAAAAACAGTGATCTTTATAATTGTTATTTAAATTATAATAACTAGAATCAAAAACAATTAACTGTTTAAGGTACCTTAAAAATACAATAATAGTTGTAATCAAAGCAGAAAGCACAAAAAAATCAAAAACATCAAAAGAAAATTAGTTTTGTAGAATATAATTTCATTGATATACTGATATGAAAAATATCATTCTGGTCTTGATTAGGACATTTTCAAGATCATAAAATCTGGTAAAACCAGAAGTAAAGTATTTAAATAGTCAAAATATCTACAACTCGGTAAATCCTAGAGATTGTATTGTCTTTGAAGCCGATAATGCCAAGGGTCTACCTTGCAGAGTCTGGAAGTTCACAAGGACAAGGCGTTTCTCGTAATCAGGAGATACTAGTGTCTAGGAGCTCTTAGAGTCCACTAGCTTGTAGTTTGGAAGGTCCCAAGTACTAAGGGTTTCCCATAAATAGGGGATATGTGTCTAGAAGCATTTAGATTGCGCTAGTTTGTAATCTGGAAGATCCCATGGACTAGGAGGTCCCGTAATCAGGATATATAAAAGTCCAGGAGCTCTCAGTATCCGCTAACTTTAAGAGGTTAGATGGTCCCAAGGACTAGGAGTATATCGTAATCAGGAGATACTGGTGTTCAGAAGCTGTCAGAGCCCGCTCACGGAGTAGGAGTTTTCCGTGTTCAGGAGATCTCAGTGTCCTAGAGCACTCAGAGTCTCGTATCTCATAAAAGCAATTTTAGTCTCTAGATCCCACAACCCTACACAAGCCCATAGGAGGTTCTCATTAGTAGAGAGTTGCTAATACACGTCGAGCACTGCTATAGGTTATGTAACTCTACAGACTATAGACTGAGTGCCTCCCAGTTCTTAGAAATTTTAGATCTAAGAGTTCTATTGTTCTGAGAGTTCACAGACATCCTAGGGGTCGCAATTATCACTAACTCGTAGTTTAATACGTAATTAAGGTTCTTACATGGTTATTGTAATTACAGGTTGACAAATTTCTGTCCTGATTTTAATAAAAGATTGATTGTATCCAAACATAAGGTTGTATCCAGAGCATAGGTAGTGCAATAACGGAATAACGTAACTAGAAGGTAGGGTAGACTGAGGACACAAGACTTTTGGATTAGTCTTGTGATTGGAGAAATAAAGTTCCGATTTAAAACTATTAACCATTTATTCGGTTGGATTCGTTTATTTAGTAAAACTTTGAACATTTTAAGGTGATCGATTATAACTTTATACATTGTATTAATTAATACTGTATTATTTATAGTATTCATTTTCATCTACGCTACGAACGCAATATGAGCGTTAAGGTATACAGGACGAGCAAAGTAATGAACATAGGATAGAAATGTTATTCATGAGTATTAAGTCGGTTCTCAGTGAGTGAAGTTGAAATGATGTAATTTAACAGTGTAGTGTCGAGTTCAGCAGATCTGGCACACTAGTCAGTTGTCTGAGGAAGGTCAAGTTCTGCTCACAGATGATGTAGTAGTCGATAGCGAACGAAAACAACTGCAACACACCACACACACTCACACAGAGTAGAACGTTTTGAAATACAGTCGGTTTCAGCAACAAATAACAACTTGGCTAAAGCGACTTACCACCAGGAACAGTTGAGGGACGACGATAACGAATCCTCTTGCTTCAAATTTCCTCGATCCATCTTCACACTGAGAAATAAGTAATCTAACCTGACAAACGTAAAGTCAAAATGTGAATTTGGTATTCTAGTATGTTACAGAATATTTTAAAGTTCAGTAGACTTGAACGTGCGAGACTAAAGTTTTACTTCGAATAGTAGTTTATACGGTTTAGTAATTCTATCAGGAATGCGTAGCCCTACCATATATACTCATATTCTTTAGAAGCTTAGTACTATAAAGAAACGTAAAACAACACATTTTTAAATATGATAAATTTACAAATTTTTAAATCGTATACTTATGTTGCTAAAAATAAATCTCAACTTTAATTATATTACCTTGAAAAATGAACTTATTATTTTAACAGTCTATACCCAACGTGAACATTCATGATAATGATATTTATGTTACTAACATAGTGCTATTAACAATTACTGCACTTAGCAACATAGACATCTGCGTCTGAAAGAGTAGACTTATGTATATACTCGACTTGATTTACAATCGTACTTCAGTAATTATGCCGTATAACTACCGCACTTTCTTTTCGTATGGTTTTGGTAGTGCCATAGTGATAATTGTGGACACGAATCAGAAGGATGCAAGTATCGCAACCACGAAGAAGAAGTGCCAGAGAGATAGTTGCGGACACTAACAAGAAGGTATGCGCGAACCTAAAATGAGGAAGTGCCAGAGTGATAATTGCGGGCATTTCTGTAATGGAAGGTGAATTTAGGTAGAGGAACTTAATATATAATCTTAATAAGCATACAATGTGTTAGGACAATAAATACATTACGAAATTTATGTTGAAGTACATTAAAAAATAAATCAAATTAAGGACCAAACTTACAATGAAGTAATTCATTAACTTATGAAAAGTACTCTTTTTTAAAGTAAATGATATGATTAAAAATTGACCTGAACGGTTTAAATAAATAGTTATGTACAGTTCCTGCTGGTGTTATAGTATTGTATAAGTAGAATAATATTTGTTATATTTTATCTTAGTTACAATAAAAACAATCTTTAAGCAAATACATATTAAAAATTGTATTTGAAGTTCACAAAAAGTATATATATAGTATATATATATATATATATATATATATATATACTTTTTGTGATTCAATGTTTATTGAAATATATATACCCATCCTGTATGTTGAGGTTTTGGTTTTATTTGTTTCTCTTCTCAGCGCACTTGGATAGACCAATGTTAAAATGGCATTATCTCGTATAAGCAAACAAAGCAGTAGTCAGAACATTACCGATTAAATAACATTTCATGAAAATAAATATACTTTCTCATTTTAAATAGATGTAAATTACATTTAAATAAAAGTTTTATCTTTTAATCTCCAGTCCATAAACTCTCATATTTATACTTTTTTAAGCTTCAGAAGATAATACTTATTTATTGATAGTTCATGTTTAAGAAGTGCTTGGCTAATATCCATATCTTTTAAATAAACACAGGTTGATGAGTTATCATGGTTTGGTTTTTTTAATACGCTCATTGATATAGTGCTACGAAATATGCAGGAATAATAATAGCAATCCGAATGTAGTACACTGAACAATGAGTTCTGCTTCGATTGTAAATAACTAAACCTCGATATGTACAGATCGTGCTGTGTTCTTTATTACATCACATAGTATTTATTATTTGCAGCGTTTTCATTACTGAATTCAATGTATTTAGTATACAAGAGGCTTATATTTAGGGTTTTCCCTCTGCCAGAACAAGTAAACAGAGAACAAAATACATGTGAAAATATTTTACAGATTTTAAATTATGTAACGTTAGATGTTTCGCTAACGCTCGGTGAATCCTCCTTGATTGACATCATCCTTTACGTAAAGCGATGTTGCTTATATAAAAATTAATCTTTGTACACAATTTCAAGTATATATAAATTATAGTTCGTTCTCTTGCGGGCAGACATTCAAAAATAACATTATTTCACCCCAATGGGTAAATGGTCGATAAAGTATTTTAATAAAATTAATCTTCTGTATATATTAACTATTTATTACAACTAATAACTAAATAACTATAATAAATAATTTAAAAATCAAGAAGATCAAATAAGGGATTTACCCTCATGAGTTCCTTCTGTGACATGTGGCCGATCGAAGATGTGAAGATTTCTTGTGAAAGATACTGGTACTGAAAGCAATATAACGACATTTATGTGACTGGCAAAAACAGTATAAACACTTTAAGTGTGTATGTAACATACACTCTAAAACCGGTATCGAACATGTTATGCCCTGGTGATAAGGGCTACGGGCTTTCCATGACTCGTGGTCAAGCAGAAAAATATCAAATATCAGAAAAATACCCTATTTTCAAATTACAAAAATTCCGGTAATGTTTTTGGTTTTTCAGAGTAACTAATTACATTATATTTTATCTTTTAATGCTTTTTAATAAATAGACCCTGTGCAATAACTCTAAAAGGTGCTTGCTTACAACGATTTAAGCCTCTAGCTTCACTGAAAGTAATTTAGAAGAGTCATTGGTGAAGACGAGATTCAATCTGCAATGCTTTCAGTTTCATATACAATTATTATTGTATGAAATTATTCCAAAATTATAGAAATGCACACCTTTAAAATATTTAAATTCATAAACAAGGTTTATATGTTTATATTTACTTTAAAATATAATTATCTTACCTGAACAGATTTCAAATCAACATAAAGTATAAGCAATCCCAGATATAGGCACCAAGACATCAGTTTAAAAAAACTAGCAAATAGAGGATGATCGGAATAAGAATGATAAAACGTGTCGTTTAGGACGCCGTAGTTGAAGTACAATATGACTGCCAAAACATGCACGGATAACGTTTTTTTCAGAAGATCAAACAGAGGGGATAATTTCATCAGAAGATAACAGAAGTCCCCAGGAGAATGTAAAGGTCTTCCGTTGACGTGGCGGTTATGACGCCAAGCCCGGACTGAGTCATGAACGACAAGGCTACTGCTGTAGAACAGTGCGGTAAGTGTCATGCTGGCTCTGTAGAAAGAGCAAATCGTAAACAAAACAGTGAGATTTCCTTCAAAATTTGACAGCCCTTCACCAAATGATTCCATTGGACAAAAAAGTACTTGATAGGTTATGAGAAATACGAACGTCAACCAAGAGAAGAGGGATGGACTGGATTGTTCGACTCCAACTGGAAGTCGGCTAAGTGTGTCCCTCAACTTATCGATTGTTTTAAAACTTCTGATCAGATCTCCGCAACTTAGCAACAGCCATCCAACAGCTACTATGTCCACTGCTAAGGATAGAGAATGATGAGTTATAATAAAAATGTTTTCTTTGTACCTACAAATTAAATGTTCTGCAGCACATTTGATGGCAATCAGTGATTGCAGGATGAAGCTGAGCAATGGAACTTTGCAATAAGTAAATTCTAAACTGCCTGAAGTCTCACTAAAAACATTCTTAGAGGTGAATTGGGCCATTATGTAGTTGAACACCATTAAAGGTCGAAAGTTTCTGTAAATACTTGCAATAGGCATTGTGCCACATTAAAATACATAAGATGCTACACACGTAGGCCATAGGATTGCCGCCAACTAATATGCAAACTAAATATTTAAATTCAATTAATAAAACATTCAAAAGCTTTTGGTAAATTACACAGTTTGGTAAGACATTTAAATGTAATTTGAATACACATTACTCGCCATTACTATGCGAAGTTTGTCATAAGACTTTCAAGCAAATAAACCTAATGGTTTGGAATAATAGTGATGTTTAAGATAATTTAAACTATTTAGCTGTTTATTATAGGCATATTTAAGCAGTTTAAATCTAACTGATAACGTTTTTATATTATTATATTTATTACACGTCTCAGGGAACATCTCTTGAAATTTATCGAGTCATTTTATAAAATGATCATACAGCTAATCTACTTTCTTCATTGTAGAGCAAACAGTAGTGAATGGTGAGTATCTACGTCATTTTTTTGTGTTAATGGAAGATAAAATAAAAAGTAAGAAATGGTCTTTGGACAAAATAAGAATCAGATAAATTTTCATTGCAGTAATTTCAACTTATAAGCTTCAACCTAGTTCTCACATCACACACTTTCAATTCACACTCTACACTACACCTTTAACTTTAACTTTAAGTTAAATTTAGTTCAAATTTTAATTATATCCGTGAACCCTTTGAAGACCAAGCTTATCACCTATAGTAGGAGGACGACTGTTATAGTTGCTGAGTACTCCGTGGACGGATCCCGGGTGGAGAGATGTGAGGTAATCAGGGACCTTGGCGTCTTAATCGACTCGTCTTTCGAATTTGGCTCCCACATCAACCACATTTGCTCCAGAGCCTCAAGGTCATTGGGTTTGATTATCCGGACAGTTAAACACGGGCTGAGTACCGGCGCTGCTGCCCTTATGTTCAGGACACTTACTCGCCCGCTGCTGGAGTATTGTTCTGTGGTCTGGTCCCCATACCAACATGGAAATATCAAACAGCTCCAGTCAGTGCAGAGACGCTTTGTGCGATTTCTGGGATGCCGTTCTGGGATGAGGTACTCTGACGTCTCAGTGGACGAGCTGTCGGCTGCGTACGGTCTTCGGAGTCTGGAGTGTAGACGAAGAGTTGCTGATATCTCCTTCCTGTACAGGCTCATAAACTGTCAGATCAATTGCTTCAGCCTACTTGAGATGATCCGGTTTCGCATCCCCACAGGAAAAAGGCAGCAGCATTTGTTCGAGCTGAGTCATGCAGCCAGGAACTACCTCCGACATAGCCCCATCCCACGATTGATGCGACTCGGCAACGACATTAGCTCGTCTGTGGATTTTTTCTCCACATCCCTTCGAGCCATCAAATGCATTGCTTCGGACTCCAGCCCAGACCTGCATTAGTCATCTCTTCTAGTTATAATCATAGTCTTATTGCAATTTCTTTTTTGTTATTAATCACATTATCTATAGTTTTGTTATTCTATGGTGTTGTTATTTATTCGTTTGTGTTGTTATTTATTCGTTTGTTATTCATTGCATTGATTTTTGCCTTGTTATAGTTATTATTAAGTCCGTTGTTCTTGTTCCTTCTGTTATCTAATTCGTAGTACTTTCTAGTCATTGTATTATTAGCATTTGTGGCAGAGTTGTCGGATTTCTTCGTTGTGTAAGTTTTTAAGTATTCAATGTCAGATTTAGTTGTAAGGCATTGCATAACATGTGTGCATAACAGTACATATAGACAGTTAAGCATTTTGTAGCATAGCTATTGTTATATCCAATTGTTTGTTTTACTCGTTAAGTTTTGCTGTTTTGTTTTATTCTTAACATGAGCCATCAACGTGTTGTAAAGTGTAAATTGGTGTATTGCCGTTGGAATGTAAATAAATAATAAATAAATAGATAGTAGATTTTCGTTCGAAAGATTACCTATATTTGTTGTTGAATAATCGACACAACAATTTAATGAATTATTTTACATTTGTTGAGAAAACAAAACTGTATCTTACTCGGAAAGTTCATCCTCAATATATATTTATGGTGTATAACATTGCCTATTTATTTCCGTATTCAAATTTTGATGTTAATTTTTCTCAGAATGGAAGACGATCCATCAAACTATCATAGTCTCCATCATCCCTAGGTGTCGTGAACCCTGTAAAAATAGTACACTCTGATAACTTACTTTTACAATGATCACTTACCCCTGATTTACATTGTGGCCCATGCGTATTTTATTACATTGTAATTTTACATGTTCATGACATACGTATAAATTTAGTACTGTAAAGTTACCTTTTATCAACAGGGTTGTTGTATTATATAAAGTATACGTTAGGTTCTGAATATTGATGCTATCTTTAATTAATGGTTACAATTTCAAGATGCTCTCTACATACAATTACGTACATTTACTACATAGCCATTTACTTTTAAACTGTAACACGGAATGTGTCCAAAGTGGCACTAGTCTTGTCTAAACTCATAACTATCTATTTTCAATGCACAATTTCCAGTGCAGTTTAGTGGTAAAAAACTGGCGGCACGTCGCATCGCGCCGTGTTTACTTTTATCAGTACACAATTAAATTACTTTATCCATAACCATCTGTAATATTTATTGTTCAGAAGCGTAAAGGATCATTAAGAAGTATTTATGCCATCGATCTGTGGATTCTGTAACAACCAGTGTTAAAAGGACGGAAATGAGGTTATGTGTGCTGGAGTTTGTGAAGTAGTATTTCACAGGAAGTGCATCAAAGGAGATTTAGAAGCAAAGAAGCTTAGACCCTAATGACTGGAAATGTAAAGGTTGCAAATTTGACACATATGTAGCCTACGTCAAATTTCATCTTCCTCGGACATCGAAAAGTTTAAAAACAAAATATAGTTCTTCTAGTAGTTGCAACCCAGTTTTAATCAACCCCCTATACATATTTGATCTTTATGAAAATGCTTTAGGATTACTGTTTATGTCATAAGGCACACTAGTACCAAACTTCAACTTTCTAAGTTATCAAGAAGTTGGAGGATTAGTAATGATTGAGTGACAGATTTGCCTTTACATCTCCTTACACTTTTACTTTTCATCAGAAGGCAAAAGTCGACTAATGTATTTAATAGAACATTTTATGAACGAGTATTTAATTTTTCTATTGAGGTATAACTAATGCTTCTATCATTTTGGTGTGAAAGCAGAAGATTTTAAAACCGTTGTGCAAAAATTACTTGAAACACTTCCTATATTCTCCATTACTACATCAATACTACTAATATAATTCTTTTCACAATTCTTTTATAATTCTTAATAAAATTTGATATATGGATAATATGTGTTAAAATATCCTTTTTTAGAATATTCTATTTAAAAATATAGCTAGATATATTTCATAGAAATTTACCCATTCCAATGTATTTCCAGGTGTATTAGGGACAATAGTTTTTCGTTGATCATGACCACCACATGATGTGTTATACATAGAGTTTTCAGCTTATCTAAGACTAATATAACCTTGAAATATGTTCAGAAAATTGGGTTCTAGGATTTAAAATTTTTTGTAAAAATAGTGTAAAACTGTAATAACAGCTTTTATCATTTTGTGATTTAGATCAAATTTGAATCTCACGTGAATTGCAACGAAAGTAGTAATTAATCTTATTACTTACTACTCGTATTTGCCTTGACTAAAAGGTTGGAACTTAAAGTATAAAATCTCTAACATCATTATCGCAATCAGTTATTGTACAGTTATAAAGGTGACTCTACTCTAACTATCACCCATCCAGCGCTGTCACAGTTGAGCTAATGAATGTCTTTTAATTACTGTTACTCTAATGATCTCTCCTGTCATTACATTCATTACAATGGTTCAGGATAATTGTCTACCTAGTTAGCTTGGCCAGGACGGAAAATAATAACATACGTGGTGTTTAAGGGATTACACTTTTTTCAGTTTATCATATTTTCTACATAAATCCCTTGCGACACTAAAGCCACAAAATATTCCAAAATTTATTGCATTTAATCCTAATGATATTATAAATACGGAAATTTGAGAAGATGTTTGGTTATTAGATACTCAATCACACAAAAATTAGTGGATAATTATTTGGTATGTACATTAAGTTACATAACATTTATAAAAACTATCTTTAGATCATTTTAAATAATTCTTTGTATTATTTTAGATCTTTAGAGTTTTAAGACATTTTTACCACCATTTTTGGCCTATTGTCTATTTTAAGGATTTTTGAATATAACTTCATGTTAATAAGTGATTTTTTAAAGTAGAGTTAAAACTTACTTGAATAAATCTGTCTGTGGTAGTCAATTCCATCTCGAAGAAACAGAGAAACAGCAAAGGTAGAATAAGCGAATAAAACACTAAAACAATCCAATTCCATTGTTGATTTACAGGATGAGGTTTAGCTCCCACTTTCTACAACACTATTGCCGAATATACCTTTATAATACATTTGTGTTACGTGTTAATGGGTTGAGTTGTAAATGTAAAACTTTACATACAATCATAGTATAAAACTAATTTCATGTGTGTTTGTGTGTGTATGTGTATGTGTGTGTAGTGCGTGTTTGTGCGTGTGTGGTGTAAATTTAAGTAAAACTTGTGTACTACAGTTAACCAAGACATTTGAAGATTAAAACATGCTGCATTTTTTATTTTTCCAAAGAGGAATGTTTAATATGTTTTGTTTGACTAAATCGACTAAAATTTAAAGCATTCAAATAAGTTGAAAAAGAATTGTGTAGTATTTTTTTATCATGTTTTTAAAGTGAATCGTTTCACGTATCTTTCATACACTACTATTATTTAATTTCTTACTCCTTTATTTTTATTTTCCTTCTGTGTCTCGTTCCGCTGCGTACAGCATTACAAACTAACAAAAAAATCAAGTATTGGCCTATTTCACACCAAATAAAATTAATATGTTTAAAAAGCTAATAAATTCAGATCCAATATTTTGTGTTGTAAAATTTAAATATTTAGTAAATTGAATCTTGAACATTAAGACACATAGACTTTACTCCTGCAGCACGTAGTAAAGCGACAGTGATACCAACCTTGCTCACACGAAAGCTGCAAAAACTATGTTGACTGAAATAAATTACACAAGTTTTCTGTCTTGTTGCGAAACGAGAAACTTGCGCAAAGTGGAATTGTCGGTATTCCTGAATATTCTTTGACATACTTTATGAACTGCTTTCCAAAAATCCTATTATTCTAAGTCTTTTTTCCTTGTCAATATTGTTTATTTATAAACAAGATATTTTAAGGTTTAGCATTTTAATTGTAATAAAGATTTTCGAGTCATCTATAGTTATGTAAATTAATACATTTTGTTAACACATTTTATATAATTTCAATCGTTCTTGTAATTTTTAATAATATTATTCATACTTTCCTTGAAAAAATGACCTATCTAATGTGATTCAGGTAGATGATCTTCGAAATAAACAGATACTCATCTTGTTGGATTTCATGACAACCAGGCGTGATTGTTAAGACAAGTGAAAAATTAAACAAAGAAACAATCACCTGCAGTGCTCTCATGGTTGAATATCAGTGTTACATTCATCTTTCTTTGGGTAAATAATGTCATTTGATTTTTAGAATCGTTGGTATTCGTCCACGTGATCACACTTAACAATATCCAGTACGGTGTACTATTTTAAATATACATCTAAGTGTCATTGATTATAATATTGTGAGCCAGTGGGAATTGTACTATTTTTGTTTTTAGTTGAAGTAAGTGGGTAGCGAATTAAGATCATTATACGAAAAGTTAAATGTCGATGACACAACCCTTTATAATCCAAGAGAAGATATTATCTCTGGGTAATGCATTAAATTACCAGTGTCCATTAAAACAATATTCAGCTTCATTGAAGATTTGGAATTACATAGTTTATTATTCAAAGAAAGTTACCATCACACTTACGTCTCCCATCTCAGCGGTCCCATTAAGTTTTCAGGGAATAATGGGAGTTGCAGAAGTGCTGCTAATGTGAATACGACAGAGACAGAGTAGTCTGGTGTGTCAAAATAGGCTAAGAGCCGTCACTCGTATCTTTGTATGTGAGAAGGTTAGCTATCGGTTAATAGAGCCAGGCCAACCCCCTGAGTGGTTTGGAGCCTAGTGAAACTGTAAATAGTATAAATAAGCCTTGGAGTAACTGGGCTTATCAGTAAACTTCACTTCAAAAGATGGTAAATAGCAAGAAACTTCAAGCTTGTACATAGCTTCTAGGTTAATAAGTGCAGTTGTTGTATTACATAACTTCATTAGGCGCGCACCGCGAACAATATATAACCACCTCACTCCAAGATTTGTTGTCTAGTTGTTTAATTTGATTAACTAATGAAAAAGTTGAGAATTCCTTATTCACACGTTCAGTTATAAAGGTTAATATGTGAGTGTACTGTAGAATGAATATTGCAGAAAATATATTGTTGAGGGAATCAAAAATAGAACAAATTTAATGGAACATGAAAATGCTTCGTTTTTGTAGTCTCTAACAGTATGTACATAACAGAAAAATGTTTTTATGATAAAAAAGGTCAAACCAAAATACTGAAATTTTCCATACATACTTTTAAGCACGCACTACCGTGACCCTTTGACACCGGCGCTATTTAACCTGCACTGTGTCTGAGTGGCGGTGCGCGAGACCTGCCTGCCCTCGCTGGGCGGCAGGATTTCGCTCAAATCTCACGTCCCGCGCATCGTTCTAGTTATTTGCCTCTAACTTTCTTATTTTTTATTCAATTGGTTCAAAGTACAGTTTTTATTTTATAAAACTAAACTACCTTTTTTTGAGTTAATCTTACGAATTTTCCGACAGTTAATATATGTGTTGTACATTAATTTAGTTTGAAAAAACTTGTTTTTCATTATATTTTAAGCGTGTTTTGTGGTATAAAAACCTAGAATGAACCTTGAATGAAGCTGTTTTCAAATACTTATCATTGAAATTAGTTTTAATATTAAATTAGGTTTAGTTGAAAGTCACTAAGGGGCTTCTTTGTTCCAAATTCTGGTTTGTAGAGAATATAGCTGTTCAATACAGTGGTATTCAAAAAATTAAAGAATAGTTTCTTTGCAAGTAAACGATCCAAAACAAAGTAAACAATTTTGATTTGTTTTTTGAGACAAAAATCAAACTTTTAAGAAACAAACAAACAAAATTTTGTATCGTTTAGGAGATACAACGGAGCGGACTACGGAGCGGGACAGCACGTGTCCCGCGCGCGCTACTCAGCCACTCATAACGGATGGGACAGACGCTGTCCCGGCCGACCTCACAGGGTTAACAATGTTTTTCACTTGCAGTTTCATAATTGAGAAAGTTTTAAACTTTTAAAGAGAATTGACTTTTTTACTAATACAAAATAAATAAATAACATAAAACATCCAATGGTTCTAGATTTATTAAAATCTGTAATGGATAACTTTGTTATTACTTTTCTTTTAAGTAAGCTTATTTAAATAAAGAAATACCAGCAGAAGGACTGCAGAGATGAGAGCACGTGACATTGTACAAATATCACGTGACTGCCAGTGTGTGACGTTATGACAGTGACTGTACTCTTGTGTGACTTACAATCGCATTTGTTACGTTTACTGAGTTTATAGATCTGGAAATCTCTAGTGCTTTTATTATCACTTTTAATTTTCGTTCTAGCCATAATGATTTAACATTAGTTTGTTTAGTTTTCCAGCTGAGTTTGTATTACAATAATAAGTTATAATTTATAGTTGTGAATTCTTCATGTCAAAGCATTCACTTTACTTTTTCAGTTTCTAAAAATTGTTTATTAAATAATCTTTGAAATTAAAATTTGCTGTAAATCTTCAATGTACAATTAATCGCTGATTTTTAATATTTTGTGTTTTCTTACAATTAACAGATTAGTTACTAAGTCAATCATGTGTTAGTAAAGTTCTGCCATTTTGGCTACCAATATTAAAGATTATTGAACAATAACATACGGCTGCCTTTCATTAGGCTTTAAACCATCACTGTCTTATCCTTTTTTGTTTCAAATGAAATGACGTGACGTAAATTTCAAACCGATTTTTATTTGGTCTCTCGCCATCTCTAGTGTGTGCAGACTTTTCCCCAGTGCGCTTGTCCTGTGTAATACGCAGTAGATAATCACTAAGGGCCGTAATATCACTAGTTACATGTAATATCATAGATTACTGTTTTAATAATTTAAAGTAATGTATCTAAAAGTCCCACTCCGCATTACTTCCTTATGATTAAAGATAGAGTGATTGATTACATTTTTTTAGTCTAATAGTCTTTGTGTCAAAGTGGACTGAATGTATCTCACTAACTATGAACCAATAAGAAATGGCATGGCGAAACCTGCTATTGGTATTCCCAGGACTTCCTAATGGGCTTCGGTCAGGCAAAAAAAATCCTTATAAATGCTATGATAATCATGGTTGTTAATTCTTGTAATAAATTGTATTATGATTTGGCGTCGTTCTCAAAATAACTTGTGAGTGAATGTTTTATCTGTCTTTTTTTTAACGTAGGGGGATTGCGTTTGCACACGGAGTGTGGGACTCCCTTGCGGACTACCCACTAAACCCCCTACGGGCCACGGAGGGCCCAGGCCGGAACCCTTTCGGATGACATCTTGCTTGGTCCGTGTGTTTTATGTCCCATCCAGGACCAAACCAATTGTTTCGGAAGCTAGGGGTCAGCCAGGCATCCGTCTTCACGCTTCTGATGAAGGATCGCCTCTATCACGAATCATCACAAACTGTGGTGACGAGCGTTCGCCTGGCCTCGGTGAAGCGCCCGCAAGCGAAGAAGGTGTGATGAACATCATCATCTTCCTCCGGGCAGTAAGCACACCGAGGCGACCTGAATTTTCCCATCCTGTAGAGGTACTTCCTAAAGTAACTGTGCCCCGTCAGGAACTGACACAGGTAGAAATCTATCTCCCCGTGGCCACGATCTATCCAAGGTTGAAGCTCTCGAATGAGACGGAAGGTCCAGCGACCGTCCGATACTTCCGTCCACCTCCGCTGCCAAACCTGCAGAGTCTCCACCCTGGCAGCAGCCAAGGCATCCTCGCTTGGCAGCCTCCCGAAGACAGTCTGTCTCTCGATGGCCAGCAGATCAATATGAATCACCCCAGCCTCGACCACCACGGCCGAACCGGAAACGGTGCGATAGGCGCAGGCGACCCTAAGTGCCGCTCTTCTCTGTACCGATAACAGCTTTTGACTGTATCGCCTTATCCTCATGACACCCGCCCAAACCTCTGCGCCCTACAGAAGGGTTGAATTTACTGTAGACATGAGGAGGCGCCTCTTACCTGACGTAGGGCTTCCTACGTTAGTCATCAGCCGGCCGAGAGACATAACCACCTCGACACCCCCCACATTCATAGAGATCAGAGTGGGGATTCTCCGTCGAGTGAGCATAACGATTTCGGTCTTGGCGACCGCCAGCTCAAGTCCGTGGCTCGTCATCCAGGCATTGACCCGAATCATTACCTGATTAAGGCGTAACTGTGCCAAGTCCGGAGTCCTCGCCGTGATGACTGCAGCTACGTCATCGGTATAACCCACGAGGAAGACGTCGTGGGGCATCTCGAGGCGAAGCAAACCATCGTATGAAACATTCCATAGGTCTGGGCCGAGAATAGACCCTTGAGCCGCACCGGCAGTGACCTCTTTCGTTCTCATTCCGTCTTTGGTTTCATACAACAGCCGACGGTTCTTCAGGTAGTCCTGCACAACGACCAGGAGATAGTCGAGCACGCTGAAGTCCCGCTGCAATAAATAACAAGTTTTGTCTGTCTTAAAATAAATTTAAATGTAACTTAAACTGTGAGGTTTTTAATACAATTCAGACTTTAATTGACCTCCAACTTTGATACATTAATGTCAGAGAATTTTAGTTTATGTAATTCTTCCTCTTTTTATAATATCTTTTAAATGAGATGTCACTTGGGATTTCTATCAAAATATTTCGACACCCCCAAAATACCCCTTTTAGGGAGGCAGTCGCAAATTTTCATACATAAAAACTGCTCAATTGGTCATGTAAACATCCTCCAACGTGTTATTTAATCTTTTTTCATAACAATTTAATTTGGAGGGGGTAGTGGTGGGACCCAGTATATTCATACAAAAACACAAAGATTATATACTTCGTAAAGCATGAGAAAATATTTTTTGCGTATATGTTTTCAGCTTGCATCACGAAGTACCAGAAATAATGCTTAGCCAATAAAAAAATATGATGTAAAATTAATTGATATAACCATAAACACTAGTAAATGTCCAGTTAAACTGTTTTTAAATCAATGCAGCCACTTTTTAGATATATTAAACTTTTCAAGACATGTCATAGACACTGAAGAGCATTTCTGATGTATTCCTAATTTATGATGTAACTGATTATTGATTGATGATCATTCACATTATGTAAAGCTGCAATATTACAAACTGTTAAGGGTGCTTCTATGTATATAAATGAAATCTATGTGTGTATGATAAATCAAACTGTTTATTGATTCTGTCAGGTTCTAAAACATATTTTACTTTAGTAACACTGAGTGTTACTGATACATTCCTAATACATCGAACTCATTATTAATTCATTCATCCATTTCACGTTAAAATTACTTCATTACATACAACTTCTATCGTATGCCTATGAATAAAACTGGCTATTCGATGACCTATATCCTAAAAAATGTTAATGTGTGGTAATACTAAACAGAGTAACTGATTTATAGTATGGTATTCAGAGTTATATTTATATTTCTGTGTAAGCATGCGTAGTCAACGGTATCCCCCCTCTACTACTACTACACATGTATATGCTAACTAAATATTTGATCTACTCCAGACTCTGCTTATAGGTTTTACTCCTAAATATATGTTGGAGCTTCATAAGAAGAACATGTTTTGCAGAACATTAAAAGGACATTTTATTATTGCTACATGTTTTGGCAGATAATAATAACCTCTAACGTTTTACGTATTTAATAACATTGTTCAAATGTATATAAAATGTTCAAATATATATATATATATATATATTATCAAGATATATATATATATATATATATATATATATATATATATATATACATCTGATAATATTTTTATCCGTGTCTTCAAAATTTTAGACAGAAGAATTTTGCAGATACGTCTAGATTTTTTTACTTAGCTATTCATTATAAAAGTGATACACCCGAGTATTATTGGTATACCCCTAGTAAATCGAACAAAGTACATTTTATTATATTCATTATTTAAAATAATTTCATTAACTATAAAGGGGAGTTGGATGGCCTTTTGGTCAAAAATTATCGATTTTTTGTTGTTGATGTTTTATTGTAGTTTAGAATCTCACGATTACTTTAAGACCAAATATATGCAATTCCTTGCAGTGTAACTCGTTTTATAAGCTTGTTTTGTAAATGTTGCACCTTCAATTTTGCAACTCTCATGAGCTTTGCCCAAAAGGAGTTGGTGAAATTATATAAGGCGTTGGCTATAAAAGAGCCCTATAAACAACATTTTCATCTTCCCAAGATAATTCCGGAACAAATAAAGCCAATATTCAGAGACTTGGCAGAAACTAAACTTCTGAAAAAGTGCCTGCATGGGGGCACTCAGAATCCTAATGAATCACTGAATAGTGTAATGTGGTCGCGGATCCCCAAAGCTACATTTGTGATGAAAACAACTTTATAAATGAGATTATTTTTGAGGTAGTAGCATGCTACAACAAAGGATTTATTGTTAGATGCAAAGTACTAACTAAATTAGGTATATCACCAGGCAACAATCTAGTGAAGATCATTTAAAGGTTGGACCAAATTTGAATTGTTCACAAAGCCGAAAAAGCCGTTGATGAAATTGAAAAGAAGTGCCGTAAAAAAGTAAGTTTGGCAAAAATCTATCTAGAATATTTATTTTAAAAAGAAGAATATCGAGCTATATTCTACATTCGAGAATATCCTACATATGGGGCTGGGATGTATTAAATGGAAGATTAATATAATAGTCTAATACAATATACTTTACGTAAAAGTTTTTCCGCGATTCCCAAAAATTCGTTTTTTTTAAGATTAAGGTACATTTCTCTCAGGAACTAAAACAGATAGCTCAGTAATTTTGTTTTGTTTTAATTGTCATAATAGACCTCATTATGAGTGTTTAATTTTGCTCAATGAGTGCTAAAAAGTTTAATTATTTATTATAAAATGTAGAATTTTTAAAGATATTTTAAAAAAATTATAAAGTTTCAAAAAGTCAAACTTTTTAACAGTAAACACTCATAATGTAGTAAAATGTTGACTCTTTCAAACAAACAAAAATTGTAGAGCTATCTAATTTAGTTAATGAGAAAAATGTTCCTAAACTTATGCAAATTAACAGGGGCGACATAGGGCCATCCGACTACCCTTAAATTTTTTTAAAGTTTCATTACTTTAGATGATAACGTAAACCATCACAATTGGGACAGAATTCTTAGAAATGAGTTTAAGTTAAACAGTAAATTAGTTATAGTTAATTAGCCCTAATTTGCATTGTTAAGACATATTTTTAAGAGGTTAAATGTAAGAAAGGACCATATGGTCCTAATTTCGCCTCAATAAAGAAGTGTTTCTTTCTTTCTTTTTTTAAATAGCTTTAGATTAGGCTAAATCTTAATCATATTATTATGCTAATATGTTGACAGAGTAATGGTATACAGTTTATAAATTTTCCCTGTAGTCGCGTTACTGAGGATGAAAGGTGGAAAGAAAGTAGATGAGAGATGCTGAGTGAACGAGGATGAGAAGGGAAGGAAATGAATAGGTAGATATCACGAGGAGACATGTATTATTCAGAACTTCAGGACTCTGACAGACGATGGTCGATCAATGCTACCAACTTAACCCAGCTCATTACGAAAAATATCTTTTTTTGGTCCATTCTCTTAATTTAACCGAGTCATTTTAAAGCAACTTAAAACTTAAAATTTTCATTTCGTCTCATTATGCAGCAAAAATAAATGAAATCAAGTGTTAGTAAAATGCAGCGACGATGGGGAGTAAAATGAATGAAAACATTGATGGCGTGGAGAGAGTTAAATAATTGAGCAAATAACCAAGCGGAGAGACGTCAATAGGTCTGCATACTTGCTTTTAGAACCGAACTACCAACATCTGTACTTGCAAAGTTTAAAAGTAAGTACCTTATTTCCTTACAGCACATAAACAAATAGAACCAAATGTAAAGAACCATTCAAATAAACATAAAATAATAAGTCCAATGAAATTTTATACCATGTAAGCAAAATTAACAACAATGAGAAGGTAATTTAAGCTGTTAAATGCAAAAATCATCTGATTATTATTTAGCAATTAAATAGCAACATATTTCGAATAGTGTGATGTAAGTAAGGGACAACAATCAGTGAAGCTTTTACTATAATATGATTATTTTCTGTAGCAAAATAAAATTGGTACAAAAACGTTATCTTAATATCCATATTTAACTAATACTCATAAATTTTCAAAAAATCACCAATTTCTAAGTTATTACAGTTGGAAAATGTTGTATGGTCACTATTTTGAGACCTAAAATTATATTTTTATCTCCACTTTTCAAAACATAAATTAATAAGGGTAAACATTTTGCATAGCATTAATTGTATACGTTTAATCAATTTTACTAGTTTCATCTTTAACTGAATTATTATTAAATCTTTTTCAAAAAACAAAAAAAATAGGCAGATGTAAACTAAGTAGTATAAGACTATACTGTACATTAAAGATCTTTGTAATTTTAACCTTACAAATCAAATTTTCAAGATTTATAAAATAATTTATAGAAACTCTGTATATCTCTTTACGAGTAGATTGTCTTTAATAGATATTAATTCATAAAAATAAGCTTTTATATTTTCATTTTGGAACTTTTTACCAGAAAGCAGCATCATGTCATATTTTACAACAGACAACATGTCTTAAAAGTCAGACAACATTTGCTCAAAGTTTATTGCAATTCTGTGGAGCAATTATATTTACGTAATACCGTTAATTTTTATTACCTGACACAATATCAATTACCTATGATTTTCCATGAAATATTCTATATTTATAAAAGTATCTCACATGTTATAAAAGAATGATAAATAAGAAATATTTTTTTAATAGAGATTTAACATTTGAATGATCATTTCTAAATTTATAAAACGCAGCCAGACTCTTAGCGAAATTATAAACGACCACAACCGGAAGTTTTACTCCCTTCCTGTCACTTAAACCAATTGGAAACTGTATCTCATTTTATAATTAATTTCCATCGGAAATGTAAGAAAGAGGTTGAAACGGATTTGCTATTAGTGAATGAGTTTTGGTAAGGACTGGTTGGTGAGTGAGTAATATTTTACAGAATGGCGGTCCCGATTTGAAGCTGGGGTTGGATGGATTTAAATACATTTATTATTATTTAATTGACTAAAAAATGATCAAATAATTAATTTGAATTTAATATTTGAGATAAGGAAGAATGTATTTTAATTAAAGTTTTTAAGATATGATTCATCAGCAATGGATCTTTTTCGTCTTATCTATAATAAATTTAAGAACTTTGTAAAGTTTTACCAAATCGCACTTAATGTTATATCCCAATTGGGTCAAACTATATTTTATAATAAACTATAAATTACGACTGAAACCCGTTTACATTTAAAATATATAAAAATGTTCTCCGGTTTATAAAAATGTTTGTTTATTTTTAAGTCACTTGTAACTCAGATACGCTGAATAGAGCTGTTATCTAAATAAAAATAATTTAAACCGTACTCATAAGAGACTTGAAGCCAGTACATTTTTGTAATCGTTAATTTTGTACACGTTTTTAAATACTTTTTGTAAATAGTCTCCATGTCTATTATTTTTATGGAATTTAGGAAATGTTATAAACATTAAAAACACTTCATTATTTTCTCTAGGTTCTTAAATAACAGATTTGTTATTTTTTTAAATTTTGAATGGCCGCTATATTGAAACGTAATGGCGAACCAAGCTGGTTAAAAAACGTAACTGAGATAATATTAAGATTAATTTGTGTTTCTGGTTTCACAAGCCCTGTTGTATAGAATAGACATATAACATTTCGAACGAGGGGTGTTTCCGAGAGGGTCTTTTCGTAGAAGTTATACAGAAATTTTTATAATTGCTACATTGAGAAAAAAATTGTAGTATGCTGATTTTTAAAACAAAATCTACTTACAGTCCAGGCAGATAGATAGACAGACGCTAAACAGAGTGAAATTGGCGGTAGTTTCAGAGAAATGTTATTATTATTATTGGTTTTTTACCTATTTAAACATATTCTAGCATATTTAACTAGCCTACATGTTTTAACACCATGTATATCTCAAACCGGCACATAAAACAATAAGAATATAAATTTATCAATAACCTCAAAACTTTATTTTTTACATTTTGTAATAGGGGTTACTTACTACTCAAATCAAATATCCTTTATTTCCATCAGACATGTAACATGCATTGGATTGCGTCATAAATATTAAAAAAATACATGTACTGTTTTTATATCTATACATACAGACTATTTATTTCCAATAAATTCACTGAGGGTGTGGAAACTTTTTTCTATTAAAAAAGCCTTCAGTGTTCTCTTAAAGACCATTACATCATTTACATTCTTTAGGTCCACAGGAAGAGAATTATAAAAAATTACGGCATTATAAAAACAGTGATGTTTGAAAAAAGAGGTTGCATGGGGGGAATATTTAATTTGTTGCTATTCCTGAGATAGTGTCCGGACTGCGGAATTAGTGACTCGAAAATGCCCTGGTTATGCTTAAAAAAGACCAATGTGTGGTAAATATATATACTTGGAAAAGTAAGCAGATTGAACTTCTTAAAGTGTGATTTGCAGGATTCTGATTGACGGATGCCAGCGATAGCTCTCACCGCTTTCTTCTGCAAAAGAAAGACAAGGTTTGTTCTGCAATTTTCAAAACCCCAAATTTCAACAGCGTATGAAAGGTAGGGATAAACTAATGCAAAATATGAAGTCAGAATCACATCGGTGCCCGTGAAAGATGAAAGTCTACGAAGAACAAAAATACCAGAACAGACTTTACGTGCGACATGATTTACATGAAAGGAGAAGCTAAGATTCCTATCGACAATTAGGCCTAAAAACTTGACCATTTGCTCAGAACAAACCTCTGTATCACCGACCCAAACACTCAAAGAGTCATTGCGTCTTGATGAAATTGAAAAGTCTAGCAATGTAGTTTTATCAGTATTCACGGCCAAACCATTTCTCTGAAACCACTGGACTATTGAATTGCACTGTACAAACGTACCTATCTCCATATTGAAACGACAAGACTCATCAATTACAAGTGATGTGTCGTCAGCAAACAAACACAACAAGCCCCTCGAAACACAACTGCTGAGATCATTCACATACAAAATAAAGAGGAAGGGTCCAAGTATGGAGCCCTGTGGCACACCCGTCTTGACAATCTGCTCGTCAAAAAAGCATCTTTTCCTAGTATTTACGTCAACGTATGGAATTTCCACAACTTGTCTACGCTGACTCAAGAAAGATGACAGCCATTGATTTGCCAAGCCACGCACACCCACTCTGTCAAGCTTTTGTAAAAGAAGTTCATGCGAAACCATGTCAAATGCTTTTCTCAAATCAAAAAAGATACCAGTAGAAAACTTTCCTTCATCAAGAGCTTTAACAACTCTAACCAAGAGAGCAAACATTGCCTTCACAGTTGAGCCTCCCTTGACAAAGCCAAACAAAGTCAAACAAAACGTTATTACTCTCCAGGAAAGCCGTTAACCTTATCAAAACTGCCTTCTCAAACACCTTAGAAAATGTCTATCCAATCGAAATAGGCCTGAAATTATCAAGTTCCTCAACCAGTCCCCTTTTATGTAACGGCTTCACTATGGACAACTTTAAAATGTCAGGAAACACGCCATTTTCAAACGAAAAATTTATCAAATGAGCAAGTGGCCTAACAAAATACTCCGTACATGATTTAAGAAGCTTCGATGATATATTGTCGAAGCCAGAAGAAGCCCTTTGCTTTTATAGATCTGATGATGTCAGATACTTCCACTTCAGAAAAAGGTGAAAAGAAAAATGAAGACAACCTGCACATGATTGTTGTTGAAGAAGAGACAACGATATGGAAGATGAACTTGCATTCGACACATTAATGAAAAAATCATTGAACAAGTTAGAAACGTCCTTCGGATCCCTAACAATGACTCCATTACTATCCTTGATGGTTCGAGGGATATCTGCCAAAACTCTTGCCTTACCTCTATGCTCGTTCACTATGTCCCACACAGTCTTAACTTTATTTGAGGAAGTCTGCAGTAAATGTTTAACTTTAGATGACTTAGCTTCCCTCACACTAGCCTTATATTGCCTCTTCAAAGAAAGGTATTGTTTTCTTCTCTCATCAGAAGAACTCAGGTCTTTAGTTTTATAATACCAATGCGCAACCAAATCACGTAGCTCAATTTGCTCCTGGGTTAAAGACACTTTGGCATTTGGAGAACGCCCACGAATCCGAACTCTTTTCTCAGGAAAAGCCTGAATGAAATAAAACTCTATAGAGGACATAAAAAAGCTCATCTTATCATCCATTGTTCTAGCTGCATAAACATCATGCCATGTTTCCCCACCCAGAAGATGTCTAAAAATACCAACATTATCCTCTACAAATGATCGCTTAAGCATAAACTTAGGGCAATCAGGACTAGATAAATGTATAAGTGATTGATATATTAGTTTTGTTTCAACCCACTCATATTTTATACCATGACATTATTCATACATGTTTGATTTATGAATAAATAAACAACGATATAGGAAAACAAGGAGTGACCAGCGTGAAACATGAGTAAAACCACTGTGACATATTTATAGTTGTTTCGGCTGACAACTCTCTCCCGTGCTATTCACTAACCACCGATTTAATGCATGTTAGTTCTTTACAAGTTTCATTATATCACTACAGTATATATAGCCCAGAGCTTTTTTTAATTCAGTAATATACAGTGTGTCCACAAAGTTATATCGCACTTTTAATCGTTATAGGTACTCTTTTATTCCTGATAGGTCTATAAAACAGAAGCAAAACTAATATAGCTGTTTATAAAATGTTATTTTCATTAATCGAGTCGTTAATTTTGCCTTCTATTAATTTGTGGCTAACGTAATTGTGATTAAAGTCATCATGGCAACATTGCAAAGAAAAGTCAGCATGTTTTTTGGCAAGCAAACTCCATTCTGTTATTTTAGTGCAAAATGAATATCGGTGAGTGTTTCATGAAAATACCCCTGACATATTCAACATTTATTCATTGGACAAGAAAGCAAAGTTTAAGGAAGCAGGCAGCTTATTATTAGACAAAAAGCGGACAGGTAGACCAACAACAGGAGATGCCGTCAAGAACATTCAAATGAGTATTTTTTATGATGTCCAAAAGATATGTGCGGAAATGTTGCCAAATCAATTATTTCATGCTTTAAAGGCAGATTAAGAATTAAAGAGGCGTGATTTTTCAGTTTTCCCCATTCTGTATGAAAAAGAACTGGATAAAAAGTTTATAAACAACATTATTTTCAGCGATGAAGCTACATTTTACCTATCTATAACAGGTGCATCGTATCTGGGGAAGTGAGAATCCTCATGTCTTTGTAGAAAACTAGTTCAATTCTCCTAAAATAAATGTTTGGCAGGCTCTGTTCCGAGAATACACAACCGAGGTGAGCAGACACTCAGCTCTCACAGTGAAAGTGTTCCATAATTGTAGTAGATAGACTAAGAAATCCCTATTAAAATACAGTCCATCACCAAACTGTAAGGCATACATATAATTACACAAAATATACTGACTTGAAGAGAGAAAATTTTAAATCTTCATCCAACATAAACTATTACTTAAGAGCCCATCAAGACTATAACATCTCATTTCAAGCAAACTAAGTCAAAAATTACTTAAGAACATTTACTTTGCAATAGTTAAGAATGTAACTAAAGCCTAACAAACCCAAATAACTTAATATTCTTCATTTGTTTGATAACGCAAACATAAAAAAATGAGGAAAAATGACACAGAACGATGAAAGTGTAAGCAGTGCAGTGATGAAAGTTATGAAAAGAGTAGAAAAGACATTACAGATCTACAAAGCAAAATTCATAACCTATCAGTAGAAGACAACTTGGACCATAAGACCTGACTTATGCAGTGAACTCGGCAGTGTACTTTTGAATGAAAACTGCCTCCTTAAACAGCAACTCCACGACTTAAAGGAGACAAAATCTGAAAATTTATTGCAACTGGAGGATAGACTCAAAGGTGCTGAAGAAACGCTAACGTAATTAGAGGAAAATAACCAGATGCTGAGTTGTGTTTTAAGGCAGGCAACCTTGAAGAAGAGCGCACTCTCAAAGAGGATTTCTTTCTCCAAGTAGAGCTTGAAAAACATGAGTTCATCACCAAAATTAATAACTTAAAGCTCAGAAAGATCAGTACTTAACGCTAGAATCCAAAAACTCACTGAAGATCTTCACAGTAAAACCACCTACTTTGAAAGGAAAATTGGTAGGCTTCAGTTGGAAATAATTGCTTTGAGAGTAGCTTAAGTATTCCTGAGAACTGAGCTAGAGTCCAGGAAAGCTCTCATTCACTCCATTCAAACAAAATGACAAGAAATTATCTTTAAGATTGTCAAACAAGAGAGCACCATGAGAGCCTGCCTTAATTATCTTGTAATAAATACGAAATCTCACCTCAACATGAAACCTTCAAGCAGCTGTACAACACTCTACAATAAAATCAATATGGCTGTCATCCATAACAAGCCACGTCATAACAGTTGAGTCATTCATAGAGTTATTAATACAGATTTTCCTATCTTAATTGTAAGTTTTCTCAAATAATTGGTTCTAGCGAAATTCTATTCAATCCATACTTGCTTTATTATATTATATCAGTGTAAAATCAGATATGTAGCTAGGCATTGGTTACCTGCAATTGATTATAATGAGAAATATTATGACGTTCGTGGAAAAGACGGAGATAAACACTCTCACAATCGGAATACTTATGGAGAAATGAAAGGTGATTTTTGAAAATGGTAACGGTATCACTCCTATCACGCAGTCAATGGATATGGCGTGCCTCAGAGATAAGTTTTAGGATTTGTTTGTGATTTATCTCTCGCTTTTCTCTGACCCTTCAATGACATTACATTTACATTTCTTCTTCTTGTTTTGTTTCCAACACATTAATTGCATCTAAATCAAACAAAAAACAGAGTCTAAATAAAAAAAAACAATTATTTTAAAAGAAGAGTCACGTTTTTATGTTGTTATCAATGAAATCTACTATTGTTAGCTCTAATTGCTGTAGTAAGAAATTCATCTCTCTTTATCAAACATGACACATATTAAAACCCATATATGCCCAACGCCCCATTTTTGGGGCGGCACTAAAAAAAAATCTGACAGGTACATTTTGTTTATAAAGGGACTTTTTGTGTTTCTTACATGTTCAGTTGGTAGTAGTGATTGCAACAGTGTGTGTTGCACCTCTGCAGAAGCCTCATGTGTTTTGCTGTTGTATCTTTTCTGTCAATATTTTGAAGATTGAAAATGGATTCGGAAAACATGTAAGTAATTCTAACTGACACATAAGTAGAAGTTATTTTACAGTTGGATTTATTGTTTGTATATTACTTTAGTGAAAAATAATCATAAACTTACTTATTCAGTCACAGAGTAAACATAACCTCACTTTTCCTACTGCCCCAAAATTGGGGCGGTGGGAATAGCAGGGTACATAGCATAGTCAAGCCAAAGTACATTTGAGTTCAGTTATCTTTTACACACAATAGGTAATACCATTCTATTTCCAACTGTTATTAGTAAAAACAAATTTGTTAAGTCGGATTTACTTTGAGAAATACTTATGTCATCTATTTATTCCAGATACACCGTTGAAGATATACTGCAGTTTCAGAAAGGAAATACAGATATTCTCCTTACTGCTACAGTGTACACTGAGCCACCTGATGAGTCAATAGTAAGGTATTTTGGGAGGCATGGTGCAAAACAGCACATACATAATAAACCAATAAGGTTTGGTTTTAAAGTTTGGTCGATGTGTACACGTTTAGGCTACATTATTCAAGGTGAACCTTACCAGGGTGCATCTACAGGCAACACCCATCCACATTTAGGTTGTGGAGGGTCAGTGGTAATGAACCTGGTCAAAAGACTTCCTCTGACAGTAAATATAGCCTGTTTGTAGATAATTACTTTACATCACTGCCTCTTTTAGAAGAACTCAAGGAAAATGGGCATGATTGTACTGGCACAATTAGAGTTGACAGAATCAAGAAGGCTCCGTTAACTGACCACAGATTATTTAAAAAAACTAAAGAGAGGAAGCTTTGAGCAATTAAGTGACAGAAAGTCAGGAACTACTCTTGTCAGATTCAATGATAATAGTGTTGTCACACTTGCATCAAATCGTGATGGAGTATCTCCCATGGGTTCATGCAACAGCTGGTCACAGCAGGAGAAAAAAAGAATTAGTGTCAAGCAACCACTGTTTGTTGGATTGTACAATTTATACATGGGGGGAGTTGATAGGCTTGATCAAAATGTCAGCCTATAAACCAACCATAAGGATGAAGAAGTGATATTGGCAACTTATCTTATTCCCACTTAGTTGCAGCATGAACAACGCCAAAGTTGTATAAGCTAAGCCCAGCCGGCAAAAGTAAAGATGCTTTCGACTTTCTTGGGTTTATCAGAGAAGTAGTTCAAGTGTACCTGAGAAGAAATGTAGACCGTCCATCAATTGGAAGACCATCTAAGAAGTCGAGGACCCGTGTTCCAGATGGCTTACGCTTAGATGGCATCGGCCATTTGATTGTCTCAAATACCGCTCAAATACGCTGCGCTGAATGCCACAAGAATACCACCAAGAAATGTCAGAAATGTTCAGTAGGATGCAACGCCAATTGTTTTGTTAAGTTTCATTCCTAGTAGAAAAAAAATTCTTCTGAAAAATCTAAGTCATAATTATGTATTTTCAAAAATATATGTTAGTTTTAAAAATAAGATTTATTTCAATTATTATTTTTAAATCATGTAATATTTGAATAAAACATTATATTTAGGTATTAAATGTTTGTTTCTATGTATGCTTTTCCAAAAATAATTATTATTAGGCTTACGATAGGATATGACCCCTTACATGCTCAGCGCCTCATTTTTGGGGCGGTCAATTATGGAAAATCCACGAATGTAAGAATTTTTTAATTATTTTTCTGGTTCATTTTTAAGATATAATAATACAAATAAATGGGTAAAATTTAATTTTGAAACCTAAAAATAACTTGGGCATATATGGGAACCACCAATAAAGTAGATAAAGCGTATGAATTTAATATATACCCAATGAACGTTTTGTTACTATCATGTACATGTTTTAGATTGCTATAACCTAGTAAATCATAATGTTCACAAAATATCACATGAATCTGATCTATTTTAAAAGAAATTTTCCGTGATAGTGGAAATTTTCCATTGTTCAGTGACAAAGAAATCTGTAACACTACGTCTATGATCTGCAATCTGATATCTTACTCAGACGAACAACTAATTTTACAAATAACTATAGTTTAGATTAAAATAAACACATCATCCCATACAAATATGCCACCCACAAGTCAAGAATCACAACAGAAATGTTTTAGTGTCTACTCCATGTACACTAATTATAAAAACATGCACTTACTAAAACCAACGTAATGTGTTTCCCTCATAATCCTTCCAACGTCAAAAACAAACTTCAAACAAAGAATCCATCTTTCCCAGTAAGTGTTATTTAAAACTAATAAATATCTATTTTGAAACATTATTTGAGACTAATACAAGTGTATTGAATTATATGTACTTTATAAACGGCATCCCATAAGAGTTGCCACATACACATGTTTTTATAACTTTCAATATACTAATTATATAAGTACTACTTAGTAACTCATATACCACTAATATTAAGTACCACAAGTAAATCAACGAAAGTTGTGTATGTCTATGGTCTATAAAGACACGAAGCGTTACAGTGATAGGAGCAGGCTATCTATTTTACAAAACGATAATTTTTATTATAAAAATCTAAAGGCCTTATGGCTTATAAGTTTTATAAAAAATTACATCAGCTTTCTAAAAAAATAAAACCAAACCTCATTACAAATGCACTTTATTTATTTCTATCATAAAAACTTGTAACCTAGTTTACCATACTTCCCAGCACCAATTTTTATTTAATATAAATCTGTGGTAAACTGTTTTCTTTAACAGATTTGTATTTCTTCATACAATTGATAAGATATTACACTTGAAATCAAGCACAATATACTTGTACAATTTTTAATTACTGCAGTTTGAATCAAAGTTATATAATCAACTGAACTAGAAACCAAGCTCTAGTTGATCCAGTGCTCTACACAGTTTCATTAATTGCTAATTATCATTCAAACACGGCTAATAAATGGCTAATTAACATACAATTATAGAGTGTCTCTGTTTCGCTAAACAGGTTTGATGAATGATTTCAGTGCTTCAAGTAAAATAATACAAAATTTAATTAGCCACAAAGCTGGCTTGTTATGTATCTTTTGTTTTTCACATGTTACAAATATAAACCTTATTTTAATTTATCTTAATATAGTAACCAACTAACCAAATAAAACGTGTTTATTTAGGTTGAATAAATTATAGCGGTCGTTTGAAAATGTAATTATAAATCACTGTATAATCTGAATAAACGTGTAAGTAAAATTCTGCACTGAAGCTTTTATTACCTTATCAAACACCCAAAAAACAATTTATGTCAAAGGTTTTATGTTATAGTGATATAATAATATATCCAAGCAATTTGATATTTTTATATAAATGAAACATAATTTTGCTGCAAGAACAGTATTAGACAAAAACATATATTGTAAAAGACGAAATCGCATTTTTAAAATATCATCTAATTTCTTATTGGTTATTCCTGATTTACCTAGATTTACCTGAAGAAGAGATCAGATTGCAGATCTCGAAACGTAGTGTTACTGAGTTCTTCTTTCACTGAAAGATGGTAAAAGTCCGGAAAAATCCTTTTCACAATCCTTTCATCGTCAAAAATAACCTTCAACCAAAGAATTGTTAGATATTTTGATTACAAAGCACGTTCTGTAAACAATAGTCATTATCTCCACACTGCTTAGATTTTCTTTGAATAGAATACTTCAGCTTAAACAGAGCAATCGCAGGCTAAAAACCAACCAGAGGTCTGAAATATCTTTTTCACCACCATCGGTTTACTCATAGACATAGTAATCGTTTGTCTTAGCTGTGTTATCGAGATAAGGGGATGGAGTCCAAATTAATTCAAATTGTGTACGGTTAAAAAGTAGTTGCATTTCAATTCTCGGGCAATTTTGAGTTTACTCACAACAGATGTGCATCTCAAGGCGGAGGATGGCCCCTTTCGTCGCTGAACAGTGCTTCAAGGACAGAGGAGAAGTACACTTATTCTATGTATTCTATATATTCTAAGTATTCTATGAGGATGAGGTCTAGGATATTTTAATATTTATAGATTTGTGACTTATTTAAATAATATATAAATCTTAATATAGAATGTATGTTAAAAAATGTTTATAAACTACACATAGGAGTAAAGGGTGAGTACATACGTCATATGCCGGAACAATAGTCCCTCTTCATCATTTTATTCTTACATTATATCTGTGACCTATAAGAGCCCTGGAAATACGCAGATTAAAATAATATTGTTATGAGACGTTTATTTGACAATTTGGAAAATTCCTCTCTATACTTTATAAAATTTAATAATGCCATAACATTTGCATCTCCATAACACTCATGATGTATTTATTGTAAAAAGAGCACGGACTATAAGCTGTTAATGTGGTTTAGGTATAGAATGTTATGAATAACATAGTAAAACAACACCAGTGTTATATTTGTTTATATTGTTGAAGCCAAGAAATGTTTATCTAAAATCTAAAAATGGCTTCTTTTCCAAATTTGTATATGCTGATCTTTAAGGAAACAAAGTTTATTAATAAATTTAATGTCCATAACAATTGAATTTAATGCTATTTTCAAGTAAGGAATGCTCCTTTGCACCAGTATCTAAATGTAAGCGAGTGCAGACTGCAAGCGACTTCTTGTTATTGTAAATTACGTTCTCTTTACAAGTAAGTTTGTAAGCTCTTTTTAATGTTATGAAATTGTGGTTTTCCCAACATAAAAATAGAACATTAATTTTCCCTCTAATATAGGAAGAAAACACTCACATTACATTTACTCATTCTTTTTTATAAATCATTAACAGAGAACTTTTGCTGCCCATTATGCTTTACAGATAATAAAGGATGGTGAGCAACAGGATGAGAGCTCCTCGGCTCTTATTCACTCCAGATACAATAAATGAGGGAAACTGTAGCAGAGATTTTTAGTGTATTTCTATTCAGTCATTTTGAACTTGTTTTAAAAATAAAAATACTAAACATTAAGAATTTAAAATTTCGATTACAATTAAAGCAGTATGTTTACACTTATTGAGTACTGCCTAAGTATTAACAAAGCATCTGATTTTATAGTATAAAACAATTTTTTGTACGTATTTTTGAACTGTTTCAAACACTTTTAAGTGTGGCTTAGCTCAATATTTAACCATATTAAAAAATCTAGTTTTAGACGTTATATTACAGTTGACCGAAAGAAACCGGTAATAGTAAAAATTGATTATTTTTATATAGTTACTAGTTTTACTTCATTCCAGCAAATTTACACAGTTAGCTAATAATACATACAAAAGTTTTCTTCAATAATCTAAAACAGGTCGTGGAAATTTAAAAGCAATAAACAAGAGCTATTCTTTCACGGATACATTGAGGCATTTTCTATCACTACAAAAATAAAGATAGTAACATTAAAATGACATTACTATACCAAAGAAGGGCTTGGTATTAAAGGAAAGTAGAGGTACGAAAATGTAAATATATATTTACTTATAATAAAACCTGAACTCATCCTATATAAAAGAATGTACTAGAACAAGAAATAACTCAGGCGCCAATAATAGTGCATATAAAGTAGACTCTAAAGTGAAATGTGATCGTTTGGCTTTCGCAACCAGTATTATGGAGCTTCATCAAAGTTATCTCATTCACTCCGTATCAAAATCATGGATAACACAATTCTTGTTAATTGGTTAAGACTTTTAGAGTAGCGCCGTTAGAAACATTAACTCTTCATAAAGTGGCCAGTAACAATTCTGTATTCTTTTGTATCATGTACACTCATTCTATTTTTCTCCTCATCAAATCATACTTCAGTTTTCTCAGATAATAAACTAAACTATTACCTTATGCTTTCATTAAGAAAGACGTTATCATTTTGTATTTTTTAAAATTAGATTTTGTTTTAAAATTTTTCATTAGTATAACCCATTTATTAGGTTTAACGAAACACCTTTATCATAATGTTAATAAAAATGTATACTACACGATGTCACTTATTAATATTACAAAATAATCTTATCGCACAGTTATTCAACAATAACAGTTATTGGGCATTTTAACGTTTGCTCAATATCCCTACATGCTAAATATCTCATCCGCTACTAAACCAAATAATCCCAGCACAAACATATGTGGTGTGTCGACACAGTCAGCAATGTGTGATTACCAACCACCAAAGTACTTAATTAACAGTTACATGATTGCGTTTCTGGCTAATTAAACAAATACAAACAGCAGTTTATTTTTTTAACAATGTGAACTGGGTATTACTGGTCTAGTGACCGCATACTCAAGCGAGTACATTGTGTTCCAAACATAATAGTGTGGGGAGGGGTGTGAGGGAGATGGCAACAACTCCATCCAGGCCTCACCTCCAACGCCGTTGATCAGTCAGGATTTTATTACTGTCTATTTTATGTTAGAACTTAAACATAAATTAATAGTTTACAATTTTTTTACAGGTTTAAAGTACAAACGAAAAATATGTATTACAAAGTGATAAGAATAAGTAATTAGATATCATAAAATAAAAAGTATATGTATTGCACTATTATTACATGACTGACCTTTATCTTATTCTGAGTTAGATCACCAAATATTAATGTATAAGAGCAGAGAAAACAACATACAAAAAATAAAAAGTGGCAAAAGGACCTTCTCGTCTATCACATTATACTTCATTTCATTTCATTTATTAATGGAACAATAATTTTAGTTTAATAAAACTTGTCGGTTAGGTCAATTTATAATATTTTGAGTAAAATTGCACAAGTTAATTTTATTATACAGTTAATGACATATTATTGCGTTGACATTAAATATTGAACCTTTAACACCTAATAAATAGTTATTTTCCTTAATAATATCAATTCCAAACTGTTTTACAAACGTGTTAATTTGGTTATGTTCACCAAATTAACACGTTTGTTTATTAGATGTTAAAGTTAGAATAGTCAGTCTCAGTGTTGCATTTTAATTACGGTAAAAATTGATTTAAATAAGACCTTTTCAAATACTGTAAAATCGTGGGCAATTTAGTTTGCATGCGTAATATAAAACCTTCTATAATATAGTTATTTCTTACCCAATTTTAACAAATAAAGTATTTTTTTGAAATTGAAAGTTATTGAAACACTTCAGTGTCTTCTAAATTTGGAGAACAGTGGTTTATAATATATTTCATAAAAATATATGAAATAGCCACCATTTGGAAAATATTATAACTGATTTAAAAATATTTCTTCTGATATATTTTAACTTACAATCACATATAGAATCTCAAAATGCATAGATATCTCAACCTTTTTGTTTTATATATATATATATATATATATATATATATATACAGAGTGTATATTATGTCTGGAAACACCCAAATATATCCTTTAATAATTTAAATATAAATTTGAAACCTCTTACAAATCGTGATAGAGATTGGGCATCTACTTTTTGGAACAATGTTTTGTTATGTCACACCAACGGGGGACGTCCTGCCGAGGGTATCGTGAATATTCTTAATGGAAGCCTATACCTTGTGATACATAATTTTAAAGGAAATAGCTTACTGAATTGAATGCCACAAAACCGCATCTCAAGGGAATTATTCTATCAGAAAATAGAGCATTTTTAGTATTGAAAATTTACTGATGTTCAACAATGTAATTTTAACATGGTTCTTGCCACAAAATGTGTTTACACTAATTTTTTAGCATTTTTTAAATGTTGAATTAAAATAAAATAAACAATTTAAATTTTTAAGCTGGTTTCATTAGTACAAATTTACCAGTTTTTATTACAATGAATAAAACTTATGAGTCACTTTCTCTGATTACTTATGAATCTGTACTTGGTGTTTCCAGTCAGCAGGAAGGTTTAAAGAGACAAAGGTCACTAGCCTATGAGAAACATTATTGTGTTATTAATCATCTGGTCTACAGGTTTCAGTTTGTTTGAGCATGGAGCTTTCACTAGACAGGTCTAAAGCTTGGGAATTACAAATGGACAAAGGTCATATCATTCCTGTCGAGTTAATCAGTGTCTCTGAAGCATTGCTGTCAACAAGTTATCTCTAATTACAGTAGTTCAGTTTTTATTTGGCATTTTAATGGAAATTGTCTGAAAGAGAACGAATTACTCTGTTGATGATGCGAGGATATGGCGATCGTCAAAGATCTTATCGGAAGTTTGTAATTTGTTTAATGACACTTTCCAGAAAGGAATCCCATTAAGTGTTTCAACAATATCAAAAACTTAGTTGAGCGTTTTGAAATGACAGGGAGTGTACGTAATCGGCCAAAGTCGGGGTAGGGATACAATCTGCAACAGATGAAGAACATGCACTAGATGTTTTGCAAACATTTATTGAAGACCCACATACATCGCTCGGAAAAGCTGCACAGCAACATGATATGCACCCTATGTCTGTGAGTAAGATTTTGAAAATTAATAAATACAAACCATTTAAAGTTCATTTAGTCCAACAGTTAAGTGAGGATGATTACGACAGAAGAGTTGAGGTCTTGTGAACTTGTGATGCGCAAATGTGATGACAATAGAGATTTTCTGACCAACATACTATTTTCTGATGAGGCAACTTTTTTCCTAAATGGCAATGTTAACAGGCACAATTGCCGTTTTACTGGGCTAATGAAAACCAACATTGGATTACTGAGTCCCATTCACAGCAACCACAAAAACTGAACGTATGGTGTGGAATTTTAGGTAACAAAATTGTTGGACCCTTTTTCATCAATGGAAATTTAAATGCCGAACTTTACTACAATATGCTCCAAAATGAAATAATCCCAGCTATTCAAATTGCATCAGGAGAATACTTTGATAATGTATGGTTTCAGCAGGATGGTGCTCCACCACCATTATGGGAGACAGGTAAGAGAGTATTTGGATTTAAGGTTTCCTCATAAATGGATTGGCCGAAGAGGAGAAATCGAATGGCCTCCAAGATCTCCAGATTTGTCACCAATCGATTATTTCCTATGGGGTCATTTAAAATCCAATGTTTATAGAAGAAAGCCTCATAATTTGGAAGACCTAAGAAAAACAGGATTATAGAGGAGATTGCTTTGATAACTGAAGAAATGTTAGGCATCTCTGTCGAATCATTTTACACAAGATTGGCTCATTGTCAAACCGTAGAAGGAACACAGTTTGAACAATTGCTTTGACACCAAATGCAGGTAAAACGTTTGTTGTAAGACTTTTTCTAAACAGCATACATTATTTTTTATTTGTAAATAAGAAATCAATAACATAAGTATTTCCATAATTGTACTGTAATAAAAAAACTGGCAAATTTGTGCTAATAGAACCAACTTAAAATGAAATTTTTGTTTTATTTAATTGAACATTTTAAAAAATGCTAAAAAATTAGTGTAACACATTTTGTGGCAAGAACCATGTTAAAATTACAATTGTTGAACATCAGTAAATTTTCAATACTAAAAATGCTCTATTTTCTGATAGAATAATTCCCTTGAGATGCGGTTTGTGGCATTCAATTCAGTAAGCTATTACCTTTAAAATTATGTATCACAAGGTATAGGCTTCCATTAAGAATATTCACGATACCCTCGGCAAGGACGTCCCCCCGTTGGTGTGACATAACAAAACATTGTTCCAAAAAGTAGATGCCCAATCTCTATCACGATTGTAAGAGGTTTCAAATTTATATTTAAAATTATTAAAGGATATATTTGGGTGTTTCCAGACATAATATACACCCTTATATATATATATATATATATATATATATATAAAGTATATATATATATATATATATATATACTTTATATATATATATATATTATATATATATATATATATATATATACAGACACAGATGTTTGTCACATAAAATATATGTGTTCATAAAAGGCTGATAGAACTTATTATTTAAAAAATTCATATAAAAATAGGGCAAGAAATGTCTTGTTTAGCCACTAGCCGCCATTTTGTATAAAAAATTATTTTTGTGTCTAAAAATAGTTAGACTAAAGAAACCAAATTTGTCACATAGTTTTGAGTTGAAAGAAAAAAATAACTGTGTTATTTCCATTAATTTAAAAAAAATTGAGTCTGTTAAAAATTTTAATGTCAAACAACAACAAAAAACGCCCAAAAAACAGTATAGTTACAAAAACATTTAATAGACACCAACTATTTGAAGAATTACAATTCCAACGGTACTTGTTTCAACGTAATTCGTCAATGCATATGCGAGCGTGGTCACATTAAAGGTAGGCTTGCATAAATAAATGAGTCTTTATGGAAATGAGCATAAGTAACTATTACATTGCTCCTTATAGAATTTATTATGATTTTTCTCATAAATTGTTAAATGAAAGTAATAAGGGTTGGTAAATGTGAATTTTATTTAAACTATAATTGATTGATTGTTATTATTAAAATGCGCATTTAAAAACATTACTGCTAGTTTAACTCAGTAATTACAATGAATACAAACCTTATAATAAGGTTTGTATTTATTGGTAATTATGACTATCGTCATTTACTTCAGGCACTAATGCAGGTCAGCCGCAGTTAAGTGTTAAACTGTTGAGTGATTAAAACATATTAATATTTGTACATTAGTTGAATAACCCGTATACTTTTTAAATTGAGTACAGTATTTTTTTTTCAAACAGATAAATATAAGAGACGAGTTTACTGTTGGAACTTTTTTTACTTGCACATTGCACTGACTTTTATAATAAATACATTGAGTAAAATTATTAAAAAAATCTATTTTTGTACTACAGTGTTGAAACCATTAGAGATAGAGACAAACTTTAAATGTAGAAAATGTTTATTTTTAAAGACCTTACTAATTATGTACAACACAACCTAGGTTGCTATTTGATTTTTTTTAGATTGGGGCTGTTAAGTATTTCAAAATTCTATATATTTTTAAAATGTGTAAATTTTGGGATAGAGTGGCATTTGATGATATTTTTCGATAAGCCGTCTCATCATTACTTTTGAATAAAGATATCGTCTCTCTACATTTGTCCAGGTAGTTGTAATAAATTTACCCACAAACTGATTTTTTAACGTTTTGGTGTACCCTGTACATAAGCGGCAAGATAGGTTCAAACTTTTTGCATCAAAATAATCAATGTAGAAATACCTTTAAAATGAGGTATAACTCAACATACCTTTACATTTGAAAATTTTACAAAAAACCATACCCCCCAAAAACTATTTTGGGGAGTTTCAGAGATTTCAAAACTTACATGATTATTAATTTAGTATTAATAGTGAAAATGCTTTACCACGTATGACCAATATTCTAAAAGAAGATATATAACATAAGAATATATAACAGAAGAAGGTAGGTTAGGTTGGATATTTAACCTGATCGGTTCAGGGTGACCTGAAACTCTGAATTACTTATGACTCCTTCTCAACCTCCATACCTTTTAAATCACTTCTCATTATCTCACCTCCCAATAATAATAAAAATGTGGACAAATATAAGGTTAAATTTAATCTTTATTCCGTTATTCATCTCATTTTCACATAATTACCAAATACAACACATTTTAATGTGGTGTGTGGACGAAAAATGTATTATCTTGATACATGACAATAGTTTAATACATGTTTAAATACATAAATTGTATTTTCAATAATCTATCATTGACTACGAGTATATATATTATCTTCTTTAGAATGTTCAATTCATTGACTATCTTATATAACTAAAAGATACCGGACGTAGAGTGAGGTTTTATTAAAACAATGTTATATGATTTTTTATGTGAACAAAGTAAATAATAAAGGACGGATTTAATAATGGTATTCTGATATAGTGTACAAAATACATTTTATTACTACATCAAACATTGTACAAGTTAAATTAGAGACTGCGCTAAAGCATATTATTGTATTCTACATTCCATATTCTATATATAGTTTACATATTCCAATTCATTATTTCAATTAAACAAACTACACCCTAACTAGAGTTCCAGTTTACTATCGCTTAACGTCTATTTTGCTGACAGAAAACTTTAAATTGAAATGTCATATGCATACGTGAGTTGGTGTACAAAGATAATATAAACTTTATAAGTGGAGGTTGAAATCATAAACAAGCGTCAGGTATACTCGTTTATTTAGTGATTAAAACTTTAAACTTTCCAGTTCCTAATCCTTGTCACTAGATCTCTATAGAGCGGGGAATCTTTTATTATTTATATTGCTGTCGTATGTAAAGTTTTACATAAAAGCAGGATTTCGTGAAACCTATGTTAAACATAGTTATAGTAACATACGAAAAGTTATGTAAGTAATATCGTTTGGATTTTTATAACTTATAAAAATTAAAGTATTGTTTATTTTGTTTTAGTTTTTTATACGGAGAGCTTTATCCTCTTACAAGCCTTATTTGCCTTTCCTATAACCCCAATTGCCTGTGCGAAGATCTTTTCAAACAGAAGAAGAAAGAACGTCGGTACAGAACATGATCGTTGGTGCTACGGTTACAGACAGAACTACCATCTTCGAATATAAATCATTTATATCATCTTAAGGACATGCTTTTTATTGTCAAAATTAAAGAATTTGTTTAGTGTTTAGTAAAGACTGGATAAACAGACAACTAAATGCACCAACCCATTTAGAAGATGTAGACACACTGAGTGGTATTAAATTAAAATTGTGTTGCTCACAAGTTTACTCTGTTATATTTAGCCTTTCGTCTTTGTGTCTGGTAGCAATTATTTATAATATACAACTACAGCCTACAGAAATTTCAGTTTACATTAGCCGTTTAGGAATATTTTTACGTGAGAATGTTTATTTATCCTAGCGAATATGTAATATGAATATGTCGTGTTACGAGTGCATAAACTTTTCCAAACCACAATCTCTTCTGAATATTGAATATTATTCCATGCAATTCTAGTTTTTGTTTTACAATAACTCAATCGTGAGATTGTACATAGAGGCAAATTGCAAAGGAAATTAATTATCCTGATACATGCGTATACATTAATTTAATAATTATAGAAAATTATTATTTTTAAAAGGCAATGAAATGTTTAAATTCATTAATAGCGATATTATATGAATACTGAGTAAATTAGAGTCTGGCCTTGTTTGACAGACACCATTATTGCTGATCAATAATAACAATATTGGTATTGGTCTCATGAATATATTTTGAAACTTGTTTAGGCTACACTACTTATTAGGAATGTTATTATTTTCTTCGTATTTTCGCTCAGAAATAGGAAGAATTGAATATTACCTCTCATTTTAATTGACATACGAGTATGTAAGAATAATAGGTAACTTAAACACGATCTTTGAGTCATACAAACAACCTCATTTTATTCCTTTATCTTGATGAGTTTCCAAATATCTCATAAAAATGTACCATTAGGAGTTAAAGTGGTACAAGTGTTTAATCAATTACAGCAAGCGTCGTAGCGACTCCTTAACCGCTGTAGATCTTAACCTTACAAGCAACAAATCTTCTGGATCTTGAATTGACTATTAGACTTCGTCCTTTTCCTAGGTATCTTTTGCGCTGTTATACCAAGGTTAAGGTAAAAGATCTATATACGAGTATGACTAACTTTTCGAGATAAAAGAAAGGTCTATATAGTAAAGACCGATTCAGGTTCATATATGAACATATATTATTCACCATTAAACAACGAATCTAAACGATTGAATCCTTTACTATTAAATTTAGAACTTAGATATACGTTGACTGATTATTACCTTATCACTATAATAATTTTACTACACACGGAGCGGATATATTACGTGCTCATGTTTTACATCGCGAATAAATAGTAGACCATATTATTTAGTTTTTTACGTACACATTTCCTGATACCAAATATGACTTGCTCTTATTTATCACCAATGCTATGTAAAAATGTGAAACGTTATTTTTATAATACAGGTTTGGATTAGTTAATGTTAATCAATATGATTAATCAATAATGTTAATTTAGTTAATTTCATCCTTATTTCTTAGGGGTTTTGACATTTAAAAAGGACAAACGCCATTTCTCGAAACTATGTCATTTAGTGTTTTAATTGTTGTAACTTAACAATTTATTTAATGCTCTGCTATCCCTTAAACAGAAAGCTTTATTTTGATATGCAGCATGTGCCAATACAATTTAGAAGCATAAGTTGTATATGCAAGAAATTACATATACACAGATGTTCAACATTTTCCATTTAGCGATACTGTACGTTATTGAATGTCCAATTAGATCAAATGCATTATGACAGTTGTAACACAACACTTTTGAATAAAATAGTATGAGTGAGTTATTAAGGAGGAAAAATCTGTACAAGGAAACAAATCAAAAGACTACCTTTTTATTCATAGTGTGTTCATACTATATAGGCTTGAAAGTATAAAAAGAGTAGGATTGATGTTTAATAAACAAAGTAGAGACGAAAAGCACCGGGAGAGGATACTGTAATGTATTTCCTGTTGAACATTTTTTAGTTTCTTACGATATAATTCTAAAATTATCATTTATTAAGAGGTTTCCTGTTGTTTAATGTTTTATAACACATTTTAAAACAATAATGTTTGATTTCAAAAACAATTTCGTATGGATCACAAGCCTAAAAGTTTGATGTTAAAGCGGAGTAAAATAGATCATAATAAATATAATACTTCTACTTCGTATGAAAACAAATCAAATCAGTGACTGATTTACATGAAAGTTGTTTAATTCTCTTAGTATTAAAATCTTTTAAAGGTTTTCGTAAATAATTATTCTTATTTAGTGAACCATGGTACGAAGAATCAAACATCAGTTGTGACAATCAGGTTTTCTCCATAAGACATAACTTCCAATTCTAGATATTTTCGTATTTTTGTGTTGTTTTCTAAAAGGGCTAAACTTTATTCGTATGTTAATAAAGACACCGCAGAGTTTTGTAAACACGATAAATGTACATCCTTAGTATAGAATATTAATAAATAAATCAGTGGATCACAATGTAAAATGTTTTTGTATTTGACTATAACGTAAAGTTCACCAAGATATAAACAATGAGTTTAACGGATTTAGAATGATAGAATAATAGGATTTCGGACATTTGCCATCGTTATATGTTACAAAGGTATAACATAACGTTCGAGTATTGGAATCTATTTTCTTCGTCAGGTGGGGAGGTATCCTGTCATGTTATCCTTTCAACCATTCCATCGTCAATAACAAGCTTTAAACAAAGGAATGAGTTATAATTACATTTAGAATCAAGTTATAAACTGTCAAACTCAGAACCTACACTACTATGTTATTCCAGCCTCTCCCGTGTTTCAATAGACAATTATTTGTCCAATTTTATTCCTCCTCATCAAGATGTCAATTGCATGTGATTTATAACACACTAATTTGTAAACTCTCTATGCTAAGAACAGGAAGTTATCAAGAAAGTGTTGATGATGTTACAGTCACGTGTACTTTAGAAGCCTTCAAAGCTAAGATGAAAAACTGATAGCTTTAAAGGTTTTTATGTCGTACTAATTAATTTAAAGTTATTTTTAATTTAATATATAGTTGAGTGTACCAATTTAATATAATTACATTTTTTCTTGTACGATCAAAGCTATGACTTTATAATCTTAAACAATTGATTCAGAGGATTATGTAGGTTGGTTTTAAAAGGAGTGCTGAAGGAATAGTTTACAAGAATTATATTTTGAAACATGCACTTGAATCGGAGTTCATTAGTATTAAACGCCAAAATCAAACATAGGATTGTTGTGACAAGGAATGTTAGAAAAAAATTTTTGTATTTATTAGCATAGTTGACTGTGTAAACTCATACTTAACTAAAAAAAACTATAAGACTATCGCCAATAGCAAAACTTTAAAAATATTATGGTCTTGTTGTTTAGCTATGTTATGCACACTCTATATATTACGACCATGACTTATACTTTTAAGCAATTATAAAACTATAAAATTGAATAGTGTTCTTATTACTTTTTAACGTTAATTGGATTCTTTTTTACTTTTAGTTAGTTTTATTAATCTATCTATGTTATGTGTTAAATATGTATTGTTATTTTCATAATATGTGCTTTAATTTATATATTAATTTAAAAATTTCATTTTATTACTTTCGTGATATTATTATGAGATTACATTATCTTATCTTAGTAAGCTGATGGCCAATGTCGGGGGTCCTCGGTCCAGCAAAAGACGGTTATTGATGTCCGCAGTCCAGTCCTTGCTCATTTATGGGGCAGAGGTGTGGGCAGACGCTCTTACCAAGGAATGTTATAGGTTGCGACTCGCCCGGGTTCAGCGTCAAGCTGCGCTCTGGGTGTGTTCCGCCTATCGGACAGTATCCGAGCCTGCCGTCCTGGTGGTTGCCGGAGTCATCCCTGTCAAGCTCTTGGCAGGGGTAGAGGAAGGCGATTTATCAGAGACAAGGCGAGATCGGCAAGGACGCAGCAAGATCCGAAGAGCGTGCCCGAACCTTCCAGCAGTGGCAACACAGCTGGGAGCACGAAACCCGAGGACGATGGACTGCGCGACTCATCGAGCAGGTTCAACCATGGGTCGAAAGGCGGCATGGCGAGGTGGACTACTACCTCACGCAGTTCCTGACAGGTCACGGATATTTCAAGTCGTACCTGAGCCGGATGGACAAGACCGGTTCACCGGATTGCATCTATTGCCCGGGCGTTCCCGACGACGCGGAACACACCTTCTACCGCTGTCCGCGTTGGGAAATGCCCCGCCTGGAGGCCACAAGAAAACTCTGGGTTTTTTCGGTGGATACGGTCTGCGAAAAGATGATGGAGGATGAGGGGAACTGGGATTGTTTGTCACAGTTCGTCCGGGGCATCCTCCTGGAAAAGAAACCCGATCTGAACCGCGAAGTGGCCCAGATCCCTTGACCGAGCGGCTGGATAAGGAGCGAGCCCCACGGGCTTAAGCCAAATTTAGGCCTAGCCTGAAGTAATGTGATAAACAATCCCAGGTTAGAATCCTAAAGAGCAGAGGAGGTTTTTTAGTGGGTAAACCCGTTTTTAGGGGAGTCCCACACTACAGGCTGGCCACCTGCGTGCGTAATTGCATTTTTCCTGTCTCTCCCTAAAAAAAAAAAAAAAATGAGATTACATTATATCTTAGTTTATCTTTTAATGTTTGCCGGTAAATAATACAGTCTATTGTTAATTTAAAATGTTCGCTACCAAAGATTATTGTATTTGTGTACAGTATGTTGTGCCACACTAAATTAGGTACCGCCAAAGTGCTATGTGTTGTATATTTTGGGAATATATATTGGGAACATACTATAGGGAAATAATTTGTGTCTCTTATCTGTATAAAATAATAGAGTCGGTTAAGTTTAAATATTTATGTGCTACCTGAATTGTTGAAATGAAACAGTTCATATAATTGTAAATATTTATGGTTCAAATCAAATTGTCAATTAAATATTCACACAAAATAATAATGTAAAAGAAAACATCGTGTACATTCTAGACACGCATCGCTTAGTTGTAGTTACAACTCAATATTAGAATTTTTTTTCGAAATATACAAGTACTTCTAATTTAAAACTTAGATTAATTATTGGAAAAAACAGTAAAAAACTAAAATAAAACCAAACAGATTTACTTTTAACTTATCGTAATTAAAATAAAGATGTTAAGTATATTTTATACACATATATTTTGTATTTACTATAATATTAAGATTAATAATATTCACAGATTAATTACCAATCATCAGGAGAAAATAATAAAGTTTATAAAAAAACATTAATAATACTGTGGTTGCATAGTTAATACCTCTTAAGATTAGTAAAATTTGTAATAGAAAACACCGATAAGAATGAAACAACTAACTCATAACCTTTCGTAACAATAATTCAATAGCTTAAAATATAATATAATTAAGTACAAAGTAGGAAAATATAAAGTATTAGAAATAAAAAAATACTATAACAAACGGGTAATACATTTTCCTGTTTTGCTAAAACAAGTATGATTTCGTCTAATTAATATTATTGTTACTTAATCCAATTAGTGATAATCAACAATATAAAACAGCGTATAAGTTGTATAGCTTTATTAAATATAAGACATAACTTTTAATAAATAATTTAGTACGATACATAGTTGTTTAAAAATTACGAAATAAATTATATACTTAAAAATATCTTAGATATTTGTAATTTTTAACAGTGAAGATTATGATATAAACTTTATACATCATAACATCATGGCAGGGTACTGATGCATCACCATATATCTCCCATGCGTCATTGGCACATTTGACAAACGCGGTATCGTATCCTACGTTGTCAATACTTGACAATTTTCCACTAAACCCTATAAATTCTCTTAGTAGATATATTATGTTGTTTACAGAGATAACTAACTGACATGACATGATTAGAGAAAGAAAAACTATAATCGCAAATTGCCTTCTGAAATTAAACAAGTATTAAGCATTCGTTACAAAAAATAAATGTTAAATTGAAAAATTAATAAATTAATTTGTTTAGCACTTTTGTTACACCAGACAATATTTGATCTGTCACATATAACCGTTCCAGGGCTCGGAGCTCCATCCCGTTTACTCTGCTAACCAGAATTGTACTACAATGTTGTCATGCCATACAAATAGTATTTTAGTCACAGTCAAGAATGTATTTGTACTCGTAACTGTTTGATAAAAAATAATATTTCTAGATTTATTTTCGAGAATCCGAGATATTTTTATTAGTACTTCTGTGGCATTGTTTATTAATGTAGGGTTTGAAACTTATAATTCTCTATAACAATGTATCTGCGATCGCGTCCATTATCTTACAAAATATATTTCAATGCTAACATCATGTATACTCTCTTTAAAAGAAGTTGTATACTTTGCTGCTATTACAGCATCAGTCACATTTCTTTCGGAATTTTTCCCCTCTTGTATGTTATACTTTAGGCACCTTATTGCATGTAATGGTGGTAGACGTGGAGGCTCCTTATCACCAAAGGTCCTGCTCATTCGCTATATTGATACAGTACTCTGGTGCTGAGTTACGGTCAGTAGTTAATGCTGTTTTCACTTCGTCTTTTGGGATTCTTTTTACTTGCCGTTTACCAGGTGCGATTTTGCAAGAATTAGTTGAAATATACGTACGTGGAAAAAATGTTTTCCTAATAAAGTCAGTAAAATAAAAAAACCTCACAAAGAATAACTCAACTTGAAGTGAAGAATGCACAGACCGATCACATTAAAGATAAAAAAACAGGATATAAAATGAAAGATTACCTCTGGTGCTCGGAAGGAATGTTGTCAATATATTCTACAAAACTTCCTCTGCAACCTTTACAGCAAGCTTCCAGTTTGACATAATACTTCCCAGTGTCGTTTAGTTGTGCTCTTTTCATCACCAAACAGCAGGTACACTTAGTAACCAAGCAAAAATGTACGTTCACTAGGCGTGTCCAAACGTTAGGTGTTAGTCCCTTGCACTTTTTATGCCATGCTTTTCTTTTCTCTTGTAGTAAAGCTATCTTGCAGAAATACTTTCCCATTCTTTGGTAATAGAGTTATGAAGTTTTTATAGGCAAATGTATGGTATTCTTGTAGAATCACTTGACATATCTAGAAAGATGTTCGTATACTCGTATATATTGAATTATAATTAATATTACACACACATATTTGGAATATGTATTTTTGTATAAAAATATTATTGTTGTATCGTATATTTTTATTATATAAACATCGATAGTTTCTTAATTAATACACTTTCTTCCAAATTACAAAATATTAATTTAAGACCCCTACACGATACCCTAAAATAGTTCGTGTTACTGAAATCTTTGGAGGTAGTCAATTATATATCACCTAATGTTGTGTTTGTTCAATTGGTATAATAAGCACTATTTTAAACCGCTAATATGATAAAACCATAAAACTTGAATTTTATGCTTTTAAAACATAAATCTTCCATAGTAAAATTAATGTATTTAAATGAAGTATGCATTAAACAAAGTAATAGTACTCCACATCATGTTTGGCTGAGTTTGAATGAAAAATTTCAATCCTATAAATTATTTCATTCTTGAGTTGTTCTACGGCTAGATAGATAACAAATCATACAGAAGATACATTATTACATCTCCTCCCTGGGTAGAAAAATAATTGCGTTAAGCTACTGAGTGATAGCTTCAAAGACACTTAGCCAATTTTCATGGTTGGACATACATTATCATAGAACTCAATCTTGTCTATTTATAAATAAGGTTTCATGCTAAAATTTTTATCTATTACAAATTCTTCCTTGAGATAACTTGCCAAATTATAGATAAAAATTTTTGTTCATTTAGTTTTTATGTGATAAATAAACTTTAGTGTTCAATTACTAAAAGTTTCAATAATCTAAGGTGGGTACTACAACACGATAGTGAGCTAAAATGAAACATTAGCACCTACTATAAGCATTTAGTTTGCCTCTATTATTTTCTTTACTTTATTAATAAAGTTACATTTTCGAAATCTAATATGAATCTACTCAATTTGAATACAAATGTATTTATTCTACTCCTGTTCATCATAGTTTCTAATAAGACCAATGTAATAGTACTATCTAACACTCAGAAAAACCCATTCTATAGGTTGTTTAGGCTTAAAGATATTGTTTGGACAAGCAGACATAAATAAAGTTTTACCCAGCCTCTTGAAGAATAGGTTTCGCTAACGCTCAGATAATTATCCGTTAAAATTATAAATATTCAGTAAATGAGTTTGTAATTAACATTAGTAATTGATCTTTTCATCCTAATTTAGTTCGTGAAAGCTTTTTATTAATATTTCAATGCGTAAAGAGGTTAGGGGAAAGGCAAGTAACGCATTTGAGTTTCATTCTCTAGACTTGAGTTAATATGTCTAAGATACTTCTAAAGCATAATAAACTTGATATGATTAAATGAGGTGTGCATCAATTACGTATTAAATATATTAGTTTTCTGTACAATGTATGAATATAAAACATGTAGTTAAAACCTTCACTCCAGCTCTATACTAAATGATCTTTACTAGTGTCAAGAGACGACTCTAGACTCATACGTGTTAACTTACATTATTGCTTGTTGTAAGAATAATATAAGTGTTATGTTTTCAATAAAATATATATTAATTTAAGCTTTTTCGTTCAGGAAAAAAGCTTTTTATAATGATTTTTAACAATATAGCAGTTATTAGAAACAAACAATTAATTATTTCAGTTATCGTGTGGGATCCAACCATGATAAATAAATTTATGTTAAACAAGTAACTTTTGTTTAACAAATAATTGTTCCGCTGGGTCTGGAATGTGAATCTATCATTTAACAGGTAAGCGTTTTAAACACACACACACACACACACACACACACACACACACACACACACACACACACACACACACACACACACACACACACACACACACACACACACACACACACACACACACACACACACACACACAAACACACACACACACACACACACACACACACACACACACACACACACACACACACATATATAGTAGCAATCTATTGCATCTAATGTAATGAGTAGATAGCTTACCTTTTGGTGAGTTTCTTGTTGGTGTATTATTCTTGGAGTTCTCCTTCGTTACACCCCATTCCTGGTACCATTAGAATTTCTAACCAAAGAATTTCTTTTCACAAACATATATATCGCTTTGGTGGACATACGCCAGTTTAAACTTCCCGTAATGTGTTGGTAAACAGTATTCGACACACTTTCAACTATCCCATTACTGAAGATTCGCGTTCTGAACTGTCATATCTTTTCTATTATCATTTCAGCTGGCACTTGCAGTGGTCTTCCTCGCCCATTGTTCACACCTTTACTGCACTAACTTCCAACGACACTAACCATATATTAACGTTGAGTGTTAAGAGTCCCATCTATACAGCGTCGAGCCTCTGGGGAGATATGGAAAAACTAACGAGTGAATTCCCAGAAATTTGGTGGGGAAGCTTCACAGTCGGCCACTTAGCTAAAAACAGCTATTTACCTATTTCCCTAAAGAAATCATAACCCTTGACGAGGTGGAAGTTGTTGGCGATCACTTCGAGTCTTATTACAAGTTATTAATTTATTATATCTCAACGCCCTTCTGTTTTTCTAAACAAAATAACAATCCAGACACCCCAAACAAAATTACCTCTTAACGTACCCTAACAGTTCAATGAAAGTGCCTCTAAGCTAGAGTAGGAATGTGCCTAAAAATGGGTGCTACAGTATAAAATGGTATGTTCTTTAAAGTACATATCTTGCGTAGCACTTCCTTAGACCTTTTGTACATATTTGTCGCAACTTTTTAATATAATGGCTAACAAAATAATAATATTTATTCATGAATAGAACGTAGTATGTACTACGTACATTTACAATTTTAAAGAAATAAACACACGGCGGGCTGGCATGTTATTGTTCCGACCACTATGTATCAGTTAATAACCTTTTACTGTGTTTTTTTACCAATTCTGATACTGCTGTACAAAATTAGTACTAAATCGTGGTACAAACGTTTAAATAAAATTTCGACATGGCCAGCGATGTGGACAAGGTGGATGAGCTAACTGGGTTCGCAACTATAGGCAACTTTCAAATTGCAGCGGCAGAGGACTGGTCGGAGCTAGCGCTGTCACTCTGCATGCCACGTCACTAACTATTAACAGACAGGTCGGTTGTTTTTGTATACAGCTTGTGAACATCATGGAAGTATACCGAACATGCAACTGCGGTGGTCGTGGTGTCGGCCTGGGATATAGCTGAGGTAATCCCCAAGACCACAGCACACCTCGTCAGTGTGAATGCTTTATCTCCTCTGTAACTAATACAATAATATATTCTACAGTAAGGCAGTAATAATGCTTATAGAATAGTGAGGTCTTAAGGTAGTCAGTTATTTTTGTCAAGAAATACTATTTAGTTCTATTCGACATAATTTAAATGATTTTATACTCACTGAGTGATTCTGATGAATTACAAATATCAAGCTAAAATGTGCAATGTACAAAATGAGGAAAGATTTGAAAAGAATTGTATTTATTAATAGTTAGTAATCTACGTAGTGAATATACTTTTTATTATCGATAACTTTAAAATATAAATTAAATAATAAGAATCTAATTTTTCGATATTTGATAAAACTACAGGAGAGCTTAAACTACTAAATAGATATTTAAGTTACAGTTATACATTATAGAAAATATAACGTTTGTAAAAGCAACAAAGAAAAATATCAATAATGTACTTAGTAATAATGAAATTAAAATTATAACGTAATTAATTTATATATTAAGAAACATAGCACAAGCCTTTAATTTACGTTTCATATTGGATTTGTAAAATAACTTGATGATCATGTTCGTAATGGACTAATATACAGTAATTTCAAAAACAAATTAATATAATTTATTTATTTATAATGATTCTAAAAGACTTCGAACATTTCTATTTAAGTGCACCGAGGAATTGAGTTATAACAAAGTATGGTACATATTATACCATTATATGTTATATTCTTCAACCATTATCCACATAACACCTTCCTGCTAGTCGTACTCGACAAGTCTAAACACGATTTAACAAAACTGAAACTAAGTTAAGTATTGTATTTTAGGTGTAAATAAAAAAATTGAAACAAAATAACTAGAGCACACTCTACATTTTTAGTTTGTAAATTTACATTGCTTGTGCCATGACATTTAATAAAACGTAATAGCAGTGTGAATCCTCTCCTCCTTCACAGCTCAGGAACCACAGCGCTAATAAAACTTCTCCAATTACTACCTAAAGCCAGACAATAACAAAACCGGCCTTTGATAACGGTAATTAGCTTTTAAGATAATTAACCCTAACAATTCCTTACTTCTGTTTTAGTACATGTGGTCCAATTAACATTACATTTATTGTGAATCTTCATAAACAATTATAATGTTATGAAAGCGAGCTTGCCTTTTGTCTCAACAGTTACTTCAGTAAGTGTTGTTATTATTTATGTAAATATCAATGATCCCTTGCCAATAATTGTTGATCAAGGGTGGGTTATTAACAACGCCAGTTCAGGAACTACTGGATTGTTATGTGGACGTTTATTTACTTTATATTGGAATAGTGAGCTTATAGTCCATAGTGTCATAGAATTATCACCACGACAAAATATAATAATATATTTTAATCTACTGAATATATCTCCTCAATATATTTTGAACGTACCAACATTTAAATTCGCTGCTTTGTTTAAACAATATTTTTTTTCCAAAATCTGTATTACCGGTACTAATTTTGTAGAGTGTTAATCAGACCAGTCAAGATATGGAATATATACTCATTTACATCTTATCACTTTATGGGTAAGTCTTCCTTTAAACTGGTGAGTAGAGTCAGCGTTAAAGTTCAATTTGATTTCCATATTTCTAACTACAATAATGAAACAACTGAGGACCAAACTGTTACATGTTTTAAAGATGACCTTGTTCGATAACTTTCTGTAACGTTATCTTCTAATGTCAATTCCATACGTCACATACAATAAACACTGATAGACTTTACAAGATTTCGTGCATTCAAAATGAAGATTGTACTTCATATAATAGTATTGGGAGTTGAACAAATTTTGTATTTAAGCAATAACAGGATGTCTTTATCTGTTATACATGTTTAAATAACAACTCCATTTGATTTTGCATGTTGCAGATCAATGTATATAATAGGTATTAAACGTTTAAATAATCTTTTAAGGCTTTTAAAGTTTCTTTAACATACATACAATGCTGATTACTTTTTTCTAGCAGTTTATTGGTTTAAAAAATGCTTTAGAATCATTATCATCATACAATATTAATAAAAATATGAAATCATAACATTTAACTACTAGTCCTAAATACAAGAAACTAAGAAAAAAAGTACAATTCACTTAATGGCTAAATCCCTTTTTAATTATCCTTTTTAAATTTATTTAATAAATTTAAATCCTATTGATCTTGATGTGTTCTATAATTTTATTTTCTCTATCTATTACAGGTCAACGACGAGTAGAGAGTGGGCTGCGTGTCACCCTCTATAGTGCAGTAAATTACGAACCCTGTTACAAGCTACAAGCGGAAACATTACAAGTCGGTAGATCGGTGGACGCCGCCATGACATGTCATCGTTGGTTGTAGAGCAATGTAAGCAGACTAAACATTGTTTGTAATGTTCATCGATATATCGTTTCAGGTCTACGTTAGCACGCGATATATTAACTTAGGGTGAATTTAGTTAACTGATTTGAGATACAGTTTTGTTTCAAAAGAGTTATCTTTTATATATATATATATATATATATATATATATATATATATATATATATATGTATATTTATATATATAATTTCAATAAACATTGAATTACAAAAAGTACTTGCTCCGCCGGGAGCCGAACCCGGATCTCTCACTTGCCGGGTGAATATGCTACCATTACACCACAGAGCGCTTACTTTTTCCGATTGAATTATTTTGTATTTGGCCGTATCTGTCACATATGCGTTTAAATAAGCAAGCTAACATATGATCGGAAGACCAAATACCTGTCAAACGACTTTTATTTACATTAAACTGTATAAATGGTAATAGCCTTATTTAATTTCAATAAACATTGAATTACAAAAAGTACTTGCTCCGCCGGTAGCCGAACCCGGATCTCTCACTTGCCGGGTGAATGTGCTACCATTACACCACAGAGCGCTTACTTTTTCCGATTCAATTATTTTGGTATTTGGCCGTATCTGTCACATATGCGTTTAAATAAGCAAACTAACATATGATCGGAAGACCAAATACCTGTCAAACGACTTTTATTTACATTAAACTGTATAAAATGGCAATAGCCTTATTTGATATATATATATATATATGAAATAAGGTGTTATATATATAACTACATATACTACATAGTTCTCTGTTTTTAATTTGATATACATAAAATACAATTTCATGTTAAAACAAAGTTTGACTATTTATTCAAACACTTATCAATTATTAAGTATAAATTTATCTAGGAGCAGTTTTGTAATATTCAATAGCAATGAAAAGACGGCACTTATGAATAAAATGCGTTAAAGTTCAGGCTATATTGCGTGTATACAGAAATAAGATATTTAAATACATTTTTATAAACAGAGGTATGATGCTGCGTTTATCTATGATATACATTTCTTTAATTACAATATTAAAATAATTGGTGTATAACATATATTATGTAACTTGTAGATTCAAAACAGCATGAATAAATTTTTAGAAATAATTTGTAAAAACGAAGTTTAAAATTTAGACACAGTATATTTTCTCGTAATAACACTGGACGTATTAAAAGTCATGAAGTTTTTTAGTTTGAATCAATTTGCACAATTGTAAAATGTATTGAATAAATGGTTAAAACATATTAATAGTAATATGTTAATAGGTAATAAGTAATGTAATATTCTCCAAAGTGATTTAAAAATATCTTAGTCCTTTTCATTTGATTTCGTTTACTAGTTCTTTTACGTCATATAATGGTGTGTTTAAATAATGTCATATACCTTAAACATAATCTAACTATGCTACTGGAAAAATATTATACGACAGAGGCATATAACTTGTGTATACTTGTTATATGCGTCATTAAATTAATTGAAAACTACACAACAAAAAAACTCATTTAAAGAGTTTATAATTTAATTCAGAATAATATATTGAATTGATATATATATATATATATATATATATATATATATATATATATATATAAATAATTAGTCATTTTCATGCAGAAGTAAACACTTACATACAATTAATAGGACCAACATAAAATATCTTATTCTTTTTTTTAAGTTGTAAGATCTGAAAAAAGTTTTTATCAAATTTCGATCGCATTGTCAGTTTATTCAGCTTAATTACATATAATGTCACATAGTTAAAGAGTTTATGTTTTTTATTCAAAGCATGATTGGATTTAGCGTTTATAATGTTAAAACTTGAACATGTAATATACATGAGCATGTTAAAATATTTGGTTTTGTGTCAGCTAATATGGTACAGAATGAGATAATAGAGTTTTATGCCTTAACTAACATGTTAAAATTTAGTTTATCTCTCTGTTTAAAATAAAACTTCCAGGAGTGAAACCCGAACCTTAAGTAATGATATAAAAGTGTCCAATTGTTGTCTACTACTACATATGGTTGGTTTTGTTATTTTATTTCTGGTCTCTATGGTTATTGAGTTAAAATTATTCTTTTCCTGGTCCAAACGTTAATTCTATATAATAAATGTTTTAATTCATTACTAATATATACAAGGATTCATTCTGTAATATTGACACTATAAGTTGAATAATACAACATTGCCATTGCGATGATAATGATAGGACCACACCACTACAGTAATTGATGTAAAGTAAATTTAAAGTAAAGAAGTGTTAGTGTTAATTATAGTACAAGCTAATTACCATTAATAAAGGACTGTTCTTGTGTAATTGTCTGGCATTAGGCTGTAATTGGGTTAAACGCTTAGATATTATTTATCCTTTTTGTTGGTATAATAAAGGGAGGAAATTATATTAAAAATAATGAAAGCATATTAAATTTTTACACCTTGAACTAAAAAAATATATAACGTCATTTTATGATTTAATATTAGTTTTACTGAACAACCTCGTGACTAACTTATACTAACGGATTATTTGATGGTAAATATTACCCAATTTAATTACATGAAATGTTAAAAGTTGACGGATTTTGGTAAAAAATATCTTGCAAGAAGATGGATCACCTGCGAGGCCAAAATAATACGTCAAGGATTTAAGATATTTTAAAGTTGAGTAAAGCAAACAAATTAGATGGTATATTTAACCGTACTTACTGGAGGTTTGGCTTTAATACTATATACGTAAAAAAATTATTTTGAGGCAATATTAATACGAGCATCTAAAATTACTTTATCGTAATGAAAAAATAGACAAGTTTCAAAACATAAATATATAAACCAATAATGATCTCGAAATGTGAAGTTGAAGATTCAATATTGGTTTAAGTATTTGATTCACACAACAATGATGGGACATCAACCCTCATTGTTAGCATGTTAATGTATTCGTATCATTTTCAAACATTTAGAAAGTATATAATTGAATCCAAATTCACTTAAGGGCACAAGTATCGATTTCACAATAAACATTTGTATTGTAACATTTCCTTGTGCGTCTTGTATACAAAAGGAAATAAAACCAAGTTCACTTGCGTCTTTGAAAATAACTATAAAAACTGCACTAATTTTCATGTGGTGATATATTCCCTTATTTTACATGTACTATCATATGAATATGCAAACAGTAGTATAAGTATTCAGATATACGAGTGTTTAATATGTAAAGTGAAATTGCACATTATCCCCTTGTCACCCAGTTCTTAGCATGTTCCATCAATACTGTAGGTCATCACAAAGTTAGTTTTAAATCGGTAAAATATTTGTACTTAATATACAAACAAGAAAGTGAATTAAAAGAAACTTCTTTCTTCATCCCCTCTTTAACAGATGATAGTTATGTTCATAGCATTTTTATCAATAATCTTATTACACAGTAGAAAGTCCTTTACCATTTATCTTGTTATGAAAATGGATTTGAAAGTTAAGCAATCAAACTAGGTAACCTAATCACATTTCTTCATGTGTCACTGAAACAATGCTATTATTAAACTACACAATACGATATGTTTAGTAATTTAGCAAGATTATTCTGCGTTTATTCAACATGCTCACTTATGAACCAATGTAACCAGAGTAAGTTGTTGACAAAGAGAAATCAAGAACCTGATCGACCTGTATGTTTACCTGTTTCATTAACAATGTAGAGGTAATAGAAGTAGAGTCATACTAAATTTTCATCCCTTTTTGTCAACTCGTGTAACACTTATCGTACGTTCAGACAGACAAAATCGGATTTCGTTCATCATCATTTGTTTTTGTAGAGGCCTCGCTAACGCTCAATGACAATAAATTGACACAACACTGAGTCATTAAGCTCATTTGCAGAAAATAGAGATATAAACTTCAATACGAGTTAATTAGCTAATTAACAGTTTGCTGGATTGTTAAACTTTGCACAGACACAGCTATGTGAGGTTTGTTTGCAGATAAAGTGCTTTCTGCAATATTAAATAGAACTCTCCTGTATAAAAAGATGTCTCTTTACATTTCAAAATTTGTACAAACTATAATAATTTAAATAAATTATAGTAGACAAATTCACGTTTAATACAGTAGGAATAAAAACAGTACTAGGTTTTTCAAATAGACTATGAATTCCAAAGTAAGAAAAATTGTTCTAAGTTGCTCGGAACTTTCGTCTGTAATGATCTCTCTTGAAACCAAGTTTTTGTTTGTCTTCTTCTCAAACAGATTACACCATGACATTTGAAATGTAAAATTTTGCTTTAAAATATCTTTACGTTAATCCTGTGCTACATATTTGCGTGGGCCTACTGGATAACTGAATATTAATATTATAATAAATTTTGAACTGGTGCTAAAATTATGTTTGAAAACATGGTGGAAATAATCGAAAAATCTCGCGAAAAATGTTCATCTAGCTTACTAAATGCTTTAAAAAGCTGTGCTATCATATAGTAATATTTATACAGAGCAGTTCTTTCAACAGATCTTTTAATTATGACATTTGTTTGTTGTAATGAAACTCTAAGAGCAAGGATGAGATTTTCCGGACCTGTAGAGACCAATGGGGCATAGCCCCGGTGGTTTCCTAAATAATAATCGGCCTATATTCATACCATGGACACTAATAATGTCCATGTAAAATTTCAGTAAAACCATTTGAATAGCTTACATCCACTGTTCATGAAAAAAGAAAAACCTAAAAAAACATAATCGTATCAGAGAGAGTAATTTGCAACAGAGCAAACAGTCGGGGGTAAACAATCTTGGACAGCTGAATGTTGGGCTGTCGGACGGCAGAGAAAATGTTTACAGTAAATCAGCAAGATAATTTACTTTCACTCAATGTAACATACATTCTAGTGAATTCTCTTAACTTAATATTATTACATGTTTATTATTGTAAAGGAAAAACTGGATACGTATAGGTTAAATTTATTTTAAAATATCGATTATTTTCCATTTAAATGCCTAGTTTGCGTATTTTAATACAGAATCTTACCTGGAAATTGAGTGTTATAACATTTTCCTTGCCAACTAACCTTTGTATTTGATTTAGTTACACATAAACACAAAATATATTTTGTATACTATACTATATACTATTGTTCTACGTACGTGGTAAACGGTAACTATTCATGGTTCACATATACTGTGTATTTCAGTTAATGGATAAAGTATAGTATGAATACCACAACATAACCTATAGTGCAATATATTACTGTGAAGTATCGCTAATTAAAACGAAATACATGAGTAAATTAGCAACTAACGTACCGTTCTTTCGTTTATGTAATCGAAAAATGGTTGAATGTATTTAAATTGTATACTCGTTTACCTGGAGTTTATTACTCAAGAAAGCAGAAAATACATAGTAAAGTTTGAATAATTCAGATATGTTAATATATCGATTCGCTTTCTCAAACCAATCACGTTCCTAAAAGATAACGGGCGATTATTATTAATACATAATTAGATATACACTTCTTTACTAAATAATTTATTAATTTACCAGGTGAAGTTAGTTATGCAAATATTTCAACTTAATAAAATAAAACAGCACCATCAATGTGAAATGCGAAACAGATATAAAAGATCAGGATCTACCGTTTCAGTGGTCTCACTATCAAAAAGCAGCGAAACACGCTTGAATCAATTATATAACTTCTGTGATGAAAGCAAATAGCATTTATTTAATGTTCAAAAACCTATTTCTAACAAATCAATAGCGATCCTTTAACTTACACATTCCTTCTTTTTATTGTCACCATTTCAATAATAATTTAACACTCTTAGGAACGTAAGAGAACATTCTTGGTTACATAAATTAGTAGTATTAAAGAATCCAAGGGTAAATGTACAAGCACTATGTTGAGTTTTCTGGATAAAATTATTAAATCAAAAAGAGTAAAAAAACTGGACCTGTGAGTTACATTACAATATGGGCACAGATCCAATGTAAAATAACTATTACCGGCGTTGTTAGGATCAGGCAAACAATAAAATATCAGTTTACAATAAGTATTTGTTCAAACGTTTATATACTGCTTACACTTAAACGATGTTGTGATTGGATTGTATCCCAGCCTGTAATATTATACATAAAATCTATGCCTAGCGATGACATCTTTTAGGTTTATTCATACAAATAATAAGAACCTGTGGGATTTTCAAGTTAATTTTATTCATACATATTCTTTTGGAAGTTCCCAATTAAAATACTAGAACATTTGAATAATTTTATTGCTCTATACGTTTACATAGTGTGAGGCCTATTATTTACATAACAAAGCCTGTCCATTATTTATATTAAACTATTCTAACAGGTATAATAAGCATGGCATTAAAGCAATCCAAGTTATGTAGGATGTAGAGACAAGAATCTAGAAAGTTTAAATTGATTAAAATGAACAATAACCACAGATTTCTGTTTAGAATTTTTACGTCTATTTATAAAGTTTCATGTCATCTTTCTACATAAACCCATATATTATGCATACGACGTCTCAATTTACAGTTCGCACTGAACAATGTAGAAGTCATTTGTGGTAGAGTCAACTTTAATTAAGACATAGTTTGTAAAATTGCATTTACGTATTTGAATATTAATGGAATACTTTGACATCATGGCGATGTTAATTATGATGTAAATGTATGACGTTAGGTGTTTTATTTCAGTAATGGATGGGTTAAAACATATGAATGTGTTAAATCACAAAGTTACTATTATATCTGTACTTCCGTTACGTATTATGTGAAGATTGAATAAAACACACAAATGTATGTTTTGAAAATTAACCAACTTTTTTAAAATTTACTTAGCACACATACACAAATCCACATAAAATTGTGATAGAATATTTAGCATATAATTAAATAATATTACGTTTGAAATCTGCAGAATTCCGTTGGATTGGATTGAGGAAATTGTAATTTTATTTTATAAGGTAATAACACATAACAAAACTGTTACAACTCGTGTTCTTGTAAAAAGTTTAGAGCCCTAATATTTGGAGAAAGATTGACGGGGAAGTATTGAGAAGGGCGTGAAGTTTCAGAGGGAGGAATAAATAATTTAGAACATCTGGGCTGACAGATGGAACCGATCACTTTTACCAACCTAACCTGAATGTCACAAAAATTCCTTCTCATTGCTTCATCGCTGTACTTTATCGAAAAATTAGTTTATCGAGATACATAATCCAAAAGTTGAGAGAGGATACTATATTTTTTAATATCTAAATGGTTTATTTTATATATATATATATATATATATATTGATTTGGTTTGAGGAAGCCGATAGTTAAATTCCAACTAGCAGCTTAAGCTATTAAAAATCAGTCACTTTTATATCGTTATAGCAAACACATTAAGAAGTATGTGGATCGCATGAATAGCGATAAATTGTAAATGAAAAATATAAAAATGTTCTAAAATACATTAATTTTATAGTTGTTGTATTTTTATAAGGAATATTAGTTATAATTCAATCTAATCATCGTTCGATTTCCAAAAGATTTGTGCTTCTATATTCATGTCATATTTTTATTAAGTATTTAAAAATTCGTAATTTTTTAATTTAGTTTAATTTAGTCCTTAAAACTTATTTATAATTTACTTTTTAAAATTAACAAAATATTATCTGAGGTTGGCAAAACCATTTTATGGATATCATATAAAACAAAAGGAAACAGGATTTTTTTGGACATTTGCAATCGTTCAGTGAAACAAGAAATCAGTAACACTATGTTTCGAGATCTGCAATCTGATCTCTTTTTCAGGTAAAGAACTAACCTAATACATAATTACAAACTAGGTTAAAATAAACAAATCTTACTAAAGCGTTGTGGCACGCCTAAGTCAGGAATCACAACCACCATGTTGTGTGTCAAATTCACTAACTCTATAAACATGCACTATAAAAAACTATACACAACACACAACTATACACAACTGAAACTAACTATACACAAAACTGAACTACATGGATATACTTATATATATATATATATATATATATATATATATATATATATATATATATATATACAGGGTGTTTTAAAAATGTAATCTTGTAAAATTCAGATATACTGCGAACCTTAGTGGAAACCTTTCTTTATTTTAGAGACATGTATTTCTGGTTTTTTTTGTCTGCTTCGTGTACAGGTGCAGTAAGTTCGTCGCCTGCTAGCAGTGTGGGCTCCTGGACATTGAGTTGTTCAGCAACTGCAACGGGGATTCCTCGCAGAGTGCTGATGTTTCTGGACTTCGAGTTTATCGAGGCTTCATAACGTATTTAGGATCCCACAAAAAGGCACATTGACCATCTTGTCTTCCTGCTACAAGAGTATTGGATGCAAGTTTGTTCTAAAAGCCAACTCCTTTTTAACTCTTATAACTTATTTCCTGTAACTGAATAACTCCAGTTTAATTTTATAAGGTGTACATTTGCAAAATATACCAGCACCAACTCTCTGTGAAAAGCAAACATTGATGATTTTGTAGGTTTCGGATTTAAAATTTCTACTGGTATTTTAAGCTTATTTTTACGTAATTATACAACCATTGTAAGTTTGTACTTACTCAAAAAATCATGCATCACAAAGTGGCACTGAAATGAACTAGTTATCAATGTTTAAATTTATGTGACTACTACGAATGCTTTCTGATAATTTTGGAAATAAATAATCAGTATTGGGTTGCCCTCTAGTATCCACTTTCCTTCCAATATAGAGGATTGTATTGACTAATTAACCGTTATAGTTTTAGAACATGCCTAACTTTAAACGATCTTTTGCAGGCTTATTTTACACACACACACACATATATATATATACATATATATATATATATATATATATACATATATATATACATATATATATATATATATATATATATATATATATATATATATATATATATATATATATAATTTCAATAAACATTGAATCGCAAAAAGTACTTGCTCCGCCGGGAGTCGAACCCGGATCTCTCACTTGCCGGGTGAATGTGCTACCATTACACCACAGAGCGCTTACTTTTTCCGATTCAATTATTTTGTATTTGGCCGTATCTGTCACATATGCGTTTAAATAAGCAAATTAACATATGATCGGAAGACCAAATACCTGTCAAACGACTTTTTATTTACATTAAATTGTATAAATGGCAAATGCCTTATTTAATTTCATGTGAAATTATATATATATATATATATATATATATATATATATATATATATATATATATGCATTATATATATACATGTGAAAAGCGATTAGTTAGGCTTATTTTGCAATGTTCCATCTCAAACTATACGGATTCAAGGGGGTCTATGTCCTTCCGTGCATCTCAAATTGATCTTTCGTCAAATCTCAGTTTATTTATAAGAACTGAAATCTTGGTAAATCCATTACAGTTCTAGTGAAGAATCTTAGCAGTTGTGTGGTTATTATTTAATGTTACAAAATAAATCACGACCCCAATAAAGTTTTAACCTAAATATTAGTAGTATATTTGTTAAAACTTAGATCATTGTAATTTATTGTTTTTGAAGACTATCTATTGAGTTGTATACTTAAATATTGTATCAATAATGCTTTCATCTACAAATAAAGAAAACAGATTTCTAGTAGTTATCTCATGACAAGCATCTTCAGCTGGTCGAGATCACAGTGTTTCTTTTAGGTGAACCGATGGCTCTTTTATAGCGCTTTTATTGAAATCAATGTTTTAATTTTCAATAAATACTGCTTTTCAAGAATTATAACATGTCTAGGTAAATTAAGTCGCCTCTCCACCGTGGTTTCTCTTCTGTTCCTGGCAAAGATTTTTTCCATATCTAGTCCCAGCTGGGAGTCATTTTACACAATTCCTCTTTGTTTGTTATTGTGGCTTATGCTTAGGTATCTTCATCTTCTTCATCTATTGGTGATATATATATACTAATCTTCTAGTAAGCTTCAGGTAAACAATATCAGGTAAAATTTAATCTGTTTGAAATAAGTAACACTATTACTATCTAAATTGTCTTTGAAACCGTAATATTGATTATCTGCCTTCAAACTACACAATTCTGTCAAAACCCCACTATCTGAAAGTTTTCAGTCCATAAATGTTACGTCAACACTACAAAAAAAAAAAAAAACAAATAAGAAACTGAAAAATCAAAACACATCCATAACGAACTTTTCCAAAAATTACCCTAACTGGGCTATTATATGGCCCAAAAATATTACAGCGGATGAGCGATAAGTTATGAGCACTACGTACTAAGCTACTGACTTGAGAGTTAAGGATAAGAAAAGTTGGGGATGATGACAACGAAAAGGGTTACCAACACAGATGTACAGCAAAACGAATATTCCCTGGACTACTGATTGCCCCAGTTAGGAATTCAGGATTAAACCTAATTATTAGTTCATCACTATTTGTATATCCAACAGCACATTAAGGACTTCTTAGTAAGCGAATTGTACATATACATCTTTGATACAGAAAGAGACATTATGATTATTGTTACATGCATATAAAATCACAAAATCCTTTTTATATGAATGTATGTAGTTAGTTTGCATGTTCTACTGATGCAACGGAATTGGTTAAAATGTATGAGTGGAATAGATTTAGATCCATATACTTCCAATTGATGAATATGATCATAAATGTCTTTGGTTGATTGCAGTAGGTGAAATATCTTGAGTACAGAGTTTAAGGCAATGACTGAAGTTACCGACACTTTATACAGTTTTTGTTTGTGAGAAAATTATTATGATTTCATTACACCACTATACCGTATTAATTAGTCAGTAAAAAAGGGAGATCATCAAGACGAAGTACTAGTTTTCATTGCCTATGGTTACTACATTACTGTTCACGAAACTGTATTTTTACCTTTTTTATAGATTATTTCTGCCAAAGAAAGAAACGAAACTATTGGTTTTTGCTAACAAAGTTTCGTTCACTTGGAAGACAGTGACAGCCACGCGTCGCGTCGGTTCCAACCAACCGTACTTTTAATTAGCCCTAATTGTACATTTATTTCGACTCGAAATAACAAAGATTTTCAAAAAGATATCTCCCAAACCGGGATATTTCGGCTAATACCACTTATCCTATATTTTAATTTCTTAAAGTAAGCTGATTTTTTCTAACCTTATATGCCCAATTAATACTCAATATTTTTGGAAAGACACATAGAGTACACAATTTCGTAAGTATGCGTAGAGAGTTTTCAGAATTTCACTACCAATTCCAGATAAAAGAAGCAAATTGCTATAACCCTTGTAAAAATATGTAAAGGCTTTTCAACAAACATGATATATTATTACCATTCAAGGAGAAACGAAAAGAAGCGGGGTTTTCTATGTTCCGATAATGAACCTGCAACTGGAGCTAAATGAATGGTCTTCGCACAGAGCCAATTATAGTGGCGTTTAATGATAACATGCAACATGATATTGAATACAGTGCAGTGTTTCACACACAATATATTTGTTCAGTGTTACAAAACAACATCTCACATCATAATATTTGTTAAGCATCAAATTACATTGAAGCACTTTCCTACATTAAAATTTTTTCTTGAAAATTTAATGTCTACAGTTTAAAATAAAATTAACTTTTACCGTAGAATAAAAGATTAAATTGAAACACTATATAATATTACTTATATTTAATAATCCTTGTAATGGATTGTGATATTGAAGTACCTTATATGCATTCTCATGTAAAAACTTCCAATAATATTTAAGTGAATATTGAACACGTTAATTAAATAATGGCATATATAACCGAGTGGTTCGGAACCACTAATCTGCATTATAAATATCTTGGGACATTATAATCCTGATACATAATACACAAACAAGGTTTCCAGCTGATGAAAATTATCAAGTAGTAATTTGTATTAGACTCTTTCAAAAAGACTTTTTAAAGTTTAAAAAAAATTTATTAACGGATTAAAAGTAAATTTTCCAGTAGACTTACGTATATTTGTTGTACAGGATTAACATAAAAATATTTTAAAGCGAAATTTTACTTTTAAAATGGAATGGAGTAATTTGTTTGAGAAGGAGACAAACAAAAACTTTGTTTAAAGAGAGATCATTACAGACAAAAGTTCCTAGCAACTTTGCACAAGTTTTCTTACTTTGGAATTCATCGTCTATTTGAAAAGGTAGTACTGTTTTTCTTCTTACAGTATTAAACACGAAATTGTATACTATAACTTATACAAATTATAATAGCTTGAAATGTAACAAGGCTTCTTTGTATACAGAACAGTTCCATTAAATGTTGCAGAAAGCACTTTATCTGCAAACAAACCTCACATAGCTGTGTCTGTACAAAGCTTAACTATCCAACAAACTGTTAATTAGCTAATTAACTCGTATTGAAGTTTATATCTCTATTTTCTGCAAATGAGCTTAATGACTCAGTGTTGCGACACTTTATCGTCATTGAGCGTTTAGCGAGGCCTCTACAAACAAATGTGATGAAGGAAATCCGATTTTGTCTGTCTGAACGTACGATAAGTGTTACACGAGTTGACACGAGGGATGAAATTTTAGTAATAGAAGTAAAACTTAATAGGAATAAACGTCGTAGAATTCCCCGAATGTTCTAAACAAGTTTGTTTTGAATCAGTACCATAGAAGGAAACGCTCTAGAACATGAAGTCATCCTGAGGGTATGTAATTTCATCCAGGTGGGAGTTTGGATTCCTGTGACAGAACACTTGCCCTATAAAATAAATGTAATATAAATGTCACTTATTGTTGCAGTGGAAAATGTATAGTTATAAATATTAGTATTTATATGTCACAGTAATTTTTAAATAAACTAAATAATGACTACAGTTGTTACGATTATCAGAAACATTAGATTTTCTTGTATCTCGCACCAAATATGCTTCTATTCGTGTAAAATGTCACGTTTACGTTTAAAGGGTTGTGCTCCACATTGTGATTAAACTTTACGGGACAAACAACATTTAAGATGTTGTACTAGCGAAAGAGATAGATCGCTCAACTTCTCAATATCCTTCAAAAATGAAACTTGACACACGCGTTTTGTGCTCTTATCTGACAAGTAAAAGATTTGTTATTTTAAACCATTATTAGGGGTTTAAATGGATTTGCAATCCCTAGAAGAACTATATTTTCTTTGGTTTTAAAACTTCCCAATGTCCTAAAAAGATGAAATTTGGGACATTCGTTCCTCATTACATATATATATATATACGTAATGTTCTTTATATATATATAAAGAAAATAATATGCATAAGATCAAGTACCTACGAGAATAGGGATATAAATGAAGGCTTAAAATCCTTAGAAAAGCTATAGTATATTCTTAAACGTCCACATGTCCTATAAATACGAGATTTGACACACATGTGTACCCTTGAAAGATTAACAGTACCCAAAATACTTCAAAGCGGAAGTAGATTATAATGACAGGAAGTAGTGAACTTGTAATCGAGGTAGATTTCTTAGGGCAACGTATTACCTGTATTTATTGGAGCAACAATGCAAAGAAGTAGGTTACTAAGACCAGATGTAGACAATATTTTAACGACGAAGACGTGTTTTGCCTATGTATGTATACATTTTATTTATCCTGGCAACAATTTAAACGTTATTAGGGCACCGCGAATACCTAGACCGGGAGAAGATGACAAGGGCCGGAAGTATATACTTTTTTTTACTTAAACAGGCTTCTCAGACCGAATATGTATATATATATATATATATATATATATATATATATATATATATATTTAGGATTGTATAAAAAAGGAAAGCACTATTATGGCGTGTGTGTAATCATAGGATTTAGGATCTAGTGTGACCTAATGGAGAATATTTAACACTGCAAATGTTTCGTACCTCACAGTAAAAGCTGGAGTAAGGGAGTACTCCTCTCCGGAATATCTCAAAAGCTAATAATATAAAAAATGTAAGGTTGACAGCCATCTGAGAGTATTATTATTGCTATTAATATTATTGTATACCCTATAAAAACGGCTATATAATGTAATCGGAGACCGCCCAAAGAACTTTAAGTTTGTGTTTCGTTGAGAAACAATCGAATTTTAGGAAGTTACGCTGTATTAAAGAGCATCATACAGACTCGGTAAAATGGTTTCTTAGGAACTGCAAGACACATCCACCAACTTTTACCTAGAATTTATACACTTTAAAATCATCTTCCAGTATACATATATTTAACTAAAAAAACAGGGGCGTTTATTTTTATACACACTATAAACAGGAACACTATACATACTATACACTTATTTTTTAGATTTCAAACCATGCCGTCCCTGATAAAAGTGTTGGGATATAAATCGAAGAGTATTTTTATAGAGGATTTATTTTATGTGTATACAACAACACAAATTTTGAGACATAAAATTAGTAATTGTGCGTTGTTACCGCCACTAAGCGGTTAACATCCTCTGCGTGCATGACAACAAACGCTCGGCGATGAACAAATATAGACATAGAATATATGAACTTCAAGTTAAATATTATTTAAAAAACGCTTTGGATGCAAAAAGTGTATTAACCTGAGATCTGGAAGGAAAGCCACGGTATAGGCAAATTTTTGTTAATCTTTCACATAAAGAATTACCTTATATTAACAGTCTCTTAGAAGCAAGTACGTTGGTGTGAAAGAATGAAACTTGATAATTTGTAGTAAGACAACTATCGAAATTCCTTGAAACATTAAAATTGAAATAGAGTGTTCAATTAAAGAGATGTTGAGAGATAAACAATTAGTTTTTTATAGATAATATTAGGGACTATAACTTTATGTTGTTCATAACTTTATTTTAATACAAGGTGAAAATTTAAACACGTTAATTATTTTCGGTATAATTTTCTCCACCTATTACACTAACTAAAAGGACAAATAATAGCTATACTTCTAACCCAATTACAGCCTAATTCCAGACAATTACACAAGCGTCCTTTATTAATGCCAATTAGCTTGTACTATAATTAACTCTAATACTTCTTTACATTTACTTTACTTCTTTAATTTATTGTGGTGCGAATGTCCTATTAATATTATCATCACAAAGCAAGTTTTATTATTAAACTTATAGTTACAACCTTACAGAATTAAACCATGTATGTAAATATTAGTGAATATTTGCAAAATTTATTATATAGAGTGAACTTTTGAACTAGGAAAAGAATAGCTTTTAATCCAATAACCATAGATACCTAAAATATACCGACATATCCAGAAACACAATATTGTGTAGTAGATTGGACATTTGTACATCATAACTTTAACTACGTGTTTCACTTCTGCATATTTTCTTTAAACAGAGAGATAACCCAAATCATAAGTTTTTGTGGAATGTTTGTTACAGTTTAAAACAGCAATATTTCAATAGGTATAATCTGACCATAAGTAAAAGGATTTTTATGAAATTTTCAAGATTTCACTTATTATAACAGCTAAGTACACTCATTTTCAATATGAAGATACCAAAAATAATATAAAGAATTAATAACGATATAAGAGCAGAATTAATTAACACTATATGAAAAGTTCTATTAAAATACTTTTTTTGTGTTTCTCAGTCTTAATATTCTAAAATAATTTACTCTTTAATTTAAATATCTACTGCCTGTAAGTATTTATTTCTGTACCATAGTTACTAATAATATATATTTCTCAATTTAGTTACAAACACTATAAGTAAGTGATTTTAATACAGTTTTGCGTTGATTTAATGATGCATAATTCTTATATACAAGTTATATGCCTCTGTATTATACTATTTTGCAATATATGGGAGTGGCGTAGTAAGATGAAGTTAAAGGTTTTAAGATTATTAAAATATGCCATTATAAATTAGAATAAAAAAAAGAAATAACAAAAAACAAAGTAAGATGCTAAATGTACCTATTGAAATAAATTGCTACTTTGCTGCTGTGGGAAGTGGACCCAAAGAAAGTGAAGAAAGGCTTGCCTTTTACAAGACCTCAACAGATGACTGGTAACAAGTTTTCAGGTTTGGTAAAGTGAGCGATACCTAGGTTAAGGATATATTGAATAGGATTTCAATACCCACCTTTGGATTGGACGGAATTTCCATACAAATGATAAAAAATGTTAGCCCATTCTGATTTAGCACTATCACTAATTTAATCAATCTTTTCCTATTCAGTGGCCATTTCCCTACTGATTGAAAAAAAGCCTCGTTAAACCCCTGCCAAAGACTGACAATCCTTGTTTATCCAACTTAGGACCTATCTCCATATTGCTTGCGATATCCAAAATATTGGAGAGTCCTGTTTGTAATCAGTTGTTTCTCTTCATGGGCTGTAATAATATCTTGCCACTCAGACTTAAGAAAGGGCTTCAGCACTATATCAGCTTTACAGAGTATAACTGATAACTTCATCTAGGGATAGGAGCCTCTGTGGTAGTCTGGCCGCTCTTGACTTTTGCCAGACATTCGAATCCATCCATTGTGAAATGTATTGTAGTTTGTTAGTCTTGCACTAATGTGGTTTCGCTCATACTTGTCTGGGAGAACTCAGGTCACTAAGGTCAATGTTATTTTTCGGATGTAACCTATAGAATCTCAGGGGTGCGTCAGAGTAGCTGTCTGGGCCATATAATGTTTCTGCTATACACAGCAAATCTCGAATCTGAACTAAGTTATGGATCTGCATAACTATAGTTGTATGTATAACTAATATATCTACTGTATATACAAGTATGAACAGCAAGTTTTTAAGTTGATAATTATTGATTGTTAATATGTGAATAATTATGTTAGTTTAAGCTGTGCTAGCCATAGATATTTAATAACATAGCTTGTAATTTTATATAAATATCTGTATTAGTTTAGTTGTAAATTACTGGAGGAATAAATTATTTCTTATTCTACTCTATTCTTATTCTTATTTGAGGAACAGGCTCGTTCGGAGAATAGAGAGGACGTTGCACACGACACGACAACATGCAAGAGGTACCCAAGGTCAGACTCGAGGTGGGGTGATATCCTTTTTCTTAATTTACTCCCCAGATTTGCAATGGAATCCTACAGCGTTTCAAAGTACTCGGCTATGCCAATTAAAAAAAATAAACTTAGGCTACATTTTGAACATGATTTATTAAGATTATTTTAAAGTGTAAGTTGTGTAGAAATATATTTTGTTTGGTATTAGTCTTAGTACTGAAAATATATATATATATATATATATATATATATATGTACATTTTGTTTGACTCGAAATTTTTGAAAAAAAAAAAACTGTATGTAGGAAAAACGCTTAAAAATAAAGACGTTACTTAATATATGTGGCATGTAACCACCACGGTGATCGGGTCGGTCAGTGTGCAGGAGCTAAACGGGCGACCTTTGACCGAATATCGGAACGGGCACAATCAGGCCGATTATCGGGGAACGGGTTTGGTCGAGAACGCACTTGTGGGAGAGGAGCGAGCGGACGTGTACGCTGACGGACGTTGCAGACTGGACGGGTATCCGTGAGTTGGTCGTAGTTTTAAATTAAGTCTCAAGTGTAATACATATTTTTATTGCGATTTAGGTGCCAATAAATTATGTCGGGCTAGGCAGGTTAGACGGGGGATCGTGGGGGTTGTGGGGATCGAGAAATACGGGCAGCATGGTTCGGGTATCGAGGGTCACTCCGTGCTTTAATTTTTAGGGGGATTTAATTATGGGGGAATATTAATATCAAATTCTAAATCAAAGCTGGCTAGAGGAGTGTCCCAGCATAATGACCGATCCGGGCCTTTGGGGGGAATGTAATTTTGGTTTGGTGTTAGAATCACCACGTGGTTGGCCACTTCCGGAAAAATGTTTTAAGTATTATGGTAATTATCTACCTTCGTCTCATATATTTACAAACCAATTTTAAGGGACCATTACAGATATTATCTACACTTTTAATATTGGAATGCTAGGATTGTATTACATAAACGTGTTTGAACTTGCACTTTAATTCATTTTATTTATAAGTGCATCTCATCATTGTTATTAAATTCTGAATCTTATAAACTGCACATACTAGAACTTATAATTTAAATATTGATAAGTGTTTGATTAAACAATCAAATGTAGTTTCAATATGAAATGTAGTCACGAAACTGTTAGTACACGTTGTTTTCAATTTTTCTATAGAAAATAGAACTCATTTAAAATTAAAGTGTATCCTAAATCACAATACAACTGTATACACCGTACGTTAATTTATCACTGCTAACATTGATCTGAAACGATATATCGATGAACATGACACACAATGTTCAGTCTGTTTACATTGTTCTACAAGTAACGATGACATGGCATGGCGGCGTCCACCGATCCACCGACTTGTAATGTTTCCACTTGTAGCTTGTACCGGGGTTCGTAATATACTGCACTATAGAGGGTGATACGCAGCCCACTCTCTACTCATTTTTGACTTATATGAGGTAGAGAACAGAAATTGATAGAATACCTCAAGACCAAATAGGATTTAAATTTTCTCGATGATTTTCCAGCATGAAATATATATTAAGAGGTGTATTATTAAAAACGTGTTTTTTTATATTTATTATATTTTTATAAATAGTGGGTGCTGGTAATGATTCTATAAGTATTTGTAAAATCGATAAATTACTAGAAACAAATTATCAGCACTGTATCTTTACGGACCGTTAATCTTTAAAAGGTGAATGAAACGTTTATTACCTTGTAACTTTATTACTACACAATGCACAAAATAGCATTAACTTTTTTTGAACATGACGAAAAGATAAATATATCCTGCTTTTGTTCAAAATTCAATATACTTTAAACTTACAATATTGTCATATGAAGTATAGACTAAAATGAATAGTCTATTTGTGTTTCTGTTATGCATAAAAGTAAACTCGAAATAATGTCTCGCGTTAACGTGCTATATGGCACATTAACATTTTTTATGAAGATTTATAGCACTCTTCATATAAAAAAAATTGTGAACTATGGAGAGTACTAAAACGCTAGAGTATGGTGATATAAAATCTTGTAAACTACTTAAACAAGAACTTTGCACTATATTATTACTTTTTACTCTATGAAAAATGAATAAAAATTTCACATGTCAAAATCTCATATGGCATTCAGTTTGTTTTTAAATGTATTTATTCTGTGGTTTTCTCGTTACCGATATATTTACGCACAAGACTTATGTTAAAAACATTCGTTAACGTTCTGTCAAATCTCTGTGGAGTGACATGCACCATTATCGAAGTCAATGTCGAATCTAAATCAGAAATTAAGTTTCATGCACAATTTAAAGTCTATAGGTTTGTTCGTTACGCGGACAAACAGACAGATAGACAGACTTAAGACAGAAATTACATTTTTCCAGCTTCGTGAGTGGTAGGCTTCGCCGAGCCAATTTCTAATACAGATCTAGATATCCATTAATTACTGTCTAAATATTGGAATGCACGGAGTACTTAATTGACAAAATGTAAATGCGTGCAATGAAGAGTACTCGAAATTGGTTTTACTTTGACATTGTAGATCAGAATATTTACAATAGGTGAAGGATAAAAAAACAGAGGGACCGGGCGCTAACATAGTTTAATGAGCCATTCCCTTTTAAGAAAACAAAAAAATTAAGAAAACAAGGAATTTAAGTGAACCTGTGACCGTAGAAAATTAAATAACAGCAATAGACGCGACAATATATTTTGTTTGACATAAAATCGACGAGAGAGAACAACGTATCCGTTTTTCATTGATAATAATAATAATATTCTTTATTGCAGGAAACAATTAAAAATAATTGTATTACAACGTCGTATAAAAAGTAAAAGGCCTAATTCAATCACTAATACAATTTTAAGCAAATAACTATACATTTAAAATAACCTTCAGTGCACGTGCCTCCTGTCATCGGTTCCTCGACTATATATGACTTTCTTTGAATATCAGAAAGGGAGTTAGAAAAAAAAATTTTTTCATTGTTATCCCAGCAACCCAAATAAATGCTTTAGACACCAAAAATAGTTTTAGTTGAAATTTATTTTGGTTGGGTTATTGAAGCGTTTGATCTCTTTAGGGAGCTTATTGATTAGCCTTACATCAACTTGACATGCCAAGTATTCAAAAGCAGTAGGTCTGTGCTGTGCCAGTTGTCACGGCCTCTAGTTCCGTATTGGTGTACGTCGCTAGCCCGAAAAGAGACACACTTTGGCAGTATAGCACGACATCGAGAATATAGAGGCTAGGCCAAAGTAAGCAATCCAAGCTCTTCGAAGGCCACTTTACACAACTCTCTTTGGTTTGATTTGAAAATGAATCTGACAGCTTTCTTTTGTGTTAAATTGTTATCTAAAATAGTCATCCAACAATCTCACACAATAACTATGTTGATGTATTAGGCCAATGTAAGCTGTCTTCAAAACATGCATGGAATAGAATTTTGTCAAATTGCGTAATACATAAATGCCTGAAGCAACCTTTAAACAGACACTGTCGATGTGATCGTTCCATGTCAGCCGTCGGTCAAAGTGCATCCCAAGAAACCTGATGGATTCTTCTTCTTATATTATGGTTTTATCAACCATTAACATTGGTCGGATTTCATTGTCATGTTGCCGAAGATAGAAACTGATCACGCTTGTTTTTTTAATAATTTGCTTTCAAATTTACTTTTGAAAAATATCAATGCGTGCATTTAGTTCTTCAAATGCTTTTATTTCAAGATCTTGTTCATTTAGTATTTTTTTCTAGTACAAGGGGTTGTATCGTCAGTATACTGAAATATCTTTCTATTATGGATTGATAAATTCAATCTGTTGACTTAGACGTTAACTAGGACTGGCTTTAGAATTGATCCCTGTATGACTTCATAGGGCATTTTTTCTTTGCCTGACAGGGTATTCGTGATCTGAGCACACTGCTCTCTATCATTTAGATATGACGAAAGCCATTTATGAGGCAGACCACGAACACAGCATGACTATAACTGGTCTTACAGTTTTTAATTATGCACAGCCTTTGATATATTGACAAATATGCTAACCACGTGTTCTCGCCTTTTAAAGCCATCAAAAACAGAATAAATAAGACTCATGAGAGCATCAATAGTCAATCCAAATGTTTGATGACAAATAACTTCAAATCGATCTAAGAAATCTTACAGTCATCGAAGGAAGGTTTTTTCGAAAACTTTGCGGATGACCGGAAAAATGGAAATATGATGATAGTTACTTGTGACATAACGATTGCCCTTTTGAAAATGGGAATGACTTTTACTGTTCTGAAAACGGACGGGAAGACGCCTTGGGTGAATGACAGGTTAATCTATTTTGTGAGTAGTGCCAAAGTATGTTTAAAGTAACCGCACAGACATCCTGTTGATTTAATCAAACTTTTTGGGCTTCAACTCACGTACAATACAGGCTAACTCAGCCTCGCTCATAAGAGACAGAACCACGGACAAGACCGGTCCCCTCAATAACTCCTCTCAGGTGCTGCTGTTTGCATTAATACTTGAAACGGATTTTCTGTTATTTTACCGTGTATTTTGCGCTTCGGTTTCAAATTTCTTGAGACTCGTGTTTGAGTTATTGTATTTTTAATTATAATCCACTGACTTTTATAAAAACTCTCATCATTCATTAGTTTATTTTCTTTTTAATATCCAGAGCCAAGTCTTTTATTTCTTTGCGGTAATTTAGTTCGAATGCTCTAAAGAAATGTTTGAATTCCTTATTTGTCGATTCCATGTAAATTTAATAATTAAATTTGAGTGTTTTTCTTAAATTGAGAATGTTTTGATTAACCCAAGTGTTGTGCTTTTTTCTGTTCGCTCTTTGAATGATTTATAGGGAAAATGTTTTTTTTAATGTTTAAATAATAGTTCACACGATCTTTAATCGTAGAAAACGCCTCCTCGGCATTACAGAAACTACCTATAAACACTCAGAATAATTCTTCTTGGTGAAATCTGTTAAGAGTTTGGATGTTTTTAATTTTAAGAACTCTTCTAATTTTTACCGAGGTTAGATCTTCGGACTAAGAGTACTGATAACGGCCTCCTGCGCCGTTGATTTCGCCGAAGATTTCGGAGAACAGAAGCCGAAACGTCTAATACGTTTAAAATGACATTGTCGATGAGCGTGTCGAACTGACACTCACTCATCTTCGCATGTCCACGGCCCAAACCAAAACGAAAGAGGTGAGAATATCGCGTAGCCGCTGGGTCACTGGGCTGATGTGGCTCAAAAAAAACGATTTTAAGTTAACAGAAATTGTAAACTTCGACGAATTAAAACAAACAAAATTTAGAAAGGTTTAAGATTTTTCAAAAATAATTATGAAGCGACCGGCCATATAGGGATATATATAAACCAATGATTTTAATTTTTTCTACGGATTTTAGATTGACTTTTATACCTCCCAAAGTCTTAATCATAACTGTAATCAACTTTGAAAGGGTTGAAATACCAGTCTTGTCTAATTGGATGCAATACTGGTTGGGTATATAAATGTTGATATGATTCCTAGACTAAATCTAGGGAATAGGATGATATAACGAACAGAAATTTGGAATCAAGAGCATATAGTACTGTATCAGGTTTTAAAACATTCATGCATTCGTAAATCTAATACCGAGGGAATAAACACAGGCAGCTAACCTGGTGGCTTGAAAGGTAGGCATACACTAAAAGGAAATTACAGTAATCGTAAATATTTTACAGCCAAAGTAGATGTCGGAAATAAAACACGTTGTAGGCTTCTCAATATTACGTATTTATGTACTATACGGAAAAGGATATATTGGAAAAATAGTTACTCTTTCAACGAGTGAATCATTAGTTTGATACTGATAAAGCTAATTTTTAAATGTAATCACAGGCCAACGATGAAAAAACTTTTTTACTAAAAATACCTTATTCTATTGTTTTTTAGGTCGCTGAATCCAAATATGATGCTTAAAAAAGCTGTATCACCCACAATTTCTTCACATTTTGAAGTAACATTTTTTTAAACTAAGCGATTTCTACAGAGTTTAAATATAATCAAAAAAAAGTAGAGGTAATGGACTTAAATTGTGTTGGTTAGCACTGCTGAAACACACTAAAAGATCAAAAAAAGGTAGATTCCATTTGAACGTTAACAGCTGATGTTTGTTTACTGTCAATCTAACCTCACTTTCACGGTTTTTGTACACGTGCTCAACACAATGTCTAACCGCGGTTGTACAAACTCTGTTGACAGTTTTTGTTATATTTGTGGTGAGTTTGTGATTAAAAAACACCAAAAGAAACATTACGGACTTTGTGAAAAAGGTTTATCGATCATACTTTGGAACTTTACTTGGAGATCAGGATAAATATTGGGCGCCGCATAAGGTATGTTATGTATGTGTTGAAGATCTAAGAAAATGGGTCAAAAAAGGAGAAAAAATCCCTTCAAATTTGCTGTTCCTATGATATGGAGAGAGCCAAGAAATCATTCTGATGATTGTTACTTTTGCAGTGTTGATGTAACTGGTCACAACTCAAAAAATAAGAAGGTAATAAGCTACCCTAACCTTATGTCTGCCATCCGACCGTGAAACACGGTCAAGATTTGCCGGTCCCTGAACCTCCAGATGATTTGGATTCCATTCAAACTGAACCATCTTATGATGTAGAATCTGAGTTAGTTAGATGAACAAGATGATGAAGAATTTCGATGTATTACAGAAAATGTAGAGCCTAAATTGTTTACTCAGATTGAACTTAATGACTTGGTTAGGGATCTAGGCTTAACTAAAGAAAAAGCTGAATTGCTTGGCTCTAGACTAAAAGAAAAGAACTTGTTGGGTGCTGGAACCAGCATTTATGTGTATAGAAAGAGAGAGCAACAATTTTCAAAGTTTTTTTAACATAGATGGTGAATTTGGTGTACTGTACAGACATTCCAGGTCTGATGAATGAATTTGGTGTTGAGTACAAAAAGGAAGACTGGAGGCTGTTCATTGACTCATCCAAAAGAAGTTTAAAGGCTGTTTTATTACACAATGGAAACCAGTACGCATCTATACCTGTTGGTCATTCTGTACACATGAAAGAAAGCTATGAAAACCTAGAAATTGTGCTGAATAAAAATAGGCTATTGTGATCATGGTTGGATATGATATGTGGTGATTTAAAAGTAACATGTATGCTACTTGGTCAACAAGGTGGTTTTACCAAGTTTCCATGTTTCTTGTTGTGAATGGGACAGTAGGGCTAGAGATCAAAATTGGTGCAAAAAGAACTGGCCTGCTAGGGAATCTTTAAAACCAGGTGAAAAGAACATTCTTCGCAAAAACCTCGTAGATCCAAAAAAAGTGCTCCTACCACCTCTTCACATAAAGTTAGGCCTCATGAAACAGTTTGTCAAAGGCTTTGTCTAAAGATGGGCCATGTTTTTATGTATCTCTGACTAAAGTTTCCACACCTTTCAGAAGCTAAAACTGAAAGAAGGCGTCTTTGTCGGACCAGGACATTAGAAAAATGATGTTAGACCTTAACTTTGAATCGACAATGACCTCAAATGAGAAAGAAGCATGGGTGTCATTCAAGCAAGTGGTTACCAAGTTCTTGGGGAATAAAAAAAGATCCAGAATATGTTGCTATTGTTGCTAACATGTTAAAGAACTTTAAAAAGTTAGGATGTTTGATGAGCCTGAAAGTTCACTTCCTGAACAGTCATCTTGATTACTTCCCGGAAAACTTGGGCGATGTAAGTGAGGAGCAAGGAAAGCGTTTTCACCAGGACATTAAACTGATGGAAAAACGCTATCAGGGCCGCTGGAACACTAAACATGATGGGGGACTACTGTTGGTCACTTCACAGAGAAGTTCAGCAGGCGGACTCATCGTAGAAAAAGCTACACAAGAAGTTTCAAAGAAAAGAGGGAAAGAAAATACAAAACCAATCCCAGATGACTAATGGAACCTGTATTATACCACATGTATAACTCTTTCAAGTAACCTATTGTATTAATATATTCATAATTATGATGTAACATAGTGTTTCATTAATTTCACCATATACCGTATTTTTACTACATAAGAAAACTACATAAAAATGTATTACTTACATAAAAACCCAAATTGCAGAAAAAACTATGGGTGATACAAAAAAACTAAGGCCAGATTTGGATTCAGCACATAAAAATCTATAAAAATCAGCTATTAAAGTAAAAAAAGTTTTCAAAAAAAAATTTTTCGTTGGCCTGTGAATCAACGAAAAATTAGTTACAGAGAATTATCTAAATATTGGATAATTTTCTGTAACTAATTTTTTAATCTTTTATTTCCTTTCAGTAACTTATGAATAAAAAATATACAAGATTTGTAGTTTATGATATTTATTCGTTTATTTCTATTAATCTTTAATTAATTTGTTGAGCCTTCATTAATTTATTCAGTGATATTCTGAGAATGGTGTTTGAAAACTGGAAATATAAATGTGTTCATTCAACATAATCTATCTTTTTAGTGCTTTTGTTCCATTTAAAAATTATATACATATGACATCCCTGTTATTTGATTGGGAATTGCGTGCGAACCCGCGGGTAAGTGCTAGTATTGTCCTAAGTGCGGAAAGGAGTTGACACAACTGTTGCTTGACGCTTCTATCAACTGACATTTTGGAATATTAATGTGATATGGAATATTATAATGAGAATCTTATAAAATATTTCAATAGTTTAGAGCACATCTATCCGTCCACAAAACAATAATTTCTTAATTACCGTCTGCGAGTTGTGGGTCATACAGCGTGAAAAAAACGTACTCACTCAATTAGATTCTTAAAGTATTTTGTGGAGTTCTTGTGTTTCGATATGAGATATCTTGCCTGAAGATGGGTGGCTACATTGAGGTCGAAATATTTTAAGAAATATAAGCAATGCGCCATTAAAACATGAAAAGAAACGGAAATTTAGGACGAGTAATCCTAGGATCTAAGATAAGTATTTCTTAATAATACTATTTTATACAATAAATGATTTACAACGTATATTTAAAATTAAAAATGATTATAACAAAGTTAGATTTTGCGATAATAATGGTTTTTGTCTAAAAATAATGAGCAATAAAGATGATTCGAACTGCTGCTTCTGTCATTTAAACACTCTTTCAAGTAAAGACAGTAGCGGTTCCCTGGAACATAATGCCATAGCCTAGAAGAAAGTAAAAGTATCCTAAGGTAAACAACTAGAAAAATGTTTTTGTAGAGGGTGGTGGATAAGTACCTCAAAAAAATATACAGGGCAGCTGAGTTGGAACACAGAACGTTTATGTAATTGTTGTAATTGTTCCAGTTTAAATTTGAATCGAAATGAAGTCCCAAGAAACTGATGACATTACGCTTCATTATGGAAATGATATTCGGTTCAGTGGCATCGTCAGACTGTGTACTTATACGACAATGAACTATTTTTACCTCTATTAAATTAAGGAATTGTTTTGGAACCAAATGCTCAGGTTATTCAGAACTGAGGAAAGTTTCTGGTTGAGTATATTTTCTGATTAAGCATCGTCGGCATACTGAACAATGTGTTCCGTAACTGAGTTCTGGAGATCATTAACATAGCTAACAAAAAGAATGGGCGCGATTATTGAACCCTGAGGGACACTTTTCGTGATGGATAAAATAGAGAGTGACTGTCCCACATGGGATGTAATTTGGACGAGTTAGAAAAGAACGAAACCAGTCTGGAGCAATGTGACACCATACACCTTCAGCTTTTCTAGGAGAGACCGGTGGCTTAGATCACAATAACATGCCAGCAGCAGATCGCCTAGAACCAAGATTCGCTTTTCACTTAGGTACTCTTACCATCTTCTGTTGTAGTTAACAACATTGCGCGAGGTATGTATAAACCTGAAATATAACATAGGGTGGTGATTAATTTTCAGGCACTAGAACTGGCATAGATAATCTTGTTGAATTACGAAATGGTATATATTAATATATTTATGTTATCTACCTCTTGGTGTTATTTAACGTTATTCAATGTTTGTGTTTTTGCCTAAATCTTGTAAAAACAACTTTTTTAAGCCTAAATGTAAGATTGTATGGAAATATTCCATAGTTTCCAACTCCAAACAAATTCCATCTATGTCGAAACCAATTTTACAATGTTTTAGTGAAATATTTCACAAATATATAATATGTATAAAGAAATATTTTGTACACATACAAATTAACTCCAAACGAGGTAACATATCTGATACTATACACACGTTTTATTACTGCGTGGGTAAGATAGTAGTGTACTTATAACTACTGTATATGAAAACTATAAAATATTCAATAATAATAACAAATATGAAATAATCCAGTAACGGTCCACTGAAGTATCTTATGGAGCGCAGCTGGTGTTGTTCAAAAGTTGTTCACCTTCTACCATAAATTACTACCAAGGGATCATGGATATTTACATAAATCATTACAACACTTAATGAGGTAACTATAGTGACAAAAGGCAAACTCACTTTTATAAAATTATCAGTTTTTATGAAGATTCACAATAAAGTTTTAGTTAGTTGGACCGCATGCACCACGGCAGAAATATGGAATTGTTAGAGTTAATTATCTTAAAAGCTAATTATCATTATCAAAGGCCCTTATGTGATCGTCTGGCTTTCGGCATAAATTGGTTGGGTTTGTTTGTTTTTCAAATTAAAGTATATTAATCCATTAGGAAGATAAGATAGTCAATGTACTGTACAAATACAATATGTAACTAAATTATGCTATGTTCTTAATATGTACAGTAATTACGTCGTAATTCTTCTTTCCATTATTACTAAGTACATTACCAATATTTTAATTGCCTTCACTACTTTTCAAGCATTAGATTTTTTGACTCTGACTTAAATTAGTAGTTACAGATAAATCTAATGTAATTTTATCTCATGTCAAAATATATATTCATATTACATAGTTCACGCTGTAAAGTTATGAGTAGTAAAATATACTAAGTTACTAACCAATATTTAAATACCGTACTACTTTATATCATTATTTTGAAAGCTTTGCTCATTTTTATTATACACATTTTAGTGTATAGAGTAGAACTCAGAAAAAAGAAGAAGTAATGACAAAATAAATTTCAACGATATCGAATAGAATGAAATAGAGTTTTCACATACAAACTATCGACTACCTTAAGGTTTTTACCATTTTCTAAGCAATACCACTGACTTGCGTACAACCTTTAATTGTATTAGTTACACGCGAGATAACACATTCATAAGGGCGAGGTGTGCTGTGGTTTTGTGGCTTAGATCGACTATATCCCAGGCAGACGCTAGCGATGCGCCACACCCACCGTAGTTGCATGTTCGATATACTTCCATATTGTTTGCAAGCCTTATAGAAAAACAACCCACCTATTTTTCAAGCAGAGTGACAACGATAGTATCGCTTCTAGTATCGTTTCTAGTATCGCGATAACCTCGTCACTTGGAAAGGTGGCTCCAGTTGCGAACCTAGTGAGCCGACCAGAACAGAGGCATCACTTCATCACTTGATACCCCAAGGTCTCTCTTTTTACCATGCCTCAATTTAATGCATTGGATGGGTTATGTATTGTGTAACTATTACAGTCAAAGTTACATCTTCAGCCCACTTTGTCATGTGGCCAAAGATTGCTTGTTGGTCCCGAAAAGGGGGAATATTTTTAAGCTAATTGCTCTTGTTAAACTCGGTATTAGATATAATTAGTAATACGAGCAGAATTGGAATTTCTATGACCTCGTTTCTCCTGATTTTTAATTACCTCAACTTAACTGATTAAAGAGAATTAAATTAAATTAAATTATTCCAGAAGCAATACTGCACAGAGTGCGCACTCATTTTACTGTCATAATTTATCACGAGTGATAGATGAATGATTAAGTTATAAAAGTTTCTTTTTTAAACAAAATTTACTTGTTTATAACCATTGCGGATAGTACTGCCAGACATTGAAATAACTGATAAAAAACTGAATAATATGGAAATACATTCTCGTAGACATACTGTATGTAGGGAATATTCAAGATTGTGCATGATAAATCTGGCCTATTATGTGTATTCATATATTACACGACATCACACTTTGGTGGTGCGTAATTGTTGTGTGCCACACCATACTATACACAGGTTCTGTCACCTTTGATAGCTAACGTTGTGGACTAATAATATCTTATATCCCGGCCAACATTAAAAATATAGTAAATTATAATTTAACCACATAATAATATCACGAGCTGTATAAAAAATATGAAATAATATAAACATTTAAGAATATATTATGAGAAAAACATTACATAACATACGTAGATACATTATGGTCATATTAAAAGAAACTACTACATAAATCACTAAAAGTATACAAAAAATACAATAAAAACGTTACAAATAAGTAATAAGAACATTGATAATTTTTCATTCATGAATTTAATAGTTGCTTAAAGGTATAGTTATGGTCGTAATGTATAAAATGTGCACCCTTAGCAAAATTACAAGACTATAATATTTTTTTATAATTATCTATTGGCTATAATTTATAAGTTTTCTTTAAATAACGTTTGAGTTTATTTAGTCATTTAAGCTTATGTGATTTTTATTACCTAGTTGGCAAAAAATGAAAATTAATAATCATATGAACATGAAAGTAACATTTTTAACGTTTCTTTTTACAAAAACACTCCTTGTTCTTCGGTGAAAATGATAATATTAATGTTATGAAACCATAAATAAAGCTCTTACATTTAAATCTAAATGGTCTATTTTAGAATAGTTAAAATATATCCACTACGCATTACCACGATTATTATATTTTACCTTTTGAGTGTGAATGCTTATTGATTTCCCTTATGTTATTTTCAGTGTCATAATAATATAATTTTGTAATACCATAATATTATAATTTGTCCAATAGTGAGTATTTTGGCTTCCAAAAACTGTTTTCATAAAAACACAAATTCATTCACAGATTACGAAGATGTTTACTTACATGAAACGTTTATTTTTTCATGTCTCTAACTCTTATATTGTTTAAGCTGATATTTTGTATAGGAATGTAGAAAAAACCCTCATTCTGCCTTATTAAATAAATATTCGTTAATTATTAGTTTACACAAAGTTGAGGTACAATAGAGGGAATAAAATAAAAAAAACCATAATTACACAATGAAAGCCAGATAAATTAAAGTTTATTATTGGTGTAATGTATTAGGCATCCATTACATCTTTGCTGATCCCATCTATTACCACAAATACAACATTTTAATCTAACATTCATCTTACTACAATCATATTTTTTATTCTGTTATTTACTAGTAATAAACTACCAAATAGTAATCAAGTTTATATTTGAAAACATAAGAATTACTCATTTAAACTATTCCTTCAATACTCATAAGCAAGCGATCCTACACATTTCTCTGAATTACTTGTACAAGTGTATGGAACTATAGCTTAGTTCTTTTAAGAAGAAACTTGGTTATTTTTTATTACTTGTATTTAATTCAACTTTACATTAAAATGAAATACATTGAAATGTAACTTTAAACGAATTTGTACTTTAAAACATTGAAAGCTGTGATCTTTTAATTAGAGTTGGGAAGGTTTCCAAATACACATAACTATAATACCATCAACATTTTCTTGATAACTTCTTTTCCGTAGTATGGATAATTTATAGAATAGAATGTTTATATATCACATGAAATAAACATCTTGACGTGGATGAAATCATTACTCAAGTACTTGTATATTCAAACTCAAGAAAGGTTGGAATAGCATTGTAGTGTATAACGTATGACAGCTTAGAAATTGAGTGTTAATGTAATTATAAGTTATTGTTCCAATAGCTTGGTAAACTTTACGTTATAGTCTTTAAGTTATGAAAATTTTACATTTTAATATGAACTGGTTTGTTTATGAATATTTAATAATTAGGATGAATATTTTTAGTGCTTGAAAAGATATATAGCCCTTTAAGTCACATAAATCCAAAGTTTAGCCTTTTTATCAAACAACAAAGAATTAGAAAACATAGAATTGGAAGGTATGTCTTCTAGAGAAACCCGAATTGTTCCATTTGTAGTTTGAAATCTTTATACCACCGTTTACGTAATAAAAATAATGATTTCGAAAAAGATTGTCAATACTAAACAAAATTCATATTAATTAGTCACTGAATAGAATAAATATATCTTTCTATTATATGAATAAGAAATATTACGTGTATTACGTTCTACATTACAAAATCATTTAGAGTTTTAATTTAAAAAAATGTATTTTTCGAAAATCTAAGAACAATTATGTTTTAAAAGTAAGTCTTATAAAGGATTACAAAACAAGGTTTTGTGTTACGCCTGCAATCAAGCGTTTTATCTGATTGTATATTTAATAACGTGGAGTTTCATTTAATGGAAACTAGTAAACTTATGTAGATGTGTAATGTATTTCCATGTATATATATATATATATATATATATACATATATATATACATATATATATATACATATATATATACATATATTTATATATACATGGAAATACATTACACATCTACATAAGTTTACTAGTTTCCATTAAATGTATATATATGGAAATTAACGATATGTGAGCGTCATGCAATAAAAAATGCAAATAAAAACTTACATAGCTATTCCTTTGTTAATATAATTATTTTGAACAAGTCATAGTTGTTATTATGGTTAGGAACTGGAAAGTTTAAAGTTTCATTTACTAAATAAACTAGTATACATGACAGCCGTTTATGATTTCAACCTCCAATTATAAAGTTTATATTATTTTTCTACTCGAGTATGTATATGACATTTCAATTTAAAGTTTTCTTTGAGCAAACTAGAAGTTAAGCTGATAGTAAAATGGAGCTCTAGTTAAGGCGTAGTTTGTTCATTGAAATCGTTATTTTGAATTAAACAGATTACAATAGAATAGAATAGTCTGATTTAGTCCTGTCACTAATTTAAATCGTATAATGCTTGATTTTAGAAAATAATTGGTATTTAATCTGTATTTGGTACATTACTTTATTACTTTATTTACTCTTTATTTATTACTTTGAAGTATCTCTTTGAGTACAAAGAAGATTAGTACTGAATGAGCTGAAAAAAAATAATTTTTCGTTAATCCTTTATCAACTCTCTTTTTTATTGATTATTCCCTAATATTGATGATTTTTATCCCTCTATGTCTTAGCAATGAACGAGAAATCAGTTAGTAAAGGAAATTAACTATTAGTTGATTTCCTTTCTGAAATTGCTTCCACTAGTTTACTTTTTTGTTGTTTTAGACGCCTTAAAAATTAATAGATAGTGTTTTAAGTGAAACTTGCATGTAATTTAACATCCTCAATGCTGCAATATATTTACTTTTTTAAATAACAGCCCTGTGAGAAACATTACATTTTTTCGCTTTAGTCATTTGTACTTGTATGTTATCTGTAATCAATATGTTACTTGTAATTTCAATATGTTATCCGAAATTGACTTTTTGTTTCCATGATCAATTACTGAGTGAATAGTAAAATGTGGCCGATGAACTGCTTTATATAAACGTCCTGAAACAAACAAATGAAGCATGTTTTTAACTTGGCTGTTACTTTGTTTTAATCTAACTAACTTTAAATAAGCTATGTAACGTAACTAGCGGTTACACGCAATTTTCAAAATAGACTTCCTTATACTATTTAAGGTAAAAGCATTTATTATGCGATATGATGGAGTCATATTACATTTTTCAAACTTATGTAAACATACATCAGATACATATTATTGCGTGTTCTTAGTTAAGGGAATCACATTTCAACCTAACTACCTAACCTAATGTTATGTTTTGCACGTGTAGAAGCATTTTTTGTTGGAAATTATTATATTTCCCACTCCACAGCTGAGTTTTTCTTGTTGCCGCGATGAAAAAAATACAAATACATAATTCTTGGATAACTATTACGGACAAAAAGCAATTAGATTTACCTTATCATATACGGAAGGTCTAAGATATTTCCTAAACTTAAAAATGATGTAGCTCTCTAAAAAATATTTTAATCAAAACGCGTTTATTTCCTGCTTTTGTAATTCATTGTCGGTTGAAATTATTTTCAGTCCCATATTTTAGTTTGATTTGATGTCACGATGCAGATAATATACTCGTACATACATACAGACTGAGGAGCCTATTAAGGTCTAATGGAAAATACTGCCTGCTTCCTATCTATTTCCATTATAAGGGATATTTTCATTCAACATTTCAAAATAATAGCTTATAAGCTTTTGTGTTATAGGAGCCTTGTTGTTTTCCGGACTGTAGTCTGGGAAAGAATGGATCGTTGAGGCATGTTAGTGATTGATTCTCTGTTTTTCCTTAAGCTTCTATCACAATGTCGATGAAGTCCACCAATTTCGAGTACACCTTATGTAATAACAATGTACGAAATATGAAGTGCGAGTACGAAGGCGTAAAACATAAGCTTTATTATTGTTTTTACATCTTCATGTTCTCATTTAAACAGTATTTTCAATGAATTGAATAGTTTTAGGTTCAAAAGTTAGGTATTAAATTTGTCTTTGCTGTAAGTTATTAATATTATTTTGTAATATTTTACGTCGTTCGTATAAAAATTGGTAGGCTAGTAATTTGCATGTATGTCTTAAACATAAAAACTAATAACAATAAAATTATAGCAGTTGAATCGTTTGCTAATGCTTTGGATAAGTATATGTGTCGATTTATCTTGATCCTCACTGTACATTAGTGTTGGTGGTGAGAAGTGATGGGGTTGTTTCTATCTCTCACATCCCTCCCACCACGATTATGTTTGGAACACAATGTACTCGCTTGAGTATGCGGTCACTAGACCAGTAATACCCAGTTCACACTGTTTGAAAATAAACTGCTGTTTGTATTTGTTTAATTAGCCAGAAACGCAATCATGTAACTGTTAAGTACTTTGGTGGTAGGTAATCACACATTGCTGACTGTGTCGACACACCACATATGTTTGTGCTGGGATTATTTGGTTTAGTAGCGGATGAGATATTTAGCATGTAGGGATATTGAGCAAACGTTAAAATGACCTATTATTACTAACTGTTCCATGAGATTATTTGGTATATTACTAAATTTACACGCAATAAACTTTGTGATGTTATTAATTTTATCAAAAAAATAAATAATTACACCAATATTTATTTTATATTTTTATAGTTATGCTAACGATAAAATCAAAACAACTTCGTAATTTTTGTAAATCCTAAATAATAATATCATAACTTATTTCTCGCGTATGTTCATATTCTAAGCATAAGGTAATCATTTGGTGTATTATCTAAGAATATTGAAAGTTATACACGTATATAAAAATATATTACTTTGACTAGGTGAGGAGAAAAAGAAAATGTATACAACTGTCACAGAAAAATAAAGAAATGCTGCTGGCCATTTTATGCTGAGTTTATGTTTTCAATGGTGCTACTGAGTTACTTTAGAGTTCACTTTATTTTCTCTATTAATGGTTCCTGAGTCGTTTTTAGTTTCGGAAAATTCTTTTTATATACGATGAATTACAGTTTTTTCAGTAAGTAAATTCTGGTCGACTTTTGTGTAGTTATACTTTCCTTTAATGACAATGCTTTATTTAGTAAAGCAGTCATTTGTAAACGTTACTTTCATAAGTTTTTACTGATTGAAAATGTCTTAATCAATGAATGAATAAATGTTATTTATTATTTTAAAATTTTCATCTACTGTTTTTTTTAAATATCCATATAATTGAAATGAAACTGTATATGTACGATTATCTAACTGTGTAAATTTGCTTGTATCAAGCAGAATTAGTAACGATATAAGAATAAAAAAAAATCTTTTTCTGCAGTTTTCTGTCATTTATATACGTCTAAAACTAGATTTAAAATAGGTATAAAATTTAGATTAATTACACTTTATAATGTTTGAAAATATGAAAAAATATGTACAAAAACAAATGTTCAACCGTTAATCAAATGCTTTGTAAATTATAAATAATTTGTGTATAAATTAAATATAAACATATTTTTATGTTTATGATGATAATTTTAAATTATTAATATTTAGTATATGTATTTTTTATACAAATTCCAAAAGACTGAAAGTAAATACACTATAAAAAGCTCTGCTAAAGTTTCCCTCATTTATTGTATCTGGAGTGAGTAAGAGCTAAGGAGCTCTCATCCCGTTTGTTCACCATCCTTCATTGTGTATAAGTCATAATGGGCGACCAAGATACTCCAGTAATGATTTGTAAAAAGAAAGATAAATGTGTTTGGAATGGATATGTTCTTATCCCACTGTGCAGTAATAATTAATGTTCCACTTTCATGTTGGAAAAAACTAAAATTTATGTACTGTAATTAACATGAAATTACAAGTATACTTGTAAATGGTAAGGAATTTATTAAGGAATATAAGGAATTTATTAAGGAATGTTAAGGAATAGTTAGATATTCGTGAAAAAGATAAGATTTTTTACTTAAAAATATATATGAAAATCACTGTTATGGACAGTACATTTATTGATTACAACCTTGCTTAATTAAAAAGAAGATTACATAATTTTTTTTAAGAAACTACTGTATCTTTAGATTGTACATTTATAAATAGATCTTAAGAGGCTTAAACAGTTTGAATAAATAAAACTCTGGTGTTGTCTTACAATTTTATTCATACCATTCTAAACATAAAGTTTTGAAAAAATTTCGTATTTAAAAATGATATACCTCTTGCTTTTTACAATACCCCATAGATTTTATGGAAATGCAAATTTTATAGCATTATTAATTTTGGAAATATATAAATCTGCCAAAGAAAATCCTCACAATCATATTAATTTAATCTAAAAAGATCCAGGGTTGTTATAGTTACAGATAAAAATAGATAATGAAATAAAAGGAGCTATTTGTAGGTAGGGAAATTAGTTACAATCATATATTAAGTTACAAACCTGTAATTACCCAAATATCCTAGACCTCATCATCACAGGCTACAGTTAAATTTATTACTTTTCTTGGCTCTTTTACAATGTAAGGGACGAAAGGGGTCGGCCTCCTCCTCTAGATGTAAATAGATTCTAAAACGCACCAGATTTGAAACATTACCACTTTTTAACTGGCCATAATTTCAATTAATTTGGCCTCCATCTCCATATCTCGATAATACACTTAAGATAAACGATTACTATGTATATGAGTACACACCGTTGTTAATAAAAACATAATTCATACATCCTCGGTTTTTAGCCTGCGATTACTGTATTTAAGCGGAAGCACGTTACTCAAAAAACACTCTAAGCAGTCTGGCGTTGAGAAAGAGTATATTTCATAGAACGTGCTTTGTAATAAAAATATATAACAGTGTTCTAATGGATTATGCACTAACAAACTTATAAAATGCTGCATTTAATACATATAGTAGTTCTTTTTTAGATATTTTATTATATTATTGTCATTTAACATTAAAACATAGGATTAAATACAACAATGAAGTGTTACAAGTTTATTCTGTAATTAATTAGAATCAAAATAAACATGTTTGATTTAGTTACTGTATTTTTTTTATTTATTTTTTTTATTTTGTAACACATAATTTTACATAATAATGGCCCCACCAAGTGAACATAGTTTATCGGTGAGGTCCATAATGAAACTTAAAAAAAAATCAAGATACAAAAATACAGTTTCATTAATTATTTGTTTTGATCAGTTTATAGTTCATGCTTTTTCAAGAAAATGTTATATTGCTCTTTGTGTGGCTGTGGTGCTTCTATAACTCCAGATTTTTAAATATTAGCATTTTATATAGCATTTAGGGGATAATACATACATTATTCAGAGTATAAATAGATAATAAATTATATAACTGGATATATAAACAAAAATATATAAAATATTGCCCATCAACAAATAGCATTCTAAAAATAGTTAAATATTAAAATTAGTTACAATGAGGTTTATATCTTTATTATAATACCTTTCCTTGAAAAAATGTGTAAATACATAACGGTTCCAGCTTTATGAATAATTACATGTTTTATCATGTCCCTTTGAAGCACTGGAACCATTTAACGAACAAGAGAAGCTGAATGGAGACACTCTATCATTGTAATTTAATTTGCGAATTAATACCCGTGTTTGAATGATAATTAGCAATGAATGAAACTGTGTTGAGCCAAATGGATCAACTAGAATTTGGTTTGTAGGTCACGTGATTATGTAACTTTGATTCAAAACTGCAATAATTAAATGCATACTAGTGTATTTTTCTTCGATTAAAGTGTGATGTTTTATAATTTTAAAAATTAAACTTTTTAAAGGTTACAATTTTGTATTACATACACATTTCTGTGGTAGCAAGTGGGGTAAAGTAGGTTAAAAGCTTTCCTAATAGTAATAATCTGTAGTTGCAAAGAGTTTTGTTTTATGTTTGTATAAAATTGATGTCTTGTCTTATGAAACTTTCAATCTACCGAGCCTTTGATTTTAATATTAAGGATTAATTGTTTTATAAACACAAATAGCCTACTTCTATCAGTATATACTTATCGTGTCTTTATACGCCACAAAAACTCATAACTGTTGTTGAGTAACTTGTGGTACTTAAGATTCGTGGTATGTACCACTGAGTTTAGAGTAGTAGAGTTAGTAAATGTTAACCTAAGAACAGTGTCTCATAAGAAATGCAACGTTCACATCTTCTTATATATTTTAATATAATAATTAAATTTTAAATATTCCAATGATTCCTCCTTGTGTCCTCCAGTGTCAAATAATGTTTTAGAATACATAGTTATTAGCTTTAAACGTCAATTTCTGGCTGATCAGTAAAATGGCACCACTAAAAAATACTTAAATTCTTCGCTTGAAGTATGTTTTTGACGAGAGAAGGATTGTGAGGGACACAGGACTTTTCCAGAAATTTACCATCATTTAGTGGTTCAAAAAGCCAGTAATCACTGTGTTTGGTGAATAAATAACCTAACACTAACTTCAATCCTGGTAAAAATTTAAAAAATTATACCAGAGTATTGTGATACGTATAAATCAAGAATCGCGACTACCATATTGTGTGTCAAGTGTTTGGTATCACTTAACGATGAAAAATATCATGAGAATTCCTGTTTCCCCTAAAACAGATTACTGGGTTTTAGCAATCTAAAACATATAAATAATAGGAACGCAAGGTCCAATGGTTATATTTTAAATACTACAACAATCTAAACTAACAACAAAAACTTTCAATGACAATGCCACAGAACCAGCACGGATTTTTAAATAATATTTATTTTATTTTCAGAATTCAGAGAACGTTTTTAATGAAAAGTAAAACTTAAGGATCATAGAAAAGCGGGAGATAATTCACAAACCAATACCAACACTAATCCCTGAGGGACACCATATTCATTGACCGCTTACTAGGAGTGAGAGCTGATACTGGTCCCACATTCATAAATCCCCCCAGAGGATGTGATTGTATGAGTGCTTATCTCCGACTTTACCACGAACGTCATAAAATTTCTCATTATAATAAATCGCAGGTAACCAATACCTAGCTACGTGTCTGATGTTACACTGATACAATATAATAAAACAAATAATGATTGAATGGATTTTAGCTATATAAAAAATTTACAATTTACATGTAAAATAGTAAAATTAGTATTAAAAACATTATGAATGACTCAACTGTTATAAATAAAAGTTTTAAATGAATAATCATCATGACAGAATCAGTTGTTTGTTTTCAGATGACATAACTATCAAAATATCTGCACAAAGAGCGCAGCGTTTCCAAAATTCCACTATCCACATTCTATTTCAGGCGTTAAACCACAAAAATAAATATAAATGTGATAAATATAAAGAATATATTAAAGTTTTTCCTCACCTACTGTATTGCTGGTTGTAGCTGTGTGTCATGTTTTACATTGAGAGTTGTATTTCATTTTAATTTCCTGTCTGAAAATAGGCCTTTGACCTCTAGCATCATTATCAAACAATTTAACGATTGTAATAAAATTATTCAATTCAATTCAATTCAAAATTCTTTTATTTCATCAACATGATTTACAATTACAGTGTATAAATAACTACATCTAAACCCTCTAGCATTGCTAATTGAGGGAGAAGAATAGATCAAAAGATACAATTTATATTAGTTACAATAAATATTCACTTTACCAACATGCATAGTAATTAAATAAATATAAATATGGAGTATATAGTAAATATTATGATTAAACTCGTATATTGAATTAACTTAAATCTACAGTATAGAAATTTCATCGTCTTACAAAGTATAGAAAGTTAATATAAAATTAATAATTTAAAAATGTAAATAGAACTGTTATTGTTTTTTGATGTATCGCTATATTTGAATTTGGAAGGGTGGAAATATGTTTTGAAGTCTAATATGAATGAATTTATTGAATGTCTGTGTATGGAAGAGAAAGTTGCCTCTGGGGCAGTGTGGTCTTATCAGTGTCCTTTGTTTGATTGTTTGGAATGTCTGGGACTGAAGATTTTGATGATAAGGTAAAAGCCTGAAATTGAGGGTTATTGCTGTTTCATATATATTGTTCCTTCTTGGCTTTGTTTGAAGTTGTTTGTGAGTTACGTATACTGAACAAACTTGGGAGGGCCTCAGTCCAGTATGAGTGGTGGTTGAGTGAGTACTGTATGAAGTTCTATGTGTGTTGTGTTACTAGTGAATCAGTGTAGTGAATTTAAAAGTGCATTTCTGGATTACTTGATGGTATTTTGTTGTTGTTTTCTTATTTTATTTTCTTGAGAATATTACAAAAGTATCTATACACTACTTTGAAATGAAATAGCTTTTTAGCCATTTATCTATTTGATATTCATTCTGAAGGTGTTGTAACTCTCGAGATAATCAAGACGAAGTACTAGTTTTCATTGCTTATGGTTACTACATTACTGTTCACGAAACTGTATTTTTACCTTTTTTATAGATTATTTCTGCCAAAGAAAGAAACGAAAACTATTGGTTTTTGCTAATAAAGTTTCGTTCACTTGGAAGACAGTGACAGCCACGCGTCGCGTCGGTTCAAATCAACCGTACTTTTAATTAGCCCTAATTGTACATTTATTTCGACTCGAAATAACAAAGACTTTCAAAAAGATATCTCCTAAACCGGGATATTTCGGCTAATACCACTTATCCAATATTTTAATTTCTTAAAGTAAGCTGATTTTTTCTAACCTTATATGCCCAATTAATACTCAATATTTTTGGAAAGACACATAGAGTACACAATTTCGTAAGTATGCGTAGAGAGTTTTCAGAATTTCACTACCAATTCCAGATAAAAGAAGCAAATTGCTATAACCCTTGTAAAAATATGTAAAGGCTTTTCAACAAACATGATATATTATTATCATTCAAGGAGAAACGAAAAGAAGCGGGGTTTTCTATGTTCCGATATTGAACCTGCAACTGGAGCTAAATGAATGGTCTTCGCACAGAGCCAATTATAGTGGCGTTTAATGATAACATGCAACATGATATTGAATACAGTGCAGTGTTTCACACACAATATATTTGTTCAGTGAAAACAAAACAACATATCACATCATAATATTTGTTAAGCATCAAATTACATTGAAGCACTTTCCTACATTTAAAATTTTTCTTGAAAATTTAATGTCTACAGTTTAAAATAAAATTCACTTTTACCGTAGAATAAAAGATTAAATTGAAACACTATATAATATTACTTATATTTAATAATCCTTTTAATGGATTGTGATATTGAAGTACCTTATATGCATTCTCATGTAAAAACTTCCAATAATATTTAAGTGAATATTGAACACGTTAATTAAATAATTGCATATATAACCGAGTGGTTCGGAACCACTAATCTGCATTATAAATATCTTGGGACATTATAATCCTGATACATAATACACGAACAAGGTTTCCAGCTGATGAAAATTATCAAGTAATTTGTATTAGACTCTTTCAAAAAGACTTTTTAAAGTTAAAAAAAAATTATTAACGGATTAAAAGTAAATTTTCCAGTAGACTTACGTATATTTGTTGTACAGGATTAACATAAAAATAATTTAAAGCGAAATTTTATTTTTAAAACGGAATGGAGTAATTTGTTTGAGAAGGAGACAAACAAAAACTTTGTTTAAAGAGAGATCATTACAGACAAAAGTTCCTAGCAACTTTGCACAAGTTTTCTTACTTTAGAATTCATCGTCTATTTGAAAAGGTAGTACTGTTTTTCTTCTTACAGTATTAAACACGAAATTGTATACTATAACTTATACAAATTATAATAGCTTGAAATGTAACAAGGCTTCTTTGTATACAGAACAGTTCCATTAAATGTTGCAGAAAGCACTTTATCTGCAAACAAACCTCACATAGCTGTGTCTGTACAAAGCTTAACTATCCAACAAAATGTTAATTAGCTAATTAACTCGTATTGAAGTTTATATCTCTATTTTCTGCAAATGAGCTTAATGACTCAGTGTTGCGACACTTTATCGTCATTGAGCGTTTAGCGAGGCCTCTACAAACAAATGTGATGAACGAAATCCGATTTTGTCTGTCTGAACGTACGATAAGTGTTACACGAGTTGACACGAGGGATGAAATTTCAGTAATAGAAGTAAAACTCAATAGGAATAAATTTCGTAGCATTCCCCGAATGTTCTAAACAAGTTTGTTTTGAATCAGTAGTCTACCATAGAAGGAAACGCTCTAGAACATGAAGTCATCCTGAGGGTATGTAATTTCATTCAGGTGGGAGTTTGGATTCCTGTGACAGAACACTTGCCCTATAAAATAAATGTAATATAAATGTCACTTATTGTTGCAGTGGAAAATGTATAGTTATATAGTTAGTATTTATATGTCACAGTAATTTTTAAATAAAGTAAATAATGACTACAGTTGTTACGATTATCAGAAACATTAGATTTTCTTGTATCTCGCACCAAATATGCTTCTATTCGTGTAAAATGTCACGTTTACGTTTAAAGGGTTGTGCTCCACATTGTGATTAAACTTTAAGGGACAAACAACATTCAAGATGTTGTACTAGCGAAAGAGATAAATCTCTCAACTTCTCAATATCCTTCAAAAATAGAACTTGACACACGCGTTTTGTGCTCTTATCTGACAAGTAAAAGATCTGTTATGTTAAACCATCCATAGGGGTTTAAATGGATTTGCAATCCCTAGAAGAACTATTTTATTTGGTTTTAAAACTTTCCAATGTCCTAAAAAGATGAAATTTGGGACATCCGTTCCTCATTACATATATATAGAAAAAGAAAATAATATGCATAAGATCAAGTACCTACGAGAATAGGGATATAAATGAAGGCTTACAATCCTTAGAAATGCTATAGTCTTAAACGTCCACATGTCCTATAAATACGAGATTTGACACACATGTGTACCCTGGACAGATTAACAGTACCCAAAATACGTCAAAGCGGAAGTAGATTATAATGACAGGAAGTAGTGAACTTGTAATCGAGGTAGATTTCTTAGGGCAACGTATTACCTGTATTTATTGGAGCAACAATGCAAAGAAGTAGGTTACAAAGACCAGATGTAGACAATATTTTAACGACGAAGACGTGTTTTACCTATGTATGTATACATTTAATTTATCCTGGCAACAATTTAAACGTTATTAGGGCACCGCGAATACCTAGACCGGGAGAAGATGACAAGGGCCGGAAGTATATACTTTTATAAACTTAAACAGGCTTCTCAGGCCGAATATGTATGTATATATATATATATATATATATATATATATATATATATATATTTAGGATTGTATAAAAAAGGAAAGCACTATTATGGCGTGTGTGTAATCATAGGATTTAAGGATCTAGTGTGACCTAATGGAGAATATTTAACACTGCAAATGTTTCGTACCTCACAGTAAAGCTGGAGTAAGGGAGTACTCCCCTCCGGAATATCTCAAAAGCTAATAATATAAAAAATTTAAGGTTGACAGCCATCTGAGAGTATTATTATTGTTATTAATATTATTGTATACCCTATAAAAACGGCTATATAGTGTAATCGGAGACCGCCCAAAGAACTTTAAGTTTGTGTTTCGTTGAGAAACAATCGAATTTTAGGAAATTACGCTATATTATAGAGCATCACACAGACTCGGTATAATGGTTTCTTAGGAACTGCAAGACACATCCACCAACTTTTACCTAGAATTTATACACTTTAAAATCATCTTCCAGTATACATATATTTAACTAAAAAACAGGGGCGTTTATTTTTATACACACTATAAACAGGAACACTATACATACTATACACTTATTTTTTAGATTTCAAACCATGCCGTCCCTGAGAAAAGTGTTGGAATATAAATCGAAGAGTATTTTTATAGAGGATTTATTTTATGTGTATACAACAACACAAAATTTTGAGACATAAAATTAGTAATTGTGCGTTGTTACCGCCACTAAGCGGTTAACATCCACTGCGCGCATGAAAACAAACGCTCGGCGATGAACAAATATAGACATAGAATATATGAACTTCAAGTTAAATATTATTTAAAAAACACTTTGGTTGCAAAAAGTGTATTAACCTGAGATCTGGAAGGAAAGCCACGGTATAGACAAATTTTTGTTAATCTCTCACATAAAGAATTACCTTATATTAACAGTCTCTTAGAAGCAAGTACGTTGAGTGTGAAAGAATGAAACTTGATAATTTGTAGTAAGACAACTATCGAAATTCCGAAACATTAAAATTGAAATAGAGTGTTCAATTAAAGAAATGTTGAGAGATAAACAATTAGTTTTTTATAGATAATATTAGGGACTATAACTTTATGTTGTTCATAACTTTATTTTAATACAAGGTGAAAATTTAAACACGTTAATTATTTTCGGTATAATTCTCTCCACCTATTACACTAACTAAAAGGACAAATAATAGCTATACTTCTAACCCAATTACAGCCTAATTCCAGACAATTACACAAGCGTCCTTTATTAATGCCAATTAGCTTGTACTATAATTAACTCTAATACTTCTTTACATTTACTTTACTTCTTTAATTTATTGTGGTGCGCATGTCCTATTAATATTATCATCACAAAGCAAGTTTTATTATTAAACTTATAGTTACAACCTTACAGAATTAAATCATGTATGTAAATATTAGTGAATATTTGCAAAATTTATTATATAGAGTGAACTTTTGAACTAGGAAAAGAATAGCTTTTAATCCAATAACCATAGATACCTAAAATATACCGACATATCCAGAAACACAATATTGTGTAGTAGATTGGACATTTGTACATCATAACTTTAACTACGTGTTTCACTTCTGCATATTTTCTTTAAACAGAGAGATAACCCAAATAATAAGTTTTTGTGGAATGTTTGTTACAGTTTAAAACAGCAATATTTCAATAGGTATAATCTGACAATAAGTAAAAGTATTTTTATGAAATTTTCAAGATTTCACTTATAACAGCTAAGTACACTCATTTTCAATATGAAGATACCAAAAAAAATTATGGTTGCCTGTAAAGTCGGTTTTACGGGCGAAGATTTTACGTGACAACGTCTTTTTCTCGGTAGAATATAAAAGTAACATTAATATATTGTACTAATGTTTGAATTATTACAATGTGTTGTAACAATAGTATCATAATGTAGCATAAGGTAACAAACTTTAGTCGGACTGTAATAAAGACAGAGCAATATGATTAAACCAACAAAGTTAGTGTTCCAAAGTTTGGAATTACTTAATTAGTATGGTTAGGATTACATTAGGGAAATTTGACATCTTTCATAAAGTTGTGAGTTTAGAATGCAGATGTTGCTTAATGTATGTAGTACTACATTAACTACTTAATGTTGTAATATTACAACAAAAGTTATATTAATAGAATTCATTACAATTAAATTTGAGTCGTTTTATTTTTTATTGTTTTAAAATACAACATTTATAATTAAAATGTACAATGATGGTGTATTAATAATGTCTCAATGCTTACTAGTTTGTAAAAAAAATCTTATGGTCAATAATGGATCATTTAAAGTTAATTATATTAAATAAAGTAAATTGGGTAGGAGAATTTGCGTTAGGCCTTTTGTATAAGTATATTGATGAGGAAAGTTTCTTAGTTAATACTTTTTCTACTGGTCTATATATGAGTAATTAGTTCAGAGTATATTACATACCATACATTCATTTTAAGACTCGTTTAAATTAATAAATGAAACTGAGAAAGTTTTCATTCTTTTATTTAAATGACACATTTTTGCCAAATTTTGACATAATAGTAAAAATTTAATTAAAGTGTAAAAACCAAATAAAACTGTTTTAAATTGTATTTTTATATTTAAAACTTCATCAAAACAAAATCCAGTGTTAATAAAAACATCGTATGATTAAAAAATGGATGGTTGCCTGTAAAGTCGGTTTCACGGGCGAAGATTTTACGTGACAACGTCTTTTTCTCGGTAGAATATTTATTGATATGAATATTATTAAATTGCACAATAGGAACAAGGAATTGAATGAAAATAAGAATTGCACAAATTTTAACTATATTTTATATATTTTGTTTACTAAAACATTGTAACACAATTTGAAATTAATTAAAATTTGTTATTGTAAATGGTAAAGTTGAATAAAACATTTACTAAAATTGGAATTTGAAATTCTTGCTAAACACAGTTAAATTCTAACTCCGCGCGTGGTGATTGGTCGGTTTAGTTCGTTTGTTTGGTCGCACTGTTATGACAGGTTAGAGGTTATAATTTGTTATTTTAAATGTTTGACTAGCAATACGCGCTGTTTCTTCTCAATCGACTGAATTACGATTTATTGCAGAGTGATTTAAACTAATAATTTACTTAACACTATCAACATTTGTCAATAGTATGACATAACCTATAAACTCAGTTTCTCAACTTTTGTGTCAATCTAACAATTAATCAATCAATCATAGTTTACGATAATGAAATATCAGTGTACAATTATTTACCTTTATTGTTGTAGTTGTTGTAAATGACGAATCTAAGCACTCCACATTTTCACGAATAAACATAGTTATCTGCTTTATCCCGTGCGGCGGACCCACAGTTATCTGCTTTATCCCGTGCGGATCCCGTGCGGCGGACCCACTGGACGGGCATCGTAACGTTACCGGGCGTTACACTTTTTCATGAGTGACTCCGAGCCGCAACCTAATTTAAGACGTTGTCACGTCAATAATATAAAGGACTAGCGGACCCGGCGCGCTTCGCTGCGCATTTCAATAAGTTACCCACGGCTTCGCACGCAAATCTTAAGAACCGAAGTCCTTATATTACTTAGTAAATTTTTTTTTTACTATAATAAATTTTAGATTAAATTAGTTATATCTCCGATGCCACGATTGAGCTTGCTTTGTTGTCTCGTTCGAGAGAATATGTACACACGGAGCTTTGAGAACCATACTTCTGTAAAAAAAAAAACAACTAAGGTTGATTTTATAACATTCTTTATATTTGTAGCCAACGTAAGATAGTAATTATGATATCTGCATTGCTCTTCTGATCAAGCATGAGCATGGTTTATATTAAATAAATATTGCAGTTAAAGGTGAATTTTTACGTCAAATTTGAATTGTATTATCTGGATAGTAAAGTCTATGTTTAACAGTGATTGCAGAAACAGTTTAAACAAAAATTTGTCGTTTCTCTTAAGCTTACTCTATGCTTTAAAACTATAAGTGTAATATATGTTTACAAAGAACAGCTGATTAAAAATTTGAAAAGACTCTTTCACTTAATAACATATGTTTGCTGCAATGCATTTCTTACGGGTATTTCTGTAACCAGTGGGGCGGAATCCTGAATCGGGAAAGGGATAAAAAATATCTATAACCTTCTACAGATCAAGACGAACAAATTTAAAAAAAAAATTAGGCGAATCCGTCCAGCCGTTTGTGAGTGATGCTGTTACACACGAACAGTTTCATTTTTATATATATAGATTAATAACGATATAACAGCAGAATTAATGAACACTATATGAAAAGTTCTATTAAAATACTTTTTTTGTGTTTCTCAGTCTTAATATTCTAATATAATTTACTCTTTAATTGAACTATCTACTGCCTGTAAGTATTTATTTCTGTACCATAGTTACTAATAATATATATTTCTCAATTTAGTTACAAACACTATAAGTAAGTGATTTTAATACAGTTTTCTATTGATTTAATGACGCATAATTCTTATATACAAGTTATACGCCTCTGTGTTATACTATTTTGCAATATATGGGAGTAACGTAGTAAGATTAAGTTAAAGAATAAGATTAAAAAAATTATAAATTAAGTAAAAAAAAGAATTTTAGTACGTAAGATGCTAAATGTGGTACACATTGAAATAAATTGCTACTTTGCTGCTGTGGGAAGTGGACCCAAAGAAAGTGAAGAAGGGCTTGCATTTTACAAGACCTCAACAAGTGACTGGTAACAACCAGTTTTCAGGTTTGTAAAGTGAGCGATACCTAGGTTAAGGATATAATAAATAGGATTTCAATACCAGACTTTGGATTGGACGGAATTTCCATACAAATGATAAAAAATGTTAGCCCATTCCGCTTTAGCACTATCACTCATATAATCAATCTTTTCCCATTCAGTGGCCATTTCCCTACTGATGTGAAAAAATCCTCGTTAAACTCCTGCCAAAGACTGACAATCCTTGTTTATCCAACTTAGGACCTATCTCCATATTGCTTGCGATGTCCAAAATATTGGAGAGTCCCGTTTGTAATCAGTTGTTTCTCTTCATGGGCTGTAATAATATCTTGCCACTCAGACTTAAGAAAGGCCTTCAGCACTATATCAGCTTTACTGAGTATAACTGATAACTTCATCTAGGGATAGGAGCCTCTGTGGTAGTCTGGCCGCTCTTGACTTTTGCCAGACATTCGAATCCATCCATTGTGAAATGATTCTGACAAATATGCGCTTTTACGGGTTTTTTAGTCTTTTTAGTCTAGCACTAATATGGTTTCGGTCATACTTGTCTGGGAGAACTCAGGTGACTAAGGTTAATGATTATTTTTCGGATGTTACCTATAGAATCTCAGAGGTGAATCAGAGTAGCTGGCTGGGCCATAGTAATATTTCTGCTATATACAGCAAATCTCGAATCTGAACTAAATTACGGATCTGCGTAACTATTTTGTATGTATAACTAATATATCTATATACAAGTATGGACCGCAAGTTTTTAAGTTGAAAGTTATTGATTGTTAATATATGAATAATTATGTTAGTTTAAGTTGTGCTAGCCATAGATATTTAATAATATAGCTTGTAATTCCAGACAAATGTCTGTATTAGTTTAGTTGTAAACTACTGGAGGAATAAATTACTTCTTATTCTACTCTATTCTTATACTTATTTGAGGAACAGGCTCGTTCGGAGAATAGAGGACGTTGCACACGACAGGACAACATGCAAGAGGTACCCAAGGTTAGACTCGAGGTGGGGATATATCCTTTTTCTTATTTTACTCCCCAGATTTATAATGGAATTGTACAGCGTTTCAAAGAACTCGGCTATGCCTATTTAAAAAAATAAACTTAGGCTACATCTTGAACATGATTTATTGAGATTATTTTAAAGTTTAAGTTGTATAGAAAATATATTTTGTTTGGTATTAGTCTTAGTACTGAAAATATATATATATATGTTCATTTTGCATGACTTGAAGTTTTCGAAAAAAAAAAAACAACTGTATGTGGGAAAAAAACGCTTAAAAATATTTTATTAAATAAATGTGTTTGAACTTGCACTTCATTTTATGTATAAGTGCATCTCATCATTGTTATTAAATTCTGAATCTTATAAACTGCACATACTAGAAATTATACTTAATTATTGATAAATGTTTGAATAAACAATCAAATGTAAATATGAAATGTAGTCACGAAACTGTTAGTACACGTTGTTTTCAATTTTTCTGTAGAAAAGAGAACTCATTTAAAATTAAAGTGTATCCTAAATCATGATACAACTGTATACACCATACGTTAATGTATCACTGCTAACATTGATCTGAAACGATATATCAATGGACATTACAATGTTCAGTCTGTTTACATTGTTCTACAAGCAACGATGACATGGCATGGTGGCGTACACCGACCCACCGACTTGTAATGTTTCCACTTGTAGCTTGTAGCAGGGTTCGTAATTTACTGCACTATAGAGGGTAACACGCAGCTCACACTCTACTCATTCTTTGACTTATATTAGATAGAGAATAGAAATTGATAGAATACCTCAAGACCAATAGGATTTAAATTTTCTCGATGACTCTCCAGCATGAAATATATGTTATGAGGTGTATTTATAAAAACGTGTTTTTACCTTAAAACGGATAGTAATTACTTTCTTTGTTTTTTGTATTTACGACGGATAGATACATTTGAATGAGTTTATATTTTTATAAATAGTATGTGCTGGTAATGATTCTATAAGTATTTGTAAAATCGATAAATTACTAGAAACAAATTATCAGCACTGTGTCTTTACCGTTAATCTGTAAAAGGTGAATGAAACGTCTAATACCTAGTAAATTTATTACTACACAATGCACAAAATAGCATTAACTTATTATTTGAACATGACGAAAAGATAAATATATCCTGTTTTTGTTCAAAATTCAATATACTTTAAACTTACAATACTGTCATATGAAGTATAGACTAAAATGAATAGTCTATTTCTGTTTCTGTTATGTATAAAGTAAAATCTAATTATGTCTCGCGTTAACATGCCACATGGTACATTAACATTTTTTATGAAGAATTATACCACTGTTCAAATAAAAAAAATTGGTGAGCTATTGATAGTACTAAAACGCTAGAGTGCGCTGATATAAAATCTTGTAACCGACTTAGAAAAGAACTTTGCACTCTATTATTTTTACTTTTTACTCTATGAAAAATGAATCAAAATTTCACATATCAAAATCTTATATGGCATTCAGTTTGTTTTTAAATGTATTTATTCTGCGGTTTTCTCGTTACCGTCATATTCACGCACAAGACTTATGTAAAAACATTCGTTAACGTTCTGTCAAATCCCAGCGGAGTGACATACACCATTATCGAAGTCAATGTCGAATCTAAATCAGAAATTAAGTTTCATGCACAATTTAAAGTCTATAGGTTTGTTCGTTCCGAGATATCACGCGGACAAACGGACAGATAGACAGACCTAAGACAGAAATTACATTTTTCCAGCTCCTCGAGTGGTAGGCTTCACTGAGCCAATTTCCAATACAGATCTAGAGATCCATTAAATTACTGTCTAAATATTGAAATGCACGGAGTACTTAATGGACAAAAATGTAAATTCGTGCAATGTAGAGTACTAGAAATTGGTTTTACTTTGACATTGTAGATCGGAATATTTACAATAGGTGAAGGATAAAAAACAGAGGGACCGGGCGCTAACATAGTTTAATGAGCCATTCCCTTTTAAGAAAACAAAAGAATCAAGAAAACAAGGAATTCAAGTGAACCTGTGACCGTAGAAAATTAAATAACAGCAATAGACGCGACAATATATTTTGTTTGACATAAAATCGACGAGAGAACAACGTACCCGTTTTTCATTGATAATAATAATAATATTCTTTATTGCAGGAAACAATTAAAAATAATTGTATTACAACGTCGTATAAAAAGTAAAAGGCCTAATTCAATCACTAATACAATTTTAAGCAAATAACTATACATTTAAAAAAACCTTCAGTGCACGTGCCTCCTGTCATCGGTTCCTCGACTATATCTGACTTTCTTTGACTATCAGAAAGGGAGTTAGAAAAAAATATTTTTTTCATTGTTAGTGAAGACAATCCCAGCAACCCAAATAAATGCTTTAGACACCAAAAATAGTTATAGTTGAAATTTATTTTTGTTGGGTTATTGAAGCGTTTGATCTCTTTAGTTAGCTTATTGATTAGCCTTACATCAACTTGACATGCCAAGTATTCAAAAGCAGTAGGTCTGTGCTGTGCCAGTTGTCACGGCCTCTAGTTCCGTATTGGTGTACGTCGCTACCCCGAAAAGAGACACACTTTAGCAGTATAGCACGACATCGAGAATATAGAGGCTAGGCCAAAGTAAGCAATCCAAGCTCTTCGAAGGCCACTTTACACAACTCTCTTTGGTTTGATTTGAAAATGACTCTGACAGCTTTCTTTTGTGTTACATTTTTATCTAAAATAGTCATCCAACAATCTCACACAATAACTATGTTGATGTATTAGGCCAATGTAAGCTGTCTTCAAAACTTGCATGGAATAGAATTTACCAAATTGCGTAATACATAAATGCCTGGAGCAACCTTTAAACAGACACTGTCAATGTGATCGTTCCATGTCAGCCGTCGGTCAAAGTGCATCCCAAGAAACCTGATGGATTCTTCTTCTTATATTATGGTTTTATCAACCATTAACATTGGTCGGATTTCATTGTCATGTTGCCGAAGATAGAAACTGATAGAAACGCTTGTTTTTTTTAATAATTTGCTTTCAAATTTACTTTTGAAAAATATCAATGCGTGCATTTAGTTCTTCAAATGCTTTTATTTCAAAATCTTGTTCATTTAGTATTTTTTTCTAGTACAAGGGGTTGTATCGTCAGTATACTGAAATATCTTTCTATTATGGATTGATAAATTCAATCTGTTGACTTAGACGTTAACTAGGACTGGCTTTAGAATTGATCCCTGTATGACTTCATAGGGCATTTTTTCTTTGCCTGACAGGGTATTCGTGATCTGAGCACACTGCTCTCTATCATTTAGATATGACGAAAGCCATTTATGAGGCAGACAACGAACACAGCATGACTATAACTGGTCTTACAGTTTTTAATTATGCAGCCTTTGATATATTGACAAATATGCTAACGACGTGTTCTCGCCTTTTAAAGCCATCAAAAACAGAATAAATAAGACTCATGACAGCATCAATAGTCAATCCAAATGTTTGATGACAAATAACTTCAAATCGATCTAAGAAATCTTACAGTCATCGAAGGAAGGTTTTTTCGAAAACTTTGCGGAGGACCGGAAGAATGGAAATATGATGATAGTTACTTGTGACATAACGATTGCCCTTTTGAAAATGGGAATGACTTTTACTGTTTTGAGAACGGACGGGAAGACGCCTTGGGCGAATGACAGGTTAATCTATTTTGTGAGTGGTGCCAAAGTATGTTTAAAGTAACCGCACAGACATCCTGTTGATTTAATCAAACTTTTTGGGCTTCAACTCACGTACAATACAGGCTAACTCAGCCTCGCTCACAAGAGACAGAACCACGGACAAGACCGGTCCCCTCAATAACTCCTCTCAGGTGCTGTTTGCATTAATACTTGAAACGGATTTTCTGTTATTTTACCGTGTATTTTGCGCTTCGGTTTCAAATTTCTTGAGACTCGTGTTTGAGTTATTGTATTTTTAATTATATTCCACTGACTTTTATAAAAACTCTCATCATTCATTAGTTTATTTTCTTTTTAATATCCAGAGCCAAGTCTTTTATTTCTTTGCGGTAAATTACCGCAAATAAATAAAACTAAAGTTCGAATGCTCTAAAGAAATGTTTGAATTCCTTATTTGTCGATTCCATGTAAATTTAAAAATTAAATTTGAGTGTTTTTCTTAAATTGAGAATGTTTTGATTAACCCAAGTGTTGTGCTTTTTTCTGTTCGCTCTTTGAATGATTTATAGGGAAAATGTTTTTTTTTAATGTTTAAATAATAGTTCACACGATCTTTAATCGTAGAAAACGCCTCCTCGGCATTACAGAAACTACCTATAAACACTCAGAATAATTCTTCTTGGTGAAATCTGTTAAGAGTTTGGATGTTTTTAATTTTAAGAACTCTTCTAATTTTTACCGTAAGAGGTTCGATCTTCGGACTAAGAGTACTGATAACGGCCTCCTGCGCCGTTGATTTCGCCGAAGATTTCGGAGAACAGAAGCCGAAACGTCTAATACGTTTAAAATGACATTGTCGATGAGCGTGTCGAACTGACACTCACTCATCTTCGCATGTTCACGGCCCAAACCAAAACGAAAGAGGTGAGAATATCGCGTAGCCGCTGGGTCACTGGGTTGATGTGGCTCAAAAAAAACGATTTTAAGTTAACAGAAATTGTAAACTTCGACGAATTAAAACAAACAAAATTTAGAAAGGTTTAAGATTTTTCAAAAATAATTATGAAGCGACCGGCCATATAGGGATATGTATAAACCAATGATTTGAATTTTTTCTACGGATTTTAGATTGACTTTTATACCTCCCAAAGTCTTAATCATAACTGTAATCAACTTTGAAAGGGTTGAAATACCAGTCTTGTCTAATTGGATGCAATACTGGTTGGGTATATAAATGTTGATATGATTCCTAGACTAAATCTAGGGAATAGGATGATATAACGAACAGAAATTTGGAATCAAGAGCATATAGTACTGTATCAGGTTTTAAAACATTCATGCATTCGTAAATCTAAAACCGAGGGAATAAACACAGGCAGCTAACCTGGTGGCTTGAAAGGTAGGCATACACTAAAAGGAAATTACAGTAATCGTAAATATTTTACAGCCAAAGTAGATGCTGGAAGTAAACACTTTATGACGTTGTAGGCTTCTCAATATTACGTATTTATGTACTATACGGAAAAGGATATATTGGAAAAATAGTTACTCTTTCAACGAGTTAATCATTAGTTTGATACTGATAAAGCTAATTTTTAAATGTAATCAACCAGAGTATCTAAATATTGGATAATTTTCTGTTACTAATTTTTTAATCTTTTATTTCCTTTCAGTAAATTATGAATAAAAAATATACAAGATTTGTAGTTTATGATATTTATTCGTTTATTTCTATTAATCTTTAATTAATTTGTTGAGCCTTCATTAATTTATTCAGTGATATTCTGAGAATGGTTTTTGAAAACTGGAAATATAAATGTGTTCATTCAACATAATCTATCTTTTTAGTGCTTTTGTTCCATTTAAAAATTATATACATATGACATCCCTGTTATTTGATTGGGAATTGCGTGCGAACCCGCGGGTAAGTGCTAGTATTGTCCTAAGTGCGGAAAGGAGTTGACACAACTGTTGCTTGACGCTTCTATCAACTGACATTTTGGAATATTAATGTGATATGGAATATTATAATGAGAATCTTATAAAATATTTCAATAGTTTAGAGCACATCTATCCGTCCACAAAACAATAATTTCTTAATTACCGTCTGCGAGTTGTGGGTCATACAGCGTGAAAAAAAACGTACTCACTCAATTAGATTCTTAAAGTATTTTGTGGAGTGAGTTTCGATATGAGATATCTTGCCTGAAGATGGGTGGCTACATTGAGGTCGAAATATTTTAAGAAATATAAGCAATGCGCCATCAAAACATGAAAAGAAACGGAAATTTAGGAGAGTAATCCTAGGATCTAAGAGAAGTATTTCTTAATAATACTATTTTATACAATAAATGATTTACAACGTATATTTAAAATTAAAAATGATTATAAAAAAGTTAGATTTTGCGATAATAATGGTTTTTGTCTAAAAATAATGATCAATAAAGATGATTCGAACTGCTGCTTCTGTCATTTAAACACTCTTTCAAGTAAAGACAGTAGCGGTTCCCTGGAACATAATGCCATAGCCTAGAAGAAAGTAAAAGTATCCTAAGGTAAACAACTAGAAAAATGTTTTTGTAGTGGTTGGTGGATAAGTACCTCAAAAAATATACAGGGCAGCTGAGTTGGAACGCAGAACGTTTATGTAATTGTTCCAGTTTAAATTTGAATCGAAATGAAGTCCCAAGAAACTGATGACATTACGCTTCATTATGGAAATGATATTCGGTTCAGTGGCATCGTCAGACTGTGTACTTATACGACAATGAACTATTTTTACCTCTATTAAATTAAGGAACTGTTTTGGAACCAAATGCTCAGGTTATTCAGAACTGAGGAAAGTTTCTGGTTGAGTATATTTTCTGATTAAGCATCGTCGGCATACTGAACAATGTGTTCCGTAACTGAGTTCTGGAGATCATTAACATAGCTAACAAAAAGAATGGGCGCGATTATTGAACCCTGAGGGACACTTTTCGTGATGGATAAAATAGAGAGTGACTGTCCCACATGGGATGTAATTTGGACGAGTTAGAAAAGAACGAAACCAGTCTGGAGCAATGTGACACCATACATACACCTTCAGCTTTTCTAGGAGGCGTAGATCACAATAACATGCCAGCAGCAGATCGCCTAGAACCAAGATTCGCTTTTCACTTAGGTACTCTTACCATCTTCTGTTGTAGTTAACAACATTGCGCGAGGTATGTATAAACCTGAAATATAACATAGGGTGGTGATTATTTTTCAGGCACAAGAACTGGCATAGATAATCTTGTTGAATTACGAAATGGTATATATTAATATATTTATGTTATCTACCTCTTGGTGTTATTTAACGTTATTCAATGTTTGTGTTTTTGCCTAAATCTTGTAAAAACAACTTTTTTAAGCCTAAATGTAAGATTGTATGGAAATATTCCATAGTTTCCAACTATAAACAAATTCAATCTGTGTCGAAACCAATTTTGCAATGTTTTAGTGAAATATTTCACAAATATATAATATGTATAAAGAAATATTTTGTACACATACAAATTAACTCCAAACGAGGTAACATATCTGATACTATACACACGTTTTATTACTGCGTGGGTAAGATAGTAGTGTACTTATAACTACTGTATATGAAAACTATAAAATATTCAATAATAATAACAAATATGAAATAATCCAGTAACGGTCCACTGAAGTATCTTATGGAGCGCAGCTGGTGTTGTTCAAAAGTTGTTCACCTTCTACCATAAATTACTACTAAGGGATCATGAATATTTACATAAATCATTACAACACTTAATGAGGTAACTATAGTGACAAAAGGCAAACTCACTTTTATAAAATTATCAGTTTTTATGAAGATTCACAATAAAGTTTTAGTTAGTTGGACCGCATGCACCACGGCAGAAATATGGAATTGTTAGAGTTAATTATCTTAAAAGCTAATTATCATTATCAAAGGCCCTTATGTGATCGTCTGGCTTTCGGGCATAAATTGGTTGGGTTTGTTTGTTTTTCAAATTAAAGTATATTAATCCATTAGGAAGATAAGATAGTCAATGTACTGTACAAATACAATATGTAACTAAATTATGCTATGTTCTTAATATGTACAGTAATTACGTCGTAATTCTTCTTTCCATTATTACTAAGTACATTACCAATATTTTAATTGCCTTCACTACTTTTTAAGCATTAGATTTTTGACTGACTCTGACTTAAATTAGTAGTTACAGATAAATCTAATGTAATTTTATCTCATGTCAAAATATATATTCATATTACATAGTTCACGCTGTAAAGTTATGAGTAGTAAAATATACTAAGTTACTAACCAATATTTAAATACCGTACTACTTTATTCATTATTTTGAAAGCTTTGCTCATTTTTATTATACACATTTTAGTGTATAGAGTAGAACTCAGAAAAAAGAAGAAGTAATGACAAAATAAATTTCAACGATATCGAATAGAATGAAATAGAGTTTTCACATACAAACTATCGACTACCTTAAGGTTTTTACCATTTTCTAAGCAATACCACTGACTTGCGTACAACCTTTAATTGTATTAGTTACACTTGAGATAACACATTCATAAGGGCGAGGTGTGCTGTGGTTTTGTGGCTTAGATCGACTATATCCCAGGCAGACGCTAGCGATGCGCCACACCCACCGTAGTTGCATGTTCGATATACTCCATATTGTTTGCAAGCCTTATATACAAACAACCCACCTATTTTTCAAGCAGAGTGACAACGCTAGTATCGCGATAACCTCGTCACTTGGAAAGGTGGCTCCAGTTGCGAACCTAGTGAGCCGACCAGAACAGAGGCATCACTTCATCACTTGATACCCCAAGGTCTCTCTTTTACCATGCCTCAATTTAATGCATTGGATGGGTTATGTATTGTGTAACTATTACAGTCAAAGTTACATCTTCAGCCCATTTTGTCATGTGGCCAAAGATTGCTTGTTGGTCCCGAAAAGGGGGAATATTTTTAAGCTAATTGCTCTTGTTAAACTCGGTATTAGATATAATTAGTAATACGAGCAGAATTGGAATTTCTATGACATCGTTTCTCCTGATTTTTAATTACCTCAACTTAACTGATTAAAGAGAATTTAATTAAATTAAATTATTCCAGAAGCAATACTGCACAGAGTGCGCACTCATTTTACTGTCATAATTTATCACGAGTGATAGACGAATGATTAAGTTATAAAAGTTTCTTTTTTAAACAAAATTTACTTGTTTATAACCATTGCGGATAGTACTGCCAGACATTGAAATAACTGATAAAAAACTGAATAATATGGAAATACATTCTCGTAGACATACTGTATGTAGGGAATATTCAAGATTGTGCATGATAAATCTGGCCTATTATGTGTATTCATATATTACACGACATCGCACTTTGGTGGTGCGTAATTGTTGTGTGTCACACCCTACTATACACAGGTTCTGTCACCTTTGATAGCTAACGTTGTGGACTAATAATATCTTATATCCCGGCCAACATTAAAAATATAGTAAATTATAATTTAACCACATAATAATATCACGAGCTGTATACAATATATGAAATAATATAAACATTTAAGAATATATTATGAGAAAAACATTACATAACATACGTAGATACATTATGGTCATATTAAAAGAAACTACTACATAAATTACTAAAAGTATAAACAAATACAATAATAACGTTAAAATAAGTAATAAGAACATTGATAATTTTTCATTCATGAATTTAATAGTTGCTTAAAGGTATAGTTATAGTCGTAATGTATAAAATGTGCAGCCTTAGCAAAATTACAAGACTATAATATTTTTTTATAATTATCTATAGGCTATAATTTATAAGTTTTATTTAAATAACGTTTGAGTTTATTCAGTCAACTAAGCTTATGTGATTTTTATTACTTAGTTGGCAAAAAATGAAAAGTAATAATCATATGAACATGAAAGTAACATTTTTAACGTTTCTTTTTACAAAAACACTCGTTGTTCTTCGGTGACAATGAATATATTAATGTTATGAAACCATAAATAAAGCTCATACATTTAAATCTAAATGGTCTTTTTTAGAATAGTTAAAATATATGCACTACGCATTACCACGATTATTATATTTTACCTCTTGAGTGTGAATGCTTATTGATTTCCCTTATGTTATTTTCAGTGTCATAATAATATAATTTTGTAATACCATAATATTATAATTTGTCCAATAGTGAGTATTTTGGCTTCCAAAAACTGTTTTCATAAAAATACAAATTCATTCACAGATTACGAAGATTTTTACTTACATGAAAAGTTTATTTTTTCCTGTCTCTAACTCTTATATTGTTTAAGCTGATATTTTGTATAGGAATGTAGAAAAAACCCTCATTCTGCCTTATTAAATAAATATTCTTTAATTATAAGCTTACACAAAGTTGAGGTACACTACAGGGGATAAAATAAAAAAAACTATAATTATACAATGAAAGGCAGATAAATTAAAGTTTATTATTGGTGTAATGTATTAGGCATCCATTACATATTTGCTGATCCCATCTATTACCACAAATACAACATTTTAATCTAACATTCATCTTAATACAATCATATTTTTTATTCTGTTATTTACTAGTAATAAACTACCAAATAGTAATCAAGTTTATATTTGAAAACATAAGAATTACTCATTTAGCAAGCGATCCTAAACATTTCTCTGAACTCTAAACTTGGTTATTTTTTATTACTTGTATTTAATTCAACTTTACATTAAAATGAAATACATTGAAATGTAACTTTAAACGAATTTGTACTTTAAAACATTGAAAGCTGTGATCTTTTAATTAGAGTTGGGAAGGTTTCCAAATACACATAACTATAATACCATCAACATTTTCTTGATAACTTCTTTTCCATAGTATGGATAATTTATAGAATAGAATGTTTATATATCACATGAAATGAACATCTTGACGTGGAAGAAATCATTACTCAAGTACTTGTATATTCAAACTCAAGAAAGGTTGGAATAGCATTGTAGTGTATAACGTATGACAGCTTAGAAATTGAGTGTTAATGTAATTATAACTTATTGTTCCAATAGCTTGGTAAACTTTACGTTATAGTCTTTAAGTTATGAAAATTTTACATTTTAATATGAACTGGTTTGTTTATGAATATTTAATAATTAGGATGAATATTTTTAATGCTTGAAAAGATATATAGCCCTTTAAGTTACATAAATCCAAAGTTTAGCCTTTTTATCACACAACAAAGAATTATAAAACATAGAATTGGAAGGTATGTCTTCTAGAGAAACCCGAATTGTTCCATTTGTAGTTTGAAATCTTTATACCACCGTTAACGTAATAAAAATAATGATTTCGAAAAATATTGTCAATACTAAACAAAATTCATATTAATTAGTCATTGAATAGAATAAATATATCTTTCTATATATGAATAAGAAATATTACGTGTATTACGTTCTACATTACAAAATCATTTAGAGTTTTAATTTAAAAAAATGTATTTTTCGAAAATCTAAGAACAATTATGTTTTAAAAGTAAGTCTTATAAAGGATTACAAAACAAGGTTTTGTGTTACGCCTGCAATCAAGCGTTTTATCTGATTGTATATTTAATAACGTGGAGTTTCATTTAATGGAAACTAGTAAACTTATGTAGATGTGTAATGTATTTCCATGTATATATATATATATATATACACATATATATACATATATATATACATATATATATATATATATATATATATTTATATATATTTATATATACATGGAAATACATTACACATCTACATAAGTTTACTAGTTTCCATTAAATGTATATATATGGAAATTAACGATATGTGAGCGTCATGCAATAAAAAATGCAAATAAAAACTTACATAGCTATTCCTTTGTTAATATAATTATTTTGAACAAGTCATAGTTGTTATTATGGTTAGGAACTGGAAAGTTTAAAGTTTCATTTACTAAATAAACTAGTATACATGACAGCCGTTTATGATTTCAACCTCCAATTATAAAGTTTATATTATTTTTCTACTCGAGTATGTATATGACATTTCAATTTAAAGTTTTCTTTGAGCAAACTAGAAGTTAAGCTGATAGTAAAATGGAGCTCTAGTTAAGGCGTAGTTTGTTCATTGAAATCATTATTTTGAATTAAACAGATTACAATAGAATAGAATAGTCTGATTTAGTCCTGTCACTAATTTAAATCGTATAATGCTTGATTTTAGAAAATAATTGGTATTTAATCTGTATTTGGTACATTACTTTATTACTTTATTTACTCTTTATTTATTACTTTGAAGTATCTCTTTGAGTACAAAGAAGATTAGTACTGAAAGAGCTGAAAAAAAAAAAAAATTCGTTAATCCTTTATCAACTCTCTTTTTTATTGATTACTCCCTAATATTGATGATTTTTATCCCTCTATGTCTTAGCAATGAACGAGAAATCAGTTAGTAAAGGAAATTAACTATTAGTTGATTTCCTTTCTGAAATTGCTTCCACTAGTTTACTTTTTTGTTGTTTTAGACGCCTTAAAAATTAATACATAGTGTTTTAAGTGAAACTTGCATGTAATTTAACATCCTCAATGCTGCAATATATTTACTTTTTTAAATAACAGCCCTGTGAGAAACATTACATTTTTTCGCTTTAGTCATTTGTACTTGTATGTTATCTGTAATCAATATGTTACTTGTAATTTCAATATGTTATACGAAATTGACTTTTGGTTTCCATGATCAATTACTGAGTGAATAGTAAAATGTGGCCGATGAACTGCTTTATATAAACGTCCTGAAACAAACAAATGAAGCATGTTTTTAACTTGTCTGTTACTTTGTTTTAATCTAACTAACTTTAAATAAGCTATGTAACGTAACTAGCGGTTACACGCAATTTTCAAAATAGACTTCCTTATACTATTGAAGGTAAAAGCATTTATTATGCGATATGATGGAGTCATATTACATTTTTCAAACTTATGTAAACATACATCACATACATATTATTGCGTGTTCTTAGTTAAGGGAATCACATTTCAACCTAACTACCTAACCTAATGTTATGTTTTGCACGTGTAGAAGCATTTTTTGTTGGAAATTATTATATTTCCCACTCCACAGCTGAGTTTTCCTTGTTGCCCCGATGAAAAAAATCCAAATACATAATTCTTGGATAACTATTACGGACAAAAAGCAATTAGATTTACCTTATCATATACGGAAGGTCTAAGATATTTCATAAACTTAAAAATGATGTAGCTCTCTAAAAAATATTTTGGTCAAAACGCGTTTATTTCCTGCTTTTGTAATTCATTGTCGGTTGAAATTATTTTCAGTCCCACATTTTAGTTTGATTTGAAGTCACGATGCAGATAATATACTCGTACATACATACAGACTGAGGAGCCTATTAAGGTCTAATGGAAAATACTGCCTGCTTCCTATCTATTTCCATTATAAGGGATATTTTCATTCAACATTTCAAAATAATAGCTTATAAGCTTTTGTGTTATAGGAGCCTTGTTGTTTTCCGGACTGTAGTCTGGGAAAGAATGGATCGTTGAGGTATGTTAGTGATTGATTCTCTGTTTTTCCTTAAGCTTCTATCACAATGTCGATGAAGTCCACCAATTTCGAGTACACCTTATGTAATAACAATGTACGAAATATGAAGTGCGAGTACGAAGGCGTAAAACATAAGCTTTATTATTGTTTTTATATCTTCATGTTCTCATTTAAACAGTATTTTCAATGAATTGAATAGTTTTAGGTTCAAAAGTTAGGTATTAAATTTGTCTTTGCTGTAAGTTATTAATATTATTTTGTAATATTTTACGTCGTTCGTATAAAAATTGGTAGACTAGTAATTTGTATGTATGTCTTAAACATAAAAACGAATAACAATAAAATTATAGCAGTTGAATCGTTTGCTAATGCTTTGGATAAGTATATTATGTGTCGATTTATCTTGATCCTCACTGTACATTAGTGTTGGTGGTGAGAAGTGATGGGGTTGTTTCTATCTCTCACATCCCTCCCACCACGATTATGTTTGGAACACAATGTACTCGCTTGAGTATGCGGTCACTAGACCAGTAATACCCAGTTCACACTGTTTGAAAATAAACTGCTGTTTGTATTTGTTTAATTAGCCAGAAACGCAATCATGTAACTGTTAAGTACTTTGGTGGTGGGTAATCACAGATTGCTGACTGTGTCGACACACCACATATGTTTGTGCTGGGATTATTTGGTTTAGTAGCGGATGAGATATTTAGCATGTAGAGATATTGAGCAAACGTTAAAATGGCCTATTATTACTAACTGTTCCATGAGATTATTTGGTATATTACTAAATTTACACGCAATTTAAAATAAACTTTGTGATGTTATTAATTTTATCAAAAAAATAAATAATTACACCAATATTTATTTTATATTTTTATAGTTATGCTAACGATAAAATCAAAACAACTTCGTAATTTTTGTAAATCCTAAATAATAATATCATAACTTATTTCTCGCGTATGTTCATATTCTAAGCATAAGGTAATCATTTGGTGTATTATCTAAGAAAATTGAAAGTTATACATGTATATAAAAATATATTACTTTGACTAGGTGAGGAGAAAAAGAAAATGTATACAACTGTCACAGAAAAATAAAGAAATGCTGCTGGCCATTTTATGCTGAGTTTATGTTTTCAATGGTGCTACTGAGTCACTTTTAGAGTTCACTTTATTTTCTCTATTAATGGTTCCTGAGTCGTTTTTAGTTTCGGAAAATTCTTTTATATACAATGAATTACAGTTTTTTCAGTAAGTAAATTCTGGTCGACTTTTGTGTAGTTATACTTTCCTTCAATGACAATGCTTTATTTAGTAAAGCAGTCATTTGTAACGTTACTTTCATAATTTTTTACTGATTGAAAATGTCTTAATCAATAAATGAATAAATGTTATTTATTATTTTAAAAATTTCATGTACTGTTTTTTTAAAATATCCATATAATTGAAATGAAACTGTATATGTACGATTATCTAACTGTGTAAATTTGCTTATATCGAGCAGAATTAGTAACGATATAAGAATAAAGAAACTTCTATTTCTGCAGTTTTCTGTCATTCATATACGTCTAAAACTAGATTGAAAATAGGTATAAAATTGAGATTAATTACACTTTATAATGTTTGAAAATATGAAAAAATATGTACAAAAACAAATGTTCAACCGTTAATCAAATGCTTTGTAAATTATAAATAATTTGTGTATAAATTAAATATAAACATATTTTTATGTTTATGATGATCATTTTAAACTATTAATATTTAGTATATGTATTTTTTGTACCATCTCCAAAAGACTGAAAGTAAATACACTATAAAAAGCTCTGCTAAAGTTTCCCTCATTTATTGTATCTGGAGTGAGTAAGAGCTAAGGAGCTCTCATCCCGTTTGTTCACCATCCTTCATTGTGTATAAGTCATAATGGGCGACCAAGATACTCCAGTAATGATTTGTAAAAAGAAAGATAAATGTGTTTGGAATGGATATGTTCTTATCCCACTATGCAGTAATAATTAATGTTCCACTTTCATGTCGGAAAAAACTAAAATTTATATACTGTAATTAACATGAAATTACAAATATACTTGTAAATGGTAAGGAATTTATAATAGTTAAATATTCGTAAAGAAGATAAGATTTTTTACTTAAAAATATATATAAAAATCACTGTTATGGACAGTACATTTATTGATTACAACCTTGCTTAATTAAAAAGAAGATTACATAATTTTTTTTTAAGAAACTATCTTTAGATTAGTTTGGAAATAGATATACATTTAGAATATGTATATCTATTTATGTATATCTATATGTATATCTATCAGTACATTTAGAAATAGATCTTGGCTTCAACAGTTTGAATAAATAAAACTCTGGTGTTGTCTTAGAATTTTATTCATACTGCTAAACATAAAGTTTTGCAAAATTTCGTATTTAAAAATGATATACCTCGTGCTTTTTCAATACACCATAGATTTTATGGAAATGCAAATTTTATGGCATTATTAATTTTGTAAATATATAAATCTACCAAAGAAAATCCTCACGATCATATTAATTTAATCTAAACAGATCCAGGGTTGTTATAGTTACAGATAAAAATAGATAATGAAATAAAAGGAGATATGTGTAGGTAGGGAAATTAGTTACAATCATATATTAAGTTACAAACCTATAATTACCAAAATATCCTAGACCTCATCATCACAGGCTACAGTTAGATTTATTACTGTTCTTGGCTCTTTTGCAATGTAAGGGACGAAAGGGGTCGGCCTCCCCCTCTAGATGTAAATAGATTCTAAAACGCACCAGATTTGAAACACTACCACTTTTCAACTGGCCATAATTTCAATTAATTTGGCCTCCATCTTCATATCTCGATAAAGGGTCACTTAAAATAAACGATTACTATGTATATGAGTACACACCGTTGTTAATAAAAACATAATTCATACATCCTCGGGTTTTAGCCTGGGATTACTGTATTTAAGCGGAAGCACGTTACTCAAAGAACACTCTAAGCAGTCTGGTGTTAAGAACGAGTATATTTCACAGGACTTGCTTTGTAATAAAAATATATAAGTGTTATAAAGGATTATGCAGTAACAAACTTATAAAATGCAGCATATTTAAAAAATGCTGTTTCGGTATTTATAATATGTGTTTACAACTAATATTGTTGGTTACAGTAAAACTATGCTACATTAATATGCTGCATTTAATACATATAGTAGTTCTCTTTTAGATATTTTAATATATTATTGTAACATAAAACCTTTGAGATAATTATTTTTGGAGTTTGTAATAAGGTAAATAAATTTCAGTACAGAATTAAAACATAGGATTAACTACAACAATGAAGTGTTACAAGTTTATTCTGTAATTAATTAGAATCAAAATAAATATTTTTTATTTAGTTACTGTGCTTGAGGTTTATTTATATTTATTATAATACCTTTCCTGGAAAAAATGTATAAATACATAACGGTTCCAGCTTAATGAATTACATGTTTTATCGTGTCACTTTGATGCACTGGAATAATTTAACGAACAAGAGAAGCTAAATGGAGACACTGTATCATTGTAATTTAATTTGCGAATTAATACCCGTGTTTGAATGATAATTAGCAATTAATGAAACTGTGTTGAGCCTAATCAATCAACTAGAGTTTGGTTTGTAGGTCACGTGATTATGTAACTTTGGTTCAAACTGCAATAATTAAAAGCATACTAGTGTTTTTCTTCAATTAAAGTGTGATGTTTTATAATTTTAAAAATTAAACTTTTTAAAGGATACAATTTTGTATTACATACACATTTCTGTGGTAGCAAGTGGGTAAAGTAGGTTAAAAGCTTTCTTAATAGTTATAATCTGTAGTTGCAAAGAGTTTTGTTTTCTGTTTGTATAAAATTGATGTCTTGACTTATAAAACTTTCAATCTACCGAGCCTTTGATTTTAATATTAAGGATTAATTGTTTTATAAACACAAATAGCCTACTCCTATCAGTATATACTTATCGTGTCTTTATACGCCACAAATACTCATAACTGTTTTTGAGTAACTTGTGGTACTTAAGATTCGTGGTATGTACCACTGAGTTTAGAGTAGTAGAGTTAGTAAATGTTAACCTAAGAACAGTGTCTCATAAGAAATGCCACGTTCACATCTTCTTATATATTTTAATATAATAATTAAATTTTAAATATTCCAATGTTTCCTCCTTGTATCCTCCAGTGTCAAATAATTTTTTAGAATACATAGTTATTAGTTTTAAACATCAATTTCTGGCTGATCAGTAAAATGGCACCACTAAAAAATACTTAAATTCTTCGCTTGAAGTATGTTTTTGACGAGAGAGGATTGTGAGGGACACAGGACTTTTCCAGAAATTTACCATCATTTAGTGGTTCAAAAAGCCAGTAATCACTGTGTTTGGTGAATAAATAACCTAACACTAACTTCAATCCTGGTAAAAATTAAAAAAAATTATACCAGAGTATTGTGATACGTATAAATCAAGAATCACGACTACCATATTGTGTGTCAAGTGTTTGGTATCACTTAACGATGACAAATATCATGAGAATTCCTGTTTCCCCTAAAACAGATTACTGGGTTTTAGCAATCTAAAACATTTAAATAATAGAAACGCAAGGTCCAATAGTTGTATTTTAAATACTACAACAATCTAAACTTACAACAAAAACTTTCAATGACAACGCCACAGAACCAGCACGGTTTTTAAATAATATTTAGTTTATTTTCAGAATTCAGAACGTTTTTAATGAAAAGTATAACTTAAATATTATAGAAAATCGGGAGATAATTCACAAACCAATACCAACACTAATCACTGAGGGACACCATATTCATTGACCGCTTACTAGGAGTGAGAGCTGATACTGGTCCCACATTCATAAATCCTCCCAGAGGATGTGATTGTATGAGTATCTCCGACTTTACCACGAACGTCATAATATTTCTCATTATAATAAATCGCAGGTAACCAATACCTAGCTACGTGTCTGATTTTACACTGATGCAATATAATAAAACAAATAATGATTGAATGGATTTTAGCTATATAAAAAATTTACAATTTACATGTAAAATAGTAAAATCAGTATTGACAACATTATGAATGACTCAACTGTTATGAATAAAAGTTTTAAATGAATAATCATCATGACAGAATCAGTTGTTTGTTTTCAGATGACATAACTATCAAAATATCTGCACAAAGAGTGCAGCATTTCCAGAATTCCACTATCCACATTCTATTTCAGGCGTTAAACCACAAAAATAAATATAAATGTGACAAATATAAAGAATATATTAAAATTTTCCCTCACCTACTGTATTGCTGGTTGTAGCTGTGTGTCATGTTTTACATTGAGAGTTGTATTTCATTTTAATTTCCTGTCTGAAAATAGGCCTTTGACCTCTAGAAATAATTTAACGATTGTAATAAAATTAGGTAAGTAAATAGTAAAACCTAGCATTTGCAAACTGTTTTACACTGAAAAGTACCCTCATAAGTAAGAAGAAAGTCTTATTTAGTCATATTACTTATATCTGAATTGAACCACTTATATTGTCTTATTAAAACGACTGAAATGGAATGCAGTATCAGATGTGTTTTTAAGTGTATTTATTACAAATAAGTCGCAGACGCTCTAGAACTAAGCACCATTGAGAAAAACATAATTAATTATACACATATCAGATGAAGTTTCTCTTTAACATTACAAAATAATCATTTAAATTTTAAATACTTTTCTGAAGGAACACAAACATTCAATAATTACTACCTAGCTACAAGAACTGAGTTGGGAATGCTTTATAATATTGTACTTTACATGATACGGGCTGCGTATATAACGTAGACAATGTTTATTTACGAAAACCTCAATTAACATTATGTATAATAAAAATAAGCTTTTTTAAAATCTTTACTGAAACAATGAACCTAACTAATGAAATAATTACTTAAATTGTTTCCAGATATTATTGTTGATGAACAGTCTATTTCAGCCGATTTATAATATTGTCACTCTAACTGTTACCGTTTTATATGATTATATATATAAACAAAGATGTGAAGTGGCCAATTCAGTCAATGTGATCAAGTTTGGATATGACATTTTGCATGCTACTAAAAAATATTTTGCACGCTAAATTAAAATATTTAAAAATATTTTAATTTAGTTATTGATAACAATTTTATATATTTCTAGCAGTTTATATTATTATATTGAAAAATATAAGCACACGCATTTGGCATATTCTATTAAAATGTCATTCTACTGAGATTATTCATCGCTACTGAAACATATTCCGGTCCATCTTAGATTTAAGATTATATATATTAGTGTTTTGGAGCCCTGAAGTGGGAGAGTGAAACAGTTTCTATAAATAGGTACAACTCGTTTCATCCAATATTCAAATAAACTGAACTATTCTAGACCATTAAAGAGGCATCCTAAAGTCAAATTGTTTAGTTTTCATCTAATGCGCTTATAATGTAATAAATGATAGGGATTGTATAGAAAATAAGCTGCCTGCTATCTTAAAGACTGCTTCCATCCGAAAAATTGTTGCGTCAGTCAGGGAGAACACGAAGACACTCATGTTTCATTGAAATAACTGAACAAATTTACTTGCCAAAAACACACAGAACTCTTCTTAGTAAAGTTGGCATGATGACTGTTTTTATAACAACGTTAGCCACATAGTAACAGAAGACACCAATAGATAGGTCTAATATGATACTAAATCTTTATAAACAGTTATTTTAATTTGTATCTGTTTTATAAACATATTATGATCAATCGAATATTTATAGAATCAAAAGAGTGACTTTGTGCATATACTGTATATTACTGAATTGAAACAGCTCTGGACTATATGTAATGTGGTGATATAATAAAACTTATAAATAATTAAGATGAAGTGACCAACCCGGAAACACCTCAAGCTAAGAAAGAAGGAATTCCTCCCAGCAAGAGCCCTCTTCGTGCGGCATTCGGTCTGCAAATGCTTTGGCAGCAGCATTACGATGCCAGTGAAGAGGAGGACCTGTCACTGAACAAAATGAAAGCTCTTTTGAAGGAGATGGCCAAGGCTCTCCTTACTCAGAGGAACGTGAACAAGGCGATAAAGGATGGAATTCCGAAACTCGAATCCCATCGAGCAGCTGCTCTTATCCCATCGACACCTCTCAACTCGCAGGGGCCCGCCCCGCAAACACCATTGGGGAACTGGGAGAGACGCCTGTCAAAAAAGGAGAGGAGACAGCTAAAGCGCGCCGAGGCTGCCTCAAAACAAAAAACGCCTGCAAAAGGGAAGAAGAAAGCCCAAGTCTCTGAACTGGTTAAGGAGACCCCTGGCAAAACTTCCAGGAAGCTTTCATGACCCAGGCTCAAGAAGCCTAGGGCTGAGGCGATTTTGATCAAACCCTTAGGGGGACGATCTTTCGCCGATGTCCTAGGACAGATTAAAACCCAGGCGAAACCGGAAGAGACGGAGACTACAATCAAGTCCACCCGACGAACCCAGAACGGGAATGTTCTCCTCGAACTGGGAAAGTCGAAGGAAAAGGACGGTTTTGCTGCTTCCCTCAAAACCGCTCTTGGTGACAAAGGCTCAATTCGAACCCTTCAACCAAGATTTTCAGTGGAGATTCGAGACCTAGACGCTCTATCTACAGAGGACGAGGTGATCAGAGCGTTAAAGAAGGCGCTTCCAGAACTACCGGGAGAAACGGGAGATCTCAAGGTCTGGTTGACAAAACCAAATCGGAGCCCGCAGCGTATGGCAATTGCTGAATTGGGCGAGAAGCACGCTAATAAGCTGCTTAGCCTCCAGCATCTGAGAGTCGGATGGGTGAGTTGCAGGCTCAAACAAAGGGTAATCGTGCAAAGATGCTACCGGTGCCTAGCGTTCGGTCACTCTTGCCGTACCTGCAGAGGGCGCGACCGAAGTTTCAACTGCGGAGACCAAGTCCACAAGAAGAAAGACTGCACCTCGAGCCTCTCCTGTTTCCTCTGCAAGGAGACAGGTTCTGCTGGGAATGCTCTTGGTCACTTACCTGGTTCTGGTCAGTGCGGTGTTTTTAGATCCGCACTCGGACAGGCAAAAGGCAGAGGCCAATAATCCGTATCCTACAGGCCAATCTTCAAAGATCCTGGGGGGCTGATAATCTTCTAAATCAGCTCGCACGAGAACTCGGTGCCGACTCGCTCCTGGTCAGTGAGCAGTATCGGGACAGGGACTCAAGTATTTGGATCCCAGGCAGTCTCGGTACTGCTGCTTTCTGGGCCCGGAACTCACAAGAAGTCATGGTGCGGAGTCACGGACGTGGCCGAGGATTCGTCTGGATAAGGTGTAGGGATGTAACTTTCTTCAGTTGCTACCTCACCCCAAACGAGGCCATCCAAGACTTCCGCGACAAGATTGATCGTTTGGAGGAGAGCGTGCTCGGCACCACTGGGCACGTTGTCGTTGGCGGTAATTTCAACGCGAGGGCCGTCGAGTGGGGAATGCCCTCTACCAACTCCCGGGGGAAATACATCTTGGACTTCATCGTCAGGGCCGGGCTCGTCGTCCTCAACCAGGGCGACACGCCTTCTTTCAGGCGCCCCGGGCAGAGAGGAACGATTCCTGACGTAACCTTCGCGTCTGAGTCTCTTCTTTCGAGGGTCTCTGGCTGGAGGGTGGTGGAGGATTACACGGGTAGTGACCACCAGTACATTGTTTTTGATCTGCATGATGTAAACCGTAGAGTTTCTGCATCACGGGGAGGGCCACGCCGGTGGAACACCAACAAACTGGACGTGGACAAGTTCACCGAAGTCATCTCTCGGGGATCGCAGGCGAATCCCGGTGAGTCTGGCGCCGAGGCTTTAGTAACATCCACGATGGAACTTTTTGTCTCGGCCTGTGACCGGTATATGCCGCGAAGGAAACTCCTCCGCGACAAGCAACCCGTCTACTGGTGGACTGAAGAGATTGCGGAACTCAGAAGAACATGCCTTAGAGCAAAACGTGCCGCCACTAGAGCGAGAATTATTGCAGATAGAGTTCGTAAGTCGGATGTCTGCAAAGATGCGAGAAAGTCTCTCCACCGAGCCATCAACAGGAGCAAGGCGAATAGTTGGAGGAAACTTCGGGACGACGTCGATTCCGATCCTTGGGGTTTGGGTTACAAAGTTGTGACCCAGAAACTCGGCGCCCGCTCTCCACCCTCCATCATGGAGGGCGCCACCATGGAGAGGATCGTCACTGCCTTGTTTCCTGTACATCCACAGTGACCACTAGTTGACTTCGAATGGGTGGAGAGCGTTCCGCTTTTTACTATTGAGGAACTGGAAACCTCCGTTCTCACCCTGAAGAGCAACAAAGCTCCCGGCCCGGACGGGATTCCCAGCGAGGCTCTGAAGAAGATTTTCACCATCAATCCCGGGTTGTTGCTGAGAATTTACAATGCCTGCTTGGTCGAAGGAGTGTTTCCATCTCCCTGGAAAACCGCCAGGCTGGTGCTTATTAGCAAGGGAAAAGGTGATCCTGAGCTGCCGTCGTACTACAGACCTCTCTACATGCCGGACACGACTGGAAAACTTTTTGAAAAGTTGATCCGTTCCCGCCTGATTTCTGCCGTGTTAACCGTCGGGGACCTTTGCCCTTGTTAGTACGGCTTCAGAAAGGGACGATCAACAATCGACGAGTTACGGAAGTACAGAAAACAGTTGAGAGAGCCGAGAGCCACAACCATTTCTCCCGCCGAGTAGTGCTTCTTGTTACGCTTGATGTCAAGAATGCCTTCAACTCGGCGAGATGGGTTTGGATAAGGTGTAGGGATGTAACTTTCTTCAGTTGCTACCTCACCCCAATATCGATATGTTGGATGCACTTCGTGACACCTTCCGTATTCCAACGTATCCGAGCCTGCTGTCTTGGTGGTTGCCGGAGTCATCCCTGTCAAGCTCTTGGCAGGGGAGAGGAAGGCGATTTATCAGAGACAAGGCGAGATTGGCAAGGACGCAGCAAGATCCGAAGAGCGTGCCCGAACCTTCCAGCAGTGGCAACACAGCTGGGAGCACGAAACCCGAGGACGATGGACTGCGCGACTCATCGAGCAGGTTCAACCATGGGTCGAAAGGCGGCATGGCGAAGTGGACTACTACCTGACGCAGTTCCTGACAGGTCACGGCTCTTTCAAGTCGTACCTGAACCGGATGGGCAAGACCGGTTCACCGGATTGCATCTACTGCCCGGGCGTTCCCGACGACGCGGAACACACCTTCTTCAGCTGTCCGCGTTGGGAAAAGCCCCGCCTGGAGGCCACAAGAAAACTTGGGGTTTTTTCGGTGGATACGGTCTGCGAAAAGATTATGGAGGATGAGGGGAACTGGGAATGTTTGTCACAGTTCGTCCGGGGCATCCTCCTGGAAAAGAAATCCGATCTGGACCGCGAAGTGGGCCAGATCCCTTGACCGAGCGGCTGGATAAGGAGCGAGCCCCACGGGCTTAAACCAAATTTAGGCCTAGCCTGAAGTAATTTGATAAACAATCCCAGGTTAGAATCCTAAAGAGTAGAGGAAGTTTTTTTAGTGGTTAAACCCGTTTTTAGGGAAGTCCTACACTACAGGCTAGCCACCTGCGTGCGTAATTGCAGTTTTCCTGCCTCTCCCTAAAAAAGTGGTTCCACTCATATTTCACGCTGTTCACTATTTGTTTTTATACATAGTTTTTTATTTTCATACATGAGACAGTAAATTTGTGTTCTTGTTTAAAGTGTGTATAAGTGTGCTCAAACTCAATTATAGAAAATGTCTGCATAACTTCACCGAACTGACCCCTCAGCCCAAAACCACGTTCGAAATTGTATATGCCTATGCTATTTAACGGCTTTTGGAAATTTTAACTGTCCCAAAAAGAGCACTAGCTGAAATTGTGTATCAACGTTGATATTTGTAATATCTCGGCTAATTGCTTTACTTAGCTTGGTCCACCATTTAGTTTTTATATTGTTTTCCGTTATTTATCAACATAGAGACAACATAAAAAGTGTTTTGGAAGGGTTATATAATTTTCTAAACCTCTTTAATTATTTATTTTTTGCTTCTGTAAAGGCTTACACAATATCGATTATATGTAAATATACCATGATAATGTTTCTATTACCAAAAGCTGGCGATAGGAATTATTAAACAGGTTTAAGCTTGTACAAAAACTTGTAAATATTTTAACTAAATTCCTTGGACAGCTTCGTATCTTTCCATTTCGTGTGTCCCTTCAAAGTTAAAAAATCTATCAATTAAATTACTCATGAACCTAGAGAAACATTTTTTCTACAATGATGAACATTTCCTAAACGTTTGATGATATTTTTGATCTTAAACAGTTTTTTTAGAGGTACATTGTAAATCACATTAGGAAAAATTAATAATTTTGTTGTTGTTATAAAATATACCTAGTTGTACCAATTGAGCCTGAAGGAATATTTAATATTAGTTTAATAATAAAATAATTTCTGTTGTCTGCAATACACTGTAGTCAAATTTGATCTCTGTAATTTAAATATTAGTTTTAGCTCCAGTTCACCTTCATTCTAGTATCTGACGCTGGCTCAGATTTGACTCCTACAATATTTGATCAAAATTTAAAATACATAGGTTGGATTTTTAAGTTTAAACAGTAAGTGAGATACTATTAAGAGATATAAACATGCAATGTCATAACAACGCTACTTATTTTATAGAAAATCTTTATTCGATAGTGTTAACTTCATTTAACATTCCTGTAAAAAAATATTGTCATTGAAATATTTATATTTTAATTAAAATTTAATCAATTTAAAATTAAATAGATTTAATGTAAATCTGTTTAAAATAAAATAATATATTTAAATCCGAGTTTCAGATAGCGCAGGTTAAAATCCTGTCTATGACCGTATCATCGTACTCGTTTCCTTATGCTTGCATTGGCCGTTGACCCATGAAGACATGGAGATTAAGGCCAATAAGGCCTAAAAGCATGGGCCTCTCCTTAAAAGAATAATTAGCTTTTTCTATAAAATGAAAATAAATGGAGAATATTTACAGAAAGTATTAAAACAATATTTACAAAATTGTATTGATTTTTAGTCACCTACGAACGGTTCATTTTATTGTTATTTAGATAACAGCTTTATTGAACGTTTAAGAGTTACAAGTAGCTTAAAAATGAAGGGCAAACTTTTTAATCAACTAAGAATAGGTTTATACCTTTCAAATAGGTAGAAGCTGATCTCTGTTATGATTCCAATGTTATTATTAAATATAATATAAACTAGTTTGACCAAATGTTAACCGTAATTTGGCCAAACTCTATTAAGTTCTTAGATGTGTTACATTATGCACGAGATAAGAAGGAAAAGATTCAGAGCTGATGAGCAATAAATAATTCAATTGAAATATATCTTTCTTCATCTCAGAATAAATTCAAATTAATTGTTTCATCATCTTGATAGTCAATTAATCAATAATTAACTTATATAAATTCGTCCAACCCGAACTACAAATCGAGACCTCTCTTCTGTAAAATATTTCTCACTCACCAACCTGTCCCTACTATAACTCATTCTTTAACAGCAAGTCCGTTTCAGCCTCTTTCTTACATTTCCGATGGAAAAGATTTATGAAATGAAATACAGCTTCCGATTGGTTTAAGTGTCAGGAAAGGGTGTAGGTCTTCCGGCTGTGGTCGTTTATAATTTCAGTGTGGGTCTGACTGTGCTTTAGCTTTATAGCAACAATTATTCGAATGTTAAATATTTATAAAAAATATAGCTTACTATTATACTATAATTTGTGTGATACTTTTTAACTATTTGAGGATGTATTATAAAATTCAAATGAATCAAGAGTTAGTTTTTTTGCATCGCCATTCACAATCCCCGGCCACAATTCATAATTCATTCACAATTCTTAAATATAGATTTAAGGTTTATGAAAAATGATATGTCATTAATTATATTAAGTCAAACATTAAATGGAATTAAAGTAAAAAATGCACCACAGTATTAACATACAATTAATTACAGCTAAGGTTGTCTCACATAAAATAAGACGCGAAGCTGCTATCCGCTTAAAAAATAGCAAACGTAAATATAAAAGCTTACTAAAATTTACAAAAAAGATCACTACTATTGCTAAAGAGTTATACAGGCTTTTTATAAATTACGTAATCAAACTTCACCATTTGATTTTCAGGTCAAAACTTGTTAGAAATGTCATGCAAAGTATGTTCTATCATGCTTAGTTTGCGTCTGTCTGTATCTTTGTGAGTTGAGAAAAAAGGTATATCTTTAAACCAAATAAATGTTTACAATTCAAACATTGCAACATTTCTACTCTAATTAAGAATTGTTTTGAAAAAGTTCCATAATAATAGCATTTTAGGTCTCAAAATTGTGACTATTATATAAACAAACAAAATTCTTGTTTAATGCCTTTATGAGAATAGTGAATAATAGGTTACATTGAATATACGTTTTGGTACAAGACTTATTCTGTAATAACAAATATTAACCATGTAATGAAGGATTTACTAAGCGATATCCGTTATTCAAGTTATAATGATATTTAACTGTTCATTATTAATTAGTTGATTTCATTTTACCATCCATTTAACCAGCTCCAACCATCCATTGCTACATTACCCTATCTCCCATCATTTAATTTAATTCTTCTCGTTGCATAATGCGGCCACATACGTACACAGTTTAAGTTATAAGTTGCTGTCATTTGATGTTTGGTTAAATTAGAAGAGTATACCGGAAAGAAGATATTTTTCGTAATGAGCTCGGTTAAGTTGGCAGCATTGATCGACCACCGTCTTTCAGAGTCCTGAAGTTCTGAATAATACATCTCTCCTCGTGATATCTACCTATTCATTTCCTACCCTTCTCATCCTCGTCCACTAAGCATCTCTCATCTACTACCTTTCCACCTATCATTCTTAGTAATATGAAGACAGGAAAGAGTATAAATTGTCGTATTAGTCTATCAATACATTGACATGATAATACGTGTAAGGTTTAAATGAATTTAGTTTTATTGACGGTTTAATTATTTCTTAATTTGCTTTCTTTAACAATAATGATATAAGTTCACATATTAAAAACTCTGTCCCGACTTGATGATTGATTTTATTGTGTAAAATAACAAAAATATGAATTTAATAAAATTCAATACATGTTCGATTTAATACTGATATACCATTAACACTATTTAGTGTACTTTTATAGTAAATAGTTGAATTAAAAGATAATTCAATAAATGTATAGACGCAAGACAGCCTTATGTTCAAAAGTTTTTACCCTGTACATTTTTAGAACATGGATGAATATATTATCAGAGATATACGTATGAGTAACGCAGTTTAGCGTAACATTTCTTGAGATATAGATCAATCGGTAGCCAGTTTAACTCATAGTGATATAGTAGAAATTGTGTGGAAATATAGCATGGACGAATGGGTTAATAACCGATTGAATTTAGTAGTGTATATCAGTAACATTCTTCAGTGGAAAAGGTCTTAGGAATCTGGCATAATCAATAACCAATTTGATTCATTATGCATGTGGCAATAACATTTTAAATTATTAAAAAGTATTAAAGCAGTACGGTAACGTTAAACGTAAAACGTGACTTAATCAATAGTATGTTAGCATCAATTAGGAATATATCAGAAACGCTCTTCAGCGTCACATGTTTCACAGCGTAACTAAATAAAACATTTTCATTTACCTAAGAGAAAACACTATTTTGTGTACCATTTTCTAAAAAGTGATTCAATTAATTAAAAAGAACAGTTTAACTGGACACCTATTACTGTTTATGTTCATATCAAGTAATTTGACATGAACTATTTAATTGGTTAAGCTTTGTATCTGGTACCTGGGGATATAAGTTACAAAAATATAATCCGCAAGCACTTTTTCATGGTGTGCGATGTAATGATTATCTTTGAGTATTTATGAATAAATAATCAATATTTGTGGTACGGTACATAAAATTAAGTTTCAAAGTTCTTAAAGCTGTTATCAGTTTCATTACCTATAACGAAATCACACTTTCAACATTATCCATCGTTATACAATAAAAAAAGAAACTATGTTGAGAATAGAATAGAAGTCATACAGTTTAGCACTCACAAAAACTAACAAATAATCAATATTTGGCGATGAACCTGCTCTATTCAAAGTTGACAATAGAAAATTTGGTACGCAAAAACACTCAAGTGCATACCCGAGGGCCCATCAGCTGTGTACTAAACAGGACAAGCGCACTGGGGTGACTGACTCTACAGTCTGCGCACACTAGAGAAGGTGAGAGACCGAATAAAAATCAGTTTGGAATTTTCCTGTCGAATGCGTCACGTCATCTGAAATAAAAAAGGATAAGACATTGTTGGCTTAAAGGATTAATATAGGCCGCCGCCTTTAGCTTATGATTTTTCCTCAATCTAAATACATAGTGTGTGTTCGAGTTTTATTAAGTGTGGTTACTTTTCATATTACTATTTCGTAAGGTTTCCCAGTAAATATGTTTTAATATTGGTAGCCAAAATGGCCGAACTTAAACAGAAGATTGACTTAGCACCTATACTACTAATTGTATGTATGAGTCCTATTTTCTAGTTTCGTCCTTTGATTGAAATTTTGTTCCAATGGAATTAAGTACTGTAGGAGTTTGACGTTACATGAAAAGCCTCCATATTTATATTTGAAAAGAATTTCTTATAATGAAGGCTGAAGTTTATTTAAGACAACACTAAATATTAACTATCAGCGTATTATTATAACTCACAGTTGGACAGCAAATTTTAACTTCATAAATCAATTTGTTGAGAATCTTTATAATTGGCATACTAAACAGAATGTTTTAACATGACGAATTCAAATCGGTCAGTTATGTCTAATTATTATAATGTAAATACAGGTGCAAACTCTAAAAGTTTATCTTAAATAACGAAAACAGAAAGTGTTTAACAGCAGGAAAGATTTCCAACTCTAACATTTTAAAACATGTAACAAATTTATTAAGTTGTACCGTCATTATCACAATGTCACACATTGACAGTCACGTGACGTCTGTACAATGTCATGTGATCTCATCTCTGCAGTCCTTCTGGGAGCTGTCACTGTAAGTATGTTTTGTGAGTTTTTATACTTGACATTTTGAGGGAAACGAAATTGGCAGTAACAAATTCCTTTATACACACGTCAGCATTTGTGGACAAAACACATGATTAAACCAAAGTGTTTGATAAGTACTGATCAACTTACAGTTAATAAAATTGGTTCATTTTCATTATTCATCAAATTGCGTGTATTTTTTATTTATTGTGTATCAGTAAGTACCTCATTTCCTATTTATATTAGCCTACCATTAACATTTTTTCAATTGTCTCCATTTTGAAACTATAAGTTAAATATTATTGTTATTTTTCACGATAGCGCATGCTCCAAGTTTGTGTACCAAATGTCAGTGATCGTAGGACAAACCTTTTTTTAAAGTTAGAAATATTATTTGAAATTAACATACAGACAAAGACTGAAAACAAAGCATTCTCATATTACACTTAATTTGTTTTGTTTTTGATGCCCTCATCCTATTTCTGAAATTTAATCACAGTAACAGTTAACTGACAGTAATCTTTGTAACTGAACATGTGAGCAAGGACCTCTAAACTGTTTCATTAGTTAATAAAATTCAAAAAATAGAGAAAAAATCCTGGAGTGTGGTGGCTATACAGTCTTTAGCCGGCCGCTAGACTATTGAACTTATCTAACAAAACAACTGTAATTCTTGAACTTAAAAGCTAAGCACAAGCTTGAACTTTATTGCTATTTGCCATCTTGAAGTGAAGTTTAAGGAGAAGCCCATTTATTCCAAGGCTTAAGTAGACTATTTACAGTTTCATTAGGCTCCAAACCACTCTTGTTGGCCTGGCTGTATTGACCGATAGCTAACCTTCTCACATACAAAGATACGAGTGACGGCTCTTAACCTGTCTTGACACACCAGACTACTCTGTCTCTGTCTCTGTCCGTATTCACATTAGAAGCACTTCTGAAACTCCCACTATTCCCCGACCACTTAGTGGGACCGGTGATATAGGAGGCGTAAGTTACAATCCTCAGTGCAGTGAAACAAAGTTACATACCCCATGTACCAGAACGAAATCTTCAAACAAGTTGAAAAGTGATTAATACGTTACTGAACACTGGTAAATTAATAAATTATCTAGAGACAACATCCTCTCCTGGATTATATTGGACTGTGCCTACAATCTTTACCTTGTAGCAGAACGAACGTGATTCTCTACCCACTTACGTCAACTAAAAGTAAAAATAGAACAATTCCCAATGGCTCACAATATAATCATTAGGATTTATAATGAACTAGCTGTTTCGTTTCCTGCGGCTTCGCACGCTTTTCGTAACCTTTGACCGTGTATGAGGACTTCTGGTTCAAGTGAATTAAATTTCCAACGCTGATGTAGAATTTGCCTTACTGCCACAGTAAAAAAGATCTCTCAAAAGTGTATATAACTATTTTACATTTACATATACTTTATTATAAAGCGGTCTAACTCACTCAAGCTTTAAGTTCAATCAGAAATATATATTAAAGACAAATATATATCATAACTTAACTCCTTCAAATAGTGTTTGGCTATTAAATATACGTAGCTAGTTTCGTAATTGCAGTTTATAATGTGTAGATGCTTTAAAGCTTTAATAACTTTTATCTTTTTCTGTGCAGCCTGTTGACGATCAATGGGGATAGCATATAAACCTTCTCCGAATAATAAGCAATATACATACAACTTGTCATAATGATCGGTCAAATAGTTTACGATTCCATAAAGGACAAACACACAAACATTCATTTATATATATATATATATATATATATATATATATATATATATATATATATATATATATATATAGATAATACAAAACCATTTTAGATTTTGTAAAATATCTGCACGTGGACAAATAACAGCGATTTAAAAAAGTAATGTTATTATCTATCCAAAGTAAGATTAACGTGACAGTGAGATTAAAGCAAGGTAGACCTGCTATTTTACCTTGAATTTTTCACTTGTCTTAACCATCACGCCTCACTTCAAAAATATCCAGCAAGATGAGTCAGGTCTTGGATTAGCATTTACAATTGTATCTGTCTGTTTACATAAATCACGATAATTAGGTAATTTTTCAAGGAAAGTGAGAATAATTCTATTACAAGTTTACAAGAAAGACTTAATTAAATATGTTGTTTTGTTATAATTTACCTAAGTATGCAAAAGTTATTAACTTATATAACTGTACGTGACTTCGATAATTTAAGCTGTGAAGTGATCAAAATACTTTATTAAAATGAAAACGTTTAGCCTTAAAATAGGCTTGTTTCATAAATAAAGATATTGGCGTGAAGAAAACATAAAGAGTAGTAGGATTGTGCGAAAAAAGTCCATAAAGTATGTCAAAGAATATTCAAGAATACCAACAATTCCGCTTTGCGCAAGTTTCTCATTTCAAAACAAGACTGAAAACTTGAGCAATTTATTTCAGTCAACATAGTTTTTCATCTCTCTTGTGAGCTAAGTTGGTGTCACTGCCGATTTATTTGGAACTTCAGGAGCCATGTCTAGGTAACTTAACGTTAGAAATCAAAGTATATTTAAATTTATAACCCGCAATTGAATTTATATTCACTGGGTTTTGTTAAAAATAAAGTATGTTATTTAGTGTGAAATGAAATAATCAAACACTTTTTCAATCAATTGGGTGATATTTATATATATTTAATATGTATATCTATTGGGCCTATTCCTGGCTATACTTTAATTACTCAATAACGCAATTCATATCATATTCTTGTAATTATTTTCTCCATGTTTTATTGAAGTACTGATAATGAGACCAGAAGGAAAATAAAACTAAACGAGCAAGAAAGTAAATAATTGTAGGGGATGAAATATATATAACACGTTTGAAAATTAAATTATAATGGATGTGAATTTGTTTTTCAAATAATAGCACTCATTGTAATTATGGTGTTTCATCCGCCAAATAACAATATACAGCACAATTTTTTTAAATAAAACGTTTTATACATAACTCGATTTATTTCAACAAACCGTATTCATTTCTCCTTCGAAGAAAATGTCATATATGCAGCATATACTAATTTGGTTGGTAATCAAACGTCTTCATACAAATCTTAACACAAAGGTAGCTGTGGGTCAATAGGTTTTATCTTTAGGTACACTAGGTTTTCTTTACATTTTTATATTACGATTGTGTGTAGAGGGAGTCTTACATTTACAACTCAACCCATTAACACATAACTAAGGATATGAAAATGTGTATTATGAGAATGACAGGTGTATCTTGTATGTTGCTTTAAAAGACATAAATAACTAAATTTATACGAATAACTCGAACAAACCTTTATCTCATTTCTTTACACATAAAACCAATACTATTTGATTGTTCATCCAGAATAGAAAAGTTATATTGAAAGTACATTCAGCAATAGTGTTGTAGAAAGTGGAAACTAAACCTCATCCTGTAAATCAACAACAGAGTTGAATTGCTTTAGTGTTTTATTCGCTTCTTCTACCTTTCCATCTCTCTGTTTCTTCAAGTTGAAATTGTCTATTGCACCCCGACTTTGGTTTAACTTTCCTTTATAAAATTCACTCATTAAGTCAACATGAAGTTCTTTCGCCAATGTTAAAAATATATATACAATTGATCAAAAACTGGTGGAAAAATGGCTTAAAATCAAATGATCTTAAATAAAAACTAATAAATATTTTAATTTATCTTAAGGTAATTTTTTCCAAAATTAAATTTATTATACCTAATTAAGGGACATTTCTAATGTTCCCCACTAATTTTTGTATGGATAGTATCTATGTTTGTGAGTATCTAATATCAAAACATCTTCAAAAATTTTGGTATTTTAAGTATTAACAGGATAACATAAAAAATATTATATTAGTCTTTTACATTCATGTAGAAACGGTTTTATGTACAATGTTTTAAAAACTAACAAAGGTAAATAATGCTATTTAAGGAATGTTATTTTCCGTTTCGGCTAATCCTGAGACCGAACTAACTAGGTGGACCATTATCCTGAATCATTGTAATGAATATAATGACAAGAGAGATCATTACAGCGACAGTAATTAAAAGACATTCATTAGGTCAACTGTCACAGCGCTGGATGGCTGATAGTTAGAGTCACCTTTATAAATGAAATATAATTGATTGCGATAATGGCGTTGGAGATTTTAAACTTTAATTTTCAATCTTTCAGTTAGGACTAGATTAATGACTACTTACGTTACATTTTACGTGACCTTCAAATTTGATCTAAATCACTAAATGATAAGGCAGTTGTTACAGTTTTGAAGTATTCTTATAAACAATTTATAGGTTTAGAGCCCAATTTCGTAACAGCCTTCTGAATACACTTCAAGGTAATATTAGTCTTAGAAGAATAAGCTGAATTCTGCTACATGTAATACATCATGTGGTGGTCAGGATCAACAAAAAGAAAAATATTGTACCAGATAATCCAAACAAATTGCAATATGCAAATGTCTATGAAATATATTTAGCTAAAAGAATATATTTAAAAAATATAATACTCTAAAATAGGATATTTAAAACATATTCTCCATTTATCACTTTTGATGTGAACAGGTGAAAACTCACAATAGTGCGGCATAAACTAAGTGTTTTGCATAAGTTTGGCACAGTGGTCAATCAGTGTCAAAATCTGCCCTTTTCGTAAAAGAATTATAGAAGTATGTTTGCTAAACTTTGTTGTGTCTTTTTGGGGGTATCTGAATATAAAGTTTGCTGCCTTTACAGTGTCGACCTCCCAAAGGAAAATGCAGAAAATTCAAAATGGTTTGCACTTCTATTGCTTTTAAATATACTATGTGCATGAAATCTTCAATAATTTGCATTAATCAACCTTTGATTTCTGGTAAGCAGAAGGGGCGATGTGATTAAATTTTTCGTTTTTCTTCTGCGAACATGCTAAAACTTTATCATTAACTGAAACTGAAGAATGGCAATAAGCACAAATATCTCTCCATCTCTCTCACTCCCACTATATATGTTTCAATAGTTGATAAATTAATTACAAGTAAAAAGCCATAACGTTACAGTGGGTACCTGGACACATAGGCATCAAAGAAAATGAAGTTGCTAATAAGCTTGCTGTAAAAGAGAGTAACGATATGAATTTTTATACAGGATATATACAGGGTGACAATTAAATCTGGAACCTCTTTTTTAATTTTTGAACCACAATAGAAAGAAATACCAAAGTTCACACGTGCTTACTGGTGATAGTAACGCACACATCTGCCCAATTACCGACCAGATAATCCCTTTGGGGGACGGTCCACAAGGAGTCAGACAAAATTCTTAAATAGCAGCATAGGTCAAGTTTGGTATCAAATTAAAGGACTTACTTAGCAGAGTACAATGCTCCAAACCGGACTTTAAAAGGTGGATTCATTCAGTAGTTATAGCTATTTGAATTTTAAAACAATTGAACAATGTAAATTATTTAGTATTACAAGTAAAAACTAATTTTTAAGTACCTGTGATCAAAGTAAGTGTTCAAAATGTTCCCCTCCCATCATCTGACAATGTAATAATCGAAGCCAGGAATCAATAATTATTACCAATAACACAACTACTGTTAGAATGTAAAAGTGGCAGATCGAGTCATACACAGCATCCACAGAAACTTAACGTTTGGGCAGGTATTATAGGAAATCAAATTATTGCAAATTAAAATAGCTATAAATAAATAAATATATAATATAAATAAATATATATATATATATATATATATATATATTATATCACCACAGAAGATATAGTTGGGAGAAAGATCAACGGTACAAACAAGTGCAATCGAATCTTAAATTTCGCCTATATTGAAGAAAATATATACTACAAAAATAAACTGAAGGACAAAATCGGCTGTCACTAAAATGAATAGCAATTTACTCGAAACAATTTATTGTAAATAGCGATCAGAGATCCCAGAAATTGTTTTATCCCGTTTACAACAATATTTCTTAACATATTTATACACGTAGCACACTCACCCGCCAAGTGTGAGATCCGGGTTCGAGTGCTTGGCGGAGCAAGTACTTTTTGTGATTTAATGTGTATTGAAATTAATTTCGGCTATTGCTATTTATACAAATTTAATGAAATATATATTCGTATTCTTGGCGGAGCAAGTAATCTTTGTGATTCAATGTTTATTGATATGTAATTATACTCTATGTAACTAAGTTTCTTGTGATTTATTTTGTTGTATAAACATTTAGATTGTTGTAACTCACATTGAATCAGCCAATTTCTTGGTCAACACTTAAAAATTAGGTAGCTATTAACGGTATCTGTAATGGAGAAACATAGTAGTTGGTAAGTATCTGTTTGTGAAATTAATTTTTGTTATTTGTTACATTTTGGTAACTATATTTGAATGGGAATAATATTTAGCGTATCCTAAAATTTTTTGAAATTTATTTTTGATTCAGTCAGCTTTAAATTAATGCAATTGTATTCACCAAAATGTAAGTTCAGTGTTTTAAAACATATAGTTATAATTCTTTGTGAATAAGTTTTCAATCTCTTCTTGAGCTCGAATGGGTAACACATTCTTATCTTGTGATTAAGTTGTACATACCCTTCTTTTAAATGTTTTAAATTCTTAAACTCATAATTTTCAGTAAAGCATTTTGATTACTAGCTTAAATCATTTCTGTAAAATAAGGTTATAAAATACGAAACATTACTTAAAGCAACGCATAAATAAGATATAGATACCTAAGATTCATCATATGTTCACTGTCCGCTTTATACTTAGCTTAAAACAATGCCAAATACGGATCTATCTTTGGCCGCGTAAAAAGAGATTCAGTGTACAAATAAATAATATCCTTAAAACTATGTTTAACCCTTTAATTACTAGTCAGAAATCACAGAAATCCATGGCAAATCCAAACACGTTAGATATGACTGTTTCATTTCTTAACAAATATTCTTATCTCTTGCCAACCTCAACCTAGCTGAAGCTGAATATAACAAGCTAAATAACTATATAAATAAAATAGTTCATATTAGTTTTATAACTTTACTACAATAGTTGTTTTGATTTACAATGGAATATTACATAGTGAATGCTATAAGCAAATAAACATTTGAGAGATATGCTGATGATAGTTAAGTATGAATGGTAATTATTGTTCATGAATGGGATTGAATATATTTGTTAGCGTATTAACCTACATACAAAACGTTACACTGCGGCTTGCCATTTGTCCGTATTATGGCCTGTAATACAGCTATGGAAGTTTAGATCATGAGATTTATTTAGTCAGTAATTCTAAAAAGACTTCTTCAATGATCTGTTGGTCTGTATTAGTCTAGATTCGCAATTGGACGAGGAAATAATGTTATTTAACATAAAAATATATGATTCAATAATTTACATTTACAATAAATATTGAATTATCTGTGATTTGGTTGCTACAAAACATAACCTGAAACAAAATCAGCTGTAACTGAAATGTATAACTATCATACGAAACAGTTGATTATAGATAACGATCACAGATCCCTACAAATTCCCGTGTACATCAAAAATACATGTACAACAACAACACATGCATATAACAGTTCATATTATTATGTTATTTATTCAAGCAGGAATTATTAACACTCTCAGGCCCATGTGCAGATTCACTGTACAAATATTTGTACTTGTTATAAAGTAACATAGACGTCTGGGGCTGAAAGTGGTAATTTATACTTTGTGAAGTAGATTTCAATAGTATATGTTACGTTATAATGACACAGTAACATTTTATCAGATTCGAAAAGTTCACTGCTATAAGAGAAAATAAATCTCTCTTAAACATTTTCTCGAATATTTGCTTGCGTTATTATCTTTTGCGTAAACAGTAACTCCTGTTTTTGTGTCCTTATTTTCTGAATATTTCAATTATGAGTTAAACTATGGTTAAAATTGGTGAGGAAATAATGTACACTAGGTCAGCTACAAGAATTTTAGAACGAAGTAGAAGTTAACTGAACCAGAAGTGAAGAGAAGAAGCTCCACTTACGGCTTGATATATCTTAAATTCTCTCCCTCCTTGAGAACTCCCAATCATCGCTTCATTATTTTCCTATCCAGAATGCTCACCTTTCATTTACTTTATTCTTGTTTCGAACCTGTCAAAGTATCGACCAGCATCAACTTATTCTTGACCTATAAATTATCTTTCACAGTAGTTAAATTAATTGATTTTTTCAGTTTTGAAAGAAACAGTATAATACTAATAAAACTCGAGATAATTTTATATATGTTTTAAACCAATTTGAAGTTTTGGGGAAAGTATGCAGAATTACTGTTGTATATTCGATCACTTATAATTTAGTAGAGTAAAGAGAATAATGCAAACCGTAAACAGAGTTATACTTAAATATTCAAAATTAAACAAATAATTATTTTAAATTACCACAATGTGTATATGTAATAATTACGTTATGTATTAGCGGTGCTAAAATACACAACACAGCATGTGATAGCGGTATAGTCTGTGTGATTATTAAAGTGTGACTAAATCCAACTACACTATATTTTTCCTTCTAGCCTTAATTAATGTCAAAATTAAAGAATAAAACAAGGGAAGTTCATGATAGTTTATTATGTAATAGGTTTAATTTTGTTATACCATGTCAAATTGATCCACTGCTTAACAATAAATCTAAATAATGTATAATCTAAAAATAAAAAAGTAGTATAAATTGTAGCGATACACGTATCTTTACTGTTATGAGTTTGATATGAATGCGAAAGTTTATACTGATCCCGACTGTACAAGGAGCATAATGTGGTAGGAAATATTCTGTCTCTATTACATCCCTAACTAACGCATCCCTCGGAAAACAACGTGCCTTTCTTAAGTTATTATTCGGTCACTAATTAAGTTATTACTAAGCTGGTGTTATAGGCCACATAAAATATTGTTTTAAAACTTAGTGAGTCACCAGTGTTTGCAAGTGGTAGCGTTATGGTATAAGTTAAACATCAGTAGCAGATTGTTTCGATATTCATGTTTTTGCTGGGAGTATTTGGGTTAATACCGGCTTAAATATCCAGACTGCAGGGACTCCCGAGTTAACATTAAAGTGACCTGCTAATGTTGTGCTATAAGAATATTCTGTACATTTAATAATTGATATACAGTTTTGATAATGTTTAAAAGCTTTCACTCCTCATGTAATAACCCTGAATATCAAAACCATTTATATCACACGCTGAGACGTCTTTTCCTAAATAGAACCAAATAAAATTTTTTTTGTTCTGGTATTGTTCTAAATATTTTAAAGCGGCACGAAGTATGTAATTCTTGTTATTTTGGGTATATAAAAGTCTGGTAGAAAAGCTCGTATTAAGTGTCAAGTACAATAATTGTGTTGAAAGTTTGCTTTGCAATGGAAATATAGCCTAACATAATAATATAGGTATGAAATCATGATGACAGGACATTTACAAATTTCAATTAATTATAGTCATAGTTACTTTGACCACTTTTACAACCGAAGTGCACACTATACTAATTTCATTTCATTAATTTATTTCCAAACCATAAATACATAAATTTGACTTACAAAAATTATAAAAAGGAAATTGGAATATTTCCTGCAGTTACTCCACGTCTGTGTGCAGGATTAGAGTTCTTTAATCAGTCCAGCAGCACTAATAAACTTAATTATTTGAACATTGATAGCATACATTAACAATAAATAAATGAAAGGCTTAGTGTGATATAAATATAAACTAAAAATTATTTAAATTCAGCATATATATGTAAAAAATGAAAACGAACATTTGCTGTATCCTACGATATTCTAGTATTAATTGAAACTAAAGAGAATTAATCCAAAACTATGAGAAAGTATACATACGTTACTGTTAGAATAATCGGAGCTGGTCAAGCAAATCGTACATTATGTTACAAAATAGATGAAAGGAAGCGCGGAAATTGTTAGTAGTGTGTGCGTGTTTGTGTGTGAGGGTGTGTGTGCGTGTGTAAGGATGTGTAAGTGATTGTGAGGGAGTGATTGTAACGTGAGTGCAATTTACCATTATGTATACGGCAAACTGAACAACAGTACACAATTAGAGTAATATCAACTATTAAAGCAAAGAAATACAATTGAAAACTATTCAATAATATTATAATCTTACAAAAGACAAGGAAAATTTGTATTCCGTTTGCGGTATCTGTGCTATCATGGAAAATGTTTTAGTAATATATAGCTTTACTAAATTTGTTACGCCAGTAAAAAGTACAAATTCTCAGATTCCTACATTTAATTTAGATAAACAAATAAATTCAAATTTGTTCATGCTTACAAATTTTATAAGAAATTATATGGATTTTTGTGACATAAAAATATACATCCATGGGGGAAAATATAAAGAGTTTTGTCTTAGCACAGTCTGGAATGCCCTAATACTTAGTTTACATCATTCAACAACGATATATAATTTATTCAATGTTTTCTTATAACTGAATAAAATGTTTCACTAAATGTCAACCAATACTATAAAAATAGAGTTAATTTTTTATAGAAGAAGTATATAGTTCTGAGTTATTTCTTAATAATAATCTGTAATTTTATACAAATAGCAAGTAAAAATAATGTAATCCTTTATGAACTGGTCATGCAGTTTTTGAAACTTGGTATTCCAGATCGCAATAAAACCTATTGGAATATTTACTTGATTGAACAAGACGAGGAAACAGACTGGACGCGATGACGTCACTGAGGATAACAAAAAAAAAATGATTGGAATTAAGTTTCCGTAAACAAACAACGAGGCCGATAACGAAAGTTTGGTTTTGACAGTCATTTGTTTTTATCTTCGTTTATAACATTTATTTTGGAATATTACTATAATAATTGTGATATTATAATTATTAATATTGAAATTGATCATTTAAAATGTTAATTACAGTACATGATTAACCTATGATATTTAAAAACGAACAATAAGGAATGTGCTCTCTTCCAGTAAAACAAAAAAAAACTATTTTAAAGATATTTAGTCTAAGCCGTCCGATTACATCCTAATTTAATTCTTTAATAATTTTAGACAAGGAAAGTTTTCGGACTGGCCTATTGAAAATAAAAAATTCCTAATTGAATTTTGAGTTTAACTCCAGTTGAACTTCCATTTTTGTGCAACATTTGGTATCTGACTGTCATCGCTGTCTCAGACTTGACTCCTGAGTCATAAATCTAAAGCCATGTTCGTCTGAAGAGATCCAAAGAAAGTCGACGACGAAGAGGCTCAAAACGAAAAATTTTTCATCGTTTCAACATCACAGACACCTATAAATAGGTGAAGTGGTAGTCGCATTAATTCATCATGTACACAATTGAGTGCACTAAGATGTGATAGACACGAACTCTAAGCATGGTGGAGCATCCGAGTGTTCTACAAAGTTTTCCGGGTTGTACATCTTCGTCGTCGAATTTCTTTGGATCCCTTTAGACGAACATGGCTCCAGATTCCAGAAGTCAAGTCTGAGACAGCGTCAGATACCAAACTCTGTAATTAAAGGTTAAAGGAAGGTGAACTGGAGCTACATTCAAAATTCATAACCTCTGAAAAACGTAATTCTTAGATTGATTTCATCGACGAAGAAAATATTGTAAAACCTTTTAATAGATTAGATTTATTTACCCAAAAAAGTAAATTATTGATAAATTTTAGAACACGATCAATCTCACTAGTTTCAAAAAATGACTAGGACATAACGTTCTGAACGGTTTCAGGAAAGAATAATTTTCTGGATGCTTTCAAGAAGGAATCAATTACTGTCTACTTTCTAAAGTCAAATACTCTTATTTTTAAACTAAATACAAAAAATAGCTCATTTAGAGATGAAATATAAATTGAAGACACATATGAATATCTAATCGTAGTTAATATTAGCAAATAATGATTTATTCATATATTTTTGAAAGGCAAAATCATTCTTAAAACATACATAGTTAGGTTACATGTAACGTTTACCTGGAAAAGTCCGATTTATAAATAAAAATATACACAAATCACATACCGACAGCCCATATTTCAAACACAGTGATGTATTCTTTCTTCATCGTAAGTCAACGCAGATAAAATGGATGACCATGTAGAAAATAAACGACATTTTCAGACCAATACTTCTAGAAATAAAATTAGCAAGATACTGTTTCGACCATTTAAACACCAACTGTTAAAGATAAGTAGTTTGTCTTAAATTTATTGTTGTCTACTTTACATATTTTAATTATAGCGCTATATTGATATGAAGTATATGTTCGGATTGAACAGCCAACGTCAGTCTTAAACATTCGGAAGCAACATTATGGATTCAATCTTTCAGCTGAATTTTAACAGTGTTACAGTTTTAATTAGGGAAACGCGATGGAAAAACAACAAATATTTTTAACAGCGAAATATGCCAGTATTGGACTGAATTTATCAGTGAGTCCCTTTAAATGCGTTGTATGATAATGTGGATTAGACACCCATGGTACCAAGGCTGTTTAGTAATCTTAGACATAGGAGAGTAGCAGCTATTGTGGCCTAGGAGTGCTAATGTTTCCTTTTTCCAAGATAGCAAAAGCTGCTGAAACATTTACCCCAATAATCACACGTTGTTCCTTTCCATGGATTCTATTCCATAGGGGTAACTACATTCTAGTTCCCCAAATAAAGCAAACAACGTTTTTGACTTAGGTGATTGGAGGTTTACAGTTTCTTTCTCCATATTGTAACAAAGTAGTACCAAACGAGGATTATAAACCATCTAAAATATCCTAGCCTTTGCTAACCTTACTCAACCTAAGAGAAAATATGTTACCTTTAATGTTTTAATACTACTGTTTTATATGGTAACTTACTAACAATTTTTATAGAATACTGATTGTTCGTAAAAATCCAAAAGAAGGTTACAGATTGTATTGTATAGATTGTAGTAAAACGTTAATTCTTAAAGAAAGATATTTCAGAAAACACTTTTGAAATTTAATTCTTATTATGAATTCCTAGTATATGACTAGAGCAGCAATACCTATCGGCAGGAAAGTCCACCGTTCCAATAGTGCAATAGTCTCCTTACGTGTACTTCCACTAAAGCAGTTCCTTCCTGTTATTCCTTATAAGTCAGTATCCTCATAGGGAGGTTACAGACTCCAACCCTTAGACCCGTATAACACTAAGCCGCCGATGAGCGAGCTTGCCATTAATAATTAGAATAGGGTGGACTAGCAGAACGACCACTTTAGAAGTTATATAAAATTATATAATAATAACAGTGTCCTAGAGCGATCTAGTATAATAAGTGTTAATCCATTTACAACAGTTCCCAAGAAAGCAGCGGCGCTATTTCCAGCTGATCCGCTTAAAACGTAATAATTTAGTCAAACTGATAAGCCGACTCAAAAAAAACAGTAAAAAGGTACCTATTGTTCAATTTAAAGTTTTAATTTGCTAAGTTAAAATGTTGTTCTTAACTACATTTAATCAATTTTACGGGTGCCTTTAAAAAAATAAAATTTGACACTAATAATTAAAACACTTTCATTTTAAGTTGATTTACGAATATTTTGAATGTTATTCAATAACAATATTATACCAGTTTTTTGCTTTCAAATGTGACTTTTGAAAAAAAAAACATTTAAGGAAGATGTTGGGTTTTAATGTTTTCATTCTGAGTATATAAAAAGTACTTATTGCAACTTTTTTGTTAGCTTTGGTATTATTGTTTCTACAATGTCTATACCTTATAAACATCCATGAAAACTATTGGAAGCTCAAGTTATTTATGATTAGCAAAAAAACTAGCACTATTACTAAATTAACTTCAATGAAAAATTAAAGTATGTTAACAAATAAAAAGGCCTGTATATAGACAGATTTTTAGGTTCCATTTGCTTATTTCAGAAGGTTTGCAATAAAGCGTTACGGTGATGATTAATTGTTCAGTAGTTCATCCGAAACTGCATTACAGTTAATGTCGAGTACAAGGAGAACACTTAATGTCGTATTTTCTATTAAACTAACAAGTGAACAGAGAGAGGGAGGATAAAAACACTTACATAGGCTATGAAACAAACAACAAAAGACGACTGCTGGTGGCACATGGATGAAAGCTGGCCGTGTAACTGTTGGAGGTTGAGTAATTATGTAAACAAAGCCTAACGTAATTGACTTTTTGTACAACGCCAACCAGTGTAATATAAAATATTATACCTGATTCCTTATTTTATTTTAGTTAAAATTCCCTTTCTGAAAATTATATTTTATATTTAGTAATAATAAATACGGATTTGTTATAATAATCAAAATATTAGCTGTAGAACTCGATTATGTTAGGAACAATATTTAAAGAAACAAAATCGTATATCTCTAATAGAGCGTTAATTTTAGAGAATAGCTCTTTGTTTAAAGTCTATTTATAATTGACATTGCAAGATTTGGAAGGATAACAGGATTCTTTGTAAGAATTAATGTTTCTGGATTCTCTCAGAAATCCGTAGCACAAGTCTTCACGATCTGTTTGTAATGTGGCCAGTGCCCTTGTAAATCGTAGTGATATGGGTTGTTTATGTTTCTGTAGACTGGCACGGAACATATGCATATGCTTGATTTGGTATGTATATAATTCTGGTGATAAGTTTATTTCTTGAAGTTTGTTTATCATTTTAAATAGCGTAAACAGTACTTAGTTTTAGATTTTGGCACTTTATTTTGATCCCAAATCTTGATAAGCAGTCTCAAATATTTTTAGTATAAATACCAAAATTATATTATTGTGTAATATTAAAATATACTGCACTCTTAGTGTAGGTCTTGACCTTTGGCCTGAGGGACAAACTCGGTGTTACTAAGAACAGAGATTACCCAGATTTTTTTGTTTATGTCGCCCTCATTTCGATCAGGAAGCCATCTCTTACATAGAATCTTTTGTAGGAGTGTATGCTATCTAGTCTTTCAACATGTAACATCTAGAATACAGCTTAATACATGAAATTCTCTAAAATCCCCTTAAAATAATACAGCACAAAGATTTTCAATAACTGTACTATATACTAATACTAAAATTATTTGTAAACTAGTTTTGGTGCTCGGGTTAGACATGTAAAGAATTTTACAATACGTTGATGTAATGTGTCCAACATCCTTCGTAAAATACATGTACAAAAATATCTACCCGATCTTCAAATTTCATGGAGATGCATTTGAATACTTACATCAATAACTATTTTCAAGATATCCAACTTTTACCACAATGCAGATAGATATAGGTAAATTCCCTGCAAAATAGACTCAATTTCATATGATTTGTACAATTAATTGTACAAAAATTATCCAAATATCGTGTTTTTGTAAAGTAATATAATGGAGTAAAGTACAAACAATGCAAAGAAAAGCAAGAACGAGATATCTTAACTTTCTAAGAAAAATTAAAAGAAACTTTACAAGTCAAAAATTAAACTCGAGGAACTCTATAAGAGAATAAAACACTGAACTCTTTAGGAGGTTCCTAAGCGATCTCTAAAAACCCAGAAAAGGAGGTTTCAGCTCTTATTCGTTCTGGTAACTTATTAAACAGCCGAATACCAAATTAAAACGGACTCTTCTCAATCTTCGCCATTCTGTGCTGTGGAAAGCATAGTTTTATTCCTTGTACGTATTAAAATCATGGAAGTCTGTTGTTTTAGGAGTTTTGTCAAGATTTGTATAAGTAAGAATGAAAACTTCGTATATGCGCGCGCGCGCCCACACACACACACACACACACACACACACACACACACACACACACACACACACACATATATATTATACATATATATATATATATATATATAATATAATATTATATTATTATATGATATTATATATAATAATATATATAATATATATATATATATTATACATATATATATATATTTATATATATATATAAAAATATACACACACATATTTAATGAATGCGCTACAAAGATATTCAAAAAAGTTTTAAAATCTTGTTTGCACGAGTCGGATTTACGGAGGTAACAATTTTTTCTCAAAACATACTTCTGGGATATTAACAGCCTGTCTAAAGAATGATATTAAAAATGACCACAATTTACGTTTATTTAAACAAACACTAATTACACACTTTCTTGATAAGTGCTATTACTGTGTAAGAGATCTGCTAGGTTAGATTTAGTTCTTATTATTTGACGTGTAATGTAAATTTGCATTTTGCATTTACGAATAAAGGTCTTGAATCTTGAATAAACATTTATTTTAGGCCTGACCTAACCAGTAGGCATAGTAATTGTACACTATTATACAGCATGAGTTAAAAGTATGGATACATTCGGTTTAGTTTTTAATGGACAAAGATGGAGAGATAGAACTTGGAACACCCTTCTAGGAAATAGAAGTGAATTATTTTAGTCAATTTTACGAATTTACCCATTTCCCCAGACTGAGATTTTGAGGGATAGCTCAAATTTCTAAATGTGAAGACCCATTTATTACCACCTTACTCGAAATGTCTTGATAAAATAAAAATAACAGTAAAAACTCAAGCTTTCTATCTCTACCCAGTACAAAATGGCCGCTCATTTAAATTAATTAAGTTAAAAGCATGGATGGATCCTTCTCAACCTTAAATGGACAAACATAGAAAAATGAAACTAAGGACATGCCTCTAGGAAACAAAAGCGAACCATTTCTCCAATATGGGCCTTTTTTAGGAACAGTTGAAAAAGATAAACAATACTTTCTACTACTTTATTCACAATTATAAAACAATTATTCAAGTTTTCCTATGACTTAAGTTCATGGGAACATATTCTGTATTCGTATTGGGATTTACAAACATGTGGAGTAAAGTTTACAATAATATTTTAGGATGGATACAACATGATGTAAAATTGAGAGAATAACTGAATTAAAACAGTATCCACGCATGGTGCCGATGTTATAAATCACATTTCGAAATACAAATATAAAATCTAATTGTTTCTTTGTGGGAATACAACAAATGTAGTTAAAATAACACAGATTTCCACGAATGACAGGAAGTATGAGTGAAACCACTGTGACATGTTTATGGATATTTTGACTGACAACTCACTCCCACCCCCACCCACATATCTGCCTCTCTCCACATCCATTGACTGCAACTCAATACTCGTATGCCAAAATTTCATTCTACGTCTTCTTCTAGTTTAATTCGGTATTGGCTTTCTATTTACGATTTTCATTAAAAATCATAAACATATTGTGTTTAAGAGATCTGTTCTTCTTAATTTATACAATAATGAAAATAGGATGTAAACGGTAATACGTGTGAAATACAATTTAAATTAAAACGAGTGTTTCTTCTTTTCTCCCTCGAAACCAATGTCCCTCTTATTGTACTCTTTCTCAAGTTTTATATTGTTTCATACTTATGAAAGCCCACAATCATGGAGAATTTAATAAACTATGTAATGTGACAATTTAATGTCTAATCCTTATTAATAGTTTTAATGTATATTTAAAACAATTTTCAATTGGCAGTACAGAGGGTTACAGTATAACTTCTGGAAATGTTTTTTACTAGCACTTCAATAAAACTTTATTTATATTTAAAAATTTTTAAATCTATAATGCAAAACATTGCCTGACTGTTATGACTGAATAAAAACTTGACAGAAATGAAATTTTCCACCCCTCGAGTGGATAGGCTTCACCCAATCTCAACCAATAAATTTAGTAATTGCTATGCGTTGCATTTTCTCCACATTATGTGTCTCAGCTTCAACTGAGTGCCTATCTATTAGGGAAATATATTCCAGTTTCTATAGCAGGTGGATTTACTAGAGATGGAAATATCTCTCTTTTCCGACGTGACAGTTATAGCATAACTATCAATCATGGGGTGATTTTCAGTTAAAGGTTACAAGGTCCAAACGAAATAGTTTTGATGAAATAAATTGCTTAACATTTTATATATATTCCCAATTCAATTTCTTGTCCATCACTCACAATTCTAATTATATAAATTATAACGAAAAAGTATTTATTTTCCTAAAGTTGTGCTGAAGAGTAACAAATGTAATATCACGATTATGTTTATTGTCTAGTTTTTAAACCTTTTAATAATCCAAGATTTTCAATAAAGGCAATTGGGTAACTGCATTTAATGGAATGGCATTCTATAACATTAAAACCTCTTCAATATTCAAGTAATATGTGAAGATGCAATAAAATACTAAACAATAGAAGACGAAGTAATGAGTTTCATAAAAAGGAGCTTAGTTTAAAAATATTAGTTTCCAAACATGAGGTACAAAACCGCATACAAACAGAGATCGTTATTGGTGAAACACGTGACAAACTTTCACAACTTTCCTGCTCCGAGTCTTTATTCTTTGTATCGAACAACTGTTGCAGAAACTGTTCTCTCTTTTCCAATACAATCGGGAATTTATTGTTTGCAATTTTAAAAACCTATTATAAACTTCATAACGAAGGAGATTTGTACACTATGTAGTTTCTTCGGGATTTATGTATTCCTTGTATTTGTTCTAAGATTATTCCCGGTGCTAGTCGCGTAGTGCTCTATAAACTTATTTAACTTTACACCCTATTATTAGAGATATTTTATTATAAGGTAGTGCGAATATATGGCATAAAAGTGTAGTTTGACACTGTTTAAGAACTAAAAAGTATCTTTTACTTCTCTACGTAAAATTATTGAATTTATATTTCCAATATAGGTAATTGGGTTATGTTCGATGTTTGGTTCACCTTTGATCTTATTTAATAATTTATAACCTTTTGTATGACAATTTCTTTTCCTGTTTTAGTACGTATCATATATCACACTAATAAAGCGTGTTATTAATCCAATACATGGTATTAAATATTCAACTAAAGAACTGTACTTTGTTTTTGTTTGCCATTTATTTAAAGTTTGTTTTTTACAATGGATGATTTGAGCGATAAAAGTATTTCAAACTTTTGCTATCGTTGTACAACAATACAACAGGTATAAAAATAGAAAACTACGTTTGAAGAGTTGAAATATGCCCAAAATCATTAAGCCATAAGTTTATACAGTTTATATCTTCACAACGTAGTGTTCGGTTTTTGTTACACAGTGGAAAACTTCAAAAATCTTATTAAGTTTGTCAATTCATTTTGATAACATAATAACATCAAAAATGATGCAAAAGAATTTTCTTTGATTAAAAACACACGAAAAATAACTATTATTTTGAATAAAAATTAAATACGCAGTCTTAACGTAAATTACATTGCGGTAAAACATGCAAGTTTAGTGTTACACTTACTAAATTTGATTATCTGTATATCTACACAACATTTTTAATTTATTTCATAAACATCCAAGGACATTTACCATTTGATCTTAATGATCAATAAATACCTTCTTAAATTAACCAGTAGTCAAATGATTAAAACATAAAGCTGCTGTACTTTCTTTACTTATTATATCACTGCGTGCATTAATGGAAGTTTTCTGATGTAGCTGCACGATATAGTATGAAAGTGTTGACGAATAGATATATTATAATATAGTAAACTAGAAAAAATCTCAGCATATAGGTAAATCTTATCTACACTGACTGAAGCAGCCATGTCGGTTACCTGGATACAAAGCGTAATAGAGCCATGATGCGGTACAAAGTTAAATTAATTAATTATTATTGCATTAACCACGCAATTATTAGTTATAGTCAACGAAATTGATACCTGAATAGATTCACGTGATATATTTTTTTAATGAAAGGATTAAAATTTGCCTTTTAGAGTTTCAAAATTCTGTAATATTATTCTTAATCATGCATGTATATAAACATTCAATTTGCCTTTAACACTTGATTTATGGAATAAATTATTTGTACTAATGTTTTTAGTCCGTTAGTAAATTGTATTATTAATATAATCTACAAAAATACACAATACAAATAAGAAAATTCATTCTCGTATGGATAGGAACCGTTTCCCACGATAAAATTAAATGGTTCAATGTCGATCTCAACACACTGAACGAATTGTAATACTGAAGTTGTAATAAGGTCCTCTAGTTGTACAAAGTTCTGAAACCGTCGGAGGTGCGTGATGTCATGTGTAGGAAGCAGTTCAGTCTCAGGTGACAATGCGTGTCCAGAACGTGTAATATATGGTGTTCTTTCTGTGTGAAACTGTGATGTGAATACCAACCTAATAACAGGGTCCTGTATTTTTACAAGTAATCCTGAAACCATCGGAGTTGCGTGATATCTTGGGTAGAAGTGAGCTCAGTCTAGGGTGACAATACGTGTCCAGAGCGTGTAATATATGGTGTTGTTTCTGTGTGAAACTGTGATGTGAATACCATCGTAATACCAAGGTCCTGTATTTTTACAAGTAATCCTGAAACCGTCGGAGTTGCGAGATATCTTGTGTAGGAGGGAGTTTAGTCTAGGGTGACAATACGTGTCCAGAGCGTGTAATATATGGTGTTGTTTCTGTGTGAAACTGTGATGTGAATACCAACGCAGTAACAAGGTCCTGTATTCTTACAAGTAATCCTGAAACCGTCGGAGTTGCGAAGATATCTTGTGTAGGAGGGAGTTTAGTCTAGGGTGACAATACGTGTCCAGAGCGTGTAATATATGGTGTTGTTTCTGTGTGAAACTGTGATGTGAATACCAACGCAGTAACAAGGTCCTGTATTCCTTACAAGTAATCCTGAAACCGTCGGAGTTGCGAGATATCTTGTGTAGGAGGGAGTTTAGTCCTCGGGTGACAATACGTGTCCAGAGCGTGTAATATATGGTGTTGTTTCTGTGTGAAACTGTGATGTGAATACCAACGCAGTAACAAGGTCCTGTATTCTTACAAGTAATCCTGAAACCGTCGGAGTTGCGAGATATCTTGTGTAGGAGGGAGTTTAGTCTAGGGTGACAATACGTGTCCAGAGCGTGTAATATATGGTGTTGTTTCTGTGTGAAACTGTGATGTGAATACCAACGCAGTAACAAGGTCCTGTATTCTTACAAGTAATCCTGAAACCGTCGGAGTTGCGAGATATCTTGTGTAGGAGGGAGTTTAGTCTAGGGTGACAATACGTGTCCAGAGCGTGTAATATATGGTGTTGTTTCTGTGTGAAACTGTGATGTGAATACCAACGCAGTAACAAGGTCCTGTATTCTTACAAGTAATCCTGAAACCGTCGGAGTTGCGAGATATCTTGTGTAGGAGGGAGTTTAGTCTAGGGTGACAATACGTGTCCTGAGCGTGTGTAATATATGGTGTTGTTTCTGTGTGTGAAACTGTGATGTGAATACCAACGCAGTAACAAGGTCCTGTATTCTTACAAGTAATCCTGAAACCGTCGGAGTTGCGAGATATCTTGTGTAGGAGGGAGTTTTAGTCTTAGGGTGACAATACGTGTCCAGAGCGTGTAATATATGGTGTTGTTTCTGTGTGAAACTGTGATGTGAATACCAACGCAGTAAACAAGGTCCTGTATTCTTACAAGTAATCCTGAAACCGTCGGAGTTGCGAGATATCTTGTGTAGGAGGGAGTTTAGTCTAGGGTGACAATACGTGTCCAGAAGCGTGTAATATATGGTGTTGTTTCTGTGTGAAACTGTGATGTGAATACCAACGCAGTAACAAGGTCCTGTATTCTTACAAGTAATCCTGAAACCGTCGGAGTTGCGAGATATCTTGTGTAGAAGTGAGTTCAGTCTAGGGTGACAATACGTGTCCAGAGCGTGTAATATATGGTGTTGTTTCTGTGTGAAACTGTGATGTGAATACCAACGCAGTAACAAGGTCCTGTATTCTTACAAGTAATCCTGAAACCGTCGGAGTTGCGAGATATCTTGTGTAGGAGGGAGTTTAGTCTAGGGTGACAATACGTGTCCAGAGCGTGTAATATATGGTGTTGTTGTTTCTGTGTGAAACTGTGATGTGAATACCAACGCAGTAACAAGGTCCTGTATTCTTACAAGTAATCCTGAAACCGTCGGAGTTGCGAGATATCTTGTGTAGGAGTGGAGTTTCAGTCTAGGGTGACAATAACGTGTCCAGAGCGTGTGTAATATATGGTGTTGTTTCTGTGATGAAACTGTGATGTGAATACCAACGCAGTAACAAGGTCCTGTATTCTTACAAGTAATCCTGAAACCGTCGGAGTTGCGAGATATCTTGTGTAGAAGGGAGTTCAGTCTAGGGTGACAATACGTGATCCAGAGCGTGTAATATATGGTGTTGTTTCTGTGTGAAACTGTGATGTGAATACCAACGCAGTAACAAGGTCCTGTATTCTTACAAGTAATCCTGAAAGTCGGAGATATCTTGTGTAGAGAGGGAGTTAGTCTAGGGTGACAATACGTATCCAGAGCGTGTAATATAGTTGTGTTTTCTGTGTGAAACTGTGATGTGTACCAACGCAGTAACAAGGGTTACAAGTAATCCTGAAACCGTCGGAGTCGAGATATCTTGTGTAGGAGGGAGTTTAGTCTAGGGTGACAATACGTGTCCAGAGCGTGTAATATATGGTGTTGTTTCTGTGTGAAACTGTGATGTGAATACCAACGCAGTAACAAGGTCCTGTATTCTTACAAGTAATCCTGAAACCGTCGGAGTTGCGAGATATCTTGTGTAGGAGGGAGTTTAGTCTCGGGTGACAATACGTATCCAGAACGTGAAATATAGCGTTTTTTCCTTGTTCAAACATGATTTAATTCTGTTCAAACTTGAACCTCATAAATACAGCAGTTGCTTAAGAACAGGACGCAGAATTTTCCTTTTATGTGCCGTTGATCCTAGATACATGATGCTGTAGTGTGTCAGAGCCTTTACATTCATTAACTCGTAAATTGTTAATAGAAATATTAAAAATTTAAATATATAAATTATTATTTTAAATTAATTAAAGTTCTTGTACGTGTAATTATTCTTTAGTGTGTAGTCAAACCCATATTTTTGTGTGATAATTATGTACGAACTTTATCTATGCTGTGAGTTTGTTATTTCAATACAAAAATATTTAATGAATTATTGTGTTATTAAAAATATATGACGTTGGTTATGAAAATATTTTGAGATTGAATTATTACACTGATTCTAAAATGTGTTAGGATTTTGAAATTAGGCAAAATTTTGCGTTGGGATTGAAAAAGATAGATTTTAAGTTGTGTTGGGATTTTGAGCAATGAAGCTTAAATGTTTTATTATATTCAGGATTTATGCTAGGGTATATGGAAACAGATTGCTGGTAATGATCGATCATACAATGTATTGTTGGAAATGGATGCTAGCTTTATTGGAATTTCGGTAATGAATAGGATATACTGAGATATTAATAATGGATGCTAGGCTGTAATCGTTTCATGACACCAAACATTCGTACAACCCATTGGTGTCAAGTAGCCTTGTGTAGGTCACCTTTGAGGAATAAAGTGATAGAACTGATATTTCAAAATTTACTTCGGCAACTTACTAATACAGGTCAGAAAATAATAAGTAAATTTTTAAAGGTTAATACCAGTCGTTAATTAATAATTTGTGGTATTTGGTAAGAAACTTTTAGGTTATTTCATTTAGCAAATCAAATCAAATCAAATTTCTTTATTGCCAAGACATGGTTAACATGTATAGCATGCGTCAAATGACGTTATTGTAACTAAAATTTTTCCATCCGTTCTACATCAAAATCCTCAAGCAACAAGGCTAAACTGATATATTACAATAATTCTTAGCCCATAATAACTCGTCTTCAATTTCGAACATGTCTCTGTCATTAGTTTCTAATCACAGAGATTGATTTCGATTGATTCTCCTTAACGTAACACCTAATTTAGTCATGTATTGTTAAATGTCTGCTTGTCGGTGTAAATTATGAGCATTTACGTTGGAAGTATTTAGTGTTGGACAAACATAAATTTTCATGGCATACATATGAGAAACTGACAGTACATTGTTATAAATGATGATATTACAAATGGAAATATATACCACCTGTACACTCCAACAATACATGTAACTAGTTCCAGTTTACATAGCTGCCGTGGGGAACACTGCTTATAATTTCTCTCAATAGTTACGTACAATTTCTATGCAACGAACATAAGTAGTGTGCATAATATGTCTATCATTGTACCTAATATCATTTTCACTCTAATATTGACTTGTGTTAATAGGTTACTTTTTGTTATACCTCCAATGAGCTGTACTACCTAGCTACGCAAAGACAGCTGATAGCAGAGATCTCCTGATTTCTTCTCTTGTCTCTTTTTGATGGATATCATGCTATGTTTTGAACGGGACATGGCCCGGGCCTCTCTCTGTTGCCTTGCAGCGGGTAGTGTCGACTGTCCTTGCTGCCAACTTGGAGAAATCACATTGACAATTAATACCTAAAGCTAAATTCATCTCTATATGCCTTACGACGAACCCATGCAACTAGCAACCTTCAATCCACTAAAATAGCGTGCTATGCGCTATTTGAAAGTCATCTTAGGTATGAAATAGCAGCATGGGGAAGCACAACAAATTCAACCTTTCAAAAGTCCTCAAAATAAAAAAAGAATCAATACGTATAATGGGCAACCTAGGACCTAGAGAAAGTTGTAGAGCTACATTTAAAAAATTGAAAATATTTACGGTAACGTCCCTTTGCATAATAGAAACAATATTGCATTGCCAAACAAGAGACCTTCCTCGAAATGGTGATCTCATGAGCATAATACAAGACATGGTCAAGACTTCCCACTACCTTTTCACAGAACAGCCTTATTTGAGAAAAAACCTACCAACGCTGGGAATAAACTATTTAATGATCTGCCAGAAGAAATCAAGAATAATCAAGATAACCTTAAGAAAATTAAGACAGCAATGAAGAACTGGGTACTGCAGAGAACCATCTAACAATTGAGGAATTCTACTCTTCGAGGCAACTTAATCAAGACCACTAATATTTTTTATTATAAGACTTAACTAATAACTATGTACATCTTATTTTCATTGAAGCTACTTGTAATCTTAAAGATTATCAATAAATATTCTCTGATTTCTGATTATCTTTATGGCTTCTTTTGTTCTGAGATATCTAATGGAACGTTAGTCCGATCTCTTCAACTACCCGACGTGTGTGGCTTTTATCCCTCACTCCTGCCTATGTTCACGTTTGCTTAAAACATATCGTGCCGCAAAACTCCAGTTTATTGTATTTAGTCGTTTGGACGTTTCATTACAGAAGGGCATCCGCGTTTTAATCCCTCCTGTTTCTACTGTATACTGTGTGTTCTCGTGTGGTGACAATAATTTTAACTAATTATTAGTTAAAATTATGTTGTTCAAGACCAATCCGTAACAGTTCCATGGACCAAACTACAACTTTGCTGCACCATGTGAGGTTGTAGCTTTATTACCATAATTCATAAATTAATCTTTCATTTCTAAATTGCAAACTCAATTTTCCCTTCTTAACTCCTCCCAATCCAGTCGTGTTTGTTTTGAATTTGCAAGCCTGTACATTGGCATACTGACTTTTTTGCATAAAGGCAGATATTCGCTAATATAAATCTACATTTTTAGTAATATTTCTAGTATAAGCTTCATACATATCATAGCTTTCTATGAGTATAAATTATTAATTAATTAGATTTAAATATCAATTGGTTCCTTAAAAACCGGATTCATTTAAATAATCACAAGGGAAAAGGATTAGCACTGGGCTATCATCTCTTTATTTAATTATTAGGTTTCTTTCCTGATTCTTTTTAATACTGGCAACCACAGAGGCCTAATTTTAGGTGACCTAACCAAATTAATCAAAACTTCATTTTAATAGAAGTAATACAAATTTCCTCCTTCGGTTCCTGATTGGCTATCATCTTGTTTCTGCCATTGTTTCTGCGGCAGTTTGAAAGGAGTTAACACATATAATGTTAGTTGTGAGTGCCGACTTTTGGTGTTACAAAGCACTGGTACGATTTGTTTACTCTTGTTTAGTTCATGATAGTGTATCTGTTAATTATTTATTAAAAAAACGCGTCTTATTTTAGATATCAAAATGTCATGATATTAGGGAATAGGGATTTCGCCATTCATTTATTTACCATAAAACATTTTTGTACTGTCTCGGTGGAAGGATGGAAAGAGAGAGATAAGTATAATAATCCGAATGTATTTTAAACATTCTAGACTTTTTCTTTTAGACATTTTGTAAGGTAAATATAACATAATTCCTCAACAATACATTTTAATAGGATATTCTATATGGCTATAGAAAGAAACCTAGTTATAGTTATTTAAGATTGTTATAGACGATAGAATAATTTAAAGGATATTATGATTTCGAACATATGCCATCGTTATATGCTAACAAGCAATATAGCACTACGTGTCAAGGATTAATATTCACCCCGTTTTTTTGTGTATAATTCAGTGTTTCATCTTTTTTAGTTCGTGTGTGATGTGTTTATTTCTGAGCTTGGCTCCTGTTTAATGACATCGCTTGGGTTCATTCTCTCCTGACTTCATCTTGTTCGTTTACCAGGTTTACCATTTCCGGTCAATCCTTTATGTTGGTTTTATGGGTAAAACACTAAGCACTACATTTTTATTTTATTAAAATAAACACATATAATCTAAATAGGGATTTTTATTATCTAAAGCAATGTTGTGTGGGCACATTAATTTTAAATTAATTATATATTTATATTGTGAGCAATCTAAACAACTTTATTTTGTATCAGCATCACGAACGCATAACGTATTTTGACATGTACTCGGTGCTAAACACATAAATTTTATATATTAAAAATATATAGCGCAATCTATTTTTTCTGAAAAAAATGACGTAGGAAATGAGGGGTCTTGCGTAATAACATACATATTGAATAACGTAATGACAGATATCACATTCAGTAATTTACACGTTCTGTATTCGCTATATAGTATATTAATTGCTTTAAAGTGTTTTACAGTATATGGTTAAATATGGATTAGAATCCATATATATTCATCATTTCTCAACCAGCAATTAGTGAATGTACCTTTCCCTGGAGAAAAGTTCACTATTTACAATTCAAATCCATCCTTTGTAATGTTTAACTGGGTCTTCAGTTGGTAGCGCAGAAACAAAGTTGGAGGAATAAATTGTGTTTCTTCTAAAATTACTTTGTTTTTACGTAATTGCTTGCACAATATTTTATATTATTAAAACTGAATATGGAATAGGTTTTCAAGCCAATGTATTCTTGATGTCAAAATAACCCGTCTTCTTCATACATACATTACCTACATACATATATATGTCGGGAAGTACATCTTTTTGCAGCTTGGTGGGTTCGAAATTTTAAATTGAAATATTGTCAGCTTTATTCATACTCCACTGAACTTATCCCTAAATTCCCTCTACTTTTAGAAAAAGAAACATTCTTAAACTAAAAATTACCTCTTTAATTTTTTTACTTTATTTTAATTTTAGGAAATGATATCAATTACTAGTGGCTCGTAAAAGTAATTGCTCCTTATGCACACTGACCAATATTAAACGATATTATTCTATATATTTCAATTAAATAAATCACTACAATTATAAAAGAATTAAAAATGCAAAGTTTATATCAGGTTTTTTTCATATGATTTAATTTGGAAAGATGTAATTAAATATTTTATATAAGTGATTTTGAACATACATTTTCTATACCTATAAATTTCTTCACAACTCTTCAATTATGATATGAATGAATTCAGCTTTTAACTTATTCTGGTTTACCATTATATTTAAGTCACTTAAATTATTAAAAAAAAGAAATAAAACACTTCTCTGTCTGTTTTAATGATATATATCCAGCGAAAAACATATACCACTCCCACGGGCTATCCATTTAATAAAAGCTACTCTCCGTGGTACACTAGATATCATCTATCTTCATCCTCTATTGGAAGTTAGTATGGATAATAATGGTTATTGCGATATGTATGTAGTTTTTGAAAGATTAATTATCTGCCAATTTTCCTTTAAGTATTAATAATAATTGTATTAGTTAAAAATTTTGTTAACATTCATGTTCTGAAGTATAAATAGTGATTTCTGTGATTAGTGTTTCCCATTCTCACTTAAAATTATATATTAATGTGAGATAAAAATATAAGAATCCACGTGGTAGATGACTTAAGAATTACTTAAAAGAGCGATATAATCAATAAGCATTAATAATTGAAATGTTTATATCAGCTGTTTTCACATCAGCCGGAACCAATGCAATGATGGAAAGTTTAATTTGAAATAGTGATTAAAATTCAGACGGTTTATTAACGAATTCATTTCTTAAGGAGATTTCTGTAGACTTTAGAGGCAGTGAGGCAGAACCTGGGTAGTTATTGTTATATCTGGTATTTGCTTCCACCCTATTTGCTACTTATAAATAAAATAAAACCCGTAAAGCTTCATTATTTTCTACATGAAAAATTATTTTCTACGGAATGAAATATGTATGCTCCTTGTTAGACAGTGTTCACAAAATATTCCCAGCTATAAAATTCTAAAATGAATGTATACTATATATATAAAATCATCGTATATTCGTAATCTTGGCAATATTAGGTATGGTAAATTTAAAAGTGGTGTAGCCGCAAGTGGACGCAAAATAATTTCTAGAAATTGTATTATTTACATCATTGCCATGTGATATCTAGTTCCATGTGAATTTATTTCCTTTACGTTTCAAAATGGCTTTTAGTTCAGAAACGCTATTAAAACTAGCAAGTCGGGATTTTCATGATTGTTTGCGGTCAAACCAACAGTCACACTGTAAACATAAATTCATAATTTTGCTACTTAAATTCAAACTTGTTTTTGTAGCAATGATTTCATTCCTAATGTATCGCTTATGGTGTGGCTCTTAAACGGCGTTAAATTTTAAATTTGTCCACTCATTATTACCAACGGCATACTGATAATACTTTAGGTAATAATAAAGTGAAGTTTTTTTATCTGTAAATGGATTTTAATGTTCTTGAAAATGTATTCATTTTTTGCTTTATTCATTGCAGTAAATTATAATTTAAAACCAACTACTTTGACGGTTTCCATTAATGGCACGACAACGCATTTGGTTTTTACGAGGAACGTTTTTATTGTAATCTATTACATCTAATAAACAAATGTACATCTTAATATTACTGTAAAGACCATTGTCATTTACATGGAACCGCCAGCATGGGGGTTGAATGCAACTGCGCGTGGTTTGCTACCCCGTCAGCTTCAGGTTTTGCGCCAGGATCAGGTTTTACGTCTTGACTGGGAGTTAAGGTCGAAGTTGGGGATTCTCGTCCAGTCCAGTTGCTGCAAAGCCGTAATCTAAAAATTTAGCACTGTTGCTCAGTGGCATTATTACATTTTTTGCATTGTATTTTCTTAAGGACTAATAATTCTTTTACCTTACAATTTTAGAAATATTGGAGATCATAGTATGGTATATGATTTATTAAGAGTTATTTCTGAATTGATAAAGTCTTTTGTTACACATGGATAGTGTCAGATTGGAACAAACTAATATCCCGATTCAGGCTCTGGTATGTTAAGTTAAACAATTAATCAACTTGAACCACTAATTGAGAAAGCATTTTATCAAGACAGAAAAATAGTTAAATACAGCTAATGGTTAAATCTGTATCCTATTATCTTGTAAAATAATATAATATGGAACTGAATAATAAATCTATTATTGTAATTGGCTGAGCGTATACAGTCTATCAATTACGCAATGTTTTCCATATGATTGTTTATCTGTTCGTACAAGATTTTGAGATTGAAATGAGCTATAGATTTCAAGTTTTTGTATACAAACTCATTGAAACCTACTACACAACACATGGCACAGAGGTTCAGAAAGCTAAGGCTAGGGTCAACATTAATATTTTGAAATTATCCTAAATTCAAAATTAACGTTTTTTTGCCAAAAGACAACATTTAAAGTAACATACTTTGTTATGTCCAAATCACAAAAGACGTTTATATGTATAGTTATTTTTATGAAAAACACGTTTTATTCATAATTAGTTTGGTCAAAAAGTTACAAACGTAGGAGATCAAAAAGGTCAAAACAGTTATACACACTTTCTGGAAGAACCTCTAGGATTAATTACTATAGAAAACTTGATATTTAAATTTTTTAGTTTAATGCAAAAATAAAATGCTGATTTACGTCCATCCAGAGCTAAAAGGATGGATCTAAAGGAGGGTGGAGAACTTTTGTTTTAAGGTGAGAAACCAGAAAACTACACAAACTTGGATTGTATAATTGGGTGAAAATATAATAATATCCTAATTGTCAGCCAATATAAACATATAATAACAAACGAGTATATGAAACCATGTCTATCTGTTTGTAAATACTCTTGCAATCTATTTTTGTTAGATTTTCTCCAAATTTGAAGTTTGTTCAACTATATTATACCTAAGGGGGAGAGAAGCACAAAAATAAGGATAGTCAGCGATTACCGTCCCACCCCCCCCCCCCCCCACCCCCCCCCCCCCCCACCCCCCCCCCCCCCCACCCCCCCCCCCCCCCACCCCCCCCCCCCCCCACCCCCCCCCCCCCCCACTGGTTTATTTCTCTTAAAGGTAATTAATTATGGTCTTCTCAATCTCATAATAACAATCTTAGTTATTGTAAGTCTCGTGTAGCAGAAAAACAGGCACAGGTTTAAGGTAACGAGTATTTCAAGTTTATAAATAACGATTTTATTTACAACTTTAAAAACAATTTTAGTTATCGAGCATGCTATTTGTATTTATGATAATAAAGTAATGGATACTACAATCTTTATAAATGTCCAAAATAATTAAAAATTGTAATAATAATCAGTAAATCTTCTAAACCCAGTTCTGTCTATTTCCCCATCCGGGTACTCCTGAGACCGAACTAACTATGTAAACCATTATCTTGAACCATTGCAGTGAATATAATGACAGGAGAAGTCATTACAACAGCAGTAATTAAGACATTCATTAGCTCAACTCTCAGCTTTGGGTGGCTGATTGTTAGTGTACAGTCACGTTCGTCAATTCTAGTATGATTGTGATAACTGTGATACGATTGCAGACCATTATTTTTAATCATTGTAATGAATATAATGACAGGAGAAGTCATTACAACAGCAGTAATTAAGAAATTCGTTAGCCCCACTCTGACAGCTTTGGATAATCGCGATAACGGCATTTCTGATTTTAATTTTACACTCGGATTCCGTTGTAAGGAATACGTAATGAATAAACACTAATAGTGGAGTGTTATAAATAAAGCAAGGACAACTAATATAGGGCCTACTTATCTAATAGGAGTATCAAATCTGATCTCAATCACAAAGAATAGTCGAACTGTCATTATAGTTTAGAAATATGTATCTTATGAACGAAGTTTCGTTAATTGGTTCCGCTAGTTTTAACCCTATCTAGATTAATTTTAAAATATTTATTGTTGCATTAGCTAAAATTAATTATATTTAATATGTCATCTGAGGGTAATAATCGATAAAATCAAGAGGTATTGTTTAAGACTCCTTTAGGAGGATAAATTCTAGAATAAAACTGATTTAAATCAACCTGATAATAAAAGGGAAATTGCGTTACAATTTTAAAACATACCACTCCAAGTTGTATATGAAGGTGACGCAGGCTTGTACTCAGACCGGTTCTATCAGGCAATTTTACAGGTGCCCGGAATTTTACAGCGGCTGGGCATGACTGGGCCCACCAAAACTTAATACGGCCCTGATTTCAGGCCAGTTGTAGCGTAACAGCTTCACTGATGTTGAATACAAAACAGGTTCAACTTTAGTTATTTCATTTTAAAGCTTCTTCTTATTGCTTAATATATGATCAAACACTCCAATAAATGACAAATTTTTATTTTTGTGAGGCCTTTCGTGCTCAATGAACTCATCGTCAGACCCACATAACTGTCCGCCGACACGGTCGCTGTGTGACTGAGCTGTCTTCATATACAACTTTGAGTGGTATGTTTTTAGAATTCTAAGATTTGTAACGCAATTTCCCTTTTATTGTCAGGTTGATTTAAATCAGTTTTTATTTTAGAATTTATCCTCCTAAAGGAGTTTTAACAATACCTCTTGATTTTATCGATTATTACCCTCAGATGACTCATTAAATATAATTAATTTTAGCTAATGCAACAATCAATATTTTAAAATTAATCTAGATGGAGTTTAAAACTAGCGGAAAAAATTAACAAAACTTCGTTCATAAGACAGTGTGTTTAGAATTCTAAGATTTGTTATGTGGGTCTGACGATGTGTTCATTGAGCATGAAAGGCCTCACAAAAATGAAAATTTGTCATTTATTGGAGTGTTTGATCATATATTGAGCATTTAGTAATTTCATTCTTGAGATATCACGAGGGCAGATTAATAGGATAAATTGTGTTTATTGTAACAATATTGTACCTTATTCATAAGTATACCAAACATGCAGATAATTCAAATTTAAAAATAATAATACATTGTGTTTTTAAATAGATCGGACCTTCATTAATTAGACATCTGATATCTTGAAATAAATTCACTATATTGTGCTAAATAATGACTTTTAACAATGCTTTTACGCAGTTGTATAAAAGGGTTGATTGTTCTTCAAAATAAAAATCAGTCTCGTATAATAACCCAAATGGAAAATCTCCTGATTCTCTAAAGATTTTAATAATTTATAAAAATACAACTGAAAATCTATACTTACTCTATATGCCCGTAAATAACGTATTGTAATACAAGGTTGCAGTATAGTTAAAAAGAACTTCATGGTTTGTATTGTATTTATATAGTTGTTACTCTTAATCAATTGATGTAACTTAAGAAGTTAAACGTTTTTGAGGAGAAGTATAATAAAAAATACGGCAAAATGTCTTAAACTGAACACAGCGCCCAATTTAGTATTTACCAAACAAAATTAATTTGTAATAATAAACATAACTTATACTTTTATCCAACCACAAATATATTCACATTAATACTACTTTTACTTCTACCATCGTTATTTGTTTATTAGTGTTTATTTCTACAACGTCATGATAGTTACTTCAAAATAGTTTGTTAAGAAACCTCGTTATTTTAATTTATTAACTTTCATATAACCTCAATATTTTAAAAAAGAAGCTTCACAAAAAAACACTTTTAGTTGTAATTCTTGGAATTTTCCTCATTAAATTTTGTTAGAGCCAATCTGAGTAGTATTTTGAAATCCTTTGAAGTATTTCCTTTGCGTTTTGACGTTAAGTAGAGGTTTTAATACCTTTGCTTTGCCTCCAAAGTGATATATAACATTGCCATTGAACATAATTTAAGTAAATAAGAATATATACATACACCATATTACTGTCTTCTTTTATATATAGGTAAATAAATAGAAGTTATGTTCTTGTATTTAGAAACATTATCCTTATAAACGTGTTCGATTCAGGTTTCTGCTAGTGCACGATGTACAATCTAGCTACAGAAAGTCTGTTTATGAAATATTTCGGCCTAAGATGCTTAGTAATTCCTGTCTTATTTGACGTTTCCAATAATTTCTTAGTTTATACACGTCTTTGCTCACCATTAGCCAATTAACGGATGTAATATGGCGTTATAATTTCATAGAATTGAGGAGTCTGTATAAAGTCTAACTCTAGATTGACACCTTAACTGTGGGAAAAGCCTTAAGGTGCGCAATAGTATTATAGTTAGATAGTTATTGTACATAAGTTTAAAACTTACTCACTTGCTAACTCTGGGTTTCCTTAGAAGTAAAATTTTGCTTTGTTTCTCAAAATGTAATTGGTAATTTATAGTCTGCGAAATGTACTTTAAAAATAAGATCCTCATATGTTCAGATAATCGAGATTAATAATTTGTACATTTTTTTAATTAGGGCTACAAAGGGAGCTATTCTTTTATCGATGGTTTTCTTCGAATACACATAATATGGTACACTTTATCTCGAATAAGTCTGGGAAATTGTACCTCAATGCGTGTATTTGTTCAAGCACTACAGTTAAGAGTACAACAACTGTGGTTAAGAATAATTTCAAAAGAAATTTAAAAGTTTTTTAAAACGAAATAAAGTTAACAGAACTGGAAGTGAAGATAAGAAGCTTTACTTTCGGCTTGATAACTCTTAATTGCTCTCCCTCCTCGAGAACCTTCAATCATCGCTTCATTATTTTCCTTTCCAGAATGTTCACCTTACTTTATTCTTGTTTTCAACCCTTAACAATTTTCACCTATAGCTGTCAGTACATTTCAGCCTGTCAAGACTTCAATTTCAGTTGCTTTTATTTTGAAAACCTTGCTGTTTAGTTTAATTTTAGTAAATTAGTCCTTGTTAGAACAGTATGAATACTGTTGCAAATCTTATTTCGGCTTTAAGTTACGTTAAAACAGGTAAAATTGTATGTCTACAAATTGTTTCTCGTCTTATGAATTTGATGAGAATGAGTCAACATGTGTTGATCCCGACTGTAGAAGCACGCTGAGTGCGCGTGTTAGGGGTGTCCCTATTTCTCTTTCTCCCTTCCTAAACGAATCAGGTTGTTTTGCCCACACTGTACCTCTACACAATTTAACTAGCCATTCGATCATTATTTATATGCTAATAAAGCTGTCACTGTATGTCACATAAAAAGATGTTTGTATATATTTCATGACACACGTTTTCAGCAAGGATTAGCGCTTTTGTAAAAGGCTAACATAAATAGTATATCGCTTAGATATTCGTGTTTGCACTGGGGTATTTGGGATAATAGCGACTAATTATGTACATCACAATGACACTGACTGAACTTTAAACTTACCTAGAATACTAATTATTTAAGTATATATACATATATATATATATATATATATATATATATATATATATATAATTAATAATAATAAAAATAAATAATTAATATAATACTAATTAATTAAATAAAAATAAAAAACTAATTAAACACAAGTAATACTGTGCTCTAAAATTATTCTTAATTAATTATCAGTAAATTTCCATGGAATGATAATATTTAACATTAAATACATTTTTAATATTCTTAAAAAGTTTTTTTTATCTATTTAATAAACATCAATGACAGATCCTTTTATATAGCTCGCTAACGTGTATTCGCTAATAGTTTCTTAGCTATTATAAAATCTTATGGAAACAGGTTTTGTAGATCTAATTATTTTGAAATTATGTGAAATTTATATTTTTTATTACAAATAAAACTGTTGTATTAATAAAATTCATGTTGTACTTCAAGTAATATAATTGGAATAAACGTTTGCTTTGTCAGAACAAAAGGTTCCTAAAAAACATAAAATACAAAAAAATCATGCCTATATTTTTAGAAATGTCTTATTTCGTAGGAATAATATACGAGCTTTGTAACAATATATAAGCCTATTGTAATAAGTCAATAAGGAAAAAAGCACGCATAGTCAAGGCAAAGTGAAATTAATCAAACATTAGAAAAAAATTAAACAAAAAAATACATAATTATTGATTTGGAAGCTCACCTCCATTTGGAGCACTTAAAGAAAGTGAAATGTCGTATTTTGTAGGAATAATATACCCGCTTGGTAAAATACAAGAGTATTGTCAAGGCAAAAGTAAAATAAATCAACCATTCTAAAATAAAATGTAAATGATGTTTTATTTGTAAACTCACCTCCGTGTGGACGTGGAGCACTTAAAGGAACAAACTTGTAGACCACAGCACCGAGGACGATGTTATGTAAGCTTTGTAGGGAAAGCTCATGAAACTAACAACATTACACCTTATGAATGTGACAATGCGTGTTCGTAGAGTACCTACCCAAATTTGTACTTAATGTTCACATCCGGTCTCTTCACTGACTTGCAAAGGGGTTGTACGTACTGAGAATCGTACAGTTCTAAATTATGTGTCACATGAAAGTACACCCTTACTATTTAAAACTATTTTTAATTTAAAACGATTATACTATTAAAAAACACTATCTTAATCAAAGATGTTAAACTTCAAGTTGGTCATCGATGTCGCTATAGTTGCTATAGGCTGTTGAATGACACCTTTACCTAAACGTAAACAAAGCGTTATATTAACATTTTATCTCAACAAAAAACATTAATAATAAATCTGTAAGGAGAGGTCAAAAGAGAAATATGAACCACAATAACATACAGCATTATAACTCGTAATAATTTGATACTGTGAAGCCAATATTCGACGTCCTACAGCAAAAAACCTTTTTTGTGTATCTTTACGCTACTTCAATGTATAAAGTTAGTAGAAACACTTTCACTAAAAACGGTTTCTTTCCTGTTAGTTAATGTTCTGGAAATTAGATTAGGGAAAATGTTGAATTTGGAGGGGCGGACAGTCTGATGGCGTAAAGATCCACCCGCTCCGATAATCTCCATTATTTTCATCTTGAAACTTGAAGCTGCCTCGGAAAATTCTAGTGGTGCTCCGCAACAGAACAAGACGTCACACCCAAGCCGATTAAAAATTCTGCCCCAAGAAGCGCCGAAATTCCGTACCCAGACGATTTGCTTCGTAACTCATTCCGAATGTCACACTCCTGGAATTATCAAGAATGAAAAGTATGCAAAGCTTTCTCACTCATCAAGCATTTTACAGTCACCGTAGGCTATACGTTAGGCTGTGAGTCAACAACCGAGACGTCACGGTTATTCAGCTTCGTGAGGTATAACAATTTGCTAATGTATTTGGATCATTCTTCATTAAAGAATTGCGTACACTCAATTAAAAAAAAGAAACTGTTGGTCAAATAAACCCCGAAAAACTTATGAAAATATCAGAGAATAACGAAAACTAGTTACTACGATTACTTAGATCAACATTTTTTACCATAGGAAAAAAGGCTTTGAAAAAAGACGTAAATACACGAATATACTTGTTCTCAATATTCAAGTCGTAGGTTTTGAACAATATAACATTAAAATCAATACAAATGACTTCAATAACAATGATGTCACATAGTAATATATGTCAAATATAAAATAGTGGAAAGGTTCTAACACAAAACTATTTAAAAGTACCTATTTATTCGATTAGTTGCAACGAGGTATGGAAGGGAGCATATTAGTTTATACATATTGCTTATCCTGCAAGCAAAAAAATATAAATTATCAATATATTATATATAGATATTATTACTAGGTTATATATTCACTATATATAATGCACACTTGTTCTCAAAGACACAAATAACGAATTTATAATAATTAATTTTATTGATATCAAGTAACTACCCAATCCTACATAGATACGAATTGTCAGAACTATCAGTAGTCTGCCGGTAGTAAAACTGTTGTCAAACAACAATGAGCAAATGTAGACCGTGGGTACCACGAGTGACTTATCTACGTGACTTGTAGACTGGGGCACGTAATACAGTAAACCTACACTGCGTTACAGAGGGAAGGGCTGGCAATAATCTACTCTCATGCAACCCTACAAATGGCGAAATACTTCAATTGTCCACTTCATACTTCCTTAATAACACTATTATTCTTGTTTAAATGCTATTATTATTAATGTAGCTAATATGCAATTATTTTCCTTTCTATGTTGTACACACAATTTTTCATGGTCATGTTGGTGACCACACATTTATTATTACAGTGCTGATTTTTTTTAAAGCCACTTTTGGTATTCCAAGAATATGAAGAAAAACGAGAGGTTTAAATGCCTCAAATGGTGCACCACTAAAAAGTCAAACCCTAGCAATGTTGACCGAGTGCAGACTTTTATAAATTATTCTCAATAATATGTATTTTAATCTGTCAAAATGTACATAACACTTCACTTGCCAGAGAATTTGCATAGAATTCCTCGTGGTATAGTTGAAATAATTTCATAAACAGGCTTGTTGTACGCTAACAGTTTATTTGGTTTGAATTAAATGTATACGTATGCTTTTTTTATTTGTTTAGCCATCTTTGAAGGGCTTCTTTTTGGGCTTAATGCGATATGTTGTGAGTGCATTTCCAAACGAACTCATTATTTTGCTATAAACGCTCATTTAAAAACTAACAAATTTCAATATCTTGAGCGTTTTATTTTTTATTTGAGATATTTTATTCTAAATCTGACTACTTTGGTGCAGTCACATATTAACTTCCAAGATCGTCTTTATATGGCACGTACTTTTGTGCAATGCTTTCAGCTTAATTAAGTAGGAACAATATACGAGTAAATAAAATATTAACCGCTTTAAATGTTATAAATAAATAAATACATATATGCTATACTGTTTTGTATTAAACTGTTATAATGTGCATTAAAGTTTCACTATTGTAGGAAGAATTCAACAAATGTTTGATTTTAAGCTACAACTCTTATCACGTCGTAAATTTAAGTAACTACTGTATTTTCCCCACTGAAGAATTAAAATGAAGTTGAATGCTAGAAGTAGAGTGCATTTATATAATACGTAGATTATTTCAAAGATCTTTTACTGAAGTTAAAGGTAATAAATAACTTTAATCAGAGACAGAAGATCTTGTTAAATTGGAGTATAATGTACTATGCAGTTTTTATGAAAGACAAACATTATCGACAGAAATAAAATTTTCCCAGTTGTTTCTTTGGAGTTTTGGACATTCGCTTGCTACCGAGAAAGCCAAAACTACTATGGTACCAGAATGAGAACATCTAAAATAGAAACCTTACAGTTCTAAAAAGTAAAATTAATATATTGTACTTATGTTTGAATTATTACAATGTGTTGTAACAACAATACCACTGAATACTATATGGAACAAACTTACGTTGGACAGTAATAAAGTCAGTATAATATGATTAAGCCAAGGAAGTTAGTGTTCCAAAGTTTGGAGTAACTTAATTAGTATGGTTAGGATTACATTAGGGAAATTTGATATCTCTTATACAGTTATGAATTCAGAATGTTGATGCTACTTAATGTTGTAACAACAATACCACTGTATACTATATGGGAACAGACTTACGTTGGACAGTAATACAGTCAGTATAATATGATTAAAGCCAAGGAAGTTAGTGTTCCAAAGTTTGGAGTAACTTAATTAGTATGGTTAGGATTACATTAGGGAAATTTGATATCTCTTATACAGTTATGAATTCAGAATGTTGATGCTACTTAATGTAGTAACACGCCTATTACAATAAAACATATTATATGGGAACAAACTTACGTTGGACAGTAATACAGTCAGTATAATATGATTAAGCCAAGGAAGTTAGTGTTCCAAAGTTTGGAGTAACTTAATTAGTATGGTTAGGATTACATTAGGGAAATTTGATATCTCTGTATACAGTTATGAATTCAGAATGTTGATGCTACTTAATGTTGTAACAACAATACCACTGCATACTATATGGGAACAAACTTACGTTGGACAGTAATACAGTCAGTATAATATGATTAAGCCAAGGAAGTTTAGTGTTCCAAAGTTTGGAGTAACTTAATTAGTATGGTTAGGATTACATTAGGGAAATTTGATATCTCTTATACAGTTATGAAATTCAGAATGTTGATGCTACTTAATGTTGTAACAACAATACCACTGCATACTATATGGGAACAAACTTACGTTTGGACAGTAATACAGTCAGTATAATATGATTAAGCCAAGAAGTTAGTGTTCCAAAGTTTGGAGTAACTTAATTAGTATGGTTAGGATTACATTAGGGAAATTTGATATCTCTTATACAGTTATGAATTCAGAATGTTGATGCTACTTAATGTAGTTGTAACAACAATACAATACTATACAAACAGTAGTTGGAGAGTTACGCAGTAGTATAATATGATTAAGCCAAGGAAGTTAGTGTTCCAAAGTTTGGAGTAACTTAATTAGTATGGTTAGGATTACATTAGGGAATTTTTGATATCTCTTATACAGTTATGAATTCAGAATGTTGATGCTACTTAATGTTGTAACAACAATACCACTGAATACTATATGGGAACAAACTTACGTTGGACAGTAATACAGTCAGTATAATATGATTAAGCCAAGGAAGTTAGTGTTCCAAAGTTTGGAGTAACTTAATTAGTATGGTTAGGATTACATTAGGGAAATTTGATATCTCTTATACAAGTTATGAATTCAGAATGTTGATGCTACTTAATGTGTAACAACAATACCACTATACAACAAACTTACGTTGGACAGTAATACAGTCAGTATAATATGATTAAGCCAAGGAAGTTAGTGTTCCAAAGTTTGGAGTAACTTAATTAGTATGGTTAGGATTACATTAGGGAAATTTGATATCTCTTATACAGTTATGAATTCAGAATGTTGATGCTACTTAATGTAAGTAATAGGCCTAATACAACAAACTTACGTTGGACAGTAATACAGTCAGTATAATATGATTAAGCCAAGGAAGTTAGTGTTCCAAAGTTTGGAGTAACTTAATTAGTATGGTTAGGATTACATTAGGGAAATTTGATATCTCTTATACAGTTATGAATTCAGAATGTTGATGCTACTTAATGTTGTAACAACAATACCACTGAATACTATATGGGAACAAACTTACGTTGGACAGTAATACAGTCAGTATAATATGATTAAGCCAAGGAAGTTAGTGTTCCAAAGTTTGGAGTAACTTAATTAGTATGGTTAGGATTACATTAGGGAAATTTGATATCTCTTATACAGTTATGAATTCAGAATGTTGATGCTACTTAATGTTGTAACAACAATACCACTGCATACTATATGGGAACAAACTTACGTTGGACAGTAATACAGTCAGTATAATATGATTAAGCCAAGGAAGTTAGTGTTCCAAAGTTTGGAGTAACTTAATTAGTATGGTTAGGATTACATTAGGGAAATTTGATATCTCTTATACAGTTATGAATTCAGAATGTTGATGCTACTTAATGTTGTAACAACAATACCACTGTATACTATATGGGAACAAACTTACGTTGGACAGTAATACAGTCAGTATAATATGATTAAGCCAAGGAAGTTAGTGTTCCAAAGTTTGGAGTAACTTAATTAGTATGGTTAGGATTACATTAGGGAAATTTGATATCTCTTATACAGTTATGAATTCAGAATGTTGATGCTACTTAATGTAGTAATAGGCCTACTACAACAAACTTACGTTGGACAGTAATACAGTCAGTATAATATGATTAAGCCAAGGAAGTTAGTGTTCCAAAGTTTGGAGTAACTTAATTAGTATGGTTAGGATTACATTAGGGAATTTTGATATCTCTTATACAGTTATGAATTCAGAATGTTGATGCTACTTAATGTTGTAACAACAATACCACTGAATACTATATGGGAACAAACTTACGTTGGACAGTAATACAGTCAGTATAATATGATTAAGCCAAGGAAGTTAGTGTTCCAAAGTTTGGAGTAACTTAATTAGTATGGTTAGGATTACATTAGGGAAATTTGATATCTCTTATACAATTATGAATTCAGAATGTTGATGCTACTTAATGTTGTAACAACAATACCACTGTATACTATATGGGAACAAACTTACGTTGGACAGTAATACAGTCAGTATAATATAATTAAGCCAAGGAAGTTAGTGTTCCAAAGTTTGGAGTAACTTAATTAGTATGGTTAGGATTACATTAGGGAAATTTGATATCTCTTATACAGTTATGAATTCAGAATGTTGATGCTACTTAATGTAGTAATAGGCCTACTACAACAAACTTTACGGTTGGAAACCAGTTAATACAGTCAGTATAATTATGATTAAGCCTAAGGAAGTTAGTGTTCCAAAGCTTTGGAGTAACTTAATGTAGTATGGTTAGGATTACATTAGGAATTTTGATATCTCTTATACAGTTATGAATTCAGAATGTTTTGATGCTACTTAATGTTGTACACAGCTATACCACTGCGAATACTATATGGGAACAGACAACTTACGTTGGACAGGACAGTAAAGTACAAGTCAGTATAATATGATTAAGCCAAGGAAGTTTTAGTGTTCCAAATGTTTGGAGTATCTTAATTAGTATGGTTTAGGATTACATTAGAGGTAAATTTTGTTATCTCTTATATACACTTATGATTCAGAATGTTGATGCTTACTTCATGTTAGTAACAACAATACCACTGAATATTCTATATGGAACAAACTTACGTTGGACAGTAATACAGTCGAGTATAATATAATTTAAGCAAGGAAATGTTTAGTGTTCCAAAGTTTGGAGTAACATTAATTAGTATGGTTAGGATGAACATTAGGTGAAATTTGATAACTCTTATACAGTTTATGAATTCAGAATGTTGATGCTACTTAATTGTTAGTAATAGGCCCTACTACAATTAAACATATTAGTATGGGAAAAACTTACGTTGGACGTTTGGACAGTAATTACAAGTCAGATATAATATGATTAAGCCTAGGAAGTTAGTGTTCCAAAAGTTTTGGGAGTAACTTAATTAGTATGGTTTAGGATTACATTAGGAAATTTTGATACTCTCTTATACAGTTTATGAAATTGCAGAAATGTTGATGTGATGCTACTTAATCTGTACTGTAAACTAGCAAAATTCCACTAGAATACTATATGGATATGGGAACAAACTTACGTTGGACAGTAATAAAATCAGTCAGTATAATAGTGATTAAGCCAAGGGAAGTTAGTGTTCCAAAGAAATTTGATATCTCTTATACAGTTAAGAATTAGAATGTTGATGTACTTAATGTTGTACAGCAATACCAACTGAATACTATATGGGAAAAACAAACTTACGTTGGACAGTATTACAGTCAGTATAATATTATTAAGCCAAGGAAGTTAGTGTTCCAAAGTTTGGAGTAACTTAATTAGTATGCGTTAAGGATTACATTAGGGAATTTGATATCTCTTCTACAGTTAGAATTCAGAATGTTGATGCTTACTTAATGTTATCAGTAATAGGGCCCTACTCAACAAACTTACGTAGGACTGTAATTACAGTCAGTATCATGATGATAAGCCAAGGAAGTTAGTGTTCCTAAGTTTGGAGTAACTTATTCGTATGGTCTTGGATTACATTAGGGAAATTTGATATTCTTCTTATTCAGTTATGAATTCAGAATGTTGATGCTACTTAATGTTGTAACAGCAATACAACTGAATACTATATGGGGGAACAGACCTTACGTTTGGACAGTAATAAGTCAGTATAATATGATTAAAGCAAGGAGAGTTAGTGTTCCAAAGTTTGGTGAGTAACTTAAATTAGTATGGTTAGGATTTACATTAGGGAAATTTGATATCTCTGATACACGTTATGAATTCAGGAATGTTGGATGCTATAATGTAGGGAACAGCCAATACCATGAATACTATATGGGAACCAGGACTTACGTTTGGAAAGAATAAAAGTCCGTATTAATATGATTAAGCCAAGGAAGTTAGAGTGCCAAAAGTTTGGAGTACTTAATTAGTTATGGTTAGGATTACATTAGGGAAATTTGATATCTATTTTATCAGTGATGAATTCAGAATGTGATGTTATTATGTAGTAAACACGCCTCCTATTACAATAAACATATTATATGAGAACAACTTACGTTGGACAGTAATACAGTCAGTATAATATGATTAGCCAGGAAGTTAGTGTTCCAAAGTTTGGGAGTAACTTAATTAGTATGGTTAGGATTACATTACGGGAAATTTGATAATATCTTATACAGTTAGAATTCAGAATGTTGATGCTACTTAATGTTGTAACAGCAATACCACTGATACTATAAGGAACAAAACTCTACGTTGGATCAGTAATACAGTCAGTTATAATATGATTAAAGCCAAGGAAGTTAGTGTTCCAAAGTTTGGAGTCAACTAATTACGTTATGGTTAGGATTACATTAGGGGAAATTTTGATATCTCTTATACAGTTATGAATTCAGAATGTTGATGCTACTTAATGTTGTTAACAACAATACCACTGTAACTATATGGGAAACAAACTACGTTGGACCAGTAAATAGAATACAGTCAGTTTAATATGATTAAAGCCAAGGAGTTAGTGTTCCAAAGTTTGGAGTAACTTAATTAGTATGGTTAGGATTACATTAGGGGAATATTTTGATATCTCCTTTATACAGTGATGAATTCAGAATGTTGATGCTACTTAATGTAGTAATAGGCCTACTACAACAAATTACGTATTGGACAGTAATAACAGTCGTTATAATAGATTAAAAGCCAAGGAAGTAGTGTTCCAAAGTTTGGAGTACTTAATTAGTATGGTTAGGATTACCATTAGGGAATTTTGATATCTCTTATACAGTTATGAATTTCAGAATGTTGATGCTACTTAATGTTGTAACAGCAATACCACTGAATACTATATGGGAACAAACTTACGTTGGACAGTAATAAAGTCAGTATAATATGATTAAGCCAAGGAAGTTAGTGTTCCAAAGTTTGGAGTAACTTAATTAGTATGGTTAGGATTACATTAGGGAAATTTGATATCTCTTATACAGTTATGAATTCAGAATGTTGATGCTACTTAATGTTGTAACACGCCTATTACAACAAACGTATCATAATAGAATTTATTATAGTTAAATTTCAGTTGCTTTATTTATTATTATTGGTGAATAAAAAAATTATTATATGGACAATTATGGTGCATTAATAAAGTCACAAGTTCAATATTTTATAGTTTGTTTAAAAAAAGTGTATCATCATAAACCAATAATTTACAGTTGTCTTTTTGTATAATTTGATTTTAATACCTTACTTAATGTTTGAACCAATTCAGGTAGGGAAATTTCCGTAGATAACATTTTCTCTGCTGGTCTGTACTGCGTGATTAATACAGAGTGTATTAAAAAATATACGCATTTTGAGAGTAGATCAATAAATGAAACTGAGAAGGTTTTTATGATTTAATTTAATTAATATCATCACTTAAAACTGTGTTATAATACTACAAATTTCATTTCATTTTAAAAACCTAATACAATTTTGTATTTTATAATATTTTAAACTTTATCCAAAACGAAACATTGCGTTAATAAAAACATATAACGCTAAAACACAAACATACGGTATTAAATACTTAATATGTTCAGTTTTATGTAGTATGATATAGTTGATTATTTTATTGTAAACATTTTCTTCTATACAGAAACAGGCATAAATTATTAAGAAAGGTATTCTATTGTACATTGCAATCACTCAAAGTATATTTGCAAAGTTACTGGATTAAAACTTCATTTTAACAATGGGGTATTATACAACATATATTAGATTATCTTTTATTGATATTATTTTGTTAACAGTTTAATAAATATAAAGCAGATACATAACGTTAGAACTTAAGGATGAATAGTTCTTTAAAATCTGAAAAGCTAAAACCTGGCAATAGCATTTTCCTACAGTCAATTCCAACAGGAATAAACAGAGATAAGGAGTGTAAAAAGAAGAGAATCCAACACTAAAGCAATCCAGCTCTGTTGATGTACTGGATAGGGATAGTTCCCCATCATTTTTACACTATACAGGTTCCATTATAACTTTCCTATCTGAGAAGAATATTAAATTGGGTTTATTCGCATTACAAGTCCATATATCGGTAGATATATTGACAATGTAACAGCTCACGTGAAACTCTTGGAAACATTGTTTGTGTTTAATATATGAGCATGCATTATTTTAAACACAAAAATAATACGGACATGGAATTAAATCATTTACTGAAGAATATATAGTTAAAAATATATTTAAATCTCTAAACAGTGTCTTTATTATAATTTTGGACTAAATAATTACTTATCTTAAATCCATTGTTTAATAAATTTTTTAAGTAGACTAAGTTTATGAAATTATACGTTCATTTTTTAGTTATGCGTAAATTATTATTTTATAATAAATTTTCGTATTATCTGAAAAATATTATACCATTGTCTAAATTGTTAAAACTAACCTCCTCTTTACGATTGTTCACCTTGTCCTCAGAAGGTAAAATGTCAACGAAGGTTAAATACGGTGTTTTGTTGGTTAAAATGTAATGTGTGTGTAATATTGAATCCGTTATGGTTCAAACAATTCAAAGATGTGACTTCTATAATACCATGTACGATCCTCAACTATAATTATGAAGATAATATAACACACTGATATATCTGAGTAAATTTACTCTCCTGATAAATTAATTCATTTGGTTAATACAAGTCCTTTGATCATTTAGTTACAGCAATGACTGAAACCTGATATCTATAAGAAATTTCACATAATTATAACCATAGGAATTCTAAAGTACGAGTACTTTGTATTACCAATTATGAAGAAAACGTGACTGACAGCTTCGTTAATGACTTTACTACTACCTATTTCACTTGACTGTAGAAAATGTCAAGTAGAGCGGCTTGCACAAAACCAGTAACAATATCAACTCCCAGAAGGACTGTAGAGATGAGATCAAGTGACATTGTACAGACGTCACGTGACTGCCAGTGTGTTACATTGTGACAGTTACTGTACTCGTGTGTGACGTACAATCGCTTTTGTGACATTTGTTGTTTTGTTGCAGATGATATATCTCCTGCTAACCACTTTTAGACTTCAATGCCAGTCAATTTAAGCTTTTTCAATTTCAACCACAGTTTATATTAGAGTGAAATTATTTTATTGATAATGTTGAATGAATCAACTTAATCCACCTCTGTTAGTAATAAAGAATGACAATTCTTTATGTATTTAATTAAAAATTTACTATAAACCTACTTACCAATGGTAATATATTGCTGACTATTAATATATAGTATTCTGTACAATACAATTAAACAACGTTTACATACAAAGACTTTATTCAGTTGAATTCCAGTGCTTAGTAAAAGTTAATTAATTAGGTTTGCATTACTAAATTTGATGAGAATTTCCTCTTGTAACAGTATTTTAGTAATTAAAATTTTACTTAAAACTAATTATGACGACCAAATTGTTTCCCGCTGATTAAAACTAACATTTCAGTGCTATTTTTTAGCAATCTCCTTTCCTGCAGTTTCAATAAAGATTTTTTAAAATATAGTTAACAATTTAGATTAGATAGCAAACAATTTTTTTACTTTAAATTTATTTCATACCCCAAATAAAACAAACCTATCGGATAACAGTGTAGGCTACAAGGAACATTGTTAGTTTCGGTTAATTCTTTCAAAAAAGAAGAGAAAGGCATTGATAATATAAACAAAGAATATTAAATAATATAATACTAATATATTTTACAGATATAACATGATATAACGAAGAGTTTCTACGTTTTCCCATCATCCCGTCTAGCTCCATAATACATTGTTGTTAATACCTTCACTGCGACACCAGTTAGGATAGCCAGTATAGTAGTGAGCTGCGTCTACCACAACCAATGTGAAACACGTATGAGAAATAGCATAGAGAATCTATGGAGCAAATATAAAATAGAAAGGAATACACTTTAACACTATATTTATTATACTATCTACAAGATATTTTTTTATATAAGAGAAAGATGGAGTACAACTCATTGCACTTAGTTCTAAAAGAACCTATGCTCTACTTCCGGAGTGACTGGATATTCAGGATGGGTACAGTTGGTGGCAGGGACCGGGTGAAGCCATACTCCCTTAGGTATAGGCCTTAACAACTCCTTTTAAAATTAAAGGGCAACATTCAACAACAACATTCATCCTTGGCAGTTAACTAGACCTATCGATCAGTATTTTTTCGTATTATCTCGAAATTGTCTGTTAGTGATGAACTGCAGAAAATCAAACTGCCAAAAGTGAACCCTCCTGAGGATAAAAATACTAATAAAAATCAGCCCTGAACCTTTGTTTTGAATTGGATAATATACAAGCGGTTATAGTACATCTTTGCTTGTACAGTACTTTTTTATAAATTGAGTAATAAATGGTAAATTTAACGTAATATCTACCGCAGCAAAATTTTACTTATAATCTGTTAGTCTGTGAATGAAAAGAGTTATTTGGGGTTAATATGAGTTTGCCATTTATGTAATGGTACACTGGAGATTTATAACTAAGTAATAATATAAAATACGGTGGAAGAACTGGAACGATTGGTAACTCAAATAATTGTTAAATAAAATTATGACAGTACAAAATAGTCGATAATAAAAGATAAAATTACCTATGAATGAGTTAATAAATTACGACGTGAAATAATTTCAATAATATTTTACTTTACTCTTAAAAATATTTCAGTTTATTGGCTATTATAGTTTACTTATATTAAATGTTTGCATTTATTAAGATGCTTTTTCATTGCAGACTGGAGTTTAGTCCTTGTATAAAGGCACACAACAGAGTTTTTCACCTTATCTTCTTGGCAGATTATTATGAATTTTTAATTTTCATATTTTACGTTTGTTCATCTATCCAAGGGCATCTTATAGAGCAGTTTTGGTGTCCTATGGAATCAATTATATAATATAAAACACAAGGCATTTGTGAACACACAAGCATCTGAAATGGTTTACTTATTCTCAATGCACATTCACAAAGGAAAATTTTCTGAGACACAATTTTAGCATATTGTCACTGTATGTGAATGTGTAAACAATTTTTTAACTCCCTTCATGAAAACAACAAACCAGAAATAAAACTGTGCATATTTTTTATTCATTACGTTTAATAAACAATACAATAATCCCTTATAACTAGGAATTTATATTTCTTATTAACAGAATCTCACAAGAAAATTCCTAACATGGTCGCTCGTCAACCATTATCTCAGTCTAGGAAGATAAAAATCCTTCTGCAGAGCATGTTTCAAAAAGAAAAAAAATTATTACCCAAACATAGTCTCTAACAGTTAACTTTTCAACTAAAAATCGGGTATTGCGCATTTCTAAGTTAATTCCATCAGGTAATCAACTAAAAGACAGATGAGACACGAAGAGTTTATATCGAATATAAAATTTAATTGCACAAAATTTTACGTACTGTGTTTGTTTTAAACAGACTTATTTACTTTCAGAACTTTTTTATAATGACATGTGTATGAATGAATTTATTAAGTACCCAACAAGTTTGTCTGTGTGTCCGTAGATTTCCTCTTTTTTGAAATAATTCTGGATAATAAGATCCTGAAGTCTTAGTAACACACTGGTTATAACAAATAATTATAAAGACTGTTATAATAAAACAGTCATAACTGAACAAACTCCAGCTTATATTCGTTTTTGGAGTTAAGTATCCACGGAGACAATTTCTTGCGAGCTCTGCCCTTAAGTATTAAATTTGCGTATTATAATAGTTTTACTAAGCTAAGAAATTAGTATTAATATCTATTATAGTAAATACTAAAAGACTTACCTTTTCGTTTTTTATGACAAAAACAAGTAGTGAAGTTGCAAGAGCTTATCTGTTCTGGTGAATCGGTTTTTATTTTTTAGTTTCAGAGGTTTTCTTTGGCAGTTAATAAAAACAAGATCTCACGGTAATCATCCTCATTTTGTGGAATCAAGATTTTGTGGTCGACCACAAAAAAGTAGTGTTTTGATATGAAAAATTATTGGGGAATTCGCTATGAGAGAAAGGAATAATTAGGATATTAAATTAATTAGTGATTAATCACAGTGTTATCAACATCCATCAGTGTGTTATAATAAATAATATTATAACACATTGATGGATGTTGATAACAATCAATCGTGAAAGCTAACATTGTTTTTAGTATTCACACCCCCTTAATACTACGGTATACTGCTAGGTTTCTTTATATCTAGATGAATAACTGTAACGATTTTTAGGTCAATAGGTAAAAGGACAGTCCGTCCGTCTCTCTATCAGTATGTGACATAAATCTAGATAGTACTGTCCTAGAGCTGTGAGACTTAGTACGCGCACTTTTATTTGTCCGAGGAAGACTTCTACCGATTTTAGGTTGTAATGGCCAAATGTCAGCCAATCCTTCTGTCTGTCCGGCTACAGGAAAAAGAGTATGTGAGAGTTATCTCGCTGTCTTTTATAGCTAATGAAATGTTTTCAGCTATATTATAAGTGTTGGTGAGACATCAATCATGGGACTCAGTTTTCGTATTTGACTTGTAATAAGCTACATTGTTAGATGAGTAAAAAGCACCTTTATTTCATAAGTCAGCTCTCTCTACCACGCGAAGGAGATGAACTATGTAAAGTAACCAGTGATTAATCCTACACGTGAGAATTGGCTGAATTAAACTTAATTCATATTATAAAGTACTCAAACTCTTCTTGTATTTAATTTTTTCTCATACATTTCCTCTTCCTTTTTCTGTTGAAAGTAAATTACCACTCATGGTTGTTACCAATGTTAAAATGTGTACTAACAGTCAATAATGATAGACCTTCAATGTTTCCTTAGAATAAAATTATTGTGAAAAATTGTTAAGTCTAAGTCTTATATAAATATTTTGTAAAATGTTTCTAATTGTTAATTATTTTAAGGGATTTTATTTATCTATCGGTTTAACGATAACACCTATAAACTAATGAAAAACTAATAAAACATTTTACTGCGATTACAGTAAATAGTTTTTTGTACATTTTTAAACAGTTATACCATCACGATTATATGTGCTGAAACTTATGTAAATTATTGTAAAATACCAGTTGACCCCAATATATGGAACCGCATCTCCATCCGTACTTATAAAATGTGTTCTACACCAGTAAAGAGTCCTTTTTAAGCGTGACGCTCTCCTCATCAAAAGGGCTGACTTCTCAGACTTAATTTAAGTTGCATGGTAACGCATAAATATTTTATGTCTGGTTGTCATACAACTTCAGTTGCAGCATGCCATCTCTTATAGGAAATTCCATTCAATCAAGATTATAAAGGACCCTACAGAGTATTCCAAGTCACCTAAGAATAATTGGAAAGGTACAACTGGATAGCTACAAATATAGCTAGTACTGTTCAACAACTTTTTTTCACTTTATAAGAATTTTATCTCTTTCTATGTCAATTTCAGACAAAATCACACTATAGCAGGCATACAGTAGTTTTCCACCATTTCCCGTGTATACATTCTACGTTGATATTTATGCCCTCTAAACAAGGAAGTAAAACAAAAGTTTTCATAATAATCATGACTGTTGCCATAAAACTTCAGTAAATAATTAAAAGGGTTTTACTGTGTCCAGTGTTTAAAATATATAATTAATAACGTAGATTTGTCTTTAATATCCTTTGTTAAAACTTACATATTCACGTAGATGTTGTCGCTAAGTCTAAGCTTCATACTCATATTCCAAATGCTGCTTCCATGGACACATTTTTATACTTTATAGTATTTACTAGAAAATTCAGAGCTATACTGAAACCAGTGACGAACCACGGTAATTAAAATGAGTTTTTCTAAAATGGAGTTCACAAGCAGCATACGCGATGTCACGGGGCAACCAATGTATGAAATTGTTACAGTGACTGTAGTCAAGTTTGTTACATTTCTTATTTTCTTAGAGAATATAAAATTTAAGAAATCATACCTATGTGAAATGTATAACTTTCAGGATTTCAAATATTGCAGTAAATTCACAATGGATGAATAATTTATGATTAGGAGTGTTAGATAATTGTTATAATGTTTAACTAATAGGACGACTAGAAACTTGTACTTAGAGAATGTGGTTAACGGCAATGTTAATATTCCATTATGCCATTATCGAAGGTTATTAATATTAAAAATATTAATTAATATATTAAGGATTATTAAAGAAAGATTTTTGATGGTACTTATTACACGTTGAGCATTGTAAAAAATAGATATATTGATCGGAAGGGTCTTAAAATTGTTATAAAAATTTTCTAATACAGCCGTTTGCAAAACTGTTAGAAAAGTTTTAAAATTCATTTATTCTAGGTTTAATAAACCCTTGGGACTAATAAAAATTGTATATTTTAACCCGCTTTTACCAAAACATAGTAGTAAAAAAGGTGTTGATATTGAATTTTCGTTATTTACAAGTTAACCCTGTTTAATTTATCAATTAAAACTTCATCTCCCTACACACGTAATAATGTCTCAATTTAATATGGTTGAGTTCATATATCTGTATTTACACAATCCAATAACATGTATATTTACATACACTAGGTAGCAAACGAAAACAATGAGTCCTCCGCTCTATACCGTAGAGATGAAGTGACAAGAACCAGGAAAGTTTAAAGTTTTAATCACTAAATGAGTGAGTTCACCTGACTCTTGTTTGTTGTTTCAACCACCAATTATAAAGTTTCTATCATATTTCTACACAAACACACGTATGCATATGGCATCTCAATTTAAAGTTTACAGCAACAACATAGAAGTTATTTTTGGTAAATCTGAACTTTAGTTGAGACTATTTGATAAATGGGATTCAGGTATTCTAATAATAAAAATAAAGCAAAATAGTAAGCAATAACTTTTTCATATTTTAAACTTATGTCATATTTGATTTTATTAATTGAACGATAGGAAAAGCGTTATGTTGACTTAGAAATTGTTTTTCTCGTTACTTATTTTTTCACATTAAAAACAAAACTATATTTTTCTGACAACTTTAACCATATTCATATTTTTCCATGGTTATAAAAGATGTAGAGAATAAACTTTTACGCAAACACATAAAATATATTTCTGTAATTAACAAAACGTATAGCACTTCTATACTATCAAAACATTGCTGCATACTGAAAATAGTCTTGTGTGTGGTTAAACAGTATATTGTTTATAAAGGTATGAAAATCTGTATTCTATCAATGTTGTTCAAAATTATGACTAACTGAAGAAACAATTTTACTTCCAAATAAAATAACAAAGGAGACTAGTGATTCACAGGACATGAAACGCAAATGTTTTAACATAAATAATACACTACAAATTTTAATATGAATACGTAATATAAACTTTTTATGCTAAAGGGAAACCAAATAAGAACAAATTTTAGGTTTAGGTTATTTTAGTAATAATGATGGCATGTGTTTGATAATGGAAAAAAATAATGAGAAAATCTGTGATGGGAAATGTGTAATTAATAAACAAGGCTCAAAATTACATATTATTTTTTCCACACTACATTCAAATGTTTTTTAACATAGTTGAGAATATGATGAGTGAAAGAATATCAGAGTAGTAATACAACACTGCGTAATACTGGCGTGTCACCTCGTTCAGTATTATTGAGAGTGGGACAATGTGGAATGATGGAGGGAGCGTGGAGGTTGAGAGGAGACGTTAATAATTCAGAACCTCAGAACTGACAGAGGGAAGCCGATCAGTTTTACCAACCTGACAAGGTACATTACGAAAATCCCATCTTCTTCAGGCGTACTTCTGATTTTGGCAAATAATTAACTATAATTAAGTGCTGTTATTTGATTTTCTTATATAATATACTGAAATTGCTAATACTAAATAAGTAGTAGTATTAAGTAAGTGTAAATGTTTCAATTTTGTTTACTTAAATAATTATATAAGTTAGTATTAAATGTTTTAAAACTCAGTATTATTAGTATATGTTTTAAGTATTAGAATGAATAAGCTAAAGACCCTTTTAAATTATGTTAAAAATGTGTATGTACGAGGTTGAAATAAATTGTTTCCAACTCAGTTGCTAGAGGAGCTGAGATGTGCTACAATTGTCACACAGTTTGTGTTTTAAGTATTACATTGCATTATGGAGTGTCATGTATCATTTTGTATAAATTAATTGTCGAACGTTATCGAAGCCTATCACTCGAGAGGTTTACTAATGATATCTCTGTCTGTGTGTCTTTCTGTCCGTCTATCTGTCGGTCCGTCTGTCCGCAAGTTTCTTGAAATTGAATAGAACTATTGAACTAATATTTTGAACAAATATTCATTTCCGTATAGGCAACATTGAGTTCGATCATGGTGAAACGTAATTTGGCTGGCGTTAGTGAATATATTAAAATTGTTCTTGTGAGTAACCATAGTAGTAATGAGAAATAACAGAACATAACATTTCATAGTGTATTTTACTTGACTCATTGATATGTCAGAAAAAACTAAAAGAACAGAATTATTAATAACTTCATGATCTACATTTAAGCGTTGGAAGAAACTAAAGACAATATCCGTTCAATGGTAGATACGTTACTCACATATCACGTGTGCGGGGTTTTCTATATATGCTATAAATTAGTTCATACTTTAATCGTTATAGATACTCATAAAACTCACGTAAGTAAACTCCATCATCTTGTAATTCTTAATCAAAATAAGATAGAAAGAATCATATGGAAAATATCAATAAAAACGGTATAAAAAGTAGCCTATAGAAATCTACCACCGTTACTGAGGTTTCGAGCAAACTCAGTCTAGAGAATTAGAGTTATAGTAATGAAATTCATGAGAGTGACCTCGAGTATTACTATGTAAATGTACTTCTGGACTTAATACACGCCATTAATATGATAATGTGATGACATAAACACAAACTTATCACTTCCGAGTAACGCTTTTTGCAGTTAAAAGTACTAGTGAGTCTAAATATGCTAATGTCATCTTTTCCAATAATATTGTATGGTTTTGATTAAAAGTAAAACTTTTTAGTAACGATTTTTTAGTTGTTAACTCTTTCAATTCCAAGGTTCAATTCTAGGACGGATGATGCAGTAAAAGTATCACTGACCACTCCTGGGAATGTATCTGATATATTTATTTATTTATTTGTATCAACGGTTACACCATTTCCATTCAATGACAAATTATAGAATCAAGAATACTTGACTACTTACTTATTAATTATATTATTGTTGTTTTGTATATAATATATACACACACACACACACACACACACACACACACACACACACACACACACACACACACACACACACACACACACACACACACACACACACACACACACACACACACACACACACACACACACACATATATATATATATATATAAATACTCATTATCCACATAAATTTCCCGAATGAAAACTTTAATAGCTTAAGCCGTTTGAAAAAATAAACATAGTATTGTATTTCTTCAAAATATCCGTAAGTGAAAAATCAATATTAAAAAATTCCTTTTGAGACGAGGGTTATTCTCAAACAACATAAGACATTTGTGCTTACTGTGCTTCAAGCCATGATTTTGATTTTAATGTGTGATATTGCAAACTGCAGACTGAGATAAAAGAATCTAATTACTTTAAAAACTAGGTTCTTGACTAGTAAACTGAATCTAGATTGAAGAAACTCTTGCTTGTAATTATTATGACTGTATTTTTAAAGAATAAAACTGAAAAATGTAAATATAGATATGAATAAAGTGACTTACATAAAGGTTTAAGATTCAACCTACAATTTGATTTGTAAAATTGGTGTATTTCTCAGCAATTTAATACGAATACCGTATCTAGTCAGAGCCTGACTTATATAAGATACAGAAGTCCAACAGGAAGTCGTCCCCAGGGCACGTAATTTCCTGAAGGCGGAAGTATGGTCTCGCTGTTACTGACATATTTCCCCTATGTATCTAATATAGTATGTCATATATTGTTCCAATGAAAAATGTATCTGTATATACAATGAATTTAGTTCTGTACTAAAAACTATTAAAACGCATAGATAATTGTAACAGTCAAAGTCTTCTAACAAGAATTTATTGATTTTATTATGTTAATGTTGAGTTTGAATAAAATATTTATATCAGTATGAATAAGGTTTCGCATTTACTTATCTCTTGCATTTTATGACTGAAAGTCTTTTAACTCTTGGATATGTGATATCTGAAAATCATCAGGGTTTGTATAGCCTCCTCCTCTATACAGAGTGTGGGGCTAATGATATCTTAAGGAGGCTTGCCAATCTCTTGCCACCTAATAGTATTGGCAAACGGCGCTTGTTGTATGTTATTTACCTGCTGTACTTTAATTTCAGTATTTAAATTTAAGAGTACCTTAATAGTAATTATTTGGGGACACCTTCGCAAAAAAGACAATTACTCTAACGATTGACAATACTTGCTTAATGTATTCCACATTACTGTTTATTTCATCCATATAATATCCTCCCAAGTACACAATATTTACCACTAGAGATAATAGCCTTGTGATATAATTTTAGTTAACCCACAAAAATTGATTTGTTAAACGTCCACTAAATTAGTATTCCAAATGTTCATTTAACCATTTTTTTCTTTTTACCAAACCTTTATTTGAATTTTAGTTTTATCTTCAATAAGAAAATATAATAATACCTCAATTTGGGCCAAAGTTTTCTTTTCATATTATGAGCTAAACTAATCTAACAATAATAATAACAATAATTATATAACAAATAATATTTATATAATAATATAATATACAATCTCGTAAAAATATTTATTTTGCTTCTCCCGCCAAAATAAAACGGTACGGCACACCTCGTCTAATAGGCTTAACTTGATGCTGTATAAGAACTCTTAAGTCTACTATAATATTACACGTGATACTGTCACATCTTAAAATGTCATATGATTGTACTCAGTTTGTTTACAAATTTAGTCACTCTGCGATGTTTCTGCAACTATCATGTTACATCTGTAAGACCAATGTAAAAATGTTTACTAACGTTCAGTAAAATCAATGGTGTAACCTGCACCATCATTTAACCCTATGTTTCCTATACAGAATCGAAGCTTCGTGTAACATTTCGTCTGTAGGTAAGTTTGACTTCAAAATATCGTGCAAATGAACATAAACAAATTAAATTCTTCTAATTTTTGTTGTATTCTTATCTAATACTCAGCAAATGAGCCATGACTGAATTGCAACTTAGGATCACAGTAAGTTTACAAAGCTAAGTTCAGTTGAATTTAGATTGATGGATTTCGATGTAAATTGGAATTTGGAACATTTTGAACTTTTTCTTTTTGCAGACACAAATTGTCCCTAATTTTAAGAAATATTTCTCACCATTTAAAAATATTTTGTAAAATATAATACATAAACAAATAAAAATTCTAGATAAATTCAAAGAGAGTTAATTCTACTCTTTCAAAAATATATTTTAGATATGTACATATACTTGTGTAAATTTATAGACATATAAAGACAACCAGAGAAATCTAGTAGGCACTTTTATACTTACCTAATTATTTTACTAAAACTTATAAGCCCAATGTATTTAAATTAACGTTATTTATTATATAATAGTATAAATTATTAATGTTTATCCACGAAACGTCCAAAAAACCTAAAAACACAGGAAAGTGACATAAAGTGTAATTTATAATTGAGTTAAATGAAATGAAATGAAAAATTGAGTTAATAGTTTAGTTATAAGTAAAAAGTATTGTTTACGCAACGAAACAGACATTCCCCTCTTTTATGAAAAGTTTTCATGGTTCTTGTAATTTTAAATCAGGAAATTTAGATTAGGGTTTATATCCAAATTGATTCCATTTTATAATAACCGTAATTTTAAACAGAATTACCGACCCTGTGTATTAAATCACAGCATTTTGTTTGTGATGCATGAATACAATAGCCTCAAGTCAGTCTTTATATTCTACTGTCACAGATATAAATCAATTATATTTGTAAACACATCTTACACAAAATGTAGTGTACCCACAGTGAAGAGATGTAGTGAATCCTGGATACACGATATATGGAATATGTATGCTACTATCATGCAATGTGCACTACTGTAAATAAACATTTATTGATGGAAAGTGCATTTAATCATGGTCAAGGAATTAACATGGTAAACATTATGACTCGAAACGCAAGAATTTACGCAAAGTCCAGGTTAACTGTCATTAGCTTGGTCTTTCAGTTTTATCTTCCATTTCATACATTTTATATGGCTATTTAGAACGAAAAGTAATTAATACAATCGTTCTAAATAATATACGAATAATATATAATAATATACTTATTACACTAAATAATATACTCGTGTTTATATCCGTTTCATTATAATATAAAAACGTATGGATTCGGATGTGTTCTTTCTCTTATATTATATCCTTTACAGAAATAAACCATTTGCATTAATATCAAAAGATGAAATTTCAATCGTAGTAACAATATTTAATGGATTGTAAACTGGCAATCTAGACGATAACTACTGCAGCAGCGACGCATTTGATATCCCGCTCGCAGTATTTTTGTAACTAAATCGTTTAGTACAAATATTTAAGTTATTAAAGAAGTTTACAATAAATAATTCCGATTTCCAATCAACTACACTTTTTTTTATTATAACGCTACGGCGTTTCATACCGTTTTGGAAGAAATGTTAGCATTTGGACTTATGACTGTTCAAACGTGTATTTGCATTCAATTCGTTGTTAAGTATAGTTAGTAATCTCCACCTTTTGTAAAGTTTGAAAGTTTCTGATTTTGTATCCAATACCAGGAAGGAGAAAAATAAAATATTATATACTTTTTCCTTTGTTTAAAATGTTTAATTGGCGATACAACAAGAGAGTGCTCGAAAACGGAGGGCGTGTCACGTGATGCTCTCTCGTATATCCAACGAGAGGTGAACAAAGAGATCGTACGAGTGCATGTTGATTTATATGGCCACTATCACTTACAAAATAACATTTACACATATTGAAAAAAAAACAAATTATAATATTACAATAATAATTATATTACACAATTTGAGAGGATTACATTATTTCGCATGATTTCGGACACTCGCCATCTTTAAATATTACAAACATACTTAACAAACACTACGTTTCAAGAATTCAAATTTATGCTCTTTTTCAGTTTTCGCAAACCCTTATAGCCTAATGTTTATCGAGCGTATACATTAAAACGAAATAAATGTATTCAATGGACTCGTTAATGTCATAATTGACAACAGGAAAAGTTGTACATTAAAAATTCAAACATACATCAAGATCTAAGTCAGTTAACGTGAACACAAACCAATTATCTGGAGAAAACAGGCGCATTAACACGCATGCATATGCTGATCACACAAAGTAGGCAGGAGAAAGGGATGGCAATCGTTGGTATGGTGGTTAAAAGTTGACGTCATCTGCCTTACATTTGCCCGTAAAATCCGTTACGTGTATTCTAATTACTATTTCAAAAAAAGCTAAAAATCACTACATGAGATATTGAGCTAATGATTTAGATAAAGGAGAGATTTATGCAACAGATACAGTCAAAAGTAAAATAAAATTATTAAAATTTCAAGTTAGGGAAGCATTGTGCTTTTACTTATGTTATCCTAATTAACGTTATCCTTGAAAGTATAACCGGTCTTAGCGCCTCCACGTACGACCAGCAGTCTTATTTTACAAATGAAAAATTTATACTTTCTTGTTATATTATAATAAATAACTATTGCAAAACTGCAAAGGTGTCCAAATTGTGTACACTATCCAGATACACAAAACAGATTTCGTCAATATACCATCCTAATAAGAGTTATACGATGCATACATACCTGTATATTGTAATTGTATAAAAATAAAATTATACCATTCAGAGTTATAAGACATATCTCTGCAGCAGTATACACATAACTTATCTGATATCATATTAGTTTTATTTTATATTAGTTCTAAAGAGTTCAATTACTCAATCCTGTACAATTCCACCACCTACATGCTACATGTTAAAAATCCAATATGAAATAATTCAAAAAGCCCAAAGTTGACAGAGGAAGAGGTGTTAGTAGTAATACTCCTGCCCAAAGATACTACTTAGGTATGCATGGCCTCATTAATCTGAACTAAAGTTTTAATGAGTTACCGTTTATGTTATACCCTCAGGTTATACAATTTTTTAGAGTAAGGAGAAAAAGGAGATTGAAAGTTTAGATAGATATGGTCCCAAACGTGTCATTGTACGTGTTTTAATAATCCGATCTTGCCAATTATTCGTTCTATATTTTAATACTGGTATGGAATAGGATATTCGCTTTTCTAAGACACGTGAAAGGTATTTTTTTAACTGACGATACAAGCCATCCGTTTGACTCAAATAGTGAGGCGAATGAGGGTGAATAGCCTGTGTAGTAAGAAAAATAAATATCTAATTGCTCAGTGATTATAAAATATGAGGCACCAATGTTGCTCGTATTTCAGCAAGACTGAACCACAATTTCTTTGAAATCATTCGTTTTGTATAACTGAGAAATTTATAAATTTATTTACGTCAGTTTTGAGCTTCCATTAACAAATACATACATAATTTGTATTCTATATTCAAAGAAATTTGAATTGTTTCTGTTAAGTCCACTATTATTTGATAGATAGGTAGTGAGGATAGATATAACTAGTGAGATAGGCGTTCACAATTATATACTATGCTAGCAGTTAAAACATTATATAATTTATTTAATTTATTAGTAACTTAGTATTGTGTTATTCAAACAACAATAATTTTCATTTATTGTGTGTAAAAGAAAACAAAAGGTTTGGACACAATAAACTTTGAAAGTTTACACAATTATACCCGTTATACCAATTTTTCTGTTAGATAAAGTTAATAACTCAATTGGATAATTATCTTTCATCAACTTTAAAACCCAGCCGTCCCTTCGTGTCAGAGTACTATATCAACAGTATCCTATATCAATTTTACCAACCATCAGCAAAGTCTTCGAACGTCTCATTCATGTTAGACTAACAGACTTTCTAATCAGAAATTCCATTCTCAGTGACACTCAATTTGGATTTGTTCCTTCTAAATCCACCACCGATGCTATTGCCCAATTTTCCAAATATGTATTTACTCATCTTAACAATCAGACGAGGTTGACATCATTGAGGTTGATTCAGTATGTTTCTTGGGCGTTCATCTGGATGCTAGTTTTTCTTGGCGTCAGCATGTAGAGGCCCTTTGCTCTAAGCTCAACCCTGTATTGTTTTCCTTAAGGTGTCTTTCCAATTTCCTGAAAAGTAGTGCACTGAAAATGGTATATGATGGTTACTTTTCCTCTGTGATGTCATATGGCATAATGTCATGAGGAACTGCTTCATCTTCTCTGTTACAAAGAGTATTCAAATTGCAAAATAGGGCTATTCGTTTAGTGTTTGGGTTGAGGGGCCTGGAGAGCTGTAGGCAAGTGTTTCACCAAGAACGTATACAAACCCTCCCCTCCATTTTTATTTATTCCGTTTCAATTTACACTTTTAAACACATTACCGATTTTCCTACCCACAATCATATATATCCCACCAGAAATAAAAATAGTTTAACAGTACCCCACCATAGTAATAATATGCTCCACAAATCAATAAAATATTTAGGACCTACAATTTATAATTGCCAGATTATTTAAAAGCCAGCACTTCACTTGCATATTTCAAAAAAAAGATAAAAGGCTTTCTTGTAAAAAACTGTTTTTACTCACTCTCTGAATTTTTGTGCCCCACCCCACCTTACAAGTAAAAATATCAGTAGTACTGTTTTTCAATATATTTCTTAATTTATAGTCTTACCAGATACAACAATTACTTTAATAAGGATATTTTTAGTATTTAGTTATTTTATACATAATGACCATTCTCGATACGTGTTAATGTCAATGAGAAATAAATTATTTTGATTTGATTTGAGTACAAATTAATGGATTTTTGCGCTTTAAACTTTAAAGGAATTAGGTAAAATTATTAAAACAACAATAAAACTTGGATTAAAGACCTATTCTAAATTATTTACAGTATATATTTTTTACTGAAGAAACATGTTGGTAAAGATGTCAAAACTTAAATTAGGCCACAACTAATATCTTAACTCTGTCTTTTCCTTAAATAACAACACACAGTCGTGTGAAGCATTGTGACAGTCACTGTACATGTGTGACGTTACAATTTGTTAGATTTCATGTTTAAAATATATTACACTGGAGTCAAGGGAGGTGTAATCCCCACCTACCACACCATAAGGAACAGTATTTGAACTGATGAGGAGATAAGGAGGTCATCTCAACTTCTTTGCGGGCCGTGCACGAGTGGTCCTCTTACTCACTAGAGAAGGATCTTTGCCCAAAATCTGTTTATATACAGTCCTCTTAGCTAAAACGGACTGTTACCTTAAAAAACTATGCCCCGTTACCATTTGTTTCTTGCTAAGATATAGTGGGTACCACCCACTTTCTTCGCCTACTGAAGTTGTTTCGACGATGTTTTATCTCTTCATTAACAGATAGAAAGTATATTTAAGCTATCAATATGTTACAGCGTACTCAGTTGAAGATTGAGAGTTCGCTCTCTCTTCGAGTACTATCCCAGGTAGTGCAGACTGGCAGACTGTACTTCTAGTATTTGATTTACTACGTAAAGTCCTGATAAATATTGTATAAGAAAATTAACAATGGCTTTAATTTTAGATACTTAAAACAAGTTTATTAAAACCTTGATGTAGATGACTTAAAACCTAGAAATGAGATAGCGCATATTGAGAATTGACATTTAGAAAATAAGGTTAAAATAAACTAAATGTACTTACTTTGTGAAACGAACCATTTTAGCGACCCGCCTGAAACATATATTTCAGGCGGGTCTTTCATGGTTTTTTTTTTAGTGTATTGGCACTTGATTCAATAATAGCTTATTGATTTCTTTGGTGTATTATTTCGGATGTATATTGGATTTGTACATGTAATGTTTTTATTAAAAGAACGGATTTTCAAACAATCCTTTGTCGATATATTTTGCCTACCGATGCTATTTAGTATATGACACTATTTGAACCTCCTTTCCTATCTACTCCGTATCTTTTCAACCTATAATATTCAAAAGAACTACTTATTTTCTTAAATTTTACAAAGCACTTGATTTAAGAGTGTTCAAACATTACCAAGCAAAGCACAAATTGTTAAGTACAAGCTCGTGTCTGTCATGCGGCCAGTATGCATAACAAAATAAAATTATTTCAATAAAGTGAATACGATCTGTCTTCACTATGTAAAAGAGCAACAAATTGAAAGTAAAATGTGTAACAGAGTAAACATTTGGAAGTAAACAAAGATAGAAGATAGGAAAGCTGAATGTCGTACGGTATACAAAATGTTTACTGCAAATCAGCATTTATATTACAGCGTTTACATTTAAATAACGTACCATACATTTTGTTAATTTTCCTCTCTCGTGCGATAAGTTCATCTTTCATAGAATGGGAAAAAAAAAAAAAATCAGATTCTGAATACTTCCAGGTTATTTTAAACATTTATAATATTACTTTTATGTCAATATAATATTTTCTCAATTTTAATGTAATTTATTTACATATTTATTTATATTTTTTTTAATCTTTAGATCACAGATCTTATCAAAACTGTGTCCAAAGATCTGTGCCTAGTATTCCTTGAAGATCAGCAAATATATATATATAGAAAATAACAGTAGCTACACTAAGAGGAAAAGAGTTTGATTTTTTACCAATACAACACGATAAACATTAAGCTTCTTTGTATTGACAAGTAGACATTTAAACTACAACACGAGCTAATTAAATGAACTGATTGTAGGCTGTTTAATTAAGCTAGGCAAAGGCTCAATTATTTTAAATTTGTTTGCTTCTCAAACTCCTTCTCTAAAATGTAATAAAACTTTACAGATTTTGTAATTTACGTTAAACAGATTTATAATTAAATACCGAGTAGAAAGAGAAAGAAAACGAGAAATTAGATTTTTCAAACAGACGATGAATTGCAAACAATGAATGTAGGTTAGACTTTTGTCTATAACGATCTCTATTTGTTTGTCTTGTTCTCAAATAGATTCATTGTTATGAAGTATTTAATTTTCATGTTTCATTTAAATAACCATATTTTGATACCTTTCCTTAAATATGAATGGGAATAAGGTTTTCTATATAAAAAACAAGCCTATTAATCGGTGAACTAAATAGACTTCTATATTTTATGAAACAGTAAAATTAAAAGCACTCAATAGATATTGAAATAAAAACACATGTTACAGAAAGAGAGTTGCATTAATTTAGTAAACTTACTAATTTAAATAATGAATTTCTTTTTGTATAGGACTGCTTTCTATTACTGTCACGGTTTATGGATATTCGAGTACAAAGTAAAACCTTTTCTTGTTATGATACTAAAACTGTCAGTCAGAATGTAACAACTAATCTGGCTAAGAGTTATTATGGTTGGACTAAGTATAATGAGAGGTTGTTCAGCATCCTGTCCTTTCAAGTTACGTAAACTTGAAGTAGACGCCCTTTGAAAACAGTAGTAAGAAGCTGACTGACATAGCTGGTCAATCGTATGCTAAGAGTTATAAGTTTTAGCAACTTAACTATAACTCAATAACTAATAATTAATTAAGAATAGGATCTTAATAGATAAAGTAGTATATGTTCTTACAAATAAAACTTCTTCAAAAATGTTCATTACATCACAACCAATAGAAATTCATCTGAAATTAGAAATAAATTTATCACCATTGTTTTTGAGTTGAGTGTGGAGCCTTCGACATTTCTATAAACCATCTCCTCTGAGTGACCCGGCTATAAAACAATGACTATTGTTTCTACTCAGCAGTAATATGTTAACTATTTATTGTGTACTTGATATCGATTATCAGCTTACTAGCCAATGGCTAAACAGTTGTAGTCTAGTATAATCAGTACTTTTAGTACAGCTATTTAAAAACTAGACTTGTTTCAATGCTGATTCGTAATCAGAACTGTTTAATGTTACACACATCAGAATTACACATGGTTTTATTAGAATTAATAATTAATTTACACTACATTTTTGTACGTATATGAAGTTTATCTAACAATCAATATATCTAAAATTACATTCAATAATTTAGTAATTGTACGCAAAAAATGAAGGTATTTTCCAGAAGCGTTATTTGGTGTTTATGTCATCATGTTACCATATTAATGCTATAAAGTAAGTCTAGAAGTACATTAATATGGTAAGTTCATATAAATACACACAAAAAACAGAATGAATAATGGGAAAAAGAGAGGAAGTTACATTAAAGGCATTCATAATTACCATATGCATTGTTTTATGATTGTTTTGATGAAAATACAATAGTCACAAATAAAAATATTTTCGTACAATAAAACTAGGCTTTAACACACTAAAAATATATAAAAAAAGTAACTAGATCTATATTTATATGCGTTGTTGATGTAGGAATGTAGGAAGAGATTGTAGCAAACTCTGTAGTAGTGTTTAATAAAGAAAATTTGAATATTTACTTAGAGGATTTATAAATAACGGGAAAGCTTGGACATTTAAATATTGCTGTAGAAAAAAAATCAATTTTTTATATCATATCGACAACAGAAAGGGAGAAACATTTTGTGTCCTTCAAAACCAATATAAAATGTGGTTTGAAGGTGAGTAAACGGGCATAGACGATTTACTAATGTAATACAAAACTTTACAATGTATAAAACCGATGAAGTACAACTCATGTAGACTTGTTACCTTGTAATGTTTATTGTAATATATGAGAAACTAACTTAAGTACAACATAAGTACATGTGATTAAACTTACTTACATGTGATAGTAAATATATATTATATAATATATATTTGACTAAATCATAAAAACTTTATTTTACACAAGGCTACAGACCTTAGTGTTTTACAATAGCTAGGGTTTAGATCTTATATAGAATCGGTCTTATATAAACTGCAGAAGTCCAAACAGGAAGTCGTCCCCAGGGCACGTAATTTCCTGAGGACGGAAGTTTGGTTTCACTGTCACAGACAGACACACATGTCCAATAAAATGTATCACAACTAGATTGTGTCACTTATCGTGTGAAAGAGATGATTAAAACAAATAATTACTAGTTACTGGTGAGGTTATAGATGCTTTTAGAAACGTTATACTCACGTTCATTATTTTAATTATGTGAATTTAGATTTAAATGTATACTCTTTAAAGTTAGTTAAAGTTTTAGATTTCCAGAATCTAACCAATAAAACCGCAGAAGTCGCTCCCAGGACACTTAATGTACTAATCATAATAAATATTGTTAAAAATAGTTTGGGTACAAAAATATAAATTATTACCTTATATGATGTATATACAGTTTAAGTCTAATGAGTTCAACTGTAAATATATGAGAGCAAACATTTAGTAAATTTTAAATCTGCAACTTTTTTATATTAGCCTATTAAAATGTTATTGTACTTGTATATGCTCTTCCTACCACGCAAGGAAACCCAAGCCAGTATACCATTAAAATGTATGTTAATTTAACTAAAAATAAATTGACTCTGAGTGAATGCTGGGTATTAAAGATTACATAGCTAAAAGTTTCTAATATTATGTTTGAATACTTGTATTTGATTTTGCTATGATGAATTAAAAAAATAAATACTCAAATTGGAGGATTAGCCTTGAAATTAAAACTTCAGGTAATGTTCATTTATAGTCATATGATCATATTATTAGGTCTTAACGATTTCGTATGTGCGGTAAAATAAAACTATTTCGGAAAAAAAATGCTGAATTATTAAAAAGTTTTAAATCACTTTTTATGACTTGTGAGTATATCTTGTAAGTTAAATATTGTTTTAGTAATATCCATCAAGAATTGGATTAGATAAAAACAATTTCATCGACCAGAGTAGACTGATCATAGTTCAAAATTATAAGTTTTTAGACAGCTTTGAAACGTTGGTTCTTTTTTAGGGTTTCTATTCGTAAAGTATACAGCCACTTGTAAATATAAGAAAAAATAAATGAAATTAATTAGAGTTGCTTAACCTACACTCTTTAAGAAGTAAATTACGAAAGTTTTTCTCATGGAGATTTAATTTACCTTTTAATATCTCAACAAAAACTAATCGTTGCGTCACCTCCAACCATCTTTGTTTTTTACAAACTCAAAGACTAAGTTTCCCGTTGCCGTTGTATTTGTTTTGTAAATTGTGTAAAAATAGCATGACGAGATCGTATTGAATACATAACTAAACCATAATTAACTATTTAGAGCAATAAAATAAACAGTTAAAAAAAACGCATGAAACTAATTGTATTTTATAATCTTCATAATTTCCTTATTGGTGGGGAGTTTTGCTCACAACAGCATGTGCTCCGTCAACGTTGAATAATTTTTGAATTTAAAAATTTGAATAATTTGGCTACATTGTATTCAAGAAGAAATTAGATGTATTTTGAATTGCCAGCCTCAAGAGGGATGTAATCAAGATATATTTTATGTTTATATGTAAGTTTTACTACTACTATCGTCGATAACATAATACAAATATGATTATAATGTGTTACAAAGGATGTTTTGATATTGATCTTCTGTTATTTTGTAATACTGAATTTGTAAATTCACCTTCATATTGGAGGAGTGCACTTAGTACAAATTTGACAATATTGATTTAAATGTCTTTGTTATTTATGCAAGCATCTCATAAAAGCTTCCGTTGACAATTGTCTGAAGATACCTTTCAACAGCGAAGCTGACATATTTCAACAATTTATTATTGAAAGCAATACTTCGACGTAGTGTGAACAGGAAAAAATCGATTTAGATACAATATTGAAAGATGGAAGTAATTCATTCCATATTCATTCATGAATATATCTCCTCTATGAATATCCTAGAAAGAATATCCCAATAATTAACGTCGGTATACAAGGAATGTATGTATCTTTGTCATTTAAGAGATAGAATTTCCACGAGGTCACATTATCCCTTGAAATCCCCTACCTCCATAGCCAAGAATACTAAGAGTGTAAATTTAAATTCGTTGTAAAATAGGTTATTTAGAAAATTTGTAGAATACTATTAATACGCTTTAACGTATTATAGAATTTAGATATCTTATTCATTCGTAAATTTGAACGTTCGTATTGCATATACACCTAAAAGTCACGTTTCTTGTTAGTCCGCATTTTAAAATATATGCAATATAAATCTACGTTTTTACCATTTTAAAACTGTGTTTCTATTTTTGAATTACTTTCGAAAGTTCACTATTCGAGTATTTATAATTGGACTGTTTTGCTGCTACAACACTATTATTGAGGAATAAGTTAATGTTATTTCTGAAAGAAAGTTTTATATTTTAAACAGTTATGTGCTGCTCAGCTGCAGGAACAGGAGTATAATAGGAGTTTACTCTTTGTAGTGCTACAGCTGTAAGTGTAGGACTACAGTAAGTGGTAGTTAGTAGTAAATTGTTTAGTAAGTGGCGGAGAAACCACAAAGCAACCTCATCGTATCTCCTCGTAACATCAATTTCTACGGCGTAACGTTGAATTACGTACCTCTTGCGTACACATTCTCCCTTTTATTTCCAGAATCATGGATCAATTGAAGTAAATAAATAAAAATATGTGTTCTAACACTGTGGTCGGTATCGCTCAGACTCACTATGTAAGACTCACTATACAGAAGTGCTATGTGCCATTTTAATATTATTATATATTATTAGGATGTTAATTACTGCGGAAATTTAAAATGTGCTGTTTCTTAATTGTTTCAAAATGACAATCTTTTTAAATGTCTAGAAAAATTCTGTGTAGGGAAATGAACAGCGGAATAAATGTGTATTTACTATTATCGTGAATCCAGTTCTTCAATTATGCAGGAAGACTGTTTAAAGAAAAATATAGTAGTGAATTTCTAATTTCTAAATAATTCTATATTCCCACTCAAATATAAAAATATAATGTGCAATACAGTGGCACATTACTTGCAGTGTACTACATTTTAATCTCCAACTGGCGCCATGTAGGAATGATGGCTCATTCCTTGACTATTTAGATAGTTATACAAACGAGAAAAAGATATTTTGATTTCTTCTAATGGCATATATCCTTTCCGGTGTAGTAATTTGTGTAAAATAGGCGAGACTTTTACCAAAATGTTAAGATGGATTTTATAATTACAGGTGAATCTCAAGAAGATAACAGAATGCATCGCATACAGCCCTGTAGTAGTACATGTAAACTCCTAGAGAGGCAAAACCAATTCAACCACATATATACAACCGCTCTATTCGAGAAGGTAGTTGTATCCTCGCCCACTAGCGTTGCCTAAATAACGTCCAGAACTGGTACTACGCTCAGTATGGCATATTTCATTATAAAAATGCACATTTAAAAACAACGTTATTGTTTATAAAGAACTGATTTTGTTTGTTATTGAAATGTTGGCAATTTCAAAATATCTTAAGAGAGATACATTCAAAGAAATAAATAAATATAAATTTAGCAAGCGTAATATTTTATTTTATCTAGACAATTATTTTATAAAAACATATTAACAGTTAATACGATCAGTAAATAAACAGCTTGATCAATATATTTTATATCTGATCAAGAAGACCGATACAAGTTGAGTTCACGTATCACAGCTTATGCAAGAACGGTACGACACAACAATAATCGTCCTACAACTACAGCAAAGCCACAGCAGCCATATAACACCCGTTATAGGACGGCTTTATGCTTGCCTTTATGTACTGTTGTGTATGGCTGAATTTAACGTTATAGAATACATAAGATGGTTTTAGGAAAGAGGTTTTATACACATAGTCTAGTTAGAAGTTACAGTAGCATTTATATCACTAAAAATATTTAAACGAAAACCGTTGATTCGTACAATGGTGCATTGTATTGGAGTTAAAACCATAAACTAGGGGTTTATTTTTTTTGTAGAATATGATTGTGCCCGGTATGTAAGAAATATTTATAAGCTGTGATACGTGAACTCAACTTGTATCGGTCTTCTTGATCAGATATAAAATATATTGATTTATTTCAATAAATGGTTGGAGCGTTAAAATTGAAATAAATATAGGAAACTAATTTTCGACCCAACACTTTTTATTTAGCACAAGGTTTTTTGCGGACTTGTCTTGTTTGAGTAAGTTAACGGGCAAAATTAAACAGAGATAATGAAGAAGCCTATAAGGATATTTGTAAAATAATAGTTGACGAATTTTTTTATATTATTTTTACCTGCCAAACACGAAAAAATGCTAAATTAATTATTTTCTAAATATGTGTCTAAGTATAACTAAAAATTTGAATTTGAAGCTTCTCCTGCAGCTATTATTCTCATTGTGCACTAATACAGCAGAATACGAGTAGAAAAAACATAATACGATTACAAGAACTTGTCCTGTTCCTACTTGAAAGCAGTGTGATATGTCTGTAAGGACAGTCTACTTCTACCACGAAATCAAAGTGAAACAACCTATTGCTGTTTTGTTGTTTTTTAGAATAAAATGAGTGAACAGCTGAAAAGTTTACACTAAAATTTCAGGAAGAAACGATGCAAAGACTAAAGTAACTGCAGTATTAGTACTTTTTTAATGTAACCGAACATCTATTTAGTATTGAAATAAGAAGATTTTTGTCATATAATAATTATAGGCATAATCATTATAATCATATACTTATAGGTATTATAACAAGAATTTTTATTTGATGTATGGATATTACAGTTTAAATGTAAAACAAGTAAATATGGAGGTATTTTTGACTTTATTAATAAATATTATTTTCTTGGTGTAATTATTGTACTTAGTAAGAAAGGCTACAACTTCTTGAGTATGTATATTGTTGTATATTCATTGAGAAACGATAATATAGATGTCTGATTAGTGGAAAACAACTGTAGCAAGTTTACTAATCTCAGTTATTATTTATCATACATTTTTAAATCTGTCTTCTTTAAAATCCATAGATCCATAAAATTGTATAACTAGTACTGTACATTTATAAATTGAATTTTAATTTCAATTATGTATTTAATTTACTAGACAAAACATATAATTACTATTGACTGTTTTAACTTAAATGTAGTGACTGTGTCGAATAATTTTTCATAATCTGATTATATGGATTCGAATATGATAAATATAATGTATGAATAATAACTCATGGTGAAAATGTAAAAAGAATGAATACAGTAGTTCTTACAAATTAAAGGTGAATGTTAAATTGACGGTTTGAGAAACTCCAGTCGTAGTTTTAATATTTTAGTACGGTACTAACGTACTTAAATTCAATTTAACTACTCCTATTATATCCCGTACCGTGCGTAAATTTTGTGACAGTAAAATGGAATAGAGAAAACATTTCAGAACCAAGTGGGAAAAATCTCTTATCACACTTATCACCAAAGTAATATCCGATAGTCAATTTGCTTTGCATAAGCACGGAACCCGGGTTTTCTTGAACTTCACTGAAAAATATATCTTTAGAAAGAAATTTGTCATCAGCAACGCTAGTTTTGGTGGAATAGCTTTGCATACTATGGTTTTGTTAGCTTGCCTAACCTAAAACCAACTGTCACACACGTAAATAAATATTAAATCATCGTCAGCTAACCGTACCAAAATGTGGCGACCTTCAGTATCTTGCCTGATTTGCCATAACTATTACATAATGTGTCTGACTGTTGATTGTAAGTGTACTATAATAACAGAAACATATAATACTAGAGAAACGGTATCGTTTCATATTTTAAACCCTTTTGATACCCTTCCATTTCGACCTCCACCAAAACTAGCGTAGCTGATGGTTTATTTCTGTTTAGGAAAAATTACACTCTGATATCAACAAAATCCAGGTTGTGTGTTTATACATTGAAATTATTTCTCATTATTTAAACTATATTAAATAATACCATGTTTACAATTACATCATTATATTCTAAACGTAGAGTAAACATATACAAAGGGTTAATAGTGGTTTGTTATTTCAAGTGCAGCAATAAGTTTACCCAGGTTTACGCCGATTGTACGCATCCAATATTATTCATATAGTTAGTTAACTATATTTCATATACTGTATTTAATAGATATATAGGATTATTTTATATACTCAGTGATCTAATACATTTCCATGGATACGATAACGGTATGTTACTGAGTAACTAACTGATGATAGCAGTTTTTCTTACCCCATCAAACACACTTAAAGTGAAGTTTGGAAGTGCGTTTGATCATAATAGATAGGAAATGAATGAAACTTAGTTTCCAATTTAAATTCTCAATTATAACCTTGCACATCCCTTTTGCTGCCACATATGCACATGACACCTAAACCTACGGTTTAGGGGATTACAGTAATCGCGAAGTATTAGGTGAACTTATTATTGGCATTCATAACCGAAGTTTTTCATTAATGAATTATATTATATGAATAGTCTGAGTTTGTACAAATAAAGAATACAATATCAAGTAATTTAATTATAGTTGTAAATCATATGCCTAAATAAACACTGTAGGGTACATTCGTGGATACATAATTAAGTTGATGTAGAGGACCTAGTATGTTAAAAGTATTTCATAATCTAGGAAAACATTACTATACTCGTATATGAGACAATATTCCTATTAAATGACAATTTCAAGGACATGCTATTTTTCAAACATTACTTTCTATTTACTTATTAAAGTAGAGTAATTGAGCAAAAACTGAAATTAGTAGATTAGTCGTAGGTAGTATATTTTTTAAGATATATAAGTAATGGGACTCTTATTTTTTATCAGTGTGTAAACGACACAATGTTAGCCAGCATTCTAAGCCACGGAAAAAGTTTTAGTTTTAATTTTTAATATATGATAGTTTTACACTCAACATCTTAATAAGATGGTATATGTAGACAATAAGCATATCTCTACTATATCCTGTTATTCTTATAACTTATGGAGAGCTTAATACAAATAACTTGAGAGAAGTGGTCAATAATGTATATTATAGCTTTCGTCATAGTTGGGTATGCCCGATACCTTGAAACCCTTACAAATTTACATTTAAATCATGAATATGTTGAGTCAATGAAAAATAGCTTATACTATTATACTATTAATAGTTTTATGAATCTATTCACGTAATGTTAATGATTTATGACATATTATGAACCTTTAAATCTTAATAACAATGGAACAATCGTGCATAAAAATAGTATTGATGAATTTTAAACCATCATCGTATATTTATTTTTTTCAAACAGCAATTAGTGAAAGCAACCTTCGGAATAAAGTTCATTATTTACAAATTCAAATCCTCCCTTTGTAATGTTAAACTGGGCCTTTATTGGTAGCGCAAAAACGAACTCGGATGAATAAATTACGTTTCTTATGAAAATATTTATAATAAAGTGTGCAGGAATATTTTGTTCGGATTAATATTTTTTCAGATTAATATTCTTTAGACTTACTAAAAATAACTTTGTTACTAAAAAGAAGGAAGGGATTATTGATTAGTAACATGTTTCTACTTAAATTCTTTTATTAGAACTCTTATACACTCATCTCGGAAACCGTAATAAATATAATGACATAATATTATTAATTTTTCTAAAGATTATTTGAACAATACGAGTATTGCATGCCAATAATAACTAGGCGAAACTTTAAAACATTAAATTTTACAATGTGGTCTCCAAATATTTCATTTTAGTTACAATGAAAATGTTTTCCTATTAAAAAAGGACCAAACAGGTTCTTGTTTTAATCTTTTTCTCTTACCCAAAATCATATTTAAATATATTTATCCCAAATAAATACTAAATCTAATAAAGTGTTATAAATAGTATGCTAATTTAAGTAATTGACATTGCGTGATTGATTATCTACTCAGAATACAGTAATTAACACTCCAAGCAACTCGTTTCGTTTTCATCGACACAGAAAAATAAAAAAAACTATAATTTTAAAATTAATAAAATAAAGATGACATACAAGAACTTCATAGCTATACTTTGCCAGTAAACGGTTTGAAAACTCTAATTTCTTTAATAAACCAAATCAAATCTCCATAAAGGAATTTAGTATCTTCGATGAGAAATTTTTAATTTTTCTACTTTTTCAAATTATACGTGTAATGGAAAAAGTGGAAGGTAGTTAAAAATATTGAAATATCCACACAACATTATACGTCAAATAACAGAACATAAAACGTACTTATATAGTAATTTAAGAAACTGCAGGCTCTTTCTTATTTTGAACATGGTAACTATTTAAAAGTTTAAATTGTATATTTAAGCCGAAAAACTATAAGTTACGTGGATTAAATTTTACAACCCTTTGTCAAGAATTTGAACTCTTATGTCAAGAACACAGATCATTTTATCGAAAGGCTCAGTGAAATTAAACAACCACTCCCAAATGACATTTTGTTAGTGACTGTTGATGTACAATCACTATATACCAACATTCCACACAGTGAAGGTAAACATTATGTAACTTCATTTTTAAACAATAGGGCAAGCAATTCTAAACCTAGCACAAATTTTATTGTTACTTTAATTCACATGATACTAACAATGAATAATTTTAAATTTAGAGATCAAAATTACCTACAAGTTAATGGTACAGCAATGGAACTAGGATGGCACCTTCCTATGCAAACCTATTAATGGGTAAGCTCGAAGAGGATTTTCTGAAGTCTCAGCCACTCAAACCTCTTGTTTGGCTGAGATTTATAGATGATATTTTCGTGATCTGGGAACATTATAAAACCGTATTGGAAACTTTTTTAAACAACTCAATTCATTTATTCTTTTAAATTTACTTGGAATTTTTATTCTAAAACTGTAACCTTTTCGGACTTAGATATTTTTATACAACACGGCTATCTAAAGACAAAAATTCATGTAAAGGAAACTAACACCATGCATTACCTACACTATAACAGTTGCTATCCTGTTCACATTAACCAGTAACCAGAACTCCTGTTTCATTTGTAAAGAAGCAGGCAGTAAGGGTAAACCCCTGGAGCACATACCGGGCTCAGGACGGTGCGGTGTGTTTAAGGCCGCACTTGAACGGGCAAAGCGGAAAGCTCAGTAATTCGGCTCCTCCAGTGCAATCTAGAGAGATCCAGGACAGCTGATAGTCTGCTTGATCAGCTGGCCCAAGAACATGGTGCCGACGCGCTCTTAGTGAGTGAGCAGTATCGAGTTAGGGACCCTTCGGTGTGGTTTCCCGACACACTCCATACTGCTGCTTTCTGGGTGCGGAATCCACAAAGAGTTTTGATGCGGAGCCATGGACAAGGCCGAGGATTCGTCTGGGCAAGGTGTAGGGACGTTACAATTTTTAGTTGCTACCTCACCCCCAACTAGGCCATCCAGGACTTCCGCGATAAGATCGACTGCCTGCAAGAGAGCGTGATTGGCACCAGTGGACATGTCATCGTTGGCGGGGACTTCAACGCAAGGGCTGTCGAGTGGGGAATGTCTCTCACCAATTCCCGGGGGAAGTACATCCTGGACTTTGCTGCCAGGGCTGGACTCGTTGTTATCAACGAGGGCAGTACGCCTACTTTCCAGCGCCCCGGGCAAAGAGGCACGATCCCCGATATAACCCTTGCGTCTGAGTCACTCTTGCCGCGGATCTCACACTGGATGGTGCTTGATGATTACACTGCCAGTGATCATCAGTATATCTTGTTTGATGTAACGGACGGCCTGCGAAGAACCTCTGCACCTCGAGAAGTACCGCTCCAGTGGAATACTAAGAAGCTGGACGCGGGAAAGTTCACCGATGTCATCTTACGGGCAACAACGCGGGATCCTGCGGTGCACGGTGGGGCTTGCACCGAGACATTGGTTTCGTCAGTGATGGGACTAATAACCTCGGCCTGCGATAAGTCCATGCCGCCCAGGTGCAATAAGGTGCAACAAACAACCCGTTTATTGGTGGACAGACGAGATTTCGGATCTCCGCAGAGCCTGTTTAAGAACCAGAAGAGTTGCCATGAGAGCTAGAAATCCCGCAGACCGAGGTCGTTAGACGAAAGCCTATAAGGCTGTAAGAAAGACTCTCGGCCGGGCTATCAACCGGAGCAAGCATGACTGCTGGGGAAACTCCATCCGAGGGAGGACGTCAATTCCGATCCATGGGGCCTGGGGTACAAGATTGTAACCCGAAAGATTGGCGCACGATCACCTCCATCCGTCACGGACGGCGCCACCATGGAGAAGGTCGTCCAGTCCCTGTTTCCAACCCATCCACCGAGGCAAGAAGTCATATTCGAAAGGGTGGAGGACATCCCGCTTTTCAGTAATCAGGAGCTGGGGACAGCTGTCCTCTCCCTGAAGAACAATAAGGCTCCTGGTCCAGATGGGATTCCGAGTGAAGCTCTTAAACAAGTTTTCCAAGTCAACCCAGGGATTCTATTGAATATGTATAATGCCTGCCTTTCCGTAATGTATAAGGAGTGTTTCCGTCCCGGTGGAAAAGAGCCAGGCTTGTACTAATTAACAATGGGAAAGGTGACCCTGACCTGCCTTCGTCCTACAGGCCTTTGTGTATGTTGGACACAGCAGGGAAACTTTTTGAGAAGTTGATCCGCTCCCGACTGACATTAGCCGTGGAAGCTGTCGGGGATTTGTGCCCTCACCAGTACGGCTTCAGGAAGGGGTGGTCAACCATTGACGCAATTGAAGAGGTCCGGAGAGCAGTTCAGATAGCTGAGAGTCACAGTCGGTACTCTCGTCGAGTTGTGCATCTTGTTACGCTTGATGTCAAGAATGCTTTCAATTCGGCGAGATGGGCGGATATGTTAGATGCATTGAGGAACACCTTTCGCATCCCAGCGTGCCTGCTCATGCTCATCGAAGACTACCTTCGGGCCCGACTCCTTATATACGACACTAAAGAAGGGACGCGGACAATGAATGTGACCTCCGGCGCCGCGCAGGGCTCAATCCTGGGTCCGGATCTCTGGAATGTCTCCTATGACAGCCTTCTGAGGTCCGAGATGCCGGATGAGACAGTTTTAGTTGGGTACGCCGATGAAGTCGATGAAGAGCTCGCAACGTTGAGCTAGCTGAAGCTGAACCAAGTCATGCGCGTCGTGAACAACTGGATGGAGGATCACGGGCTATCTCTTGCTTTGGCTAAGACAGAGATTGTAATCTTGACTAAGAGAAGGATTGACACTGTCGTTCCGCTTCGCGTGGGTGGGGTATCTGTCCAATCTACTCGTGCCGCCAAGTACCTTGGGGTTATGGTGGACAATAAGCTGACCTGGAGAGACCAAATCTTCCGTACTGCGGACAAGGCCGCTAAAGGAGTGCAATCCCTTAGTAGGCTAATGGCCAACGTCGGTGGTCCCAGGTCTAGCCGAAGACGGCTCCTCATGTCTGCAGTCCAGTCCGTCCTCCTGTCCGGAGCTGAGGTGTGGGCAGATGCATTAAATAAGGAGGTGTATCGGATGCGGCTTGCTCGGGTGCAGCGACAAGCAGCTCTCAGAGTCACATCAGCATATCGTACAGTTTCTGAGCCGGCCGTCCTGGTGATTGCTGGAGTCATCCCGGTCAAACTTCTGGTTGAGGAGAGGAAAGCAATATACCAGCGAAAAGGCGAGATCAGCAAGGAACGTGCCGCATCAGAAGAGCACACCCGCACTTACCGGCAATGGCAGGAGTTGTGTGATCAAGAGACCCGAGGACGTTGGACAGCACGGTTGATACCGATGGTCCAGCTTTGGGTGAAACGGCGACATGGTGAGGTGGACTATTACCTCACCCAGTTTCTCACCGGTCATGGATATTTTCAGTCCTACCTTTTCTTGATGCGAAAGACCGGTTCACCGGACTGCATTTATTGCCCGGGTGTTCCCGATGATGCGGAGCACACATTCTTCTGCTGCCCACATTGGGAAAGGCCCCGCCTTGAGGTAACACGCACTCTGGGTGTTTTTTCGGTGGTCTCTGTCTGCCAAGTGATGCTGGAGGGTCAGGACAACTGGAACTGTGTGTCTCATTTTGTCCAGCGTATTCTCCGCGCTAAAAAGATTGATCTAGACCTAAATGCGGTTTAGACCTTTGACTTTCTGATGGCTGGATCTGAGGCGCGAGCCCTGAGGGCTTAGGTCAAATTCAGACCTAACCTGAAGTAATGTGACAAACAGTTTCCGGGTTGGGATCCTGAAGTATAAAGGAGGTTTTTAGTGGGTAGTTTACCACCTTGTGAGAGTCCCACACTACAGGCTGGCCACCTGTGCGCATAAATGCATTTTCCTTCCTCTCCCTAAAAAAAATCCTGTTCACATTAAAAAGTCCATATCAAAAAGCCTATCAATCCGAGCAATACATTTATGTTCAAACAACTCGGATTACCATCATTATATAGAAACATTATCAAAAGCTTTTACTGATAGGAAGTACCATACCAAGATTATTAGAAATCAAATACACAAGTCGAAAATAAATAACAACAACAGCAGGAACAAGAAAAATTATGCAGATGATCCTAAATTTATTACGCAATATTTCCCGAGGCTACATAAAACTAACAATACGAGTATAATATTAAAAACAGCCTACAACATTTTAGAATCATTCCCCTTGACAAATAGTTTGTTTGCAAAACACCCTAGAGTTATCTTTAGTAAAGCGTCTATAATCTGAAGAACCTTCTGGTAAGACCTAAATTATTGCCTAACCAAATTCCAAATTCAGATGCTGATAAAAAGGTTTTAGGTTGCCATTCTTGCGATGACAAGCGATGTGCTACATGCAAAATTCTAAATCCTTCTAAAGCTTTTACAAGTAGCACAACAAATAAAACATATCAAATTTCGAATAACATTACCTGTAAATATAAGAATGTAATCTATCAATTGTCATTCACATTGTGTCCCAAGGACTATATTGGTTTAAAGACAAATCCCTTACATATTAGGATGAATAACCATCGGTCTTCATCCAACAGAAAAGACGACAAATTGGTTTCACAACATGCATTGGCTCATAACGAAATATTTAATAATTGTTACACATTATAAGGAATGTGTAAAGTACCAGAAGATTCTTCCAAAATTCAATTAGAAAATTTAGAACAAGCTTATCAATTAGTCACTAAGTCAAAATTACCTTTTGGTTTAAATAATAAATTATCTGTTAAAATTAGTCTAAATTAATCTAGAAAATCTAAAACAATGTATTGTCCATATTTTTATTTTTTAAGAATGTACATATATATATCCATATTTTTATAATTTTTATTTTGTATGAATGTACATATACAGTATATATGTATATATATATATATATATATATATATATATATATATATATATATATATATATGGCAACCCCTATAAAAATAGTTTACCTAAAATCCTTACAGTGAGTTGGTTTCCATTACATTTAATCCTTACAAATTTATATTATTTTCAATTGAATAATTCAGATTATACAAGTTTTAAGTATCGCTTGGCCATAACCATTTAAGAAGCACAGGGTTATGTTTTATAGTTTTTCAGGTAATACGGGGGGTTTATTATTTAAAAATATTGATTAAATAATAAACAAATCGTACGTTTTTCTCTCATGTATAGGAAATGAGCAGAATGTAGAGAATTACAAATCACAATTTCAAACTCCTAAAGAGTTTAGTTATTTTAATTCATTTATTAATTCAGTTAAAACTAAACATGGTCGGTTATTTAAATTCATGAACATAAAAAACCCGTTTTAAAGTATTGTCTTTAACTAATGTTAATTAATTTTCAAATGGCACACTTTCTATTTTTATTTGATAAATTATACATAATAAGAGTTTATATAATATGAATTTAAATCGGCCTTGTAAGTGGTTAGTTTAGATAAAAGAGTAAGAAGATATATTTAAACACAAACTTAAATATAGTAATAAATTCCACCAAAATATTTTTTTTTATTAAATATGTTACTAATAGGAGGGTTAACTCTAATTTCCATCTTGTGTAGGAAGTTCCATCATTGTGCAGCCTTTGTTCGTTACGGTCGGTTAAAATGACCTGAGTTGCATAAAACAGAATTTTTTATTACAACCTAACATAAGGGGGGGGAGAGGAATGCATGCTGCAATAACAAGTTGTATTATGGTGATTTCGGCTTTACTATTATACTTTGTAACAATCTGTCAATGTCAAACACTTCTAAGCGAAACATAAATTACTCACTTTTGATTTAATCAAATTTTTTGTATTCATCTAATGTATTCTTCTACAGGTATCTATAAATAGACTATTAATTTTATTGCTAAACTTAAAATATTCAAATGACAAGCTTTTGTTTCAATCAGAATAAGTTGGGTCGAAAATGTCAATATTTCCCAACAATCCCTTTTCTGAGATAGTCTAGGAGCAAAGGTCCAATTTGAATTGCATAAACATAAAACTTGATTTTTCTTGAAATGAACAGAGAAAGTTTTGCTAAGAAAGATATCGAATGCCGGCCCCGCCAGTTTTGGAAGAAATCGACTGGGAGGGTATCGAAAGGATAGAAACTATGAAACGACTATTTTGCTCTCAGATCCTTTTTTCACGGCTTTAGATCATGGCACATTTGAAAACCAGGATAACTTGGTATATAAATATAATAGTTATGTCACCTGCAGACAATTAGATTAAAAGGCTGAAAGCCGATCGAAACGTGTGCAGTTAAGAAAAATATGATATAAAAAATTATCTTATTGTAGTTTTAGCCCTTACAATGATAACCAACCATTTCTACCTTTCAAAAATTAACTTGGCTAACGGTCCATTGTTTCTCTGAGGAAATCCCTTTATAAAAATCTAGAAAACTAGTATGTGTACTCTCGACTCCTGGATTAAGACACGGACCAGAGGCAGGACGATAACAGAAATACTCTCCATCAGCACCAAGGAGACAACATTGTGTCAACGATTATTTTTATTGTTTCGATTTTTTTTGTGTCAGCAATTTTTTCTTTCGTTTCAACAAAATATCCTTTAGCCTGCTTAAGAAACTGGAGCTAATCTTAAAAGAGTTGTTTTGTGAAATAACATGATAATTATTTTATTTGGAACTTACACATAAGACTATTTAGTTAAGACGATTCCGAATGATTGAATCGAACAGCGAGTTTATTCTGCAAGATAAATGTTCGTCAATAGTAATATCCACAGGGATTGTAATAAAATGTGAGACAAAAGAAAACGGTAGTATTGAGCTTCATAAAAGGAGCTCAGTTCACAAATATTAGTCAGTTTCAAAACAAGAGAAACAAAACTCCATTCAAACAGAGATCGTTATTGGTTAAACACGTGAACAACTTTTGCGCCGAGTCTCTGCTGCAAGACTTTTCCACTTTATATTAAACAACGCTTGCAAAAACCGTTGTTGCTTTTTGTAGTTATATCGAACAATCGTTTGGCTCTATAAGAAACTCCTGTTTACAAATATAGGATATATCCCATAAAAATGTAAAATATTACAATGTATAATAAATTGAATTATAAAAGTTAAATCTGTGATTTCACTATTTATTCTAACATGTATTTTAAACATAATTGTCTCTAATTAACTTTATTACAATATTAATTTATTAAATTTAACAGACACTTAAGTGAGCATTCTGAATATTCTACCTTTCGGTTAGGATGCATCCGCCTATACATACATATCTTATTTATACTACGGAGGGGTTTTTTTGAAATCTGCATTATTTAATGAATCATTTATATTACTATATAACTACAACTAGCACGACTAAGTGACAAGTAACACAAGTAGTTGATAATAAACGAGATATTTCTTAAAGACAGTTATGAACAGGAAATAACATCACGCCACGAATGCGGGCTTCCCAATTTCCTCATTACTGCTGTTTAAAAACAAAAAACTGTGTTAAAGGAGTTGAATACATCTGAGGAGAAATTAACTAACGGATAATTCAAGATCAGATACCATATTGTCTTTATAAAATAAGAAAATCATCTTATACATTATCAATTGCTTACTATATTTGTACATTTCAATTCTTAAATAAATAAATAAGGTTTCGCTTTATTAGAAAAAGATTAGAGTGTAAACAAAATAATAGATTAACAATTAATGACTTTTAATGCCTTGGATGAGTTTAAGTAGTGAAGAAGGGAGTGGTTCATTAATCTGTAATAGCGTAAATAATTGTAATGGATGTTGAATTTATTATACCAGTTAACATTCATTAACTTGACTCTGACAACTCGCTGTGTTATTCCTTTTTTTATTGACAAGAATTATTATTTGAAAATGTAACTTAAAAGTTATGTAATTTCTCATACAATATTTTTGTCCGTTGCATTAATAATAAAGCTAAAACAATAGCTACACAACGAGAATCAAAGATATTTAGCAGCTCGCATTAACTAAGATGTGCATATAAGAATGTGCTTACATTGAGGAAATTCTATAGAAACTGATCTGTTATCAGTTTAAAAGAATGTGTAACAATCTATAAATAAGCTTTGATACAAAATCTGTATATTATTTCCTAGCCATACTACTACGCTATTAATATTTTATAATACATATTTAAATTCTTAGGTAATCAGATATCATAATTTAAATCATAAACAGTTTACATAAATTATTGTTGTCAAACCAACAATTTGAATACTCTGAGTACATTTAGTTTTTGAAAAGTATGAAAACTATACATTTTTTAAACCTTACACACACACACACACGCATAGCTAGGACCTACTATACGGTGGAAATTGAAAAGGAAAAAATAAATGTCTAATGAAGCAGTTATGACATGGTCTGTGTAAAAAATGTACCGTGAACTGTTTTTTAACATTTAATTATAATTAAAGCCTTCAATGTCTGATTCAAATCCTTATTTTGCATGTCAAATTCAACTGGTAATAGGACTTCCGAGCTGTAAGTAATAGTATCATTAATTCCTTGTATCTATCTAAATATAATAGTAGGATTAAATATCCAGGTCAGTACTCGTAAGAGCTTACTCACATTAAGACCAAATTGATACAAAATATGAAGTTGATTCATAAAAATAATATAAAATACATTTGTAGACTTAAGGTGATTTTTTGCACTTAAGATATTGTAAGTCTAATAACCTGGCACAAGGTATCCTTTGGTATTGATGAAAGCATATTGGTTGGGCTTTTTTTAAATAGCATTTTGTATCCTTTAAGCAAAAATAGTAATAGAGATTTTGCGTTTTTGTGTTTGTAATATATACTCTCAACTGTCAAACAATACTTGACAGAAAATGCATGAAAAACTTTTAATTGCATCAGTTTGTATGTAGGTTCCCTGTTAAATACTTTTCTTACTAATTAACCAACACACTAAATATGTGTTTATTAATAAAATACCCTCAAAATTAAAGGATTTTAATAAAATCACTTTGCCTACGATTTATTTACCTGCATTGTGATTGTTCTGTGATGAAGCCACTGGTGTAGTTATTGGAAGCTGTAACCAAACAAACACATTGAATAGCTTTGATTAATGACAGTAAGGTAATAACAGTAATTAATTATCTGAGTGGTCTGCCATGCAGGATAAAATAATTAAATAATCACTCCACCAAACATAAGTGAGTTTATTATGTAAAAATCTCGTGTTTAATTTTGTGAAAATCTGAATAAACGTAATTACATTATAATATTTAATCTTTTTATAAATCAAATCTATCTGATGGTACTTTAAAAATGTTTTATTTGTTTAAATTGCTAAATTTATGTTCACCGGATAATAGTTGAATGACCTGTTTATCCTATAATAGCTGTCAATGAACACATTTACTTCACAAAATTAGAGCGGAACCATTTCAGCTTGGAATTGTATTTTATTCTTTTGTAAAGGGTAGATTTTACAAAATTCAAGGCGAGTTTTCTCAAGAGAGTTTTCTGTTGGTTTTTCAACCTATTAATATCCCCAGCGCATTCAGAAAGGCTATTAGTATTACCAGTGAATTCATAAGTAATCTAATATTTACAGAAAATAATCCAATGCCATAGTCCTAACGTCGCCTCCATTCAACCCAATGATAAATTCATTTTCACTAAGTTTTAATCAAGTTACCCTTGTAATCTCGCTCAATTACGTGTATGTGCGTGTTTTCTGTGATAATTATTACATACAATTATAAAACTTATATTTCTAGGCATATTATGTTTTATCACCTGACCATCAAGTGGCTTGACTATAGCTTGTATTTATATACGACGAGAAATTTTAATTTATCGCTTTGAATGGATTAAAAAAATAACTAGGTTTCTTAAACGAAATATATAACTTGTCAAATATATTGCATATTTTCCCGATGAATTCTGTCATAACACACATTCCTATGGTTTGTTAGATTAGCATTTACGTCAAACATTTATAAACATTTACTTCACTTAACTTCCCTTAAAGGATACACTATTGATATTGCATCTTAGTTAAATATAACATATAATTAGCCAGTTATTACTGGCAAGAATAAAAATAGTAGATAATGAATTAATACTCGTTACCACAGTTGCTGTGTAATGACAGAAGAAATCATTATGACTTAGTGAAAATCGGCTCAACTCTGAGAGATGTGGATGGCGTGACATCATTGATTGTTGGAGATTAATGTTGTTATAATATAATTTAATAAATTAGTTTCCAGGTAAAATTCATTTTAATGAACGAAAATTTACTGGCACATTGTTGGCACAGATTAAAGAGAACGTAAATAATTACTTTGACTATTTAACACGGTTTCACATAAGCAAAACTACATAATTATATTAATATTATTCAATTATATTATTATTATATAGATCCTCCTGAAGGATCTATAATCAAGGATATAGTTCAGAATAAATAACAATCAACATAAATTTGTTACTGTTTTCTGATTTAGATGTTAACAATTTTTGTATAATTTGTTATTTATATGGTGTATATTGATTCAATGGTTTTATAACATTATATGATATTATTTTTTCATTTGAAGAGATCGAAAAACCAAAACTCAAGTTTCGATATTTTGTCATTATCTATACTGAGGATATTGTTTATATATTCTCGAGGATCGGTTTAGTAGGAAAAACAGTAAATCCATTTTTTCTAATATACATAATGCTAATATATTTCTAATATTATGGGTTTAGATCATGGGTTATATTATGGAAAACTTAAGGTGGTATACTCTCTTTCATGTAAATTCGTTTATAAAATATGATTCTAGCCCTCGGAAGTTAAAACAGTTCCTAAGTTGAGTTGCCCTTACCGAATAATTATCATGTAATCAAGTTTTATGTTATAATACAGGTTTTATTGGTTCGCTTTTAAAATATTACTTTAGCACGTTTGGTTTACATTTTAGATTTTGAAATAGACTGTATAAGCATTGGAAAAGAATAGGTTAAACTCTTAGTCCTTTCCTGTTGAACAGATTTTTTTATAACTTTCGGGAAAAGTATTTGGCTGAATCAAGAAACCTGTATTAAGCTGTTTTTTAGCTAACATATCTAAAAATATATCAATATTCTCTATGCACGAATTGTTATGTATGACAAATATTGTATGTTTAATTACATCCCCAATATCATAATGTTTACCTACATCTAGTTTTACACACTTAAGAACAGAGAATATTTTGTAAAGTGTGCTCCGTGGCAGTAGGTTGATCTCTCTCTAGCACACGATTAGGCTCCATGGGTTCGTCGGCGTCAAGGCCAGTCTCACTGATGGCTATTATAATAGTGTGCTCCGTGCCAGTAGGTTGATCTCTCTCTAGCACACGATTAGGCTCCATGGTCGTCGGCGTCAAGGCCAGTCTCACTGATGGCTATTATAATAGTGTGCTCCGAGCAGTAGGTGATCTCTCTCTAGCACACGATTAGGCTCCATGGTCGTCGGCGTCAAGGCCAGTCTCACTGATGGCTATTATACGTAATAGTGTGCTCCGTGCCAGTAGGTTGATCTCTCTCTCGCACACGATTAGGCTCATGGTCGTCGGCGTCAAGGCCAGTCTCACTGATGGCTATTATACGTAATAGTGTGCTCCGTGGCAGTAGGTTGATCTCTCTCTAGCACACGATTAGGCTCCATGGTCGTCGGCGTCAAGGCCAGTCTCACTGATGGCTATTATAATAGTGTGCTCCGTGCCAGTAGGTTGATCTCTCTCTAGCACACGATTAGGCTCCATGGTCGTCGGCGTCAAGGCCAGTCTCACTGATGGCTATTATAATAGTGTGCTCCGTGCCAGTAGGTTGATCTCTCTCTAGCACACGATTAGGCTCCATGGTTGACGGCGTCAGGCCAGTCTCACTGATGGCTATTGTAATAGTGTGCTCCGTGCCAGTAGGTTGATCTCTCTCTCTAGCACACGATTAGGCTCCATGGTCGTCGGCGTCAAGGCCAGTCTCACTGATGGCTATTATTACGTAATAGTGTGCTCCGTGCCAGTAGGTTGATCTCTCTCTCTCTAGCACACGATTAAGGCTCTATGGTCGTCGGCGTCAAGGCCAGTCTCACTGATGGCTATTATAATGGCGTGCCAGAACGCATTAGGCTCCATGTATTAAAATATAATATGTTAGGTGTACTCTCTCTACATAATACATTACAATACTTTGATTATCAGCAGGTGAATTGTGGGAGGAGTAGCGATGGCTAATAAAGCCGGGTGTACGATTTTAGATTTTATCTAAGTAACGGTCTGACCTTGTACTCTTAAACGTTAGATAAAATCTACGGATATTTATGTCTTTTATTCAACGTTATAAAAAGTTTTAAAGTTATTTGTTATTGTGTTTATAGCAGAAACATAAAAATATAATCTTACAAATTTCCCAACATAAATTGTTTCATGTATGGTATTGCAAAACAATTTATTCTCGTAAACAGCTACAATAAATTGGTTTAATAGTATTAACTGCCAAGTAAGAAGAAACATATACTCACTCCTTAAAAGCGTGGTAACTGAAAAAGATTCATTCATAAGAAACATACAGAATTAACCTATTAAACACAAGGTTCAACTGATGCTGCTTAACAGGTTTCAGTGATATTCTTGACCTAATTTTTCATGTCATTAGACTACATGTGTTACTATATCACATGTTAAATGCCATACAATTATATACAAGTTTATTTATTTTGACATTTTATTGTTGCTATATTGATTATAAAGCTTTAGCCAAATCTTATGGAGTAAATGCATCGTCATTGAACTTGATGTTGCCTATGTAGAAATGAAAATTTCAAATCTAGAGATTAGTGAGTTCTCTGTGCAGTATACAGACAGATAGAAATGAAATTTTTCCATCCCCTCGAGTGACAGGCTTCGTTTGTGATCAGCCAATAAATTAAATGTTTATGTGTATTAAATGTATTCGAGTATGTTTACGTATTATTTCACACGCCTAGTTTGGATCATCAATTGTGCGTATTAATATTGTGTTGCTAAATATAAATTTAATTTGTAAAACCATGTGTCAGTGTAGGAATGCAATTTAAAAGATACTAAGAGAAAGCTGAAATATAGTAGAGAAACAAAGAACTTCAAATAAAATTTTATACGAGAAGTTTTAGATGTAATCTATACACGAGCGTAAAGGTTAATAAGATATTCGAACCTGATTGCGATCTATAGAAGCCATTTGTCATTCTCGTTCCATATGTGAACAATAGTTTTATTACTAAAAGTTTTAAAATGCATACAGAAAGCTAAACAGAAAATCTAACGAAGTTGATAAGTTTGAAATGAATGGTGAACAGAACAAAAGAAATACCAATCCTATGTAGCCTATTGTTTGAAGCTTTGTTTATGAGACAATTTAATTACAAGCTACACATACAACGATAATTTATCACAGTACTTGTATTATCAATATATTCCTGAAATTTAATATACCAGGACACATCATAGTATGGTATTTACTACAATTAATTTGTATTTTAATACACAAATCCTTGAGATATATTTTTTAGAAGATGTCCTCTTAATTTTTGTCTGCAACGTATAAAAATATCAAGATTATGATAATATGCTAATTAGAACACATTATTTAGTAAAGTTATATATTTAGGTGAAGGTACAAAGTTGGTTATTATAAATGAAAAGAGTTCAATTTTATTAATGATTCAATTATTACATTGATATAGTCTATCACTATGTGACAGACTGTAACTGATTAAAAGTAACTGATTAAAATTCAGACTTATTATGATGTGAGCAATTAGGTCAAAATGTTGCATTCAAATTAACATAGGAATTGTATAGACGTAATATACTGCACTAAGTAACACATTAGATCGATAAGTAACTGTGTTCTTTTGCACTCGTAGTAATACATTATGATAATGATAATTTGCATTTCTTTCCTACAAATGCGTGGAATTAAATTATATACAATCATTTAAAAATATGGTTTTTTTTTACTTCTTTCCATAGTAAAAAGTATGAATAATAAACATTATTATTATGCAGAAATGTCTTTGCAGTTGTGTGAAGAATTTCTATTTTTGTTTAAGCAAAGCTAGTGAGAACCCATTAGTATGTACCTGTAATTGTTTATTTTTAATTATATCTTAATATTAATTGTTCTTGTTTTGTTTCTGTGACGAGAGGTATTAAAATTGTTCTTATTTCTTGTCATTAATGAATTACTATTGGTTAAAAAATTACCTTCTTAAATAAGAAGGTAATTTTTTTTATCTCACTGTAAAATTACAGTGAGACTTTTGTAGATAGGTCATAAAAATATATTTTATTTTTTAATATAGAAAGTTATAATGCATTATTAGTACAAACCATACCAGAGCTAAACGCAACTGATCTTCCGTTTGCTATGGGTTTAAGGTACGAGAAAGTCTTTTTAATAAGTTTTACGTAACTTAAAGTGGTAGCTTATTTGAAAAAATGAAAGTAAGTAAAAAAAGTATTTATCTAACTCTTGAACCGTCTATTTCAGGCATCAGTCTATTAGGACATATTGACTGTCAGATATGGCGGTTTACTTAAACATTTCTTATTTTATTGCAAATTTGGATATAATATAACATTTCAAAGGATTTTAATTTTTGAAATTTTCCTTCAAACTTACTGGTTTAGAAGCTACAAGCAAGTAAGGTTAAAAAAAAGACACATTTTAATATGTTTAAAAAACTGTTGTGTGAGTCATTTAAAACGTAATAAAGAAGCTAATTGCGTTTTAGTGGACAAATGTTGTTGTGTGTATGTTGTATAATACAAGATGTATTGTAATTATTAGATTTGTAATATATGTATAAGTTGTCATAGGAAATAACACGACAATGTAGTTAGATTGTACGAGAACAGCTACATATCTTTAACCATTAAAAATGGAGGACAGATTTTGAAATTTTTTAAATGTAACTATTACAAATTAAAGAAGTCCCACATATATTTCCTTTTTTATTAATGATTTATAAGATACCAATGATGGTACAGATAAAATAGATATCTTGTATAATAAAAAAATTTTGCGCCGTATCCTAGCACTGTATCTTTTATTAAAAACTTAAATTCATGATATAAAAATTAATTTTTTTATTCTTGTGGTTATTACTATTGAAAGTAGCATAAAACATGTTTCAACTTACAGATCCTTAAAAGCAGTTTTAACGAAGCATTTCCAGAACGAAACACTTTCGGGTTCAGTCTTTTCACTAAGTCTCATTCTAGTTAATAAGGAGGGTTTCCATCCCTTTGAAGTATCTCGCCCTTTATAAGTATCTTGCTAATATAAGGGCTGACTATAATAATACTGTAGAACTTAAAAAAAAAACTGTAATGACATTTTTAATTGTCCATATATCGTTCTGCTTGATGTTTGTTCTTATTAATTTCCATTTTAATAAAATGGTATTAAAGAATACTAAAATTTCAATAGAATTATACTGATATAGGTACAAGAAAAATATTGTGAAAATTAAAGTCATTTTCTAAAGCAGAAGTTGTTTAAACTAAATACGACAGATTTAACTGCAGGCCACTTCTGGTTTAACTGTTTTCCTTTTATAAGACTTCCTGTGATCTAATAATTGCTGTTCAATTATACGTACTACTAACTTTACAGTTAATTCTTCCTTTATATTTTCTCTCCTATTTTTATATACATTTTTTAATAAAAAGAATCGACTACAATAAGAATTGTATCTGCGACTCCAATTCCTTCGCTTTGTTAATAAATAAATAAATTGGCAGTCTCAAATCTTAATAATTGTCCTAGAAGACAACTTACACGTTTACGTAAACAGAGGACTATTATTTGGAGATTACTTTCAATTGAATTGAGAAACTGGCAACATACAAAGTTTATTGAGAAACATGTAAAAGAAACATAATAATCATGAATGCCAACAAAACTTTCTCTGATGATTGAAATATTTTCCTTTATTTAGTGTTCGTATATGGGTTATACCAAAACATTCATAACTACAGCATAATTAGTTTAGTTTACAGTATAAGTTTTTAAACTAAACCTCCATGATGCTGAATGTAAAGCAAGGTGATATCAAGTTTCCGTAATTGACACAGTTTACAAGTTTTGAAATAATATTTAGCTGAACCTGATGTGAGAACATAATATTTCACAAAACGTAAGAGTTGAGAAAATATAAAAAATAAAAGGTCAAATTGTAGAAATATTTTAATTTATTGTGACAACTGCAAAAAAGTAACTAAAAATAGGATAGTACTCATTTATTAATTGATATATTTAGGATTTATCATTGATATACTAAATCCATCTTCTTGATAATTTTTCGTTCAAATATAAAAAATCTTGTCACAACGGAAATTTTGTGACCTATTTTATTTTTTACGTTTTCTTTATATATTATACAGTTAAAAAATTTTGAAGCATTAGTTTTCCAACCAGACCAAACTTTATATAGTGTAAATATTTCGTTTTTTGCTTGGCATGAATACAAACAAAACACAGAGAAATTAACATAATGGAGGTCAAACCATGTATTTCATTTGTTTTTTTTAACAGTTGGAAGCTAAGCGATTGAAAATAAAAACCAGACGAAATTTGTTGGATTTTGAACTTATTTAACTATCATCCAAAGTCCTAATTAATTCGTTTGTATTTCTTGTATAATGTAGAACCATTAAATATATATATATATATATATATATATATATATATATATATATATATATATATTAATCGGATATACAGTTAACTTTGAACCAGGTATACTACTATTTATATATAGTTGTTCTTTACTCTCTATTATAGCATGAAGGAGACAGTGGCTACATGTACTAAAGATTTTACATAAATTGTAATAGTGTTTCCTTTTTAAAAAACCATTTAACTTTTTCTCAGGGAAATTAAAATCCTTTTATTATTATTTTAGCAGTAATTTCATATATGCTGCTATAAATTATTCACATCTAACAAGCAGAACCAATACTTAAAAGCAAACTAAAACTGCAATATTAACATTTATAACTATTCAAAACCGTTTATATTGATTAAAGACAGTCCTATATGACTAGTATGAATCGTTAGTAACCGACACGTTTGAGTAAAACTAGGGCAACTGATCTCCTTTTGGTTTTGATAAAAGTGGTATACGTTTTAGGTAAAGGTAGTTTTGCCTAAGTAGGGTATGTGTAGATGAAATCTGTTACCTCTACACAAACAATAAAGAGCTAATGAGACGAATTGAGCAAAGGCTGTCAAATTTCTCTTTCGCCAAACTAGCTCCGTTGTCCGTTGAAGAAGATCTGCTGCACAAACAATAAGGTCGTTTATCAAAACAAGTTCGTTAAAGTGAAGGTCACTGAGGTTGCAGTTCGAAAACAGCCTCGTGGCTAACATAAATATGGGCGCAGTACCTTCACATCTTTGTATTTGTCTTTGTTTTGTGTTCAATTCTCCCTTCAGCTAGGGAAACGAGTATATATAACAGATTTAAGTTATAACATATTCTACCTTAGGACAAAATGCGGACGGTAAAAACTACCTTTACCACAAGTAGTTAATTATTTTAATAAATTGTTCTTTTAATAACTATGAGTTGTAGTCTATTGTCATATACGGATAAAAATTTAGTAGCTAGTTAATTAAGTATAAAAAGTATAAAAGAGGATTAAAATCAGTATATATACCAAGTCAAAACGTTTTAAATCTGATTATGTTTATACATCCGATTCTCCAAAATGCTATACTTTATAAATGTTTTTGTTTATTTGTAGGTACATATAGTAATATTCATAATAAATTAAACATGTTACTAGGATTTAAACGATGTCTGAGCGAGACAGATCATGTGTTGTCCTCAAATAACAACCATAAATAACTGCCATTGACGAATGACGTTATTTGGCACATTCCATTATATTATTCCTACAACATCCTTAATTGGGAAGTTAGACACCAAGAGTGGAACTCCAAATATCTTTGTAATAATTATTGTTTAGTAACTGATTGATTTGTTTTAATTATTCTCTTTACATGGCAGTAATAAATCATATAGAAAGAGCTACTTTGAGTTAGAATGTTTTAGAGGATAAAATTCCAAGATTTATCTGTGGTAGAAATGGTATTTTTCGTAAAGTTTAAAACAATGATCGGGCTGTAAATTAGGTTGGATACAACAGATGATCGAATTATACAGGTTTTTGCCCTGGCAGGGGGCTGAGACATAGATATGGGACAAGAGGCAGAGACGCTTACCGAACTGGGAGGCACAGGACAGGGGTTTACGAACACTTACCTTCACAGGCAGTTGTTCGTTTTATCAACAGTTGCCAAATTCAATAAAAAAGGCCCCAACGCCTCTGGTCGCTAAAAACTCATTTGAAACGTGTTTAGCGACCTAAGAATTTTATTGTGCAGACAAGTTAATCGCATAAATCTGAGTGACCGCTAAATCATTAGACTGACAACCGAGTGAGCTGTGAGTGGAAATTTTGGAAAACATTAGTGGGTTATCAGATCATATAATGTATGTTTGAATGGTGCTTTAATTTTGTGCGTTTTTACAAATTTCAAACAACTAGTTCTGACGATGCCATAGACTTTGTAATGTCTACGGCAATAAAGAGATTTGAATTGGATTTTGAATTTTTAGACCCACCTGTTTTTACATAGACCCACAACTATATAAGTGTTACCATAAGATATACGTCTGCTGTGGCTTTATTGTAGCTGTAAGCCGATTATCATAATGTCGTGTGGTCCGTGCTTAACTGTGTTATCTTGTAGAAAAATTATGTATGAGTTTGTAGTTTCATAATGAAGAATAATTGTTAGTATAAAAATATAGTTTTTACCTTATACGTCTTATTTATTAATATGCCTTAAGAAACGTTAAAAATAAAATCAGTTGTAAAATATATACACTATTTATGACGATATTGTAGTTATTCCTATTGCACGACGTTTGTGGGAAAAGTAAAGGGAATTTTCATGTTTCGCGGGTTTCGGAGAGTCCAATTTTCAATATTGTTTTTATGTTAAAACTCATCCTCATAAAGAACAATACAATTTTCAGCTGTATTAACTGTTTAATTTTTCAGAGCCAGATAATGTTTTGCCCATAAAGAGTATCAGTCTCCATATGTTCTAGACATGGCTGCATGTGACTTTTTTATCTCCAAAATTAATAAACCCTTAAAGTGCCATAATTTTACAAGCATAGATGATATTAAAAGTGCTTCGCTGAAAGAGCTAAAGGCTATCCCAAAGATAGATTTTGAGAAGTTTTTTGACTATAGAAGAGCTGGCACAAGTGCATAAGACGGGTGGTATACTGAAGGTGATAAAACTAGTACGGTTTGTATTACTTTTGTAAAACTAAAACTACAGGTTATAGATAACTAAATAATTTTTTTAATTAAAATTCCGTTCACTTTTTGAACATTCCTCTTATGTTACTAATGTTTAATATGTTACGGCAGTATTTAGTATAATATCGTCTCTAAGAGAGGCTGAAGAACTTATACCAAAACTATATGAATCAAATTATTATAATAGGTGAGCTACAACTACTTTCCCCTCCTCCTTAGCGTATAATTTTGCCATTGCTACAGTATTATGTGGGATACCATGTTAGGTCACACTATCAACTTGACACTGAGGAGATTTACAATGTAGTACACTTGCACGTTCTCTCTCTTGTCAGCGCAAATTGTTTCAATGACAGCTCATCGTTCGTTTTACATTCACAAAAAACATATACATGGGAAAAAAATATTAAATATTTCTTTTGTGTTGCAAATATTTAAGGTCAAAATATAAGTTTGACCCATAACGGAACATTCATAAGTTTGTTTTTTAAATTTTAGAAAATTAGCAATAACGCTAGTATTTATGTATATTGTTTTGTGTTTTGTTTACTGCAGAAGTTTTTATTTGATTTCATTTCTAACGGTAATGGCGTCATAACACTTAAGACGAAAATAATAACTTGCTATGTAGAACTAACAAGTAAACGTAAGTACTGTCATACTCAATCAATAATACAGAGACACCTAATTTAAATGGACAAAAATAACAAGCCCAACAGGAATGCAACGTATAGGCTGTGTATGGGGAACAGTGGCTGTTATATAGGGAGGAAAACCATCACCTTTATTTTAAATATTTATAATTTATCCTGGAAGGAGTCCGCTTCACCTGGATCTCAATCAGCAAGCGTATGTATCCTAGCGGTAGGCCCAACCTTCAGGTTGTTTATCCTGTAGTGGTTGTGAGGAAATAGATTATGTGGACCCTGTTTAACATACCGTTTGATTTTACTGTATATCACATTTTTCTGTCACATGTAATTAAATTTATACACACATTATGTAGATATATGAAGATTATATGATAGCCCAAAAATCATACTCAATAGTTTCAATGTTCACTCGATATCTTCACATTTCATCAATATCTTGGTGACTGGGACTAGTAGGTCTTCACAATTTATGTGGATACTATATTATAACAACTTTTATGAAACTTCAATGTTCACCTAGCAATAAATGGCTGCATAGGGAATAAGTGATATCTAGAACAAGCGATCATAACACAATTTGATTGCAATCACAATTGAAACCTGAAATATAAGACTACAAGTACATCTAGTGTTATGCAGAATCATGGTAATGTAGTGTGAATTGGACCGCATTTACCGCAACAAAAGTGAAGAATTGTCTGCAGTTAATTACAGTCAGAGTTAATTAACATTAACAAAGGCTGGTTGTACAGTCGGCAGTAGTTTGGCGAGGAGTGCAGGTCCTTTAATTGGGTTTTCTGAAGCTCCGCTCCGTTCCCACTGAAATATATTATATTCGAAGCAATAGTAAACGAAACAGCTATTTTAAAATTTTCAACAATTCCATGCATATATACAGTAACTTAATAACTCCGATAAAGGTTACGTTTTTAAATTTGAAAATGTATTTCCTCTAAAAATAAAAGCAAATAAACATATCTAAAAGTACGATTTTCATGTGAAGAACTGTTTATTATCCATCAGCAATTTATACTTCTACATATTGTTTTTAATAAACGCACCATTTTACAACGAACATAAAATTTTACAAACATTTTATGGTTGTAATAACACCTTAATATGTGAAGAACATTACCAAACTAATTATATACTTATAAAGGCGTAATATCAATATTTAACTTTAATATCACAACAGCGAAAAAACTAAGAAACTTAAATATGAATATATGAATTGAACATTTTGTTATGTAAAAAATTAAAATTTTTATTTGTCTGGCAGTACTTTTAGCGTTATATTCTGATAAATAAATTTACAATATATTAAAATAAATTAATTAATTAAATACCATATTTAAAATGATTTTATTTATACTCCTTTTAGAATGGTTCGGATACTTGCTTTTTGGGATTATCTAAATTATTTTTAAAGGCAAATAAATAAAATCCATAACTCTTGTAACAACTTGTCTAACACCCCAATCTACATGAGGTTATTAGGAAGCACTATAATAAGAAAATGCAAGTACGTACACGGTTACCACACGATATGGGTGCTAATCTGTTTGTATATTATAGAAAACATATTTTTATTGTATATATTAACAATATCAAAGCTCAATGGAAGGCACTGTAGGTACGATGCTATCCGTTTAAATAGTCATCCGGTTTGTCTCAATTTGCATTTTATAATTAAATGGACTGAATAAATGAAATAACTTGTGTATTGAAATAATAACTAACATAAATAATAAATAATACATTTATTGCTACATAACTTCGTTTGAATGTTATGTAATTATTCGCAATAATGCGTAACTCGATTAATTAATTTGGTGAAAATGTGGTGAGGTTACTGATGTCGTATCAACTTTTCTTGGTTACCCATTAACACCTATACAACATCTTAGGTTAAAGTAATACACTTTTTGGTATGATAGGTTAATGATGAATCAAAAATTGATCCTCCTGGTCCATCTATAAGAAATTATTTTAACACGCATAGAAGCTAGAGTAAAATACCCTCATATGAGACTTCATTTACCCTATGTACGTTATTAACTTAACACATGGTTTTAATTTAATCCCACACTAAATATGTTTTATTTATCAAAGCCAAAATTTACTGAACGTAGTCTTATAGAAGATGATCATTTTTTGTGAATTGAGCTGATACGTAAGTAAATAATTTTACGTAAGTAAATAATTTTACGTAAGTAAATAATTTTACGTAAGTAAATAATTTTACGTAAGTAAAATATTCTCGTAAACACCACTTTTGGGAAAAATAATAATTGATACGAAAAAATAAAAAGAAACTCAACTATTGGTGAATGCAGTGCTGTCTTGAATCACTGGACATCTGTATAAGAAACTCCAATATGAAATATTCTCTTTATCCCCTGCAACAAATTCGTAGTCAAAATGTCATTGGGTTCTTACAATTCTAGCCTTTAACTATTAAAAAGACTTACGGTGTATTTGCATTACTATACTCATTCATTTTATTACATGATGTTCAAATGAGGTTTTCAAGTCACAGAATGAGGCATGCTAAGTGTTTGATACATTAGCTTTAACAATGATCTAAATTAACAAGCATTGCTGTTACAAGTTACCACAGAAAAGTATCAAAAGCAGTTAATGGCAAAATATTTGAAATATTGCGCGAAAAAAAGTTATATATTTTACCTCATTATTTTCCTATATTTTTTAAAATTTGAATTCCTTATATTTCTTACAAAACTACATGCGTTAAATTTTTATCTTTTTTGTATAATATAGAATTTTCAATTAAAGAAATCATATACATTGCGAACTGATGATAAAGTCCATTAAGTAGTGTATTGGGAATAGTAATTTGCTAGGAAAACTATATTTAATACAAACCAGCTTGTTTTTATCCAAACTAATAGTTATTAAAATATAAATCACTCTTATTCATGATAAAGTATATAAAACTAGTGTTTATGTATCAATGAGTGTACAGAGTTCTGTATGTAAGTGTATGGTTTTATTGTCTTATATTCGATATACCAGTTTCCCGCACCAGCCAACTACAATTAAAGGGACCGTCACTTCACGCCATACTAGTGCACAAAGCCAGACAATTACACAGCCAGGCTTTGTTAATGTTAATTAACTTTGACAATAATTAATTACACACAGTTCTCCACTTCTGTTGTGGTGAGTGCGGACCAATTTGCAGAACATAATTGTGATTCTGTGTAATGTCCCTTTTTTATCCGAGATTCAGTTACACCTGTGTGTTTAGTCCAAACAGATCAGAGTATTAACTGTTTTTAACAAATAACGCTAGTCCTGTATATTATAGAGCCCCATGATAGGTTGAGGAAATAGCAGATATATTATTGGTTATTAATTCTCTCAAATGACCAATCATCCCATCGTAGGTTTCTGCAATACGTTAAAACGAGCGACCGGATTTCGTGTCAGCATAGGAGGCTACGCAATCGCTTCATTCTGGCCTGGGAAGCGACTTCCTATAAACCCTATTCCAATATAACTATACAGAATAAATTTCAACCTAAATTGCAACACTGTAACTTAATTTAAAGTTATCATGCATATGGACACACTCAATGACAGAAATCTTATATTGTATTTAACTGGTGAGAGGGACTTTGCGAAACCCTCAGCCAACTTAAGTAAATGCTTTTGAATATATGAATACGTTTTAAGAGCACAACTATCGGTTTCTAATCAATAATTATATTGTAATATTTCCTTGTGCATCTTCTGTGAATAAGTTATTTGCATTATTTAAGGCATATGAAAACACTCCTATCAATATTGAATATATAGATGTAACCTCGTCTCTGGACCAATGACCCTTTTGAGAGTCTTTTAGATGTAAACACACATCCTGAAAATCACACATCTCATATTTTCATAAGACTAGTGTATTTCAAGCAAATTAATTATATTGAAATATAATTTACTTCAATACGTATTTTGCATGTGAAACTTGTTCTAGAACAATAATTGGAACTGTAACACATATGAAACAGCTTTTGAATAATATAAGTAATAAAAAAAAATTATAAATGAAAAATATAATAAAATATTTCATTGTTGGCACTAACTAGAAACAAAAGCTATGGCAAACTTTTTTATATAAACGACGAAACTTTTCAAGCGTAGAGAACTAGTGTACAGAGAAGTTGGTGGGAACTTTTATCCATAATGATCACTGTTAGAAGAGAGTTTATGTTTGTCTTGTTCTGAAACAGATTGTTTTGTGAACTTTTTGCTGTTATTTTACATGATACGCGTATCAGTCTGTTAATCTATGAACATTATCATTGCCGTATTTTATGAAACACTGACAGTTTCCTGTGGCTTCGCACGCAATTTCGTATGCACGTGATTGATTACTTCTGGTTACAGTTAATCATTTTTCGATGCCAATGTTGAGTTTACCTTGTAACCACAATGAAGAAAATATGTTAAAAAGTGTATACTTGTATCCGTTTAGATTCAATTCAATCGTAGCATTCTATGAGTCATAGTTGATCAAGAAAATATATACGCATACTCAGATCTGAGAAGCCTGATTAAAAAAATAGTTAAAACACAACTGAGATAACTTTCATAACATTCTTTGTGTTTATAGTAAAAGTTAGGTACAACTTTGTCATTATTTGAATTACATAATTCAACAAGTACTGCATGCTTCTTTTATTACTTGCTAAAAAGTACAGTTAAAAGTATTTTTCCTAAAACTTATAATTTTCATATCTAAATAAACTATGTGCTCAAGAGCGATTCCATGAAAAATTTAAATTTGAAGATTCGTTACTATTAAGCTCACTCTTCGCTTTCAAGAATAAAAATGTAAACAGTGGTTAAACTTATTAAATATACGGTTGTACGATCATAAAACCATTTTTACTTGGAAAATTTATGTCTAACAGACTCTTTAAATTAATATAGTATTTTCACAACTTTAGAAACTAGCGGGATGTAGCCCGAAGGGATTTTAGAAATAAAGACCCTGAGAATGGCCCTGTAAAATTTCAGTATTATGGGCCCTGTAGTTTACACGTAATTGAGCTTTACACACACTCACGCTTGCCCGCACATACTATTTATACTAGTATAGATTTATTCAAATAAAAATGTGTGAAATATAGTCATACAATTTTAATGATATACTAATAGAAAAAAATTAACAACATTTTAACTTTTTTTGTATTTTAAATATCATCAATATGGTAACAGAAACAATTTGTACATCTGAACATTGGTATACAGCAAATAACACAATATCTTACCTCCTGATGTAGTTAGTATCATAAACAAAATATTATTAATTATGAATCACAACAAATGATCCATCCTTAATTTTAATTTAATTGAATGGACCATCCTTAACTTGTTTCACGAATGGACAAAGACTATGTTTTATTCTTATAAACCTGTAGGATGGCTGATGGATATGTTTGTCACTCATATTATAGTGATAAACAAACTGTCAAATCGCAACCAAATCAAGTGGCTCTATCTCGTTGTTATTGGCAACTGTCAATACAGCGAGATTGACAGTTACTGTTGTTACAGATGGCCAAGAATGGCTGCATCCCGATTACGTAAAAACAAATAAAAGAACTCTTCAAGAATGACAGCTGACAGCAAATTATTTTCTACCTAAGCGTTTTTTTTTTTTTTGTTTTTTTTTTTTTTCTTGCGAGCGAAAGAATAGTAAATTTTAATTTACTTACTGAGTATAGTATTTAAAGTACAGTATGTATGATTATATACATTTAGATTGCAAGGAAGTAAATGTAATCTTCCAATATAGTTGAAAAGTTTATACTTTTACCACAGAGCGATTGTTATCAGTTATCAGGTGTATCAAGTTACAATAATACAGATGAAGTATGATCGATATGATATGTAAGCGGATACGTTTTAAGGTAATTCCAATGACCATACGAAAAGGTTGTTAGGCTTTAAAATTTGTGTGGTTGAGAACAGTGTAAAGTTTACCACGTGTGTCAAGAGTATTTTAAAATACCATGCACGCAATGGCTTGAGGGGGGGCTTAGAGTAAGGGGAACCACTATAACAAGCAGCCTCGCCACAATAAAAACATAGAATCCAAAAAGGAATTGGAGAGAAAGAGCTAAACACAAAAATGGAATGAAGAGGGAGACGCAACTAAGAAAATGTCATACACGAAAGACATAAACATGTAAACAGGATAAATATAAGAGGATAATACGCATGAGGTAACGTAGGTGGCTGGGCTGGTACTGACAATCCTAAAAATAATAATGATAATGTAGGAAGGAAAATGTAGTAAATCAGTAAAACATGCAAATACGTTGTAGTTTTGTCTAAAGATGAAGAGGACCATAGCATAATTAAGAAAGATATACCGCAGGCAAGAGTTAAAGAAGAGGCTTCTGGAGAATGTCACAAAAAATCACCCTGCTTAATTGTCTTGGGAGGGTTAAACAATACAGTTTTTCTGTGGTGTACAATGTACAAAAACTTCCTTAATTAAGCACATATTAGAATATAAATAAGTAAAAAGCTTTATTTTCAAAATTTTAATGTACTGTTCTTCCGAAGTAAGTTTTTATATTTAATTAATGTTTACTTTGCTACAATAATCGTATATCGACTAAAAAGGGTCGATAGAAAAAATCAACAAATGTTACATTACATAAATTTCTAATTCTCAGTATAAAATTCCAAAGCAACTTTGTTTCATAAAGAAACAATAAAACCAAAAATATAAATGAATACAATTAAAAAATTTAACATGTATGGGATAAATATGTATGGGATAGTTACAGGAAAACAAACTTACAGACATTAGTAAGAAAATACTGCTCTAAGTTCGAGAGTAGATTTCAAAATGCAAATAGACAAAGTACGCATATACTATGTATACTAGTATAGATTTATTCAAATACAAATGTGGAAAGATAGTCATAAAATTATTATTATTACAATTATTATAATTATTATAATGCACGGCATACTTCTCCCAACTGTCCTGGTAATTACTTAGTACGGTATGGAAAATTCACTGAAAGTTATGCAGTTCTCTACTTAGATAATAAACTGTGCGAAGTATTACTAATCATGTATTTGAGCTGAAGACGTAAGTCAAACGCTACATTTCTTTATTGTATGTTTTCCTTAAATACGTCTTGTTTAGTTTCTTTGTTTTAAGGTTATTTTTGACGATGGAAGGATTGTGTAGGAAACAGAATTTTTCCGGACATTTACCATCGTTCAGTGAAACAAGAAATCAGTAACACTACGTCTCGAGATCTGCAATCTGATCTCTTCTTCAGGTAAAGAACTAACCTAATACATAATTACAAACTAGGTTAAAATAAACAAACCTTACCAAAGCGTTGTGGCACGCCTGTCAGGAATCACAACCACCATGTTGTTTGTCAACTTCTCTAACTCTATAAACTTGCACTTAATACAAAACTATACATAACACTAATCACTAACACTGAACTACGGAATACAGGTCACAATACGTCTTCACTTGTCTACTAACCACCTACGACTGATCAGAGGTAATCGTCACGACAGACAAAACAAGATGGCGGAAATAAAAAGGAAGGGGGACAGGAATGGGCCCTTTCGTTATTATTGGTTTATGCGAGATGAACTTCTTAAAACCAAATTGTGACTCCGCATTGGTTTATTACAAATATCTGATCCGTATTTTGTTTAGATACTTTCATGTATTTATGTATTTGCTTTTAATGTTCCATATAAAAAGCAAAATAGTGGTGTTAAAATTTTGTAGGGAATATAATGACATGTTTGGGTTCTGTACATACAATTCGTGTCTAATTTCTAATTACAGTTCTCTCTTCAAAAATTATTGAGAATGTTCCAAAGGAAGGTATCAAAGCATTTAGAAATGTATTGAAAATAGCGCATCCTTATACTAAAACACAATACACGTAGTGCCCAAATTTTCAAGTGAATCTTCTATCTACGCATCGTATAAATTATCATAAATATGATAGTAAAAACTCGTAATAAATTCTTTCAACAGAGCATTATTTTCTATAAACTGAAACAGTTTCCAGATATAACGAGATTTACATATAAAGCTTGTGTTAACACCTTTTCTTGTAATATTTACGGATTATATTGGTTTTATTCACTTCGATTTGTAAGCTAATTTTATTATTTAGAATACATTTTTTATTATTAGTAATATTTTTCTATAAACATATTAGTGGTCTGTGTTCTCGCTTATTGCTGTGTACGTATGTGAGTATGTGAGGCCTCATCCTAAGTGCTTGGTAGTTAATCACAGGCTTCTCTGTACGTTAATATTTATACCACATTAGAGAGCTCCGTAACAACTTCGCCCTTCCTGTAACACATTACCTTACCCACGTTCACTAAAAACTTTGAACCATTTCTAGGATCATTATCCAGAGTCATCAATATCCTGTAACGTACATCATTAATTTGACTAGAATACAAGAGATGCCTGAAAGTGGCTTTAAAAAGAGTGATATTGCAATAATCTTAGAATAAAATGGACAGATCGTTAGTTTCTGAAGGTTAGTTTCTGTGAAGAAAATGCGATGGAAAATCTTTAACCGTCAGAGAAATTTAATAATGATGAAAAGTGCATGGTAAGGATAAAATTATTCCCCAACGTTTTCTTTGAATTATAAGCTGAGACTATATAAAACAAAATTCAACAAAACACACACACACAGACACACACACACACACACACACACACACACACATATATATATTTATATATATATATATATATATATAAATTGGTGGTATGTATATATTGATAAGAAAAACTGGATGGAGATCAGAGTTTTATCCTAAGTTCAAGTTTTAGAATTTCCTAAAAGGTAATTCACAATTTTGAATATTAGTAGTTAGAACTTAAAGCTATGCGAAAATAACGATAAATATTATTTGTGCAAGGCTATAATGAATTTTATAAATTCGAAGACTTCAAAGATAAAAATAAACTTGTATTAATCTCTAAAATGTAGCGTATATAATTCAGATATTGGTTACAATACTCGACGTTGTTCAAATACTTAATAATTGTTTTCCACTGTCAAATTACAATATATTATCTCTTATTTTAATACCTTTAACAAAATCTCTATGACATTCTTATTATAAAAGCCTTCGTAGATACGTATGTACTATAATATACATTAAAATTAATGTTAAATCTATCAATCTTAACAATATTAATTCTGCTGATTTACATGTAAAATCTCAGGATTTACATTTTAATCTGCTGTCAGTATTTAATGGTATTAGTACTGATTATTTGCAGTGTTAGCTAACTAATAATCATTGATAAAACCAACAGCTACATAAATTACCCACAAGTTATATATCACAATTTATGATCAAAGATAACATTTCATTAAAAAAATAATTTTAAATTAATTAATTGTTCCATACCAAATAAATTTCAACTGTTTCATCTCACGTTCTTATAAACACTTAAGAATAAGATATAAACATCAAAAAAGAAGTTAAGAGAAGTAATGGTTGTGAACGTTTCATCAGCTAAAAGGTAGCAAAGGAAACTCTCACCTGATCTCTCCTTTGTAGCCAATGTTCACTTTATATCTGACTGTTTATTTGTAGTTTTACTTTGTTTGGAAACATCTTACTGTGCAGTCGGTAATGAACGTAAATAATAATCCATGAAGTGTTTGCATTATGTGAAGATGGAAAGTTTTGAAACCAAATTAATTGAATACGATATTGACCAAACTTTGTGGATTTACCTCGAAAGGTAGGCCGAGGAAACGTCATAGCAACGGTTTTATTAAAGGTTTTAAGCGTATTAATGAAATTAATAATTAAGGATTAATTCATAATCTCGATGATAAGTGTTGGACTTTGAGGAATACAAATAGGGTATCGCCTGGAACCAGAATTAACGAATGTAATCGCAACGTACTTCAATGCTATTTAAGGATATTAAGGATAAGATGGTACTATAATGGTACTACTGATGAGTAGATGTCATAACGACATACTTCAGTGCTATTAAGGATATGAAGTAGAATCTGTCACTAGCGCTATAATGAGGACATGTTATAACAAAATATTTGAAGGCCATTAAAAATATTAAAGAGATTCTGGAGTTTCAGTCATTTTAAATCAAATTACAGTACTCTCGTATACGTTCTTGCAATCGGCAATGATTGATTATTGGAAACAACATCCAATTATAATTGGCAATTGACACACTTATCTGCTCGACAGTGTTCTACTTTAAATGGTGTCATGGGTACTTCTTATGTAATTGGCGTCACATTGAACAGAGAAAAAACATGATATTCAGTAAGAGCGTTAAATGGTTAAATGTTAAGCTTTATATACCAATTTTTTGTGCTAAAACAAACTTGCTTTACGCAATCTATAGATTTATAGGAGCATTTATGGTTTCTTTTATTTCCTTAGTGCTTTGGGATCATCGATTTAATTTTTCACAAATCATTATTTGTGTTATATAATGCATACATTAAAATCATATAGAACTTTGTTAAGCACTTTCAAAGTTTTCGTCTTTTTTACTACGATTTTCGAAACAAATGTTTTAAATAGTTTAAATGTTAAAAATAGTTTTAAATTTCTTAAAAGTTATTTGTGTTGGATTTGTGTTAGCTAGTGAAGGAAATTTGAATACTCAAGCCTAAACTGTCTTAAGACATGTAGACATTTTAATTGTCTCACTCATTTTCAGTTAATAAATACATAGATGTTATAGTTTTAGTCTGAAAATATACGATTTTTATCATTTTTTGCGCTCTGAATATACCAAAATATAGAATAGAACATTATAGCTAACAGGCTATAACATGAATACGTGTATTACACACCAAGTACCTATATAAAGAAATATTTACTTAATGAACATTTTGCATGGTAGAATATTCAGGTCAACAAGCTTATTAGATTTCTCTCTCGTTTCTATACTTTATGTCTTATACTTACATAACAGTACTTACCTCTTCATATACGTACAGAACATACCTCTAACTAACCTAAAAATATGTTAGGTATTTTAATTTTTCTTTTAAATTTTAAGTGATAAATTTACTCAACAGTAAATTGAAAAATTAACAAATTATTGAGGAATAAATTTGAAATTGCAAAATTGTATAAAGTAAAATAATATTTAATTGTAGAGTACAATTTTAATTTTCTAATACAGGTTAAATTTCACACTCAAATTATGTTCAATATGTATTAAATCTTGATGGTAGTAGGTCTAGATTAAATATTAATTTAATTGATCGCAATAATATTTTATAACTTATTTTATTATTTATATTGGTTTTTAATCTAAAAATTCAATGTAAAATATTAATTCACTTAACAAGTAACTGAGTCCTTAATCGATAACAATGAAATTATTTGGGCCACCTTTTGAAACAATGATTAAATCAATTTACCTTTACAAGTATTTAAAATATCCAAAATAAATTCATAAATATCCGCACAACCCATAAATATGATTAATGAACTTTCTCAATTATTATGGTTATTTTTCCGCAGGACATCAATCACGTTAGATAAAAAATATTTGTTATTTTTTTTAAATATATCAATGCATATTACTCAATATTAGTCTATGCATATCAACGCAACTTAATTAGACCATTCTACAGTGATCAGATCAATTAGTATTCTAGAGTGTGCTTTTATTTTTAAATACTATCTTTTTTCCTGTTATAAATGTAATCCAGCGATAAGATTTCCCATTTGAAAATTATGTATTTTTAAGATTATATATTTTGATACTATTAAGCACACGTTTTTCAAAATTTACCTGAGGTAAATCATAGTTCTGATTTTTAGTAATTAATTAGATTTACTTCGAGGGAAAATCAGTTTTAATTAGGAATTATTCCGTTGTTCAAAATACCACATTTCTGTTTGTTTAGCCACTGGCTACTGGCATGACTTGTCTGCATGTAGGATAAGCTTTTCCCAAATACATTTTTTCGTAAAATAGAAGTGTTTTCTTGAATCTGAAAATCGCATGGGAAATTTCATGGTGTTTTATTAAAATCTCGAGCAATTCACTTCTAGTTTTTTTAGGACAGGCCGATCCCCTTTTAAGCTTTATTCTGACCATCCAAATCACCCACTAAAGTAGGCAATGATATTGTCAAACAGAACTTATTCTTCTTAGAGTAGAATCGATACGGTACATGCTCTATGGTACCAGTATCGGTTAAAAATTTGCTACGGTCACACACAAGATTTGATGAACCTGCGTTATGTCCAACTCAGAACCTAAGTCTGACGTGTTCGACCGTGCGAAAATTGGCTCTCCCAATTCTATGCAGAACAGGGGAAAATAATTTTGACACCCTGAATCGATTGTCTGGTGTTAGGTTGACCCTGAAGGCTTGAGCAACTATGTTAATAGACATAGATAGAATAACGTCTATTCTATATGAGCTTAACTACAACAGATATGAGCTTCTAGCACTCCCTCTGTAGCTAATATTAAGTACTCCGTTCGTCACAGCCGGGACATCTTCTTGCAGGTTGCTAACTCCCATAGGTTACTGAAGTGTTCTAACAGCTCAGCAGAAAAGGGCGGGGTCGATGAGATCCAGAGAACGATAATAACTTATAAATACGCCGTGAGAGCCATGACAATGGTTTACAATACAACAGATAAGGGATCATGCATTAGCGTACAGTATATAGTACAGTATTCAGAATTAATAACTATAAAATTGAATGGGCAGGAAAGACTTAGTTACACGATATCAATAATGGGTTGATATATATATATATATATATATATATATATATATATATATATATATATATATATATATATATATATATATATATATATATACTTTTTGCGATTCAATGAAATATATATATATATATATATATATATATATATATCGAGCAAGGTAGACCCTTGAAAATAGGTTAAATTATAAATAATATAAGTGCAAACAAAGAATATTCACTTTAGAATTTACTGGTGGCCACTACAATCAAACAAAGGGACATTAATAAATTAACAGCCGTAAATAGGTGATCATAAATAAATTACTCTAATTTAAGTTAAAGTTTAAATTACAAGGCACCACACTGAATCTGAGGACTGACGGTACAATAAAACAATGATAACTCGAGCTCAAAATATCCCGCGTTGCTTGCACAAAATATTTTATCAGTCTCAAAACCGCCCAATGGCCATATAATATAATACAATTTAGATTGACTCAGCAGTTGAAGTTATCACCGGTCCCTGAGGTAGGTTCAGGTAGTCAACTCAAGGTGCAAGTAGATAAGCAGGCGTTGCGACTTTCACACCGGCAGATGGGCGCCGCAGATCCTATACTGACCTTTCTTCGTCCACCAGAACCCTCAAAAGTCTAGAAAAGTTCCCCAAAAATGTCCAGCGACTGTTGATAGGACCAGAGGGTGATGAACGGCTTCGCTATTCCTCACAATCGACATACCTCGACAGGCGGAACTTCAAAAGGCAACAGCAACGGCAGTGTCAGGTGTAGTGGCTAAGATCGTCGCGTTCTCTCGGTCAAGGTTGAGCTTCGCCTATCAGTAGGCTTATGTGTTCGCTAACAATGCAACAATAGTACTTTGACACTAATCATACTCCCATCTCGATAAATCGGATAACTTTAGGGGCGCTCCAAAATTGATGAATATTAATAATAATAAAATTATCAGTCTCATTTTCCGTGTTGTAAATAAAATGAGAGTTTATAATGTCACAAAGTAGAGTAAGATTAGAGTTTACCAAGATACTGAAGTTACTAAGGATCATGCACATTTCACTTCCCTCCCGCAACCAACAGATAACATATGATTGTATACGGCCAGTTATATCTTCTCTTTTACGACATCTGACATATTTCAGCGTATCTTCATCTCTATTACTCGTACTTCTTAACACATGCTGTTTTTAAACTTCCAAAATACAGCAGAAATTTACCATCCAATATAATTCGACGGAATAAAGCACTGGTTCATCATGTAGGACAATACATAATATACTGTTCAAAACTTTTAGATATAACGAGGTTTAAATTAAATTATTTACTTTTACATTATCCCAGGGGGAGCTATCAGTTTATGTACAAAACTAATACTTTATATTATAAGAAACCATAAAATATCATTTTTATTTGTTTTACTAATAGAATACATCCAAGAGTTTAACGGATTGCCACAGCATATAAGGAAGACTTATGATTACTAAAAACTATATAATATAATTCAAGAATTTTCCCGTTAATATACTGATACATAAATATTGAATATGTTTTCAATGTGGTCGCTTTTGTTTCTCGAATTAATATACATACAATGTACACAAGATGATTTGCAGAATTGTTCAATGTTTTATCTGTTCTGTATTTTAAATCATTCGTTTTCTGTTACTGTACACGAACGTGTTCAAAATTATGTTACCAATTAAAAAAATGTTGAATTGATTTTACAAATAGAATAAATCTGAGAATTTAACAGATTTCCAGAATATATTGTAAGTATTTATTACTCTAAGTTCACAGCTATTAACATAATTTGAATAACTTTATGTTCCGGAAAGCTCCCTTTTTGACAATTTACACAAATCTATATATTATTACTCTTATTAATACTGTATTTAATTTGTGTATAATGCCTGTATTTTATTTATAGCTAATATATGTAGTTTGATTTAATAAGTATGTTTGAGGCTCTGTTAAAATAGTTATTTTATGAAAATTTCTTACACATTTTGAATCATAAAGTTACAGTTGTCTATTTACTGTAATATTTGCGTTCTAATAGATTTAGAGCCCTACTATTACATCACAAAAATAGCTGACACGTAGCTTAGAAGTAATGTGTACAGCATAATAAATTATCTAACAACCAGCAGTTGGCTACATTTAGCAGCGGTACCAATCGATGAGTCTGGTAAATTGGGTAAGAAACCCACATCTAAAGATTTATCTCCTTTAGTACAAATGATCTATTTAGACAATGAATCGTTTTCCATTCATCGTTAGAAACAATCAATATCTGTAAAGGTGGTTCTATTTGTTAGGATTATAAAAGATAAAATTATAAATTTTGTGAAAGTTGAAAACAATTACATAGTGCTGCAATCTCATATTGAATCTGAAGAAGTAGGTTAGAGGTTGTGCTAATTAGAGAGACACTGTATAAAGAATTGAGAACCAATTTACACTTTAACTTTCTTTTATAATAATTACAGAACTAACGACTTAATATTGACGTTAATACCTGCAGATGGTTAGTTGGATTTCCATGTCAATTGCTTTTATTATAAAAGTATAAACAACTAAGAAATTGTTCTATCGAAATTAGTCGCTGTTTTCTATCTAACTCTAGTGATATAATGTAAAACATTGGGAAACTATTGGCCAAAATTAGGCGCGTGTTAGTGGTAGGATAGGGAACAGTATGGAGGAGACAAAGTTGATTTCTAGGACTTGCAACAATTTCTTTCTTACTTTACATTAATCAAAAACATTAAACTCGCATTTAGTTGTTAAAAATAGTTTTTCTTAATTAACTTTTGGGATACAGATAATGAATTAGTTACTCCAACTGTTAAATGTTTAACATATATCAAACATCAGAAAAAACATGTTTTAGGATGTATTAATCAAGGATAGCTATCAGTATTACACATGACAACATACACTGTTAAGTCATTATGTTTTAACAGAAACAACATTTGTCGCCGTAGGCTACCAGATAGTTTTTCTCACCTGCTAGTGATAAATGTAGGAATATAATTGCTAAGGTGATGCGATGCGGAGTTTCAGAACTAGCACTTTATTTTTATTGATATCCCTTACCAGTTTACTGAATTTACAAATCCGGAGACATTG